>NC_140595.1:24766965-25366965 GCF_964204655.1 Triturus cristatus
TGGAGAGCAGATGTCGGTTACCCACTCGCTGATACTTTTTATCTGTTGCTAAATGCCCTACCGCTGGAAGCTTCCCAAGAACCGTAGACTTCGTGGTCCCACCTAGATTGATCCCATCGCCTGGGGGGGAGGCCAGTAGTGGACAGGACCTGCACGGTACATCCACCCCCGCCTGGCTATCGACGTATCCGGGACGCCGAAGCAGGAGATGCCCCCTCAGTCTCAGGTTCTAACCCCTAGAGGATAACCCTGGGGGCAGACAAGTCTGTGGGAAACCAACCGGAAACTTTGGTGCAAATACCGGCCCTATCCCGAATGTTTCGAATGCTGCATGGTCAATAATGCCCTGACGCCGATGGGGTTCTATGTGGTGTTTATCAAACTTTTGAACGACCGCGCACTTGCTATATGACACTATACCACCCACATGCCGCCCTGGCTAAAGCGTGGGTGGATAGGTCTTCATTGAAGCAACCCGAAAACTGCCTCTGGTTGCAGGGGAATGCCCCCCAAGTGTACATCTGTACCTGTTTCTATATGGTGCCTTCGGCTGGTCCTCCTGCGGGCCTAACCCTTGGTTTTGGTGCTCCGCTCAGTGTGCTGCCGGCTGGTGTTTTGCGGCATCTCACATGGCCATCAAGTGTATATTTCAAGATCCCACTACCCCTCCAACACCCCAGTGCCGGTGGCTTGTGAGTTGTAGAAGGTGACCGAAGCCACAGTTCTGGCTTTGCCTCGTAGCATATCAAAATTGCTTCTATTCTGAAATGGTGGGACCGTCACCTTTCTGTGTTGACTAGCCTCGGTGTCTCCCTTAAGTGAATGGCAAGCTCACCCCTGGCATGTGCCGCGGGCACCGCGTCGCCATGCGGCCAACGTTATACTAAGTAACGTGGCATGTGGGTAGTTTCATGCTAATGTTCACTGCCTGCCACCCCACAGGGTGCTGTGCTTACAGCCTGCCCTGTGCAAAGTTGCGCCTACCACAATTGCAGGCCGCATCCAAGGCCGAGGTTCTTCCCGCAGTTCCCACTGCTCCTCACTGCGGGACCCCTCTTCGCATGCAGTGAAACTTGGAGCCCAGGTAATCTAGTGGCGGGGGCCCTGGGAAGCAATGACCACTGAGTGATCACTTGCAACCCGATCGGGTTGCTTGCCCAGACAGAAGTTGTATTGAATAATTGCAACCTGCATGGTCCAAGTTCGAACTCGGGCGCCATGAGGCGGTCTGGAACACGGACCGGTGGCCAGTAAGTAATCGGCCTAACAATGAACTATTGGTGGGTTTGAGACAGTTCTATGAAGTAATTCTTGAATGAATCGCTCCTCAAAGTGAAGGGACAAATACCCTGTCCGGTCACCCCCAAGGCAGGCGTACTGCAATGCCAGCTGTAGGCAGAGTGATACACAACCACCGACCTAGAGCTATTCACGGCAAGATGCACCTAGAGAACCCGATTGCGCAAAACTAGAAATTGGTGTACGAGCGCGCTTCCACCTCAGGCAGTTCTACGGAACCCTGTATGCTTATTCAGCTGGCAACAGTGAATTTAAACCCAAATGCATAGATCCAAGCCTGTTGGGTCATCTCTACTATATACAGGCCGCCCTGGCTTGTGGCAGACTGTCCCCAGCGCCAGGTTGCAATTCGCTCGCGAGCGGCGCACCCGCAACCACTTGGCCCAATCACACGGTAACTTTGTGCCGTGATGTTGGTCCTAGTGCGGCGCTATATGGTGACCACTTATTCTTTTGCCGCTGTGTCAGTGCATTCCCATATTCAATGCGATTGGGGCACTGAGCTACACCCATATCTACACCCATCTAATGGCTTAAACCAGTCTTCCATTAGCATTAGATAATAAACTACCATTCTATCTCGGTTGCGTTGCCCTCCCAGAACTAGGCACCCACCTGGGTGGCTAGGTTTAGTTAGATATGTGTGATTACTCCCATATCTGTGCAACTATGAGTGACAGTTGAAGGCCTAAGACTGGCCCCTACTTGCGAGCACAACCGCACCGGGCTCAGGTCACAGCCCACATAAGCATGTTGGAGGGGCAGAGTTGCGGACTTATAGCACACCTCTTTTAGACTGTCGGCAGCGTCCCGTGTTTAACTGTTACTAACATAGCCCAATGACCGTTCTACGTTAGGACTATCCCCACTCTGGTCTGCCCTGCCCAAGGACTAATGCACTTGGGAGCGCGAGGCCTTCAGCAATGGGGGTTGGATGTCAAGACAACAACAATAACAAACTACCCAAGCCCCCTTTCAGCAAAAGGTTGGGGACGGGGGACACGTGATGCAATTTGCCGGTATAGTTCAAATTCACTCGATGGCTCCAACAGTTAACTCCATAATTGGGACGAACTTCCACTTGGCATGTGTGGGGGCATCTGCGAAGCATGATTCCTGTCGTAGCTGCTCACACATGCAGTAAACTGTGCTGACAACGATCTTGTGGGACTGTTGTTAACTAGACATGCTCATCTATGAATTAATGTTAGTCAACAGTGCCGCACATGGCAACGGAAATTAATTCCCTCATATCTCCTCCATATACCACTACTCTCAGGCTTAGTGCTGGTACAGCATAGCCACAGTGCCAACCGGTGGCGTACTATTTGCCACATGGGCAAGCCTGTCACTAGTGTCAGTCTTGTGTACTAGTAGGAGCGCTTGAGACCTGAGTACCGTATTTACATTACCTATTCGGGCACAGGTTGAGATTGAGTGATTTGCCCAGAATCACAGGACGCGACCTCGAGGCTCGAACCCTGGATTCCTGCAACAAAGTGAACAGCTGCACGTTGAGCACCTTGTTTACCTATTCAGGCCCGGGAAGATTAGTGTTTTGGGGGGGGCCTCTTCCCACAGCAAATGTCTAGCCGCGGCCTGCATGCGGGTGCCGCGGCGCTGAAGGGTCAAATCGCGGCGGCACGTGCACCCCTATGCCCCACCTCCTCGCTAACCGCTACCCGGCTGCCAAAGTCTGGACCTGCACCTGGAGGCACAGGCCCCAAAGCTACTTAATTGTTGTTTATTGCATATTTATGTAGCGCGAATTCGCCCAAGGGTATTAGAGCTCCTTAAATAGCACCGTCTGTACATTTCCGATTCAGGCACGGGAGGATAAGTGATTTGCCCAGAATCACAGGAGTGGACGCGACTACAAGGCTCGAAACCTGCAACGAAGTCCTCGCGCCTACTGTGGGGATCGAACCCACGACGGTGAAATCGAACCCACGACGTTGAAATTAAGTGTTTCCCGCTCTACCAACTGAGCTAGCTGCAGAACTTCTCCCGCACCAAAGGCGGTAGCGCAGCCGACTGACCACACCACCGTCAAGGAGATTACGTGATTTTTCAATTTTTGCAAATTTTTGGAGAGTGCAGGCATCGATCCCGCTACTCGGAGGCGCGGGGCCCCAAGACTATCTTAATTGATTTTGTTGCATATTATATATATAGCACGAGTTCGCCCGAGGGTATTGGAGCGCCTTACATAGCACCGTATTGACTTGGGGCCCGGTGTAAACAGCGAGGGGGGGGTCCTTGACTGTCCATCTTAATTGATGCGGCACGCTTCCGGTCTGTAGGGAGGGAAGAGACATCATTAGCGCTATGCTCTTTCCCTGAGGCACTCAACGCCTTTCTCCTTGGACAACGGATGCCACTCCGACAATATGCGCAACGGTAATATACAGAATCGTCATTAAGCAGCAAGCCACGTGCATTTATTCACCATGCTTGCTTGGCACAATTCCCCACTTCGCACCTTTGGTTATCAAAACAGCGCAATCAGTGGGAGGATGGCATGCCTAATTGCCGTAATACCGACCAATCCTGAACCAGGGAGCCATGCACTAGGCAGTGGCAGCAGAGCACGCAGCCTGTCCTTTCCGAGTCACGATAAAGATCGGGCTCTATAATGGCACCATTTATCTAGCGCAACGGTATTGGAGCGCTTCATCCAGCACAGCGTATGGAGCTGGAGCACCCTATCGTGTCACACGAATGTCTGCACTGTTCGTAAAGGTGCTAATTTTAGGCAACCAGTGCGAAGTTGCTGCTCCCCCTCTCTATGTAGCCCCGCATCTCTATATAGTGCGAACTCGAACCAAAGGTGTTGGAGCGCTTTACATGACCCCCGTATTTACATTACTATTCAGGCACAGGGAGATAAGTAATTTGCCCCGAATCGCAGGAAGGGACTCGACCTAGGCTCGAACTCAGGTTTCCGGCACCGGGAGGTTAAACTATCTGCATGCCATCAGTGTGTCTGACTTCGCGTGAGCACGCCCGCAACCTTACCCATGTTCCCGCATTCTTTACTCGGGCTATCGATTCACCGGGGGGTAGGCGGGATCCCTGGCCCTGGTCTCGCGCACGCATCCCACGCCCATTGGCCGCAACACAGGCCTAAGAGGCCCGCACCGCCGCCTGCTCCCCTCTGCACCCTCGGCGGCAGCGCACCCATTGGCCAGGACCACGAGGCCCGCTGCATGCCCCCCCACGCCCTCAGCGGCAGCGTAGCCGACGGGGGGGGGAGCGATAGCCTTCTTATCTAGTGAGCGTGCGGGGGCGACCACGAGGCTGGCACCGTCCGCGTCCCTCGGGGACCCAGGCAGAGCAGATCCAAACTTTGCAGCGATTGTGATGGGGGCCGTATACATGCGCCCCAGGCACAATTACTAACACACGCTAAATCAATGGACACCGACACAGGATATACTGGTATGGGCACTGGAGGGCCTCGTGCGGCCACTCCCCCATTTAATTGCTCGCGTGGGTGCGACATATCCAGCCCACGCCGGGGGCGTAAGATACACTGCTAACTCACCACAGTGATTATATCTTGGGAAGCCCGGACCCAACTCGAGGCACGGGGGGATTAAGTGATTTGCCCAGGATCACCGGATGAGGACGCGGCCACGAGGCTCGCAACCTGCTTTCCCGCACCAGAGGCGGCAGCGCAGCCGCCGGTCCACAAACCCGTCCAGGAGCTGACTTGATTTTAAAATTGTATGCCAATTTCCTGGACAGTACGCACATTGGGAGATTAGTAGCGCTTTACACGAGCGCCGGTTGCATTACACATTCCGGCACGGGAAAGGATGTGGACGCTACCCCGAGGGACGAACTCCGCTCTCCAGCCCCAAGTCGGCAGTCTAGCCGACGGACACACAATTGATATAGTGTGTACTCGTCCGGAAGGTATTGGAGCGCTTCACATATCACCGCATTTCGTGAGTGCGACGCGGGCAGGGGGGGTGATTAGCCCGTGCACGTGAACCCCCCGTACCCTAGCTCGAGGTGCCGGGGGGGGGGGGGGACACTGATTAGCCCGGGATAGCAGGATGACCAAACGCTTCAAGGCCAGCGCCATCGAGGAAATTACACATTTCAATGGGGGGGGGGGGGGGAGGGGGGGGGTGCGGGCATTGATCACGCAACACTTTCGCGCCACTTTCGCGCACCACCCGGGGCCCCACTATTCGGGCTAAGTTCCCTGCTACACTGCTGTTAGCCGCCCTTTGACAGCGCTGCCGACGGACCACGACAAACGCATATTCCGCCACCCATGCCTGCATCTTGCGCCCCCCTCCGCCCGTGGCCATCCGAGCCACAGGGCTCCGTCGACCTGGTACTGCCCAGGGCCGGGGCGGAGTGGGTGCAGCAAGACTCACCGTTGATCCAGGAACACCGCGACGAGCGGCGTGGATCCGGGGACACAGCGACGAAGACAACGACCGATGATGTGGCGAGGTGGGCGACAATCATTCTCCTAGAGGCATCCAAGAATACTGCTCATTGGCTTAGAGAAACGAATCATCCGATACCTCAACAACCACCTCTGAAACCACCAGCGCCTCGACGCCATGCAGTCCACAAACAGCACTCATCACCGCAGCCCTCATTCTCCTGGAGGTCTTTGCAGCATGTGACACGGCCTCACACCCCGTCCTCCTCCGGCGCCTGCACGAGATCGGCATCCAAGGACCCGCTTTCCGCTCGATCTGCTCCTTCTTAACGGATAGAACACAAGCTCTCATCCGGGCACCTTACTCTTTGGAAGCTGCTAACTCATCTGCCCAACCAGTGGCGTAACGAAAGTGGAGGGGGCCCCCCTTCAAGGTACATGAAGGGCCTCCCACTCAGTATTTAAGGAGGAGCTCTCAGGCCTGGGAATGGTGCCCCCTGCAGCTCGGGGCCCCCCGCACCACGGGGGCTGCAGGGGCCTGTGTTACGCCCCAGCCCAACGCCTCCAGGCTCTTCGCTCAGCCCCTCCCTCTTCAACACATACATGAGCAGGATCTGGATTTCACCTGGCTCAGTCATGACTCAGAGCCACGCAGGCAGCGGACTGTGCCAGGCATACTTTGGTTCCATCCCTGTACCCTGTTTTGATAAGAACTTGCTACCCCCTGAATTAAGGTAAAATGCCAGTGGTCGGAGATACTGAGAAGATGTGGGTGAGCGCTGAGCAGAGCCGGCCTTTGGAATCGAAGGTTGTGTGAGCAGATGGAGCAGTCCACAGAGAAGCGACAGGAAGAGACTGCTGAGGTCTTACCAGCATTGAGGAACGCCAAAGCTTCAATAGAGATCGGGCAGATACCTAGCTCGGGTTAAAGACCAAAGAAAACATTGGGTGTAGAGGAACTGTGGTTGGAAACAAAAGCAGGAAAGTGAATGTCGGAAGAGTGATCAGTGGTCAGCAGTTTCCGTGGTTGAGGTTTTGCAAGCCGCTGTTTAACCACAGACCGAGATATTATGCATTGAATAATATATGCTAACCAGCCTTTCACCCAGTGCTAGTAACCAGGCAAGCCAGGTGCCACTGAACAGTCATCACTTAGGCATGTACCAATGCTTTCAATGAGTACAGCGGCTTCTCATTCACGGGAGATGCATATATATATACACATATACAGATATATATATATATATACACACACAGATATACACACACATATATACACACACACACATATATATACACACACACGCACATATATATACACACACACACATATACAGATATATATACACACAGATATACAAAAACATGTATATACACACACATATATATACACAGACACACATATATATATATATATACACACACACATATACATAAGTTCACTCTCATGCCCTGCACAGCCAGTGAGTGGCATCCTGTTACGTACCTCAACTATCTCCTCCTCCCCAGAGTTGGTAACAATATCTCTGTCTCTCAGGAGGTTATAACCAGTTAACCACCAGTCTCCACGTGGGGGCCTAGGTGACCCTGTCAATGGGCCTGCTCTCCGCCGCATACCAGAATTTGCGGGGAATGGGCGGTGGGCCCTAGAATGGACGATTAGCGGTCTAGAATTAATTCTACTTTCTTCTCCATGCAAAGAAGCCAGCGTCAGGAAATGCACAGTATCCTTAAATATTGTGCTGTAGAATAACAATTTTCTGATTAACAATAAGCGTGGCAGTCGGGGAGCGCAGCGTTAAGAAATAGATTAGTCGGTGCCGGCTTTCCGCTGAAAGTGCGTTTGTACTCCTCCCGGCTCCGCGGCGGCAGCCATGATGCACATCTGTTCACCTCAGGAGGAGGCTGAGAGACTCTAAGACAAAGCCATGAATGTAAACAGCCCTTCTGGAAAGGAGTGCCTCTCATTGCTGCTTTTGTGAGTTTATTTCAACAACTGGGCGCTGCTGTATCGGAGCACCTCTGGTTTCTGATGCCTTGATGAAACACAAAGAAGGAGGTCTAAGATCGACTATCTCTGGAGAGGAGAGAGGAATTTATCCCCAATTTGTGGATTTTCGTTATATCGATTCTGCATCTCCCCGTTTATCTATTGACATCTTGAATGAGACATGGCCCAGGGGTACGGCGGGCGAAGGAGGCGGCCCAGGGGTACGGCGGGCGAAGGAGGCGGCCCGATCTAGGGTCTTCCCTACATAACCACAACACTCAAACACACTGCTAATCCCTGTGTATATCGGCATTTCATCTGTTTATAAGGATGAATCTAAATATGTGCATTTCTTTGTATAAATTTGTATGATAATTATGTTTATAAATATATAGATATTCTTTAGGTCTGCTTAACAAATGTACATATTACTTATAGTTTTATTATTCTAAGCTTAACATGTATATAGGTCACTGCATAGTTTTCATATAAGTTATTTGATTAGATACTTATGGTTCTCCGTTTATCTATCACAATATGTAAATTCTTTCATAACTGTTTATCTACAATTGCTTCACTATTGAAAAGACAAAAAACACACTCAAATTAGCTTAAAGTACAAAAACACTTGAAAGTTTGAGTTTTTCAAATACAACCTATATCTTGATATATTACCTTCCTTTTACATGTATACCTTCCATGTACTTATGTATCTAAATATTTATCTATTACTCCTACTGTTAAAAAAAAATTCATTTGCGTCTCTCCAAAGGACTACCCTATATTTCACCCTCTACCCCACTCAGTATATCCTATACTTCAACTCTCTGACTCATCCCAAACCTTATTCTACTAATATGAACTCCAAAATAACCCTTTCTAGAATCTTCCCTCTATCCCTGTTTGCATCACCCCAGACCTCATTTTACTATTAAGATCTTCCAAACAAGACTTTCTAAATTCTTCCCTCGCCTATTCCTCCTTAGACTCATCTGAGACCTCATTTTTTTACTATGATCTCCCCAATACATTTCTAGAGACTCTTCCCTCCTCCGTCTCTCCTTTACGCATCCCAAACCTCCTCCTACGCTAGGATCCCCCAATAAACACGTTCTAGACTCTTCCATCCACCCATTATCATTTTCAATCCAACTAACAGATTCACATGTCCACCACTAAAAATAATTCAGATTTCCCTAAACTAATTCAAAACGAATCCTTTTTGGGTACAGAGTAGCGTGCTACTCGCTGAAAAGCGCTTTGATGCCTCGTCAGGGGTAGTAAGTGCTATATAAATATAAATACAATACAATGATCCCTCCAGCCAATGTCATCCCCACATAGGATATCAACACCCTCTCCTACACCGATGACACGCAGCCCATACTCTCCCTTTCGGACAAGACCTACAACACAAGAAGTAAGTTCACTGCCTGAATGACCGAAGCCGCTATCTGGATGAAAGTCAACTGTCTCAAGCTCAACACAGACAAGACAGAAGGGGTGACCTTCGGCAACTACACCTCATCATGGGACTCCAGCTGGTGGCAGCCAAACTCGGATTCACACCCAGCACTCATGCCAGAAACCTCGGAATCACCAACAGCAAACTGGACATGACAGCACAAGTCAACTCCATCTCTGCATCCTGCTTCTACACCCTGAGGAAGGGGAGAAAGATCTTCAAATGGCTCCCAAGCAACACTAGAAAAAACGGTCACTCATGCCCTAGTCACCATGGAGGATGGATACAAACTCTGCGCCGGGATCACAAACAACTCACTAGAAGACGACAAACCATCCAGAACTCGGCAGCCAGACGCATCCTCAACCTCCCACACAGAACCCACATCACACTACACCTCGGGATACACAAATTAATCTGCATGGGAGGCATTTATCTGTTTTCTTACTAATCGAACTATGTCATTTCTGCACCCCTCAGTCCTCCTCCCCTCGGGTGGGTCTGAGTACCCCCTCATAATGGGCCACACTTAAAACAGAGATGCTGAAATTTAAGTTGCTACACAAGGTGTCCATTTCCCCCACTGGTCCAGACGCTTCATTGGGAAGCGCTCAGAAGAAGGGATGGGGCTGTGGTATGCCCCGCCCCTCCAGCACCCCCCCCCCACCTCCTTCCCCCGCCGTTACAGAGTGTAATCTCCAAGTAGTGCGCGCCGCCACCTCTGACGGCCGGTAATTATCTGACGGATAATGAAGGGCCCGGCGGTAGGTGTGCTCGCTCTTCCCTGACACCGCTCGCCAATCTTTGCAGCGGGAAATAATTACCACTTATTCTTTCCTAACTCCACGGTGGGATTAATGAAGTGCATCCAAGCTCAGCAGTGCACTTCCTGCCTGACTGCCGCGAGCGCCAGGCCAGCTCCAGCCTCCACTGCCTCCTAAAAGAGCCCGAGAGGGAAAGGTCAGACTCTTTCTAACAAAGAGCGCCACCTGGGGGCACACAAGAGCCAGAGACCCCCAAGGAACCCCCCCCGAAACAGAATGCCAGCCCCTTTCTAACAAAGAGCGGCTCTAGGGGGCACACACAAGCCGAGAGACCCCAAGGAACGCTCCTGGAAGAAAAGGCAAACCCCCTTCTCACAACAAGCATTGGAAATGCAATAGGTCTCGCATTTGTTTAATTTAGAGTGTTTGGCTTTGCTAATGGTATTGTATTTTAGCCATGTGTTATTGAGTGTATGTATGTGATGTGTTGTGGCATTATGTGGTTTGGATTGTAATTGTTAGCTGTGTAGCAGTATGAAGCATAGAGTGAGGAGAAGAAGAGCAGTGTTTACGATTTAGGAAGGAGAGTGAAGAGGAGAAGAACAGCATGAGGGACAATGGAGGAATGCGAGGAGGAGGGTAGCATGAGGCAGAAGAAAGCGAGTGACAAGAGTAGTATGGGGGAGAAGGAAGAGAGTGAGGAGGAGATGAGCGTGAGCTAGAAGGAAGGAGAGTGAGGGGAGCAGTATGAGGAAGGAGAGAGGAGGATAAGAGTAGGATGAGGGACATGAAAGGAGAGTGGTGAGGAGAAGAGCAGTGTGAGGCACAAGGACGGAGAGCAAGGAGGAGAAGAGCAGCATGAGGCAGAAGGAAGGAGAGTGAAGAGAGCAGCATTAGGCATAAGGAAGTAGAGAGGTGTAGAAGAGCAGTGTGAGGGAGATGGTAGGAGAGTGAGAAGGGGAAGAGCAGTGTGAGGCACAAGGACAGAGAGCGAGGAGGAGAAGAGCAGTGTGAGGCACAAGGACGGAGAGCAAGGAGGAGAAGAGCAGTGTGAGGCACAAGGACGGAGAGCGAGGAGGAGAAGAGCAGTGTGAGGCACAAGGACGGAGAGCGAGGAGGAGAATAGCAGCGTGAGGCATAAGGACGGAGAGCGAGGAGGAGAAGAGCAGTGTGAGGCACAAGGACAGAGAGCGAGGAGGAGAAGAGCAGTGTGAGGCACAAGGACAGAGAGCGAGGAGGAGAAGAGCAGTGTGAGGCACAAGGACGGAGAGCAAGGAGGAGAAGAGCAGTGTGAGGCACAAGGACGGAGAGCGAGGAGGAGAAGAGCAGTGTGAGGCACAAGGACGGAGAGCGAGGAGGAGAATAGCAGCGTGAGGCATAAGGACGGAGAGCGAGGAGGAGAAGAGCAGTGTGAGGCATAAGGACGGAGAGCGAGGAGGAGAAGAGCAGTGTGAGGCACAAGGACGGAGAGCAAGGAGGAGAAGAGCAGTGTGAGGCACAAGGACGGAGAGCAAGGAGAAGAAGAGCAGTGTGAGGCACAAGGACGGAGAGCGAGGAGGAGAAGAGCAGTGTGAGGCACAAGGACGGAGAGCGAGGAGGAGAAGAGCAGTGTGAGGCACAAGGACGGAGAGCGAGGAGGAGAAGAGCAGTGTGAGGCACAAGGACGGAGAGCGAGGAGGAGAAGAGCAGTGTGAGGCACAAGGACGGAGAGCGAGGAGGAGAAGAGCAGCGTGAGGCACAAGGACGGAGAGCGAGGAGGAGAATAGCAGTGTGAGGCACAAGGACGGAGAGCGAGGAGGAGAAGAGCAGTGTGAGGCACAAGGACGGAGAGCAAGGAAGAGAAGAGCAGTGTGAGGCACAAGGACGGAGAGCGAGGAGGAGAAGAGCAGTGTGAGCCAGAAGGAGGGTGAGTGTGAAGGAGAGCAGTATGAGGCATATGGATGGAGAGAGTACGGAGGAGAAGAACACCGTGAGATATATTTTAAAAAAGGAGTGTGAGAAGATTAGCTGGTAGTGGGACTGGTGGTGGTAGTTTGTGTGGTGATCTTGCCACCAGTTCCTTAAATGCTCTTTTTTTCTTCTTGTGCTAGTGGCTGCCAGTGTTATGTGTTCACGCGTGTGAGCACAATTTGTCCATGAAACACCAGTTTACTCCTGCACACACAAATTCACACATGCATGCGTCACAGCATTTGTGCAACATTCTCCACTTATTTGCACACTTCTCTGCTTTTGTGCACATATCATATGTGTGCACTGGCATTTCGGCTGTGCACAAAGTTCTCCTCACACACAGCCCCACAGTGCTACCCCGCTGGTCTTTACTACGGGGTAAGCACCAATAAAAAGACATGGGAAGGGGGCAGGTCCATGTGCAAGCAAGGACCGAGTGGTGGGGGAAAGAGGGGTTAACAACATGTAGAGTTGGTGGGTAAAAATCTGGCAACACATACCTGCCTGCGACATACTTCCAGTGAGCTGTAACAGGCCCCGAGGACAAACATACAACGGCACCTGACATGCACAATGCAGGCCGCATTTTCTAAGTCACACGCGTGTGAACACACATCATAAAAGTACGTTTCTTGTGACTAGACAGGAGGCCCAACCTTTACAACACCAAGCTTCTGAAGACCGAAATCAAAATAGTGAAATATCTGTACGGAAGAAAACATTGCGCTGGTGTTAGTTTACTATTTGCACAAACTATCTAACACAGGCAGAGGAGAGAGTTTTTGGGAGCTGAGATGTGTTGTGGGGGACCGGGGTTGCTGTTTTGTGATTAACCCACTCTGCGAATTAACTTTGATATGCTCGATGTGGCCTGGTGTAGCGGATAATTCTCGCTAGTTTATATATTTTCCTATTCTGCGTTATTCGACGGCGCGAACCCAGGTCCGTGACTCTTTGAACGTATTAACTAGACCGTGTTAATTGCAACTGGAGCATTTAACATTGAGTCGGTGTACACAGAACTGTGTTGTTGTGGTGCTCCCGTGGAGTCGGACAACAGCATCCAGAACGGGATGGCGGTCGGATGGAAACCTTTAATTAGAACAGAGCTAAATGGCACCGTTCATTTTTGCATCACACATATCTACACATCACCCGTAATTGTATGCCACGCCACGTATTTTAATTTGAGCCCCAGGGAGATGAAGCCCAGATTCGCACAGATTTAGTTACGGGGAGATAAATAAATTGTGAAATGAAGAATGAGTACCAATGGACCAAAACGGTGAAAAGAAAGAAAGAGCGCTTACCGAGTTTTATAGGAAACCGTGTAACTCCTCCAGGAAACGGTAAACAGGAGGGACTAAGAAGCCTCCTTTTCAATCGTGAGCCAGCGTTTAGCATGGAGGATGATGCCAGCCAATCAAAATGGTGGGCGTGGCTTCAAGCCCCCTTCCGAAAGTGTATCGACGACATTCAGCCTCACAGAGCGGGAATGCATGCGCGCTTCAGCGCTAGGTCTGCGAGACATAAAAAGCACTCATAGGCGGCACACACGAGCCGAGAGACCCCAAGGAACAGTCCTGGAAGAATAGACCAGCCCCTCTCTAACAAAAACTCTGAAACCGGTCCTAGGATGCTTGTTTCCGGTCCAGGGATGACCTGGTTGGACTGTACCCATGAGGCACAGGGTCAAGACTGATTTGCATATGGCCAGGTCTAAACTGGGGTGGCATGGTGAGCAAAAGAACGATGGATTTAACCCAGATCTCTTGACTGGGGGTGAATGTTTTGATTTGTTCTGCATTCCGTCCATCAATTGTGTGTCTTTTCCTCTCTAACAAGGAGCGCCTCCAGGTGGTACTCGAAAGACCCCAAGGAGCCCTGCTGGAAGAAAAGACCAGCCCCTCTAACAAAGACCACCACCAGGGGGCAAACAAGGGTCAGCAAACACAGACTTTAGGAGACCCTCTGGGAAGGGTAGGGCAGCTTCCTTTCTAACAAAAAGCTCCTCCGGGGTCCTAGGAGACCCAAAGACCCCAAGCGATACTATAGGAAGAAAGGTGGCAGCCCCTTTCTAACAAAGAGCACCTCCGGGGGTACATGACGGGCACAGTGAGGGCCAAGAGACCCCAAGCTACCCTCTGGGAAGGAAAGATCCGGTCTAACAAAGAGGGCCTCTAGGAGGCGCTCTGGCATCCCAGTGAGGGCAGTGCTTAAATTGTAAAAAAAAATAAAGTCCAGGGCCAACGATATTGCTCAGGAGGCCACTGCAGTTTGCACTGCCACCGTTGCCAAATGCCAGCATAAGAGCTCACTATTAATCATCGCACTCCTACAAATGTGCCAGCTTGGACCATTCCAGGCCACCCAGCACTGCAAGAATGGCCTGGACGTGCCAGAATTATTATTTCAAATGCATATTTAGTTGTTAAACTGATGTGATCTGCTAAGAACAGACTGGGCGGATATGGTTTTCCAAGGGGATGTTTGTAAAGGGGGTTGGACTAATGTGGTTCAGCCTTGATCTTAGAAAGTGGGTGTTTGTGAGAGGGTTGGACTGACCCGATCCTCCCTTGACCATCATTAGAGGGCAGTGCGGGGCGTCTCTCGGCAGACAGCCAGGCTAGACCCCCATAATCTGGTGGCTTGAATGCTGCGAGTACAGTCACCAATGGTTTTCTTCCTATTAGATGGGATTATTAGACACTGCGACAGCCTGGAACGCAAGTTCTTCGGTTGGGTATTTGGGATTTTTGATTGAAGGAATTTTGGTCCTTTGCCGTTCATCGCTCCTGGGTGATACCAGCTTGAAAGGCTTTGAGCTGCTGTGGTCCAGGATTCAGCGCTTAGGGCTGGAAAGATCAGAGTCTGGATGTTTACATTCACTAGCAGTCTTGCTGCTGAGCTCTGAATTCTCGGCAGCCTTCTTATGGTTGAGAGTGGATGCCATGGTATAGTCCGTGAGTGTAACCCAGGTTAGACCGGATGAGCGATTTTGTTGCTTGTCCCTTTTGAGGAAATCCAAGATGTGGAAAGATGCATCGAAGTGTTTTCGCTGTCCAGAAAGTCGATTTAGACAGCTTGTCCTCTCGAGCTTTGCTGAAAAGTGCAATAGCAAGATCTCACACTTCTTTACTTAATTTTGGAGGAGATCCCTGCGCATTCGGCCAGAAAAACAGAGAATCCTAACTCTTATGGTCATCGCCGGTCATTATTTTGATGTTTGAAGCATTTAACTGAAGGTGACTCCTTATCATCCTCAGAGCAACAGATATTAGATGTCTGTTGATTTTAGTTTTTCTTATGTCACGGAGGGTTTTCAAATTTCATAATTATATGTGTTGTCCAGGTATTTGTAGCAGGTACATTGAGCACTGTGCTACTTAAAATCCCACATCTGTATTTTTAACCAAAAGGTTAGCCTTCCGGTGTGCATCATTTCCAACTCTAAAACTGTACAATTATAAGGTGCCCCCGCATCGTAAGTAGGACTGGGTGTCATGAAGTATGGCGGCTACAAGACTCTCCGGACTTGAAGTATATTTAGCACTTGTGCACCTCAGGGCAAGCAGAACCAGGCTCTCACCCCCCACCTCCCCCCTTAAAAAGACATATATAAAATCCTACCAATTCAAGATAAAGAGACGAGCCACTCCTGTTTGGGATGCAAAAGCAGTTGATTTATTGGCAAAGAAAGACGCGTTTCGACCTCTCACTGGGTCTTGGTCACATGAAAAAAATATATATATCTATATATATATATCTCCGTCTCTCTAATTTTACTCACAGAAAGAGTTGTGACCAACCTGGTCTGAGGCTCTCTAACCACACTAAGCCGGCTCTTAATACAAAAGGAAACCTTGTGCCTGGCAAATGACGGCTATATTGCCGACTTTGGAGCTGGGAATCCAAGGTTCGAGCCTGGGGGTCGACTACACATCCTGTCATTCTGGGCAAATCACTTAATCTCCCAGTGCCTACCCAAAACAAGCATTTACAATGCAATGGTCTCGGCATTGTTAAAGTTAGAGCTATTGGCATTGCTCCTGACATTGTTTTTGTATTTTGTATTTTGTAAACTGAGATAATAGAACAATCTGACATAACTCGGAGAATAGCATTCTCTGTGGGCCCGACCTTGGCAGGGCAATTTGGACCTCTGTGTAGACGACATAATTATGGCTATTTCTTTATATCGGAGTTAAGGGTGGGGGGTGTAAAAGCGACGATATGAATATGCCTATTTACATCTACTTTATAAACAATCATTTGAAGCTTTAACAAAAATATTTAACAACAAAAACGATCTGGTTAAAATATTGAGCAGCCTAGAAATAACGCAATCGGCGTGACGTAAACATAAATGAAACAAAATCCTACTTCTGAGTAGAAGAAAACTAGCCCTACAATTTCCCTGAGTTACATACGAATCTAACCTTTCATATGCGGACTTTCAATCCAATAGTGTTCCCTCGACTATATTTACACAATTGATTTTATAACATGATCCTAAATTACATATTGGGCACGGAGTGAATGTTATACAAATGACTCGACTATGCGAAGTATCTCTTGAGATGCGACTCTTGCAGATTGAATGAGGTGGACAACACATTTGAGCGCCTGTTGTAAGGGTGAGCTGCCTACAGCTACACGCTGCATCATCGTCTATAGAGACAGTCAGATGGCGAGGCAGGGGCTTTGGGCCGCTAAGCACGTGCACAGCGGCCACGAGCCCTGCATTACACTTTTAGATCCCGTCCCCTCCCTTCTCTGACCTCTTTAACTGAGAGAAACTCCAGTAGCGGGAAAACAAGGTGCCGATCCAGGAAGTGTGCGATCTTCGTGGTGAGATCGTACTGCGCCATCTTGGCAGAAAAGAAAGCTTCAACACCCGAAAACTTTATTAAAGACTGAAAGAGGGACAAAGGCGTGTGAGTAAGGCAGCCGGGAAGTGTCAATACTGGTAGGTAGGCGGGTACTAGAGTGGTCAGTGGAAATAGAAGAAGGGCGAACCTGGCTCGGATGATCGGGGGAAAGACTGTTGATAAAGAAGACGGTACCCATAAAACTGAAGCCCGAGTACCGTGCTTTGACTGTCGCACAAGCCTGCTACGAGTAGGGTTGGCACCGAACACGTTTTCTACCGGTGTTCAGTTGGTTTAAGCTCCTTATCTAGACGCCTAGTTTGCTCAGGTGCGCGTGCGCACGGTGAAATCCTGCCTACTGACTTGTCTGTGAAACTTGAATTTCTCAACTTCCCGCGTGTGTGCAAATCAGCCTGGATTAACTTCAGCCTTGCGCATTCGTGTGTTTTGATTCCGAGATGCGCGTTTTAATCTTGGAATGCAAAGAGATCATACAAATAATTGGGAGAGGATGTGGTCTTGATACTAGACTGCTGACTTTTGGAGCTGGAAAACGAAGGTTCGAGCCTCGGGGTCGACTGTGATACTTAATCTCCCCGTGCATACCAAAAAAATGAATGTCATTGTGTAACGTAACTGGTGCCTATGTAAAGCGCTCCAATACCTTCGGATCGATTTCGCGCTATATAAATCGGCAGAAAAAAAGAAAGAACAAGAAACAGCGACGGAGTGTAGGCAGGAGCGAGACTGAGAAATGGAAAAGAACGATACAACAGTGAAATAAGCAAAACAAGCCGAGGGACCCGGAAGACACCACCGCCTTTCTCCGAGGCATAGCAGAAAATGCCTCGGAGAAAGGGAGCGTCCTTTTCGGATTTGGGGGCGTGTTTTGCTGTTGTCTCCTCCCTGAGACTTCGCGCAAAAAACACGCCCCCGATCCGAAAAGGACGGGGCATAATCGGAGTGACTGGACCTCTTCTCCAGTGGCTGGCCAGCATTTAAGAGGCCAGCCAATGGAGAACAGGAGAGAAGAGGGGCGGGTGCAAGCCCCTCTTCTTAAAGTCATTAAATCTCGCGAGCGAGACTGCGCAAGCGCAGCTATCGCTAGCCGAGACCTAAAAATGATTGTGTCCTTGTGTAACGTAACTGGTGCTCATGTAAAGCGCTCCAATACCTTCGGGTCGAGTTCACGCTATATAAATCTGCAAAAAAAAAAAAATGCCATGCTTTCTCCTGCTGCAGTAGCACCCCGCTGCCAGCTTCTTATCCCCCTGCCTTGAAAGAAACATGCTGAGGCTCTTTGTCCCTTGCCTCCCCCCGTACTTCTGCCCAGGAATGCCCATAATGTCAGGAGCGGAGAGCTGGGCGCACGCGGGCTGGCGACGGCCTCCCAGGGTGCACAGCGTTATGTGTTTCCAGGCTGGCTCGTTTCCGCTTCTAAGTGGCACCTGGGGTCATATTGGCATTTCGAGGTGTCAGCAGACATTTCTGCAGGCGCCACAGGGGATGGGCACGAACAGCCCTTATTAGCTGATAACTGTTTGTGTGCGGAGGTTTCACATAATCAGATGAGAGTGCCAAGGTCACACTCAGAGTGAGAGGCAGGACTGGAGTCAGTGAGTTAGCCAAGAAATGCTAAATTACAGGGAAAATGCTTAATAATGGACGTTTGTGTTGGTGACATGGATGCAGCATCTAATGAGAATACGCTGTTGTGCCTTACACCGTTCCTGGACGCATGGACGTTAAACACATTTTGCAGCGTGAATTTTTTCTGGATTCACGTGCTGTGCATTATTCCGTCATCTAGTGGCTAGGTCCAGAATTGTAGTATTTCTTTCATTTCACAGATCCCTGCAGTAGGTGCATTAGTCCACTAAGCCACCAGAACGTGGGTCTGTATCCCTCACACGCAAAATAGGAGCGCCGAGTACGCAAGACACCACAACACCCCTCCCCCCCACCACCACCATCCAGCATGGCACCCAGCACTCCCCGCATAGGTCACAATATAATTACAGAGCTTACTAACCATGCATGCGGCTATTCTGGTAGCGTGTCACGCGACCTCCCAGTACAGCGCTTTGGGGTCTCTAGTAGTGCAACGAAGCGCTATAGAAATGTTACAGAACACTATAGTACACCTGTGTCTTGGGAGCGGAGGAGATTGGACTCAGGGACACAACAAGGGTGATCTGTCTGTACGAGGCAGCTTTATACGGAGGCGTGGGCCCCTTTAAAAGGGCTTTGGGGAGGGGGGGCAGCCTTACTCGGTATTGTGCCGTGGTAGCGCCTCACAGTCAGTGCTGTCTTAACACACAGGCACGCTGGGCTGTAGCCCGGGGGTCCCATGAGCATAGGGGCCCCCCATGGAGACCAGAATTTAACACTAATTTTCCGTTAAACATTTTTATTCCTGTGAGTGGTTGTGATGCAGGGCCCAGTGCACTGCTTTGCCCGGGGGCCTATAATACTGTTAAGACAGCCCTGCTCACAGATACTCGCGCTGTTCAGCTCTTGGAGACGGAGAAGAGATTAAACACCAGTACAAACACAGACACGATTCTAAAATATTGTAGTCCGTAAAAGAATGTAACCCGGGAGGTATCTTTTATTAAAAATCTAAGCATGTGACAAACAGCGCGCCTTGTTATTGCACGCTCCAGGCACAGGGAGCGCTTGTCCCGAGCGGTCCATTAACAGCAAAACAAACAGTTGCGTGCCGAAGATGACCTCTGCCTCAGAGCCGTGGTCTGCCTAGAAACACGCTGTAGCACCCGAGGCACAATCAAAGGCCTGGTGGACACTGGTGAAAATGTTGGCTCAGTAAATTAGCGAAGATGATTGAAATATCCATAGAGGGCTCATCAAAACCACTTCAAGTAGCTATAAGGACAACTCGGCTGGCTGAAATTCCATCCGTGGCAGGTGAATCGGCCAATATCCTGGAAAGGTTGTATATCAGAATATCAATGTCAGAAAATCAGTCTACAATATCTGCTAAAACAATGATAGCTAACATATTCGGTAGCCGTACACAAGTATAGATTTACAATTCTCGACTCCACAGCTCTGTACCTGTGAGGTATACATACTCAAGGGACATATAGGGTAGGGAGACTAGATTCTCAAAACAAAAAAACAGGACAGGTCATAGACATAGAAGTAGGACTGCAATTTGCAGTAACTGTCGACATGAAAGTAGGACTATTTGTCAGGTGTCATAGACCTAGAAAAAGGACTACATTGACAGCCGCCTCCACAGACACAGATGAAGAATTACAGACCACAAATCAGGTGTGTGATACAGACAGCAGTGGAGTTTTAAGCTAACAGCAAGTGCATTACAGGATGTAGGATTTTCGCTTCGACAATGCCAAGAGCAGCCTCAAAACTACTAGCTTGCAATGAAGGCTATAAAGCTTGCCCCATGTCAGAAGCTGAGAAGAGGAAGAAAGAAGAGAAAGGGAGACAAAAGGCGCTATTATGCAGGAAGGACTGAGGCAGTAGGCCTGACTGTGCCTCAGAGATGAGGGGAGGGCTGAGAGAAGGCCTGACTGTGCCTCTGAAGTGTGGGATAGTCACTGACTATAGGTTTGCCAGTGCCTCTGAGACGAGGGTGGGGGGACGGAGATTGTTGCATTTCTCAGCTACAAGGTTAACACTAAAATAGATGCAGTATGTTACTGGTAATGTCTGCTCTGTGCACGCTGCTGTCGTACATAAGTGTCTCCTGTTGAGCAGCTTTAAAAATACCTCTAGGCACTGTATATGCATCCATTCTTTGCTGTGATAAAACCCATGACATCATAGTGCTTAAAACATTTACCCATGTGCCTTTTTTCAGGGGGCAGTTACAGTCCAATTACAAGCCAACATTTCTGGTTGTCTGGTAGAACAGTCCAGCGCACAGCTTCCGCCCAGGTAGGCGGTCTGAGTTGTGCGGAGAAGGGTACCACAGCACGCAAGTGTTGTAGGTCACAGCAAGCAGAGCTCGCCTCTCACCCTGTGTATATCACCTAACCATGTTCCATGAGACAACAGCACCCGCAGACGTCTCACCCTTCTACATCACACAGGGCCTTCAGATGTTGTAGAAATACTACCTGAGCAGGCTTTGAGGCTGCAGTAACTTGACCACTCGTACTCGACACCCGACGCTTACCCCCACACTCCCTTCAACCACTCATGCACCCTGTGCCTTTCCAGTGCACCCAAACATGGCAGAGCGTTGAAGGCCATTACATCGCTCTATAAAGACCAGGTGATATGACAGAAGTACCCAGGCTTTAAGTGGGATGAACAAAACTGGGGGATCTCTCAAAGGGGCATGGCCGATGTAATTAAGGGCGTGGCTTACAACACATAAGCTAAAAAAATGTGCGGCTTCTGTCATTGTATCCAGACAACAAGTAACATTACACCTACAACAAGCTAGGACTATTAGCTTTGTCAATTGCTGTTAGCTGCATAAGCTAAATAAGCAACAACTTTGGCTTTGGTGTACATAACAGTGAAAATGCTTCAGTTCTGGAATGTTGACACTGAAAGAACAATAAAGAGTCTCTTGGAAGCAGTGAAGGGTGGTGCTGCTGCAGCAGTAAGATTTTTTTTTCACATTTAGGGCAAAAATGGAGAGCCCAATAGAGACCCGTCTCAGCGCCTGTGCAAAGTAACATGCGCACTGAGACACTATTTGAAAATCGAGACATTTCTCTGTTTTACCCGGGCACTGCACAAAAAACTAGACATTTCTTTAATTTGGAGCAAAGTGTCGGACACTGCTCCAAAAACCATCCAGGGAAAAACTGGACGTCTGGTCGCCCTAATATAGGGGGAATTAAGAATAATAAACCGATACACACTTACGTTCCGGACATTAAAGTAGTGTAAATGTTTGCTACAGTATTGTTGTAGCATGCTAATTGAAATATGGTTTCTGGCTCAAGACCTGCCTTTTTGTCCAAGCCCAGCAATCCAGTGCTTGCACACCCTCACGGGTGATAAGCAGCGCTTTACAAGTACTGGTTGATTGATTGACAGAATACCCTGAAAGCGCTTATGTTTTAGTTAACCTACAGGTAATTTTAGCAATCTTCCATTTAAGATCCCTTTAACACCACCATTTTGTTGAAAATAATTGCCGTAAAGAGATCAGAATACGGGAGGCCCCCCAGCCAATAATGACCATAGGCTGGACGAGGAGCAGACCAGATGACGAAGCATGCCGTCATCGTGGACGAGGGTCTTGCATCCTATGACTAGGCACGGCCACTCGATTAGGGGGAACTTGCTTACTTCATCAAAATTGTTGTCTATATACTAGGGAAGGTATACAAAGGACCAACTAAAATTCCCCCTTCCCATTACTAATGATTCCTGGACCCTCAAACTCTATTCAAACTGCAGCCCAGGGCAGCAGGGACTCTCAACCGACTTCACTTCCAGACAAACGCTACACTGCTGGCAGAGACAGCACAAGCAATGGCTGCTACTGGACGACAACAAAAAGCACTCACCGAGGGCAGCTGCATCCACACTGACGATCTGGGACAGAGTCGTGGCTGGTGTTTGAGTCGACTCTTCCTGCCCGCTTCCATCGTCTGAGATGGCGGTTCCATAGCTGTACCATGATTGGCTGGTCACCGTGGTTGGGAGGGTTCTAGGAAGGGTGAAGCGGCTGCCGTCCTCATGGTTCAGACGAAAGAGCTGGTTGATGAACACCGACGTCTTGAGGCGGTTTTGGGGAGGGTTCTGGGGCGAGGAGGCGTGATGGCCTTGAGTTGGACGGAGTCGGCGAATGGTGGCCTTCCCTCCTCCATGTAGCATCTGGGCATTTTCTGTTGAGTCTGCTTTTATTTCATTTAAAAAAAAAAAAAAAGTGAAAATAATTAGAAAAAGTGGAATAAAAAGTCATACCATCCACACAAGCCCAATAGTAAAATACAAAGTTCTCACTTTAGAGATCATTTAATAAGAACCCAGCAGACGTCTGGGAAAGAAGAGTGTCAGGAACTAATGGACACGTGTAGTTCACCTCAAGGTACACCTATCTAACATTTTCATAGCAGTTCAGCCAGATTAGGGAGACATGCTGTTATTTTTCAATGGTTTTAGGTTTTGGTTTATCACGTGACAGTTACCAACTTTAACCTAAGAAAAATAACGTAAATAGGAACACTTTGAAGAAATAAAACAAATGCATGCAAAGGAAGAAAAGGGAAAGGTGAATATAATCTAAATAAATAGGACAAAATGAAAATATAAAAAAGAAATGAGTAGCGACTGTGGGACTGATGCATAGTGGGACTGATGCATAGTGGGACTGATGCATAGTGGGACTGATGCATAGTGGGACTGATGCATAGTGGGATTGATGCATAGTGGGACTGATGCATAGTGGGATTGATGCATAGTGGGACTGATGCATAGTGGGACTGATGCATAGTGGGACTGATGCATAGTGGGATTGATGCATAGTAGGACTGATGCATAGTGGGACTGATGCATAGTGGGACTGATGCATAGTGGGATTGATGCATAGTGGGACTGATGCATAGTGGTACTGATGCATAGTGGGACTGGTGCATTCGCAATGGCCACAGAGTGGTACTGAATCATTACCAAGAGCATTAGATGGGAGCAAGTGGGAATTTCTTCAAAACAGGCTGAAAGGATTGAGCCAAGAAGGGCTACGGAAGGATCGACTGAGGTAAGGCATGGAGGGGGAGGGGGGTAATTCAACATAACTTGTACAACCTTAACAGAAACCACAACACAACCTGGTCCAGAACAGGATTTCCTTGGGACTGCACACTAAGCAAAAAACATAGCTACTGAAGTTAGAAATCTCAAGGGGATGTTTCAATAGCTCCGTCTCATTGGTAATAGTGGTTGCTCCCAAAGATAATGGCGGGCTCACAGGAAGTGCACTGTGCCACATTTCTCTTAACAGGAAGTAATCTAATGTAGTGCTGCCTGCCTCTCTGCCCACAATAGGTACATGCTATAAACAGTGCATTGTTTAGTGTGTCTGCGTACACTAAGGGCATACTGCAAACAGTGCACTGTTTGCAGTGTGTCTGCATATACTAAGTGCACGCTGCGTACTTGCGAAACACTAGGTGGATGCTGCAAACAGTGCACTGTTTGCAGTGTGTCTTCGTATCTGCGTACACTTAGTGCATGCTGCAAACCGTGCATTGTTTACAAAGTGTGTGTATACTAAGTGTATGCTGCAAACAGTGCATTGTTTACAGTGTGTCTATGTATACTAAGTGCACGCTGAAAACAGTGCATTGTTTACAGCATGTCTGCATACGTGCGAAACACTAGGTGGATGCTGCAAACAGTGCACTGTTTACAGTGTGTCTTCGTATCTGCGTATACGTAGTGCATGCTGCAAACAGTGCATTGTTTACAGTGTGTCTGTGTATACTAAGTGCATGCTTCAAACAGTGGATTGTTTGCAATGTGTCTGTTTTTAATAACTGTATCCTGCAAACAGTGCATTGTTTACAGTGTAGCTGCTGCAAACGGTTCACTGTTTACATTGTGTTTGCGTAAACTAAGTGGGTGTTGCAAACAGTGCTTTGTTTACAGTATATCTGCGTACACTAAGTGCATGCTGCAAACAGTGCATTGTTTACAGCATGTATGCGTACTTGCGAAACATAGGTGGATGCTGCAAACAGTGCACTGTTTACAGTGTGTCTTCGTATCTGCGTACACTTAGTGCATGCTGCAAACAGTGCATTGTTTACAATGTGTCTGTTTATAATAACTGTATCCTGCAAACAGTGCATTGTTTACAGTGTAGCTGCTGTAAACAGTGCACTGTTTACATTGTGTTTGCGTAAACTAAGTGTTGTTGCAAACAGTGCTTTGTTTACAGTATATCTGCGTACACTAAGTGCATGCTGCAAACAGTGCATTGTTTACAGTATGTCTGCGTACTTGCGAAACACTAGGTGGATGCTGCAAACAGTGCACTGTTTACAGTGTGTCTTCGTATCTGCGTACACTTAGTGCATGCTGCAAACATTGCATTGTTTACAATGTGTCTGTTTATAATAACTGTATCCTGCAAACAGTGCATTGTTTACAGTGTAGCTGCTGCAAACAGTTCACTGTTTACATTGTGTTTGCGTAAACTAAGTGGGTGTTGCAAACAGTGCTTTGTTTACAGTATATCTGCGTACACTAAGTGCATGCTGCAAACAGTGCATTGTTTACAGTATGTCTGCGTACTTGCGAAAAACTAGGTGGATGCTGCAAACAGTGCACTGTTTACAGTGTGTCTTCGTATCTGCGTACACTTAGTGCATGCTGCAAACAGTGCATTGTTTACAATGTGTCTGTTTATAATAACTGTATCCTGCAAACAGTGCATTGTTTACAGTGTAGCTGCTGTAAACCGTGCACTGTTTACAATGTGTTTGTGTAAACTAAGTGGGTGTTGCAAACAGTGCATTGTTTACAGTGTGTCTTCGTATCTGCGTACACTTAGTGCATGCTGCAAACAGTGCATTGTTTACAGTATGTCTGCATACACTAAGTGCATGCTGCATAAGTGCATTGTTTACAGTATGTCTGCATACACTAACTGCATGCTTCTTAAGTGCATTGTTTACAGTATGTCTGCATACACTAACTGCATGCTGCATAAGTGCATTGTTTAAAGTATGTCTGCGTACACTAAATGCATGCTGCATAGAGTGCCGTGTTTCCGGTCTGCCTGACTGCTTACTGTTAGCACAATATACATACAGCCAGTGCAGTGTTTGCATACGTAACCTGCATCGGCCGACCTATGCATATTACTAAAATAGACCCACATTTATAGTCCGCAGCGCATATTTACTAAAAACTCATGCAACGCAGGGCAGCTACCAACGCTCCTGTTCTGTATTGCGTCAAAGGGAGAGAGTAGACGTACTGAGAGACGGCGCGGTTGTTCTCGCCCCTACTCCTGGCACTCCTCACCGTAGTGCAACAGTGGTGACTGAAGCAAAGCATGTTTTGTACTAGAAGGATTCCCTTCCAGGACATGAATTCATGCTTAGACGTAGTTAACACATTGTGTAACTTTGTATGTGTGTTGAACAGTACAGCACACATGCAAACTTGGAAAACGTTTGAGAAAAGAAAACTTCTCACACATTACACTTTCCTTGAGGAGGCATTTTTTTGTAACTGCAAGATAGAGATAGTGCAATATGTACTGTCTACGTCACTCCTGTTACACACAAAATAAAATGTTATGGTCTGTGTCTGCGCATGATGTTACGCATGTTATACAACTACAGGTCCTAATTCACAATTTTCTGAGCGCATGAGTGACATACTCCAAACTTAAGTGTGACGTCTGAATTTCTGGGATTAAGTCACACTCATGGAGAATGGTTTTTGAATCTGCCCACAACCAGACTCAATTCGTTCACATAGGGGAAACTGTGGTTGAAAAAAAATGGGCCAGCTGGGCGCATAGCAGACAACTTTGATGCTAAACCAGAGTAAAGAGAAGGACAGGCTGGGAGACGCCTTCAGAGAAGGGGTCGCCAATAAGAACTTAATGAGGAGATATTTGCCAGAAGAACGAAGGTCATTCTCAGAGACCTGTGAAAAGTTTTCCCACCCTCTCAAATCAAGCAGTCGTTCCTTACCATGACCACTGCCATCGTCTTCCGCATTGCCTTTCTCCAATGTCTCCGTGTCCGAGTTTGAACTCACAGATGTGCCTGTGAGCTTGACGGATATCGGAGTTGTGTTGGACTGCTCGCTGGCTGTCATTGATACGTACAAGTCCTCGGGGAACAGAGATGCGTCTGTGCCCTCGCTGGCTGTGATGGGGGCGTCCTCATTGGTCTCTGGGGGTATATCTTTGGCCTCATTGTCCAAGGCAGATGCTTCGATGTGGTTATTGGCTGTTATGGGGTCCTCTGCATTTTCATTGGCCATCATGGATGCTTTTGGGTAGCCATTTGTAATGGAAGATGTTTCTGCGTACTCACGGGCTTTTACCGATGCACCTGTGCTCTCGATCAACAAGGATGCATCTGCGCGATCATCATCAATGTTGAACGGATCTGCATCCTCACTGGTCGCCATAGATATACGCGTGTGCTTGTTGGCCTTGCGGCCAGCCAAAGTGGGGGCGGGTCCCATTGGTAAAGTTAGCTTCTCCATCTCCTCATTGGTTAGGTGGGAGAGATCAATGTCCAGCTGTCTGTCTGAACCCGGATCTGGAGTGGACACTACGGCCAGTCTGCGCGGGGCAGGCGTTCTGGTTATTTTCTGGGTAGTGAGCTCCACTGAAGACGCAACATTTTGGTTTCAGGAATAGAAAACATCAAACAGGTTAGGATTTCATTGTGAACTAATTTCCCAAAACATGTATTAAGATGGAATATGAATTAAATATGTTACATGTATGGTTAAGTTTATTTCACCACAAACACAGTGTCATAAACCCCATATTTCACAGGGACCCATGAAATATGTCCCATTTTTCACAGAAACGAAATCATAACAGTGTCAGCAGAGCTTCAACATTGCCCATTGTTTAATTAGTAACCTCTTCATGGAAGTCAGTGCAAAGCCGGAACATTCAAATTGTAATCAGGGTACATTGTTAGCTGAACACTACAAGACTAGCTTCAAACGTCTCTGAACTAGTCCCTGCCCCCTGTTTAAATAGCAGTACATTTGTGATAGCCTAGAAAAATAAAAACGTTCAAAATGCAAGCAGGGCAATCATTAGTAGAAGAGTGCATGAATAACTCTGAAAGTCTTTTGGAATAAACACTGGAGACCATTCTCCTATTTCAGTTGCAATCAGAGTCCATTATTAGCTCTGCTTTACTAGCAGTGGCTTCAACAACCTCGGATTTCTGCAGCCAGAAAGCGTTTTTTAAAGAAAGCAAAGCCTATTTTACCTGAAACCTTTTATTCTCAATTAAATCCCCCTTTTTTTCTACAAACAATCAAACAGTATGGTCAGGCATTTTACTGTTTTCAATAAACACATACCTGTTTGAAAAAGAAAGTTTGCCTACAAATTGCACCGAAATGAATACCTTCTATAAAAATATATAATGGATAGCATGCATGAGTAATATTATTCTATATTGCTATCTCTGAGTTCTGGTGACGTTTACTAACTTGTCGACATGTAGGCTCAAGGTTTATATTGTCACCTGAATCCCCTGATGAAACTATAGGACAGTGTCTCAAGAGGATCCTGTATGTATGTAAATATATATATATATATAAATAACTCATGATGTCAGTAGAAATGCTTTTCATGCGTCAGGGTATGCGCAGTGCATCGTGGTTGCTAAGATTACATCGCTCTCCCCATATGGCACATTTCTGAGGTTTATAGTTTTTCATTTGCAAGGGCAATGTCTCATTCAACCTAATGTTTTTACTATGGGAATTTATACGCTTTTTTGATAACGAATGTTATTTGCTCATGCAGGTCTACACCGCACAGACCCTACCACAGGCGTGTGATTGATTTTGTTTGAGTTTTTCCAGCCCTTACTTCGATTCCCTTATATCAGCCCCTGAGCTATGGTTGGTGTTGGGAGTCTCTCTAAAAAAAATCATGAGAGCAGCTTATTCTCCATGTGAAAATTTGCTAAGGGACAGCTTTCTCAGATGGAACCGGTATTGCGCTAGCTGGAGTATAGCGCTTGCCCGTGGTGGATATCGGGTAATGGGCGCAAAGTGTACCGCAAATTCGCCTGTGGAACTTACGGCGGTCCACCAGCATTTCTATGTTGGGGAAATCTATGACGTCTAAGACCTAAGATCTCTTGAGGGCTTTGGTTATAAATTAGATTTATAAAAAAAATTTCAATTGACCAGTTAAATTGAATGAATTTGAGAGGCTCTGACAAGTCATCTGAACATAGTCTGTCTTCTCCAGAGTGGACTCCTCTGTAGAAATAACTGAACTACTACAACCAATAGATCGCGGCGATAGACTAAAACACGCGACATCAATTGCAATCAATGAGGTGAGAGCTTTTCCATTTGCGGATGACCGGCTCCCCGTAATAGGTGTTTATTCAACGTCCTGGATAAATCATGAGGTGGAAATGGGCTGTGCGCTCGATAATCCGATGAGTCTTCCCAGTAACAACACCTCGGTGACATCTACCAAACGCATAAGCAGGAAATGTGACACACAAGAGCTTACAATAAAAAAATAGGTGTACCATCTGCGTAATAATATTGTGTGAAAATCCCTCGTCTACTGCCATGTCTAACCAAGGCATTCAATAAACAAACACAGTATGGGAATTAAACAGTTTCTTCATCTGGTTTTTAATCATCAGTATTTACTCTTTATTTTTTTCTCTCTCTCCTTTTTTCCTTACTCTAAGTTGCTGATAGCCTTAAAGGTTACATGATAGATGATCTTTGGAGAGGGGCTCTCTTCTTCATATAAACCTAGGACTGGTCTCAGGTTTGACTGTGCCAATGCTTTATTTCACTAGGACTTGACATTTGTCAGATTGTGTTTTTTCTTTACTCAATAAAGCTTGCAATGGCAAGAAACAAAAAAAATCCAGTGAGTTGTTTTACGTGGCTACAAGCCGGAATATCACCCCCAATTTACACTATAAAATGTCAACAACATTATCTACATGTTTCAGGCTACTGGTAAGTAGGACTTACTCAGGATAGAACACCACAATAGGCTTCTCGTGCTGGTTTATTCTTTTACACTAGAGAATCTACATTTTTTGCGACACTTTGAGTTTAAAATAAATCATTGCCTATTTGGCAACACTTTATATGCAGAAACGTTATCTGTATGATGGTATGACGTACTAACAGTTCAAAGAAAGGACATATAATTATCCTAGAAGAAATCCACCTGTGTGTTGATTTACCAGATTCCAGTTTAGGTTTGTTACTTGCCTTGAGATGTTATTATGCTTCAACTTTAGGAAACAAACACTACTTGATATAATTAATGTATGGCTACCTGAGCAGATTAAGAAAGATGAAGTTGTGAGTGCATTTTTTCTGGAATCTAGCATTGGGCACAAAGACCAAACTGGAATAAAAAGATCACACATTTTAATTTGCTACACTCTATGTTCCCAACATTTTTTTTAATCTTGTGGCGTGTTGGTTTCTCCATCTTCCTGCCAGTCAGCTTTCCCGCTACCATTATTCAAAACAAGCATTTACAATGCAATGGTCTCGGCATTGGTAAAGTTTGAGCTATTGGCATTGCTCATGACATTATTTTTGTTTATGTTTTTGTTTTTAAAACATTTAAAGAAACGGCATTGTCATGAGCAATGCCAATAGCTCTAACTTTAACAATGCCGAGACCGTTGCATTGTAAATGCTTGTTTATTTAATACAAGTTGACAGCTGGGGTGGACAAATAGACAACCAGAATATATCCTGCTGGCTGGATCCCTTTGAACCCACGGGGGTGGGGGGGCTCTAGGCGACAACATTTTCTCACAGCCCGTGCCCCTGCATTCATATTACACTATCACTGTATTCTCTGAGCCCTGTCTTGTCATGTCTGCATGCTTGCAGTGTCTCAAAGCGCTTTGAAACAGCAGACAGGCAGCATACCAGCGCTACATCACAATTTGTAAACAAACAAAACAGTTCAGACACTCTTTGTCACTCCTGTTCTTTACAATGATGCCCTTATCTGTTCTAACCCAGACCCCTAACACCCAACCACACACATAGCGCCCAGAAACATTAAGAGGAGCTCAGACCACCAGTCCGGTAATAGCGCCAGAGGTGCCAGACAGCCTCCAACACTGGGGGGGTCTGAGGGTGAAGAGAAACAAAGTCACACTTTACACCATCGCAGACCGCCCATGACAATTCTACTGAAAGTTGCATCGTTCTCTTCTCTGACAACAAGGAAGTTGTGGATTCATTATGAGGATTCATTTTAGAATTCTCATTAATATTAACCATATTTCAGAAACATTCATTATGGTCCCAGCGTAAAAGCATCCTTAGATAGGTTTTTTAATATAACAAATAACCTATCTATCTCGCTTATAATATCGCCACGTCAATACGTTTCAAAGGTTTAAACACAGAGAATTATACAATTAAATAAAAAAGATTAGCTTGAATGCCTACAATGGACTGAAATGTGCTTTTCTTGTCATTGATGGACAGTAGGTCCGTGGGACGTGTGCCGCCTGGGGGAGATTAATACTGCTTCTGCATTTAGTCTCAGACAGCTTCTGGCCACCTCCAAGAAAAATTTCTGAATTTCGGGGAGGGGGGGGGGGGGGGGGCAATTCAAGCAATAGGCACAGTGTAGCTGCAGGGGCTCTAAGAAGGGGTGAAAAACAACAAAGCCTCGTTAGCAAGTAAATGGTCTTTTAAAGAGCTTTGAAGTGCTCGGGTTCGGGTGCGGCTGTGTGGGTGCCCGGGAAGCTGTCTCAGCCGGGCTGACACACACGACGGGGGGGGGGGGGAGCGCGGGGTTGCTGAAGCCCTTTCAACCCAATGGGCGTTGCGCCCCTGAGCACGCTTATGTGATCTTCACAGCTGGGATAATATGAGGTGGTTTAGACTTTAAGGGGTCAACTATAGTACTTGTTTTTATCAAATTAAAAGTGAAATCATGCTGGCATTCCGTAAATGCTATATACAATAAATGTTAACTCATTAGGTTCAGAAATTGAACTCCACGACTGAAAAGAGTTTCTTGCTTTGTGTAACACTTTTGTGTTCATTCTTCAATTACACGAGTTACACTGATGGAAATGAGGAGGATAGAAAACTTGGACACAGATTGGATTGCATGGGTGTTTTATGGCTTTTCACCAGTCAGTTTACTAAAATGGTCATTTTAGTTCTAAGGGGAAAAAATACCTTGTTCGGAGCGATTGCTTTTTTGTATTCAACTTGTCACTAGACATGCATTCCGAGGACCCTTATCGAACACATCTAGGCTTCTTCAAGTGCTGTGTCCTCCCAAGTGCAGTGAGACTCATTGTGATGGCCCCGAGCTGTGTGACCCGGAGAGAGGCGGCCGGCCCCTGTAACTCGAGCTCGCGGCTTTGGAAGCTGAACTGTGCCGAGCTGTGTGACCCGGAGAGAGGCGGCCGGCCGCGGTGGCGGAGCTGAACGCTGCGGGCGGCTCCTGTAACTCGAGCTTGCGGCTTCACACGTGGTGCAGGCCCCGGCCACGAGTGCAGGGGGAGAGACTCGCACTTTGGTGACCCTCGGAGCGGCTGTGGTGAGAAGTATGCCGCGTTGAAATGAGGCCGAAGATCAGGAAAGCAGGAGTTCAATCCTCCAAGGAACGAACAACACGGAAGCCGACAGCAGGGTGAGAGGACGCCATTGACACCACCGCCTTTCTCCGAGGCACAGCAGAAAATGCCTCGGAGAAAGGGAGCGTCCTTTTCGGATTTGGGGGCGTGTTTTGCTGTTGTCTCCTCCCTGAGACTTCTCGCAAAAAACACGCCCCCCGAACCGAAAAGGACGGGGCATAATCGGAGTGACTAGACCTCTTCTCCAGTGGCTGGCCAGCATTTAAGAGGCCAGCCAATGGAGAACAGGAGAGAAGAGGGGCGGGTGCAAGCCCCTCTTCTTAAAGTCATTAAATCTCGCGAGCGAGACTGCGCAAGCGCAGCCATCGCTAGCCGAGACCTAAAGAACTCAGCATGTATGCACTTTTCTGTCCCCACAGGCCTGACAAATCTACTTGTCCACTGGCTATGGCGAGTCAGATTTTATCAGGGCGAGCTATATCTAGAGCCTACTCGCCCCTTCTGGCGAGCTGACAAACAGCAGGTGTTCTGTTCACTCACAAAGGGAGGGAGCATTACAGATGCCTTTACATCTTATCTTGTCACATGTATTCTGTGCTCAGAGGTCAAAAGTCAGTTTACAGCTACACTTATTTTTCTTTCTGTGACTTTCTATCTCTGACCGCAAATTTGTAGAATTTTGTAAAGTGAACTGCCTCACAAACGTGCTGTACACAAAGTGTGAAATGAAAGGTGTTATAAAGTAAGAATCGACAGACTCCAAGACTGGTAAGTCCAAATCCTTTATTACTGATCATCCACTCTCCAACTGACAGGGGAGAGTCCCCAACATTCTAAGATGAACTCCAGTGGAAGGGACCACTTACGGGAGAAAGAAGGGGTGCGGGACATACCAAGGATACAACAAGTGTGATAAAGAGGGAAGGAACTACACACTTACAGTATTGATAACAGTATTGATTAATTACAACAAAAGGCTTTGGGGTGTCTTGTTTAAATCTAGCACACATTTAAATAGCTAAAACGTGAAAAGTACAAAAATTTCAAAATAAAGTTTCGTAGTAATGAAAGCTCTTTTTTTGTAATCCTGTGTGATAGAAAAAAAACTTGTTTTAATAGGGTGAAAATAACTTAGTACCTGGTGACGTGCAAATGATGAATATACTTCCTGAAACCAAATAGCCACAGATTATTGTTTACGCACTGTATAGTTTTATAAGTGAAATGTCATGTTAGTGGGAACGATTGTGGCCATTTCAATGGAAAATGTGCTGTCTGTCAATGACAGGGCACTACCACAACATGCTTTAGTAATATTTTTTATTAAAAGTGTGTTTTTAGAGATGAACTGAGAAACATCCCTGCCCTGATAGCAATGCTATTAGTGAACTAAGTGGCAGGTCAGGGGTCATGTGTACCCTATATGTTGGCTAGATTCTTATTATGTATGGAGCAAACATTTAGTTTATTAAATCAAACCAAATAGGTTTTTTTTGTAGAGCAGGAATGCTGAACTCACATATTGGAAGGTGCTGTCATATGTGCTAATGAAGAAAAATGTGGCCTTCCAAATAAAATATTTGCCTAGGATGACATCATGAGACCAGTTTACGGGTCAAGTACCTTACAGTTAGGTCGACTAGATTATTCAAGATGCTAGACCTGCATGCCTAGTAACATTTTTTATGACTTTTCGATGCCTGCCCCATTAAGAATGCAACCGTTGAGTATTCCCCTGTTTGGTAAGCTGTTGGGCGTAGAGACCACAAAGGCAACTTCTTCTTTCGGATGCAGGTGGCGCCTCTTCCTGACAAATGAACTATTACGCCTCGCATCTAGAGGATTCTACTACTCAATAGTGACAGCAGCAATATATCGAGGGACAAAATATCAAAAGGTGAGTGCAAATAAAATAGAGCAGTATAGATTAACTATTCCGAACTCAAGATCTACGTACTTTGAAGATATATGTGGAGTTAGGTACAGAAAATCTAGACTTACTTTCCTGTTGATATTTTATTTTCGATATTCTGTCCTCGATATCCTGTCCCATTGATCGTGTTAATTCGATACTCACGGGGCAGACCATAGAGCGGGGGGAGCACGCCTCTTCTATGGCTATTAAACTTGGAGGTAGCTAATGCCTTTATCTGCTCCTCTCCTTCTCTACTCAAACCAATTCTACAAGTCTCTCTTCACATTCTGATCCTCCCAGTTGGAAGTGAGTACTGACAGCACAGTATTTGTGCAGAACAATCTGTACTCAAAGTCAAAAAGGCGTGAGAAAAACACAAGTGAATATTCATAGTTGGTACAAAAGCCATTGTTTGTGCCTAAGAAGAACATTGGAATGATGGGAACTCCACTGAAAACATTGGAGTGCTCTGGGCTTCTAATGGCCGGCAGAAGCTCGGAGCAACAGCTTTCCAATATTTGTTTACAGCTGTTGCTGTGAACAAAGGCCTCACGGGGCCCAAGGGTATTTCAACCCCCTTGGAATCCATAAGGCCTTTGTTTTACAAATTGGAACATTCTGCCCTCTACTGGTGGAATGTTCTAATAGCCTTACAGCCCTCCTTAAAGGCTATACTGGACATTAAAGGCCCGCTCCCTTGTCAAAGGTCCTTGCTGATAACTCTTATAGTAAACTCTGTGATGCAGCATGCAGAGTAATGACCACACTGAGAGGCGTGGTAATCTTAACCAAAAAAACTGAATTTAACTACATGACTCCCTCTCGTGAGAAAGGACAAGAATGGGCAACAGAAACACTCACCAGAGATCTTGGTGTTATTTTCAGTTGTCTGCAAATTGCTCCCCAACTCTCCTGAGCCAGGCTGTGCCTCGGTTACTCTTCCATCATCGACCTCGCCAGCAGTAACAGGAGTGTAATGATTTCCAATGTACGACACACTACTTTGGGACTGTTTTGGCAGTACAAGTGGCAGAGTCACCCAGTCCGCTTCTTCTTTGGAAAAGTTCACAAACTCATCGGCCAACGCAGAGGGCTTCATGCCGCTCTGGATGGGCTGGTATGTCGGGGGATCTTGGATTGTGGGCTGGATGGGGGGGCCGGTGCTCCGAGCCACGAAAGCAAACGTGGGAGCCAACGGTGTTTGGTCATCCAGGTTCAACACAGTTGGACTCTCTGGATCCCTTGAGATGCTTCTTTCGTGTGTTGGTGGTAACCTTCTGGGAGACGGCAATGAAGTTACTTCTTCACTTGACATTGCAAGATTCAGAGAAGATGTACCAGCATGCGTCACAGTTGGACCTCGACGGGACACAGCAACTGCACGCCCCCTGGTTGTGCTACTGGCAACTGCGCGCTTGAAAGAGTTGTGGCTCTGGCTCTCCCTGGCCTTGTTTTCTGTCTCGACCATCTCATGCCGATAGGTGGGAATTGCTTTGGTGGGCTCTTGCACTGTGGTTGCAAATTTCGAAGGCTCACCTAACGTGAATGCAGGACGGACCGCAAGTCCTGGCCCCGGTGAAGAGTCTTCTATATGTGAATTTGATTTCTCATGTTGTTCATCTAATTGAATTCCTGTGGGTTGCTGTTCCCAATCATTTTGCGTTGGGCTCTGCCAGCTCTGCCTGGTTGCTTGTTCCTGAAAAGAAAAAGTCAGTGGCTCTACTGTCTGGGTGGACCTGTGGGTGTATTCTTCTTTCGTGGCCTTCATAGCTTCTACAATCGAAGGGAATGTCGGAGCCGTTATGCCCATCAGGTCTGACATGGCTTCCCCTAGAATCCGGTCTCGGCTTGTCCAGGAGTCCTGTACTTTAGATCTGCGAGAGGTACCCCCAGGATGGGTCCACAGGTCATGCACTTGGAACGTAGTGGCTAACTCCTCTGCTGGGACCACCAAACCTGCCTCCTCTGCTGGGACCTCCAAAGTCGCCTCCGACTCAGAAGTCCTGGCCCCTGTCGGTTCGTTTCTCAAGATGCTGAGGTCCAGGCTCTCTTGTGTCGAAGCTGTTCCTGGCATTGAATCAGTCTCCCCATTGTGCACATTATTAGCATCTGCCTCTTGGAATAAAGATGTTGTTTTTTTAAAAACTGTGGCCTTACCTCGCCTTTCTTGGAAATTATATTCCGGCTCACTGCTTTCCTGAAAGCCGATGTGGCTTCTCACTTCGCCAGAGTCGAGAAGGGTGCGCCTGGAGCTCGAGGGTATTGTTAGTCCTACCTCGGTCTCCATGATCCCAGATGCAAGGTTTTTGGTGAGCCCTGAGGGGTAGAGAATGGACATCAGAGACTTTGAACTTGATTTGCCATCCCCAGAAACGTCAACATCCTCTTCCGAGACAGACAGAGGGGATATCGAGCTGGCGAACGCTGGCTGCAGATTCTTCTGGCTTCTTTCAATATGCTGTAAAGTGACGGAATCACTGGTCGGGTGGAATGTTGACTTAGCTTGGACCACATTTCCTGGGAACTTGGTAGAGCTTTCTCCAGAATACCCTGCTGTTTCTTGCTCCTTGCCGGTATTACTACCCCCAGCTTTGGACAATTCTTCTGATGAGGTCTCCTCGCCAGTCTCGAGTTCGGCCGTCCCATTGTGGACTTCTTCGTTCAGTGCCTCTTCCGGGGTAGTAACACGAGGTACTCGCAGCGATGTATTGGGTATCAGCTCTCGGAATGGCGCTCCGGTCAATTCTGTCATAAACCAGAGAGACAGATTAGCTTGCATAAGTACAGGCCAAATATTAGAATAAGCCACTATTAATGGCTGCAATAAATTCCGTAAAAAAAAAAAATGTACATCTATACATATATGCAAATATGTGGTTATGTAATATATTGTTCTAATGGAATTTTTTTGCAAGCTTTCGTGATAAAACTCCCTTCTATATAAGAGAGCGGAGGCTTTGAAATAATCATGCAGTACTTTTTCTGCTGTTTTCCACCACCTGTGCTAAGAATCCTAATCATCTAGGCCGGATTCATACTTACAGTGTGAAATCAGACTTTGCCACACTCAATTCACATCCCTAATCAAGGAGAAACTGAGAGAATACATTTCATGAAGGGCGGAGCCTAAAAAAGTCCTCAATACCTGCATAGAATTCTTTCATGCAAATGTTATGTGCATCACACACCAGGACAAGTGGAGGATGAAAGAGTGCATTGTGGGAGCAGGTGGAAGGATGGGGGAAGTTGATTTGCAGCAGATGGTAGGCGAGGCAGTATAAAAGGTCAGTCGAACAAAAGTGTTAGTGATGCTGCAGCATCTTTTAGTTGGTGGAAGGAACGGAAGGGACCAACGTCCCTGGTCCAAGAGCGGTCAGGCTGGTGGAGACACTAGTAGGTAAGAGTAGGAGGGGGACCGGTGAGGTTGCAACGGGACCAGTCGGCCCAGAAACACCGAGACGGAGAACACTTGAGTAAATGGGTGTGGGGAGGGGGGGGGGGAGCCATAAGGGGGAAGGGTTCCTTTTTTGAGATGGTGGGGGCTTTATAGTTGTTACTATGTATTATTTGAACAGCAGAGGCCGTGTATAGCAAAATAGGGTAATGGGCGTAACTTGTGAGGCGTTTCCGACCTTTAATAAATAAATGTAAAAATAAATATATATATAGATTTTCTTTTGTTTTTACAAGTATATAACATTAAAACTACAAAGAGTAAAAGGAAAACAAACATGACGGACTTAAAAACCATACAAATACTGATTAAAAAAAACATTTTGACAATATTGTCACTGAATCACCAGGGAATTGATACCAAAAGTGAATCAAGGTCAACGTAGTGGAAGACATGTATTGCACAAACACGTATAACAAGACATAAACGACAGCACCCAGAAGAACCAGACGCTGCAGACTGGGTTCATCATGGGTAGATAGAGGGATGTTCCGTAAGTTTGCTCCATCATAAAACAGTTGCACCATAGACCGAAAGGCTGGTTTGTCAATGAATTATCACAATACTTGGGGGCGTGTGTTTCCTCCTAAGGCCAAATAACTCCCCTAATTGTGGTTATAACACCAACAGGTGCCGTCATGCCTCTTAAGGAAGGGGGATGCGACTCGTCGCCCTCCAAGAACTATGTCTAAGTGTATGGGGAGGATGAAGGTGTGGTTCTGGGGTCCCGGTAAACTCTACCTACCTTTGTTAAGCTCTTGAAACCCGCAGAGTTCTTAGTCCTCGGAAGCAATTGCAGGCGATGACACAGAGACGTTTAAATAAATTCAAAAATATGTATCCACCAGCAACACTTGTTTTTTTCTCCATAGAGTCAGAAGATAATAAATCAGAAGTTATATTCAAGGAAAACTGCACAGAATTCTTAGGTGCAATTTAGTTCAATCTTCCAGCCTTACGATGCCTGCCTCAGACTGGTCTCTGCTAAAGAGAATTGAAGACAATCAGCAGACCATGAGACTTCCCTGATCCTTAGATGAGGTAAAGATCAAACTTTGCTTCCTTTGTTCCCCATGAGCAAAGTCTTAAGAGCAAGACGCGTAATCTGGATTTCGGTGCTTCTTAAGTGGGATTACACTAATTTACATTGGTGATCGGATAACAAGAAGATGGGCACGTTTGTCGTTAACCTCTATAAAACTCTCATTACGGCTAATTAAAATGTTGGTGTAAAACACAAGCTTGAAGACCAGTGATCCGCAGATATGAAAAAGATATCTTTGGAGACAATCCGGGCACTGGTCTTAGATGGAGGTTTGTGTAAGTTAGACTAAATTGAAAGGGTTAATATGTCTTGCATATCCTCTGGCTGCCTTAAAGAAATATCCCTGGCAGAAGCTACAAGCCTGACTTTCTGCAATGATTTAGGATCAGTCGATATTAGGATTAATGTTCGATAGGGCTCTTTTGCAGATACTTTTCTTGGTGACTTGGTATCTATTTTGCTCAGATCAGATAATTAAATGTTCCCTTTTGGTGTGTAGAGAGTTTTAAATCTCTTCTGTGTTTTATATCATTAAGGAAGGGTGACGAGTAATGAATCTACCGCTGTGCAAAGATGTACCTCAGTCGGACGTTGACCACCTCAAACCATCCCCACATTACATCAAGAGGCTGGCAGAAGACAATAGCGAGGTAGAAAAACAATATATTCTGTAGTGTACGATTATGCATCATGAAAGAAAAGAATATAAGACATAAACTGAAACACAATAAGACTCTCCTTCACTGTCCATGGTGGACGTGGCTCTCCTCGGGGGTGTGGGATGCGTATTGGGAAGAACGGATATGATCTGGGAGCCCTGGGACTTTCAATCTAAAAAAAAAAAACACTGGAGGAGTCGTGATTGTGTAAGTTGATAGGTTGGGGTGTGAGTTATTTGTCATGGACAGACCGCAGGAGCCATTCCTCTGCTGACATTGGGAGCTTGTGTCTGCCCTGTGTATCTCTCCCCTTTTTTGTGCACCCTGTGGGATGACCCTTGGCAGTTGCTACTTAACAGGGAATGAAAAATCAAAATAAATCACTTCCCTGCAGGCACACCGCGGCCTCTTGGTCCTGTTTGGTCGTCAACTTCAAGATGCAGGAAGCACACAGGCTCTCCTAGCCAATCACAACGCTGCTGTGACCAGCATGACAGCAGTGTTGTGATTGGTCTGAGCGCCGTGGTGCAGTGCTCAGACAGGGACTGGGAGCCTGTGCATGTTCTCTACCCAGGCTTTGCAATGCAGCCGGGTGGAGAGCATGCTAAGTGTGCATGACTGTTTGGCCGGCCCAAGACGGCCAGCCAAACTGTCAGGTGCACTTAAGAAAGTGCCCACCACTCCTCTTTGCAGCAGCTAGGGGGCTAAAGGCAAGTGACCAAAGCCACCCTTCTGAACCCAGAACGCAGATGAGCGATTTTAGTTATTTATAAACCACAAAATACTGCAGAAAAGGCATCCTGGATCTCTGAACTTCACAACGGAGGAAAAGGATTTGACAGAAGAACTAAAGGTAAGGGGCTCCGCAGATTAACTGGTCTTCAAGGCCCTATGAGATAGTGGTCAGAGGTCAGCCGGAAGTGAAACAGCAAGGAGTTCCAAAGTTGTGGGCCAAAGATCCTGAAAGCCCTACTCCAACAACGAGTCCTTTCAAAATGTGGTGCCTTCAACTAATGATGAGGACGGATCTTAGCGCTCACACCAAGGTGAGAGGCATAAAATCAGATAGAAATAATGGACCACATTTGTAAAAGGCCCAAAAACAAAGCGGAGTCTTTAACTGCGGCTTTGGTTAATCGGCAGCAAAATGAGTGCACTGCGTCCAGCAGGCCCGCGGTCGCACCTGTGAAGCCCACACCCAAGATGAACCGCCGTGTTTCCAGCCTTTGAACTTCTCCACTAGAGCTTAAAGGAGGCGGATACAGACAGCTTTACAATCCATATCATGTGAGGCAATATCTGCCCCAGTGAGAGGTGCTTACCTCGCCCAGTCCATGAATGGAAGGGCCTTTTTGGGCACACGAACACCAAGGAGGACGACCAAACTTTATGAACTTGGACATCAAAAGCCTGGCCCTTGTTAAAGAAATGACGGTTTCTGTCTCTCGAGACCGGGGTGGCGGAACAGACAGGCAATCAGGTCACTCAGCGAGAACCGACCAGCAGGTATCTTCTAACAATGAAAACTTCAGTCTGATCGGTGTTCGTTGTTAGATACTTGGAAGCCGTCTAACCATGGATGGCGATGAGACACACTCTCAGCCATCCCACATGGTCAAAAGTTTGCGGATTGAATTTTAGCTGCAGCTGGGTGTTATCGGCCTAAGAGAGTGCTTGGAAATGAAACCGTCTGTATAAACTGAAGCTGAGCATAGAGGGCGAGTAAAATGGAAGAGAGAACCAAAACCCGAGGTGCACCGCAGGCGAAACTGGGCTTAGCAGAGCGAAAGGGGGAGAACTACTGCCGGTGTCCAGCGAGCGAGGAAAGATCTAATCCCCCAACGCTGGACCAGTTAACCCAGCAGCACCTACACGTCGAATCAGAATATCATGATCGACTGTATAAAATGAGGTCGAAGGTCCAGCAGCAGCGACCTGCTTCATCTCACGTCACCCTGCTTCCTACTGGACCTGAGTTTATCAAAGGTGGCCACCAGAATCTCTTCAAAGCTGTGTTTGGCACCAGTCGAAGGCCCCGGCTCGCAAGCTGGCCGGCTGTTTTGCTAACTGTTATTCCATGACTTTGGCAAAGACAGTAGGAGAGGTGTAATGGGCCTGCAGTTCTATAAGTTACTCGGGTTTAGCTTAGGCTTGTTAAGCAGAATATTTACTATTCCCTTTTGGCCAACACATGGAACTACTTCGGAAACAAGCGAGGTGTTAGTAAAGTGACACTGAGATGGGATACAGTAGGTGCCACTGATTGCCAAAAGGCAATAGGGAATGGGCTGACTGGGGAACTGGACTTGCCCCTACCCGGCTGGTAGGGTGAATGCAATCTCTTCATAGATGTTGCATACTTATTAAAAAGAAAAAAATCGAGGCAAGCCCATCACAGAGATGTTAAGATCACCCAACGTTCGATACACAACAGGAGGGGATAGAAAGAGTTCATGCCGCATATTTTTGATATGTCCAGTATTACTTACAAAATGCAGATATTAGGAAAAAGCGAAGGATCATGCAATCACACATAAAGTACGGCTACTAGAAAACCAAGGCAGAGTTCAATCAACTCATACTGGCACCTGCAACACCACTATTACAAACTACACTGGTTTTGACACCCAACCCAATGCAGACTTATCTTCTTACACAACTCAATAACGTTTCCTTGGCCAGGTGGTCCCCATAAACACTCTAGTTTCTCTGTAAAGTGTGCATCACCTCATGGTCCATATCTTTATGAGGCATCGCTCCTTCACTTGCCAATGCGAGGCCTGTGACCAGTTTCGCCCGAGCTCTGGTACGACATCTTGCTGATATATCGGTGGCGACCCAGAAAATTCTCCTCCACTTCCTCATTCAGCCATTTTCCCAGTCTGCCCTTCGAGATCATTTTCACAGATGACATCAAAGGACTGTGCTCAACAAGAATGAGGTGCTATCTCCAGACCAAAAAATTGGCAAAGAGCTGATGAGTGGGTGGGATCCATTGTAAGCCAAGACAAAACCTCAAACTGCTGACAAATGAGGCATTATTCAAATTAAGATTCAGGGGGTATATTCATCAAATTTAGGTGCAGGAGGTATTCCACCATGACACAATAGACGACTATGGCATTCTAGAATTTGCATTTATAACACATTAAAGCCGGCTAACGCGTGAGACTTCAATGAGATCTTCAATGAGAAGGCACTTCGGGAAAGGCATACAACCTTTAATTCGATGAGAATTAGGCAAATGCTATTTCCCAGATATGAGACTTTTCTTTTCTACACAAGACTGTGGGAACTCAGAATCACCTCATGAGAGAGCGCTCCTTCCTGTAACCGACACCCCATTAGAGGCCAAGTGAGACGGCCTTGCAGTTAGTTCTTTGAGTTGCTTATGTTTTGCGGTTGATCAAGACTGTCTTCCCGCCGCAATCTATGGATCTTGTCGAGTGCCAACTACAAATGGAAGTCAAATGCGCTTGGTGCCCTCAGCCATATTTCTTTGCTCGCGCCCTTTTGCTGCCCTAATCTTCCAACATTAGCGGCACTTAGCACGCTTGTAATTAGCTGAATGGGAACACGCGGCTTCCCCAATTCCAATATTTGATCATCCTCTTGTTTTCATTTGCCGGGATTAGCAGAACACACAGACCCAGTCTGGCTGCTTTCCATTGGCCTTATACATCAGAGAGAAGGAATATAAAAAAAAAAATAGCACAGCTGCACAGGTATAAATTATTTATACTGCGGGTCAAATCCAGGCCAGAAAAAAAAAATATTAACGGAAGGCTGGAGATCTGTGCGTCCGTTTATTGATTTACAGCTAAACAATTCATCAAAATGTTCTGGTAGTGGCTTTTTTATTAGTTGAGAACAGGCTTGTAATCCTGTTATTTTAATTAACTGCAATTCACCATAGATCCGCCGCGCGGCCCTGGGGCGGTCGCCGCAGTGCCTTCTTTCATTTTGAAGCCGCCATTAGAAATGGATCATAGATGTCAACTCTCGGTCCATCTAGGGTCAGGATCATCCCAGATTTTCAGAATAACCGCTGGTCATGTAAATCAATCCTAAGGAAATTTATTGTGTGGACATTTGTCTCATGTGGAGATCCTGAAAATTTTAAATTGCTCCGCTACTTGTGGCTAATGCTGGAACAAGATCGCAACAAAAATCGCTCTTTCTCCTAAACCAAATGAAACACATTAAACTAGGGGCTCCAGGTAAAAAGTGGTGCTTTGGTTAAGGAACAGCCCTAAATTTATAGACGCAAGAGTTTCCTGCAAAAGAAAGTTGTTCGCTTAAATGAAATAATAAAATAATATTGCATTTTGCAAACTGGAAAGTGGCTGCCTCTTAAGGGCAACCAATCAGAATCCAGGAAGCTTTTACATTTCTACCCCCCCGAAAAAAGACACAACACATTCTCACTGATGCAGGGCTAAGTCAATAGGTGGGCCCCAGAAGCTGTGGCGGTAACAAATCAGAACCAAAGAGGCATAGGAAAGCCACCAATCCGTATCAAAGAGGCAGGTGTCCGTCACCCCATGTTATGGGGAAGGAGAGGAAGCCCACCAATCACGATGGAGAGAAAAAGGAAGGCCACCAATTGGCATCAAACGTTGGTCAGTCCACCAATTGGGGTTGGTCATAAACCGGAAGCAGGTGAGACATGAAATGCACGCACTGACACTGAACTGCAGGCGAGGACACACAACAATTAAATTAAATGGAGAGCATCGGATGGGCCAAGTACCAAAGAAAGGTCTCAAATAAGACCCGTTTTTTTCTTTACAACGACTTGCCTTAAGGGAGCATTGTTGGACAGAACACCACACAACAGTAACACAACTCAGATCTGCTAACACAAGGGTGTGGTGCTGGCTGAGCCGGCCCCTGGTCATTGACTATTTGCCACCAAAGCTGGTGATGTCTAGTTGCTGCGGGCTCTACACCTAAACACCACAATATACTCGTTCAAGTGGGATCGAATGGTCGAGTTCTTGCTGCTCCGTAACTACCAACTAGCTCTGGAAGTTCAGCTGCTACATGCTCAACCACCACTTGATAATAAGAATATATATTCAATATGAAACAAACAGGGGAAGACACGTCAACATTCAGACAGGAATATCACCAAAAAGGACATCTGCATCTTCTAAAATACGCCAACGAGAAAATTGTTCCGGTCTTCCACATACTTTGCCCTGTGTTCTGAACCCTAGCATTTCCATCCCATCCTTGCCTATGTAATAATAATGTTTCCTGTCCTTCCCGCTCACAAATTCCACCCAGCGCCCACCCACACCCTCTCTCGCAACTCCTAGCCACCCCTTGCCAGTCTACCAACTACTCTTCCACTTTGCATCCCAGTACGTAAACCACGAACCAAATTCTCACGTAACTTTCCACTAACCCCGTCATCCTATGTCACAGACCCACTCAGCCTCCTCCCTCCGGCCATTTGTGAATTCTGTTCAAACCCGACCCTTCAGTTCTAATAGTTCGACAACCAGACACAATTCAGAATGTGCTCTGTTAGAACTCGCCATACAGACAATTTTTGAGACTAAGGAGGAACTGCAGTAGCGACTATGAGGTACACGCGGATACTCTCAGTAACAATCTCCATAAGAAGAGCTACCAAAAAAAGGTCATCAGAAATGCAAGAAAGAGCCCGAAATAACCAACGCAAAGCGCTCCTGGAAAACACAACGGAAGCACTAGAAGACAGTATGACCTGTGTCACAACATTCACCCCCACATCCAATCAAGTGAAGAACATTATTCTCAAATGTTGGAATGTTGTCAACACAGGGGAACTGCAACTGAACCGTCCGAGATTTGCCTTCAAAAGAACTCAAAACCTCAAAGACACGCTGGTCAAAACTCGACCTCCGACAAGAAAACCAACAAACCAGACTACTTTATGGGACCTTCCCTCTGTCAAGGGTCACTACCCATGTGGCAATTTCAACGCATGCGCCTCCACCAGCCACACCAAGGACCTCAAGCTAGGTGACCTGACCTGGACCCAACAACAACATACCAATTGCAACACAAAGAATCGTGTCTACCTAATCAGATGTCCATGCAACCGGTACTACGTGTGCATGACCACCAGGCCAACAAAAACGAGCAATCATTTCATTGAACAGCGCCACACCATTGACCAACTTACATGGACTATCCTGGAGGCAAATGCAGTTTGGAACACCACCAGTCTGATCCGAAAAGAGCAACGTTGGGCGTTCAGACTGCATACAAACCTCAATGGATTTAACAATTAGATTCCCTGGATAGAACTACAGAGTTGATCCCTTCACCCTGACTTTCCAGTGACATATTTTCCCAATACTAACTGTAAATGACCTTCACCATCCAACTGACTATGACTAATAATCATGCACTCTACAATATCCAGATTATATACCCCCCCTTCTTTGGCAATAACTGATGAACTCTGCATACCATTATGGCGTATATTCATACAAATATCTATGCTCCTGTAGCTTTATTCCTATCCCAACCACATACGCAGCGTGGTAATTTATTGAAGGTCGTGACGCCATACAGTAGATCTCATCGAAAACAAAACGTTTTTCCACATAGCTACACTTTAATTCTGACACCATTCCAAGATGGCTCCACCATGTTTGGCCACTTTTGCCTTGAATTACACCAATACTCACGTGACACCGCATCACTATCAGTGCGCGCTCAGCCACGCCCCCCCAATCTCACCGGGCTTTGCACACAAATACCGAAACACCTTCCAAGGCGGCGAAAGGTCCGCATACACCGACGCAACTGTAAGTACCACTTCATTGCTGCGCCCCACATGCTCCTGTAGCACCTTGTTTTTTTATTCCTTGATTAACGCTGCCTTCTCCGCACAGATTGCGAGGGCACGACCCTCAGCCGATCCTTATGGGACATAACGCTCTCATTGATTAAGTACGTTGCAAATTTCCCACTCAACCTTAGTCAGCACAGTGTGTCTTGAGGTTTTGCCATCAATGAATAACCACTGAGTAATCTCACCCTCTCATGACTACCAGATATTTTTGGGAAATATAACGTACTCTCTCTACCCACCATGCAGCGTATTTGGAGTAATATGCTGCATTGCTTGCGATGTGTGCCTAGTAAACCCAGAACCTCTTTACAGCAATAATTGCGATTTGATCTATGTGTTTGTTTGTCCATCACTCACCAATTTATGAACCAGCCCACACTTTTCACCCGGCAACAGAATTATTGGGTTTGATGAGTAGTTTGCTGCATTGTGAGTTTACGTTCGACCTATGGGGTACCTCCGCTCTACACAGAGATAATGCCCCATGGTGGGTCTCTCTACATTTACTGTATGTTTCTCTCCTTGTCTCCTTTGTCGTTCTATATAGGATCATTCCAATGAGTGGCGCTGCCAAATCCTACTAGGCCACTATACTATCGTAGCCCTCACTTCACTCCCTACCTGGTCCTGAAGAAGCGCGAAGGATCTCCTCCTGAGACCACAATACTGTGCGAAACATGTCGACTCTACCCCTGTCCTGAACGGACTTCACACTCTTCTAGCTACAGAGGGCCATTATCACCCTCGAGCTTTTGGTTTTTTAATGATGAAAGAGGGACTTTTTCTATTAAACTGTATTACCCTGACTCCCCTCTGGCCATCTTAACATTTGCACTTAACACCACTTTATTCTCAGACCCTCACACACCCGTACGGCTAGATCATTCAAAAGATCTCTGTCAAAGTGACCCTTCGGGGAACCCGTAGGGCATTGCAGCACCGGCCCGATGAGGAGCACCGCCTCATGATGAAGTATGATATCCTTCGAGGTGTGTGAGGGCATCAAGTAGGGACACACATTCCCCTGCCATTGTCTTACAAGAACGGCACTCCTTTCTCTCTTCCTCACTCTTTCTTAGGAACTGTGACTACCCTCAGCAACGTGAATTCAGAATGCAAACGCTGGACACCTTCTCACCCGACAATCGATACTCACTTCACACAAATTATAATATTGTCACGTCGGCTGCGGTGGATAGATGTATCACCTTCAACGCAATGTCAATCCCTTGTCAAACAGTCGATTGAACTTCACCACTCTTTCTTCAACACAAGCTCCACACTTATCTCCAAATGGGACCATTGGGGTTCAGCTTGGCCCCGCTTTTCACCCTTTAGAACACCTGAAAGTGGCAGACGTTCATTCTTCGTCCAGATGGCTGAGCTTGGAGATTTGATTGATGCACAAGTTAGTAGCATCGATTATCACCTTAAATTCCCAAGAGCACCAAAGACCTGGCTCTTCACATCCATTTAATCGCAGGATTCAGAGGTCAACTCCAAGTTGCGATTTATGTATGAGCAAATGAGTCCACCCCTCAGACTCTCTGCGGCACACCTTGCTTTTTGCACCACCACGTAGTAGGCCACAGTTGGGCCAATTTACGAACTGCATTTTGTATTACATTTAATAGTACTAACAAAAGTGCTACAAAAGGCTACTCACAAACCTACGAGTGTAAATCCCCACCTCCGACACTGCTATGTTTTCTTTGGGGGAAATCCCAAACATGTAGGTTCACTACTTGGCAGTAAATTTGGGAGGGACCAGGGGGAATGGTTAAAAAATGGGGCGTGCTTACTACATGGCGGGGTTTAGGGAGAAGTGAGGTGGAGGTTTAAGTGAGGCTTACGGAGGGGTTTAATGAGGGACAGACATACGTCCTTAGAAGAGACCATTGCTATTCACAAATTTCACTTTTAAAATTACTACAGTTAAAATGGACCCAAGCAGTAGTAAATGTACACCAGCTCAGAGAAGGCCTAAGTCCAGCGCCACACATGGTGAACCACTGGTACTACGTCACCCACCTATAGAGAATAATGGAGGCAGGGATTTTAAATATAACCCCATAGGAAATATTGTCACATTAAATGTCATTATTTAAAATCATTAAAAGTATGAATGTATTTAATTTAATGGTAAAAAATCTCAAAACAAAACATTTATTACTTTTTTTTAATATTGTATTTAATAACCTTTTTTTAAATTGAAAAATGAATGTACATGTTTATTAATCTATAATTAAATTACTTTTGATTAATTCTATCCATTACTTTTGAATTGTGAATAGGCCCCATTAAATTTGAAACATTTCTTTGAACCGCACGCCCCTCAACCATTATCTCCCATACAGGACATTTTACATCTAAGACCCCGCCAAATGTACACTGCAAAAGGGTGCCCATAAACCTGATAGAAACTGGAGCGCTTCATGGCCTCGTCAAGGGCATGCAGCGCTATATAAATTCTGCAATACAATATCTAACTCTCTAATAAGTTCTCTGTCTCAGTATTCTAACTGCATGCCAGTAACGATGCTGAGCTTTTTTGTGGACATTAAACAATTAATAAAGCTTGATGTTCATGTTGACATTCCACCAGATTTGATTCTGAGAAATCAGCTGCAGTGGAGCGGCCTAGCACCCCACGTCTAATGGTTTATTTAATTCCAAGCAACTGGCATCTGTCAATTTAACTTGAATCGCACGTTGCGGGCCGGGAGCCCAACCCAAGATGGCCTCCATCCTGGCGGAAGGTTTGATTGTGCCTAGAGAGCAACGATCTGCCCTGCCCCCAGCACCACTGGGTCCCTCCAGTGGAATGGATGGTGGCAACAAGAGGGCGCTGTGGCAGCCAGACCTTCTTTCATGTGCGCAAAGAGCCTGGCGACCAAGCACCCCTTCCGAGCCGGAGCGGCGGAGCATGAATTATTCCTGAGCTCAAATCAGATGCAATTACCCGTCTGCGCTCCCCTTTGAAGACTCAGTCCCTCTTCGGTGAATGTTATGACAAGAAGGGATGTAATGGGCTCTAATTTGGCGGGGCGTTAATGCTTGCCAAAAAAGGTTGCCATGGCTACCAGCTCATCTTCAAGCAAAATTGGCATGGGAAGGGAGAGGGGGTTCTCTTTGACTCTTCCGCCACTGATGTCTCTTTCTTCACCAGCCTCCTTCGTCCATCGGCCTCTGTTCTGCGCAGGTCTGGGGGATGTTTTTGGGACCTGATCTCCGAGGTCAATATTTGGGGTCGGAAGCTGTGCGGCTTTTACCTGCCACCTCTGGCCAGGCTTCGCTTTTTCCTGTGGTCCTGAGTGGATGCGTTGCTTTCACTCCATGGGGGTCACAGTTGCTCTACCCTTGCCTGATGAGGCGCGTTGCCTCTGCTTGTTGGGATCAGGCAGTGCACTGTGTAGGCTTTCTGCTTCAGCGATGTGTCTGATTTTGTTGGCGACAGGATGAAGGGTTGAGTTGCTTTTTTCCCCGGTGGGTCAGTGTTTACCTGCCTTTTGTCCTGTGGAGTCTCTGTTGCTTGGCTTTTTACTTGGACATGAAGGAGGGGGGAGTTTAAGGCCGCATTGCTTGTCCCAGTGCAGTTAGTGGTTGTGTTGGTTTTCCTGCTGCTGTCAGCAGTACTGTTGCCTTTGCAGTGTGGTGTTGGTTGGTTGCGCGTCTTACACACAGCGGCGTCACCGTTCCGTCTCTGCTACCTGACGGGTGGGCCGTGGTTGCCTTGTTTTGCAGGGTGCAGTCATGTCTCTACCAGTCACACAAGAGCTCATCTTACATACCGGTCAACATTCTGTAGCTGGTAAGAGAGAGTTTGGAAAAAAATCGGGGAAATTGATTTTACCCATTGACTCACATTGAAGCAGAGGAGATTTTAGGTGGGAGACACCTTAAAAAAAAATGGGATTTAAAATGTATAAAAAAATCAGTCTCCCCCCTGAATCGGGTCTGTATGTATGTTCATAAGCATGAAACAAGAGCTGATGGGGCGGGAATAGAGCCCTGGAAAGAGGGAAGTGACGTAGAAGCACTTCCTCTCTAGCTGCCCTTGAACACACCCTTGAAGCCCTCGTTCTATAGTCATGCCTGCTCGTCTATGCACGGGCGCTTTCGTTTTTAAACCGCCATCGCATGTGTAAATTGCATGTGTTTTACGTTGTGCACAATAAAGGCGCAGGTGTCTTCCAAGCACAGGGGCATTAACGCTTGTTATCAGCACACACCGCTGTCTTGCATTGCTCTCCACGCGCCATTCGCCGCCCCCCCGCCCCTCCCCATCTGCCCCAACAACTAAACGTGTCAAGCATGAAAATGATGCAAAATTAAAAATTCTCTCGTCTGAAATCCATATATTACAAGACAAGGAAAATCCACCTGGGTCCAACAGAAATACTGATTTATGCAGAAGTGAAAAAGGGAATACATGATATTACTGACTCTCGCGAGGACACAGCTCCCAGCAAGAGGGTTACCCCATTCTGTGGATTCTTTCAATTGTGCAGAAAAACCAAAGTGTACTTTTCTTGTGCTTGTAAAGAGTTCTGGGGATTTTCACGTGCAAAGCAGAGATACTTTATTGTACTGTGTGTGATGCAATAAAAGTGTCTTGAGTCAGAGCCCCTGTGTGAGTGAATGCCAAAAGACATGTCAGTTTTACAGTAACATGGAGTCTCTCACACACTTTCCCTGTTAAAATCCACATTCCAGTCACACAAAGGAAAGGCGCGCGCCCCTCACAGAGACAATCAACTCCTACAGTCAGATACTACTCCACTGTGTTATCTTGGGCAGAAACCTCTGCTTGACTCCATCACCCATTAGGGGCCGGAGTTTGCACCCGATGTGGTACTGCAACGTGTCCACAAACTTTACAACGACCTGTATTTTTTTCCTGCATTGATTCCTTCTGGTATGTCGTAGAGAAATGTACCCAAGCAAAGCAGGTCCGAACATAGAAAGCATGTGGTTGAATTATGTGGTAAACCCGCTCATGCATGTCATCCCTCCCAGCCGTGGGGAACAGGCGATAAAACCACAGAAGGGAAAAGCCCACGGTGCGGTTAGAAGCACCATGCACAGGCTTCCAGGAGCACTAATAGAAACGTCATATGACACGTCTTCCGATCTCCTATTCTCTCATGCATTATTGTGCGCAATGTGCATCTCCGCTCTGGAGACATGCAACATGGCGAGCAATTGCGCATGGGGAAAACGGAGACATTTTTTCCTATGGAGAAACCAGTTCCCCTACACGTCCCCGCCATCTTTGGAGCCCATCCGCTCCCGTATACAGACTGGGAGGGACTTCCTCCATTTGCAGCAGTAAAACTCTGGCCACGTGCAGAGTAGGAAAGGGTTGAGCTTAAGTCTGGGAACGCCAGGACACTCACAAGTTTCTGGGTCTTTATAAACGTTCAAGGTGCATCCTTTGTGTGCGGTTATTACTGTGGATTTTCAGCACTTGTAGTGAAATGTAAATGTATGTATGTAAATGTATGTGTCTTGTAAAGCGCACTGCTGCCCTGAGGCGTCGTGGCGCTGTAGACCGCTGGGGAACCCGTCCTGGCTATCCCTGTGAGATGGTCCCTCCAGGGTATCTCCAAGGTGAAACCAGGCATCCCCGGCGAATGTGGGGGGCCGTTGTGGAGATGAGGCAAGCTAATGCCCAGAGTTGCCGAGTGTGATCCCTGGTTAGAGTAGGCACCGAAGCGAGAATTATCGAGTCCGCTGGCCCTGGTCCACTACCCTGCCGCGTCGGGAATTGAACCCTGGTCCCGGGCCGTCCTCTGCTTCCGGGTCTGCTGCCTCTAACCAGTGAGCCACACCACTCCAGTGGAAAAGTATTTGTAAAGCGCTACATGTACCTGAGGGTGTCTAAGAGCTGGTTCAGATTAGTGGATTTTGAGTATTATGGAGACACCATTAAAAAAAGCCAGGTTTTCAACCCTTTCCTAAATTTAAACAAATTGTTTTCTTTTTTTAACCACCAGAGCTTAGTGGTGGTATGGGTAAAGCTTTTTTCTCCCATTTTATTTTCCGCACCCTGGGAACGCTCATATTTCCACAATCCAAAGACCTAAGGGGTCTAGCCGGAATGTAGGGTTTGAAACATTGTGACAGCTGCCACGGACCAAGGCCACGCCGAGCTTTGAAGGCCATGCATAGGGCTTTACATTGAATACACTTGGCTATGGGCGGCCAGCGTAGTTGTGTGAGAGCCCTGGTGAAAAACCACAGTAGTAACATCATTGACACCTGCCACGAACAATTCTGCGAATTCCTGTCTGGTGTAAAGGGAGCCATTTTTGGTTGTAAACCTACGCCATAGGACTGTCAGTGGGTTTGTGAATCAGGCACGTAATGTTCACCATCGCCCTTACTGCGCTGACCTTTCCATCAGTTACTACGTGGGAGTTATGCCAAAAAATATTCTGAACGTTCATTAAAAAGTATGTGTGCCTTCCAAAAGGTTACGAATTCCAGATACTCACTATTAAATGGGCACATAAACAGATTTGCTCACCGTGTCTCGGCTCTTCGGTGTTCCTGTTGTAGAACAGATCTGGCTGGGGTTGAATCCGTCTGCGGTGGTCGGCTTTGTGGACTTCGTGGTTTGGCGAAGCTGTGGTTCCATCATCGTTGACCACCTCCTCCGCGGCCATGTCCACATCAGAACTGAAGTGTGGATTCAAAGTTTCCTCCTCCTGTTGGTTTGTCTGGGTTTCCTCTTCTTGCTTCACCCTTCCAGGTGTTTGTTTTGGGCCAGTACTTTTGTCTGCCGTGAAGGAACCCTCTGTGTATGGAAAGAGATGTGGAGATTCGTACAAAGTTGTGAGCTCACTGGGCTTGTCGGAGAAGGTCACAGGAGTCACATCGGTGGATGACTTACTAGAAGGAGATACTGCAAACTTGGTTAGATCTTGAGGGGTTTTCAAGTCAACTTCAGACGATCTTTCATGAGTAAGCACGGTTAGAGTGCTGGCCGATGGGCCTGGGGGTGAAATGTCCAACAGAGTCTCTTCCGTAGCACCTGAAGAGTCATTCGATGCTGGTAAGGTCCCCCCGGAGTGCCTTGCAGGCTTATCGTCATCAGAAACAGGTTCAGTTCTTTCTATATTTAGACCCGTTCCCGTTGCCTCGGTTGAGTCGCGCGACTCTTCAGAAGAGTCAGCCATGAAATCCATCTGTTCGTGGACGCCTTCCCAGCTGTCCCCTCTGAGCCGGCGAGGCTCATCCACCACGTTCACGGAGTCGTCAGCAGCCTTCCCGCTGTCTTTAGCGATAGTAACATCTGAAAATTCTGCTTTGGGGTTAGATTCAGAGCTTCCCAATGGGACACCAGCTTGTTCTTCTTGTTGGTCCAATTCTTCCGGAACAATGACTTGCTGAGATGGGACCAAACGCATTTCAGGAACAACCTGTTCCCTGGGCGACCTAACATCTTCTGCCTGGAAGCTGGTTTCTGGTTGCTCGTCCTGTTCTTGCAACATGATGGAGGATGTGGTGGAGGAGGGTGTTGATGTTTCCTTCCGTCTGTCCAATGATATGGAGTCGTCCCCTTTATTTTTGTCCCCTTCCTCTGAGAGAGTAGCTTCCTGGGATCTCTGGAAATTCACGTCCGTGTCAGGCTGCTCAGAGTTCAACAGGTTTGAAGATAGGGTTGAACTGCCTGCTTCACTTCCAAGTACTCCACCCATCAATATGAGCTCATCTTTGCTCGATTCTTCTTGGGTAGTGGCTTCGGAGGTCGATTGGAAGCTCGCATCGGCCTCCTCTTGCAGCTGCTCATCCTGCACGAAGGAAGGCTTGGTGAAAGAAGCTGAGCCATTCCTCTTGACCACCTCGGAACCCATCGAAGCAATCAGCTCGCCAACCTGCTGGCGGAACAGGCTGTTCCCTGTGGTGGAAGGACCTACATCGTCTTCATTCAGGGCATTGTTGCTTCCAAAGTGGGTGCTGTACTGTGGCATGGTACTTTCGAGTTCCTCTTCTGCCCACGGACTCTCCGGGTTTGTCTCACTTTGTTCAGGAGACCACCAAGCCGCATCCCTCACCGAGAGAGCATTGACCGTGGAGGACGAATCAGCTAAAGACCAAAAAGAAAATTGGAAAAATAGATTAATTTTCTTTATTTGTAGTTTTGACTTTTCTATGGAAACAAATTGGCAAAATTTACAAACTTTTTAAATTAATCAACATGGCAACAGTTTTGTGGTTAAGTTACAATGTTGCAAATTCCTCCTTGGGGAGGAGCCTGCAATTGTTTAGCCCTTATAACCTGAACTTTGTCTCTGCGCCACCACTGAGATGTATGCATGTGTTACTTTGTGCCCATCAGAAGGTGTGCCAGTGTCAAACCCTCAGCCGCAGACCTGATAAACCTAGGGTATCCTGAGGTCTCCTGAAAGATTCAACTTTTGGCTGAGTGCTCTTTTTAAAGACTTCTTGGGGAGAGGGAAGGCAATTTAAGGCTAATGTGACCCTTTTTGGAGGGGGCGGAAGAGAAAGCTGGTTCCCACAGAACAGGTCATGTTTTTTTACATCCTAGCAGGTTAGGACAGGTTCCTACAAGATCAGGGGCGTAGCTTGTTCAATAAGATTGTGGGGTGTGAGCTTCCGATTTCCCGGCAATCAGGCTGGCATATAAGGTTAAAATACATTATACAACAAGCAGGGTGCAGGGAGGGACTTAAGGGGCAGTGGAAAGGGGGAGGAATGCAGATTGATAGAAGTACTAAGTGAGAAAAACACAATATTTTGTCAAATAACCAACATTTTGAAGACTTTCGAGAGAGAGCGCTAGAGTGTGCGTGTGTAAAAATCACAGTGAAATCTGACAGACACCTCGCCATACCCGACTGTAAGCATCTGTACACATTTATTCATCATAAAATACATTAGAGGGGTGTAACACCCCAAATACCCACCCCCCCCTAATCCCTGAAGCTACGCCCCTGTGCAGGAGAGTGCCACTGTGTATTAGAAAATTCCACAACACTCACTGCTAGGACAAGATGGTTGTGACAGCCCTTTTGGAATCTAGATTTTTGACTTCCGTGTACATCTCTGCCATGGGTGTCAAATCACCAAGCTATTTCACAGACCTCACGGCTTAGACACCACGTCACATGGCATACTCCATTAATCTAGGAAAAGAGCCCGGCGAGCTGCCTGGGTTCACAGCCATTTAATTCCCGCTCTCCGCATTGGTAGCCACCGGTGCATCATTACCTTCCAATGGCGACCCTGGAGCAGAGGGTGGTGGGAGTGGGGGGGATTTATGAAATATTGTGTCTTCAGTAAGAGACCGTTGAGGTTTCCTGGGGCCCTGCTTCTCTCAGTCTTAATAAAATATGTCTGCCGCATTTCTGCGGCGCGCAATGGAGACCTCTGGAAGGCGCGGCCTAGCAAGTGTGGTAAATCTATCCCTTTAACGGGTTCAGTCCCAAGGCGGCCATTTGGCCCTGGGAGACGTCTTTCTTTTCATTTCTTCTTTAATGTGTGGCCGCCGCCTCCTGGCGCGGGGCCCGGAAGCGCGCAGACGCGGCTGCTGAATAATTCATGGCGCCTCACCGTGGTCATCAAAGGGGGATTATTCATTAATCTGACGAATTCCTCGATCAAATATTCATCGGGGAGGTTCTCGCTGCACATTCACATTGATTTAAATGGATCAATATGCCCTGCGTTTCCCCCGTTAATTTGTAGGTCTTATTCCTGAAGGATGGCCCCTCTAGATGACCCCCCCCCCCCCCTGCCACGGGGTGGATGATCAGTTCAGGAGACGGTGCACTGAGTATATATCTAGGTACAGAACCACATCTGGCTGGTGCTGAGCAATGCGTAGAGTCTGCTCCAAAGAGTGCCCTCTAGAGGTGAAATGTCTCCACTGCAGCTAACAGAGGCATCCACTGTCATTGCACTGAGCGGTCTATTTACAGACCTGGCAGAAGGTATGGCAGGTCAGGAGAGAGATCTGAGGGGTCCCTTCCGGCAGATAACATGCAAGGGTAGAGGGCATCACAGCTCAGCAGGAGGTCTAATGCCACAGATGTGGAAGAGCCCTCTCAGGACACTCCCTGAATCACAGTCCAGGGGAGAGGCGCACTGCCAGGCTCTCAGGGGTCCCTTCGAGTAGGGCATAGGCAGGAGGCAAGGGGTACCAATACTCAGGGAGGGGCATCTATTGCCAGAAGTCTAAGGGGGCACTCCCTATAAAGAACAGACATGAGACTCTGCTGTTCAGGAAAGAGGCGCACAGAGAGATGTGAGAGGTCCCTCAAAGGAAAGACGAAATACAACAGGTCAAGAGAGCGTTACGCTGACAGAGCTCCAAGGGGGTCCCACAGGTAAAGTACAGGCAGGGGGTATCTCAGTTCAGGAAGGAGATACACTGCCAGAGCTCGGGGGGGGGGGGGGGGGGTCCTACAGGTAAGGGATAGGCAGGGGGTATCTCAGTTCAGGAGTGAGGTACACTGACAGAGATCCGGGGAAGGGGGGGGGGTCCTACAGGTAAGGGATAGGCAGGAGGTATCTCAGTTCAGGAAGGAGATACACTGCCAGAGCTCCGGGGGGGGGGGGGTCCTACAGGTAAGGGATAGGCAGGGGGTATCTCAGTTCAGTAGTGAGGTACACTGCCAGAGCTCCGGGGAAGGGGGGGTCCTACAGGTAAGGGATAGGCAGGGGGTATCTCAGTTCAGGAGTGAGGTACATTGCCAGAGCTCCGGGGAAGGGGGGGGGTCCTACGGGTAAGGGATAGGCTGGGGGTATCTCAGTTCAGGAGTGAGCTGTGTGAGAAACTATGCAAATTTAATGAAGTCTGCACACTTTTTAAATGCTGGAGGAAAAAAAATCTAAATTTTTTTTTTTATGGAGACAGATCTTAGACTTCATGGTGTTGCAGACCGAGGGGCGCCTTCAAAACTTGAGGCCGTGGAGCACAGATCCTGTCCCACGAGGCGCAGGGCCTCCGCTGGTTCCACGTTTGCCGCCCTTTAACCTGGGGGCAGGGCGTTCCCCAATGGCCCCATGGATGGTAGCGCTTTATTTGTAAAATAACATGGGCCAGACCCTAAGACTTTTTTCAGAAGTCCACTGCCGCTTCTGCCTCCTCAGGACCCCACCAGCGCTGCCAGACACTGGTACTAAAAACACCTACTTACCATTACACGCCTACAAGTGTTACAATTCAGACTGTACTAGGTGACCCAAACCAGTAAGAATGCTCCGAGCACCCTGGTATTATTAGTTTCAATCAGAAATTGAATTATTAAACACACTGCTCATGTACTTTATAAAACAAAAACTAGACTGACATCGCCACAATGGGGTAGACTGCTATATATACGTGCTGGGGCTGAGCACCAGCAAACACCGGCTTAAATTAAGCACTGCGCCCTCCCTGTTTGGGACAGGCTACCATCACTGACTCTTCCTTCCAGGTTAAAGACAAAAGTGAAAATGTCCCTGCCTTGGGAGTAAACAAACCCTGGATTTTCTGATTATGAAAGGAGAACCCCAAGACCCAAAATGGAAATGGAAAACCAGGACGAGATAATCGACTCTCTCCTGACATGGCTCAGTTTGGGATCTCAGTCAGAGTTGGCATTATATAGAGGAACAGGGTCAAGACGGATTCGCATATGGCTGGGTCTAAAGTGGGAGGGCGAAGTGAGCTAAAGAATGATGATGGATTAAACCCAGATTTGTTCCTGGGGTGAGTGTCTGAAAAGTTTCAGCGCTAAGTCCATCATCTACTTGTGTTGGCATTATATAGGCAAATGCTACCTGTGCCAACCATGACATGTCTCTTGCTTAGACGTTCGGGTTAACGTGTTACTTTCAGGTGCCCGGTGGCTTCATGTCTGCGGGACCATGTTTCCATCCTTCGACTTTGTTTTAGTATTGTAGCTGTTAAGTTTCCCAGGTTCCTGCACCATGCGCTGCTTCAGTCCAGTTTTTTTCCTATTAATTCTGGGACTTGTAGTTCTGTTTGTTAGTGGAATAAAAAAACTGCAATCCTAGAATTCAGGGAAAAGTATTGGACTACGGCAGCACATCACACAGACCTGGGAAACTTGGCTGGGGAGTTATATGTTCAGAGAATTAAATACTTATGGTACTTGGCATCTATTCACAAAGCCATTTTGTCGCACGTGAGGTAGTATTCCTGTAGTACTCTTTTACACACTCTTACATATCCCAAACATTTAAAACGGGTTTAAAATGGGCATTTTCAAGGAATATTCGAATACAATTAGTACAGAAAGGACTGTTCCCACATTCCTTTTGTTGCAAGATATGATGCACTGAGAGCCCTGTACCTTGATAGCAATAGGCGTCAAACTTATCCCTGGGATCCGGAAATCCTGTCCGGTTCGGGAACTGGTACACGGTTCTCACGCCGGGCAGGTCTCCGCCGCAGTTCTTGCGGGGTGTTGTGATGGGGTAGCGCACACTACCGTCGGCCAACCAGCCAGGGTCGCACTGGTCCAGCCCTTCCTTCCACGCGAGATACAGCTGCCCCACGGTGGCCAGACTGCCCCCCTGGGCTTGGCAGGAGAGGGTGGCGTCCACAAATGTTTGCTTCCGAGGTCGAGAGACAAATCGTACCGTACCTGGGTACAAGCAGGGATGAAAGAACATTAAAATAGAAGCCACTTAGCTATAAAAAGAGTGCGTTAAAGGCATAGAGAGCTACACATTTTTCACAAGAATTATTGATTCCTTTTTTACGCCTTAAATTTGCAGAGAATTTAGAAAAACAGTAATTATGATTTGCTTAGTTCTTCATAGTCTTCACAAAATGCTTCTCAAAGTTAGCAGGTACTCTGGTCTTTTCACTTTGTTTTCGCACTGGGGAAATATTTCCATGTGGAGAACCATTTCCTCTATACGAAGGGTTCTCCAAAGTTGATCCTGGTTGGCCGGATCCGTGCCAGATTTTTAGCATATCCCCATTTAGATAAATGTAGTTATCTTAAAAATCTGCCTCCCGAAAAGACTTTGGGGAACCGTGCTCTATAGCAAAGTGTGATACATTGTCCTTCCCAGCTGGGATGGCGAGTTACACCAGCTCATTGATGGAGTACATTTCTGAGTCCTTCGAGGCCGGAAGGAGGAAGTAGATGAATGTGTAAATATCAACAAACAGCCATGTTTGGCCGTTCACAGACATTCCATGGCTCACCATGCATTTGAATGTACAATGATCTCTTTGTACCAAGGGGTGCGATTGATTCCTGAAGAACTTTCATGACCTTTCATTGAAAAGTTCCAACTTTTCTCAAACTCATGAATAACTAGAAAATATTGTTTTAAACTTCCAAAATAAATGTAAAACACTACAAATTGTGTTATTCCCAATTTCACTCAAACATAGATTTTAAATGGAATTCTATTTGTCTTTGTAGGAATTTAGATCTTCGGAAACAACAGAAAAGAAGAAGCCACTATTAGATGTGTATGTAACAAAGATGTTTCTATTTATTCAATACCTGCCTACTTTTGTACATACCAAATATACTAAAATCATTGTGAAGGACCTGCAAGGGGCCAGAAAAAAACAGGTGTCCTAGCCCAGTTCTGCATTTGTAACCTTCACCAACAAAAGGCATTCTAGAAAGTTAATTTGATGACGTCAGCATGGGTTTTAAGATCTGTTGTGACATCATTCACTGCAGAGCTCCTTCAAGTCAATTTTTTGGGATGAGCGACCAAGGACAGAGGTCTCCCAGATTCTCTAATAAAACAAAGAAAGGGTATGTTTGGAAAGCATTAAAAAATAAAGGTGCCAGGAAGTTTTAACTCGCATACTCTCGTTTTCGGTGGAAGAGTAGCATGTGCGGGTCTTGATGGGTACAAAGTTTAGCAACTTTGATTCTCCAAAGTTGACTGTTGTCATTGGCTAAGCGCTTCACTTGTACAATGATGACTAATCCGAGATCAAGCAATCTGTGGTACATATTCATGTTGGCAAACGCAAGTTATGGACCACTATTCTGGGAGATGCCCGTACCCTTGTCGATCAAACAAAAAGTCTAGTAGTACCAATGGATCATACACTCACAGGTCATGAGAGGATGGTTCAGTGTAGTTACAAATGTCTACGCTTCCCATCAACGATTGCTGAAAAAGATCCTCCATTTTTTTAGCTCCTCAAATAATGAATATTCATTAATTCTGTTTATAAAACCTTTTAATTCTAATCTTGCGCCCCATTGGCTGAATCACAGTTAATCTTAAACCTGCAACACAATTTTTGGTAGAAGCATCTGTGTTAAAACAGGTGCGTCGGGGTGGTAGAGCGTTTTCAGTAGCGAACAAAGACGCTCTAAAATGTACTGCTTCTAACTATCAGGAGGGGAAACACTTCAATCTAGACTTATTAATTTTTTCCTGCTACCTTACTTCTTAAGTTATTTGTCAATCAAGTGACTTTTAATCAGCTCTGCGAAACCCAAAGATGTTATGTCGCACTTTGGAAAAATCACAAATATGACTAGTAGAGTTATTCCTCATGAGATCCAGCGTACACAAAAATACATGTAAATTTGCATACTTCAAAAATGGGGAGATTTTATTTAAATCCTTTTTTAAAATCAATCTTGGGTAATTCAGCTTTGAAAATTACTAACAGAAATCAATTTTGTATTAATTGAGTCACCGCTGGTATTTTACAGTAGGTCAAAGGCGGTCAGGAAATTGATTAGTTTACTTGGAGTTTCTGAAATGTAATTATAAATTAAGTACTTGAATGAGAGATGGAAGTGTGAGAAATTCAAACAGTTTGTTTCAGATAATTAATGCAAGGATTCCAGGGCGTGTACCTGACCTCCCATGCTGATATGAAATTATTAAGTCGCAGACTGGGGTATTTAGGGGTGGGCAATCCGAGTCTGGGGGTATGAGATGAGGGCCAAAAACTAGAACAATGTTCCAATGAGAATCATTTCAATACATTTGTGGGGATTAAGTAAATCAAAACCTGTGACAATAAATGATATACAATTTTTTATTTAATTATTCATAGCTTTGCATGAATAAGGTGACAATTCCAGAGTGTGATACAGTACTACAAGCGACGGTGCAGTGAAAGTGACCAGGTGAAAAAATGTGTGAAAAAACAGCCAGTGCATATAGCAAAAGAAGAAAAATCTCTCAACCAACTGAACATAAGCTGGAAGGTAAGCAACCCAATCAAGACATAAGAGTCTGAAAGAGTCTCACATGGTCCAGGCACGTGATGCAAGTGTGTTTAAGATGTAAAAGTTGATGTTTGGACTCCAAAGGTTTATTTGACAGGGTCTTCATCAGAACAAAAAATATAACAAAATGATGCAAGAGGGAACACACAGCAATTAATGTCACAAGGGAACACACAATCAATTCCTTACAAAATATAAACACCAAGGGTCTCTTGAAGATCGGCGTCAAACACCGGTGTGTATGAGTCCACCATCCCAGAGCCGTGTGGGAAATCTATGTGTCGGAGGGGGTCTGAGAAGATGTGCAGATTGAATCTGGCGTGTGAATGGGATGGAAAGTCTGAGTCTGAGAGCACAGGAAGTTGAATAAACACCAAAGATACCTCGAACCCAGTGTTACCTGGATTGGCAGCCACCAGTGAACCTTGTATAGAATGCCTATTCAAAGGACACCCGGCCCTCATCCAACATGGCGGCATGCTTCATTATCGGGTCTGCTCCTTGTTCAGTAGAGGATAGTTCCTCTGGGCGGGCTCCAATGCAAGGGGTATGGCGCAGAGTTCTTTTCATCAAAGGAAGAAATAAAAGTACCCGGAGTTCAATCACTATAACTTTATTGGGTTTGCCAGTGTGAAAGTAATAAGAAGATTGGCTTGGACAAGGAGAGGGGTACCGACGGATAGAGCGGGGCCTCAGTACACCGAGCAGTTGCCGGGTGAGGTGAGGCGTACTCCCACATAATGCTGGGAACACTCTGACATCCCTTAAACTACTGGACAAATCAATGACTGTTTGATTTTGGTAGGGTATTTTCACGGTGATGTTCTTATCAAAGTATCTTTGTAAACACATATTTCTGCAGTAGCATTTTACCATACATGGTCCTGACGAAAGCCAGGTAACTGTAACCCTTTGGCTGAAACATGTCGACCTCTATTGCTATAAGATAGTTATTTTTTCAAACTATCAGTTTTTCACTTGCTTTTTTAATCTTGGCACTTTTTTTGACACCGAATAAAGTTGGGTGGTGTTATCAGGTAGCCATTTTTAATACACTTCTCTTCTGTTTTGCACTGCATCTCCCATCTTTCTCAGTACCACTATGTTTTGAGACTTTTTCTCTGGAAGACTGCAAACTCATTGCATATACACAGTGATGGGTCCCCTGAAATAGGGTGCACTGCAATGAGTTGATCCACCTTACTCCCAGATGATGATGTTCTGCCAAAGCGGTGGGCTGATGGGATTTGTCTCAACTTAGTGGGCTGAATCTGTCTTCTTCTCTTTGGCTCCCAGTTTCTTTACATTTTGACCGGCTCTCTCCTCTTTTGTTGTTTGATTGATTTGGGATGTCAAGGGATTATGAACCTTGCATATGGCCAGATCATTACGTTATTAGTTTTCAATTGAACAATCTGTCACTGTTGAAACATACACACCAAATTGGAACCGAGTTGACCTGAAAGCCCTTCTAGATACTCTTTCCCGTGAGCAGCCTGCCCCCAAAGGAGATTTGGATAACTGGGAAAGAGAGACCACTGATTGGCAAAGGAAGGAATTTGATATTTACGCCCCTCCTCAGATATAAAATTCCCGCCTCAGGCAACATGAGGCATCAAAATAGTTCACAAAGGAGTTGAAGACCCTAAAACTCCATTTACGTCAAGCTGAACGAAAGTGGCGATAAACTGTGTTCTGCGGAGGATAAATTGAAATATACTGTAAAATTACATGTGTATAAAGCAACCATTGTGGAGGCTAAGAGAACCTTCTTCACCAATAAGGTACTTGACTCAGACAACAGCTCTAAGGAAATTTTCAATATTGTGAAAGAACTTTCCAACCCGAGTCGTGTGACCCCACCTCTCATAGCCACTCAGGAACTTTGTAACGATCTTAATTGCTTTTTTTGTGGAAAAAATAAAAACAATTCAGAATTCTATTGACTCCATTAATAACAATTCCGAAGACAGCATGGTCGATTCTAATCCCTCCTCTCTTGTCACCTTTTCAATGTTGGACAAGAAATGTTTTCTGGATCTAGTAGTGAAGGTAAAATCTGGTTCCCCTATGGAAGAATGCCCTATCAACATTAAGAAAGAAATCTTTTGGGCCTTCCCTGATACATTTCTTAACTTGCTTAATCTTTCCCTGTCCCTTGGCATGGTACCACCAGCTTTCAAGGAAGCAGTGGTCATTCCACTTAAAAAAGGACTGGATCCTAAAAAGCTGGAGAATTATAGACCCGTATCATGACTGCCGTTTCCAGCAAAACCTCTGGAGACTCATGTAGCGGCCTGCCTTAGTTCCTTTTTAGAAGCGTCTAAGTTTCTGGACTCCTATCAGGCAGGTTTTCGTCCAGCACACTCTACTGAATCTGTGGTTTTATCTGTCTTAGACGATCTTAAAGGACAGGCTGACATTGGCCGTTCCCAGGCCCTCATCCTCCTAGACCTGTCTGCGGCTTTTGACACCGTGAATCACAACATTTTGTTGGATCGCATTGCCGCAGCGGGCCTCGGAGTTTCGGCTCTCGACTGGTTCAGCTCCTTTTTAGAGGACCGTAAACAATCAGTGTGGCTCTCACCTTTTAAATCAAATACTGTTGAACTGAGTTGCGGGGTCCCACAAGGTTCCTCTCTCTCGCCGATTCTGTTCAACATTTACATACGTACCCTAATTTAGAGTCTCTGGCAGTTGGGGGTTAAAATCTTCAACTATGCTGATGACATGCAGCTAATTTTTAGTTTGGAGTACACTACTGAATCGAATGATTTTATCAGGAGCTCCGTGCTGCATGTAAAAACTTGGATGGATAAGAACCATTTGAAACTCAATTCTGAAAAAACTGAGATCCTCCTTCCTAGCAACAAACTGACTCTTTGGACACCCTCCTACTGGCCCCCGAGTTAGGTGTGGCTCCAATTCCTAAACCCGTGATAAAGAGTCTTGGTCTCCACATTGATTCAGACCTCTCTATGAGCGCTCAAATTAGTTCAGTTACTTCTGCCCATTTTGCAAATTGCGCAAGATCAGACTTTTTTTAGTAAAGAGGCCAGTATTCAAATCGTGATTGCCCTTGTTCTCTCAAAAATCGATTACGGAAACGCCCTTTACCTTGGTATCCCACTATATTTGAGGCATCGTCTTCAGTTAATTCAAAACCAAGCAGCAAGAGTCATCCATCTTAAGGATAGAAAAAGCCACATCACTCCACTGCTTAAAGATCTCCACTGGCTTCCAGAGGAGCAGCGTGCGATGTTTAAAACTGGCTGCATTCTTTTTAAAGCCATTTCTGAAACTGGCCCTAGGTTCATTTCCTCTTGCATTAGTAAGCATTTGCCCCAGTCTGTTCTGAGATCAATGAATCTGAATCTTTTGACAGTGCCTAGAATCAGACGTAAACGCATTGGTGGGACCCGGTTCTCCTTTCTGGGCCCGAAGCTTTGGAACTCACTGCCTACCTTTATTAGGCTTGAGGCGGATTATGTGCGGTTCGGGAAACTGCTTAAAACGTGGTTGTTCACCCTGGCGTACAACTAGCTTCTCATTGCTTGCTTTTTCTCTGTCTTTCTCTTTGTTTACCCTTTCTCCTCTGTGCCCCCATAGCGCCAAGAGACCGGTTGGTGAACGAGCGCTTAACAAATTACCATGTAACATAACATGATTAGTCCTCGCATTCCAAAGTCAACATGTTTCGGTTTAACTGAGCAGTCCAATAAAGTTCTGAGGCCTTCTTCAGGACCTATGAATCCCTTCAATAACTTTTCCTTAACTGAATCTAATAAGGAGTGTCCTATTTAGAGTTAAGGGAGCAAGAACAAAAAGTGAGGACGACCTGAAAGATCAAGGGAAAAAATATATTTTACGCTCATAGTTAATTTTAACTGGTTAGAAGTTGTCACCATATACAATACAGGGTACATACCCCATGGAGGGAGCACTAATATACCACTCTGTAGTCAAATATTCTTCAGATGTGGGTTCAAGCATTGCAGATTGAGCCGGGGTTTAAGAAGATTGTCAGCCTGAGACTGGGGTATAAAAGGATGCACAGCTTACGTGTGGGGTAAGAGTGGAAAAGCAGATTAAGTCCATCAGTATGAGGAGATGTCTGGGGATACAAGGAGATGGGATGGGTAGTCTAAACCTGGGGGTAAAGTGATGCGTAGTCTGAATCTGGCGTGAGTAGTCTGAGTCTGTGGGACATTTGGTGATGGGTAGGCTGAGTCTAGTAGTTAAAGGGGATGGCAGTCTAAGGCTCAGGTGTATCCTAAAAATCACTCCATTTGAGGGGGGAGGGGTCTTGTTCTCCCAATTATTGGCCACCAAAATTACACAGATGCTGTCCGGAAACACCCAAGGGAGTAACAGCTATGCGCTCTCTTGCCTTTCAGCTCTTTGACGTAACAGTAGACATCATAGGGTTCTTCCAGGTCCCGTTCTCCATAAGTCCTGACCCCGGGAAGGTTATTCCTGTCTCCATAGCAACCGGGTCGTGGTGATCTGATTGGATACCTAAGAGAAGAGAGAGAAGTATGAAGTAAATGATGCAATAATGCGCTCAGACCAAAGGGAGTTTTGGTGAGAAGCCAACCCTCCATGAACTTGGCAATAAGTTTTGCAATAGCAGTGATTTAAATTGGCAGGTACTGTCAGGAACAGGTAACCAACACTTCTTTAACTTGAAACAGAGAGATCCAGAACTTCTTAGCGGGTGTAATATTTTCAATGGGACACTGTCAGTACTTTTCACTGGGGTGTAACATTTGTAATGGAAGACTGTCAGCACTTTTCAGCAGGGTGTAATATTTTTACTGGGACACTGTCAGCACTTTTCACCGGGGTGTAACATTTTTAGCGGGAGACAATCGGCACTTCTCAGCGGGGTGTAATATTTTCAGTGTGCGACTATCAGCACTTCTCAGAGGGTGTAATATTTTCAGTGGGAGACTACAGTACGTCTCAGCGGGGTGCTGTGCCGTTAATGGTCGAGTACTGACATCGCAGCAGGGGTGCAATAACGTTTTATGGGAATGTACTAGCACATCTGAGAAGGGGTGCACTATATTTAAATAGAGGATAACTGCATTTCTAACCAGGGGTGAAGTTCTTTCAATGGGAGAGAATACTGGCACTTCTCTGCAGAGGTACAACACTTTCAATGGGCGACTACTGGCGCTTCTCCGCAGAGGTGCAACACTTTCAATGGAAGAGTACTGGCGCTTCTCAGCAGGAGTGCAACACTTTCAATGGGGGAGTGCTGGCACTTCTCAACAGGGGCAATAAAAGAAGAGGGAGGTACCCTAGTACTCAGAAAAGGGACGGGGTAGTACCAAATGAAACAACAAAAGTCCCTAATCTATATACAGAAAAATGTGTGGTTCATGTGTTGAAAAAACTGGCTGTAAAATACCATAGACAACAAAAACCAGTGGCTATCACTTAAAGACAAAGCATTAACAGATACATAAAAACAATCTTCAAACTTATATAGCAGTATCAAAATGTAATAACATTTAGACAATACAATTGCATATAAATTAAAAAACATCTCATACTAGGAGGCATTATTATTAATTCCTATGGATAACATTTTTTACATCACAAGAAAACTACAAAAGGTCGACGAGGCGTTTCGGTGAGATGTAACTCCTTCACCTTCTTCAGGACAGAGTTTTCTAAAAAAAAAAATCTTTCAATATATCGAGGGTTTAACGTTACTCGATGGAAACGGAAGGAAGACTTATCAGTAGGATTTTAAAATTGGAATAACCTTTATTTTGGTACGTGATTCTTATAATTTGAGTTTGTTGGAGCCACCGTTACAAAAGACGTAACTAATATTAAAATGGGGCCAGTGCGCCGTGATTTTGGCTATGTTATTGTAAGAATCGTCGTTTTCAATAATTGAGATGCTGTACTGATCAAGTTGCTTGGCAGTAGTCAGATATTAAGGGTAAAATCCGATCGACAGACTACGGCCTCCCTGCTCCAAACGAACGTCTTCCGGGTCAGGATACTTCTCAGCAGGGGTGCAACACTTTCAATGGGAGAGTACTGGCGCTTCTCAGCAGGACTGCAACACTTTCAATGGGAGAGTACTGGCGCTTCTCAGCAGGAGTGCAACACTTTCAATGGGAGAGTACTGGCGATTTTCCACAGAGGTGCAACACTTTCAATGGGAGAGTACTGGCACTTCTCAGCAGGAGTGCAACACTTTCAATGGGAGAGTACTGGCACTTCTCAGCAGGAGTGCAACACTTTCAATGTGAGAGTACTGGCACTTCTCCGCAGAGGTGCCACACTTTCAATGTGAGAGTACTGGCACTTCTCCGCAGGGGTGCCACACTTTCAATGGAAGAATAGCAGCACTTCTCACCCCTGCTGTAATACATTTAAAGCAAGATTACCAGCACTTACCTGGTGAAGACAGGTACTCTGCAAACGAGTAGTAGCGGTTTTTAAATTTCCATTTAAAGCACTGGGCAGTGGGCTATGGTCAGGCTAGACTAGAACCATCTTCCAGAGCAGGAAGGAAGTCTTACGGTGACAAGCATCTTTCCAATATAAGCTCTGTACCACTGCTAAAAGTGCCACCATCTTACGGCTGACTTCTTAAGAGGCATTTCCCCTGTTTAGTTAAAAAAAAAATGCCGAAACCGCATTTAGCTCTAGAAATGATTTACGGTTCTGAAAGCAGGAGCTCTCTAACTCTGCATCCCGCTGTGGTCAGGGGCCGCACAATTAGTTTGTCAGCAACATTTTGCGCAGGTGACAAATAGCAGAAGGTTTCTAAATTGCAACGTTAGTTACCATCGCAAAATCCGCTTTCAATCACAATTTACGACAAAACAAACATTTTTGTGTGAGATCTGTTTCTGTGGAAAATTTCACTGCAAGGGTATGTTTCGCACAATTTTTTCATGCAATCCTATTTTTGCTGTTTTTCAACCGCTGTTTCCTGCGAACTGTAGGCCTTGTGTACATCGAGATCTGAAACCTACAGCGAGGCGCCCGTGTGTGAGATGGGCCGTTATAGGGGAGGAGTGGGGCAGAGCTAAGGGGGAGGCAGGTGGAGGTCTTTTTTAGGTTCCCTAGCTCAACTGGATCGCTTGATTTTGAATGGAGACTACAACTCCCAGAATACAGTAAGATAGACGAAAAACCAAGGCAGGAGCCTTGCGTCCGTGGGGACATGGAGTCACCTTAGTTTAAGGCTGAAGCGGGTGTTTTCTGAAAGGCAAACTCAATAAAGTTTACATTAAGCGTCTTTACGATTTGAACTCGCGTTCGGAAGGCATCCACTGACCGGAAACGTGGAATGCCTGTTTAAAGGAATATATTCAGCTTCGTACTGCGAAAGGTTTTTGCCTCTGCCACATTTCCCAATCCACACCTGTCATATCAACTGCCTAAAACAGGAAATTACGTAAGAGGGCAGGAAGTGCCATCTGCAGATCTTCCAGAACAGAAAAGGTGCCAATCAAAAGGCTCTTTTTCCTTTTCACCAACAAGAAATGTCACCCCTGTTACTGTGCGTCTTGCTGCAGTAATGGATGTACAGGCGGCACTTCTTGTTCTCCTCTGATGTCACTTCCTGTTTCAGGCACTGAATGCTAGAGTCTGTTGTCTTGGTTCACTGGAGCCAGATGGACTAACGCACCAAATTACAAGATTTAGAAGCGAACAGAACTTGGAACATAGAGCTTCGTAGCTGCCTGCAATCTTCCTAGGAACTGAGTGGGCAAACCTTAGCAGGAGGTCACACAGCTTGGTCTGTTTCTCCATCACTGCCATGTTGTCCCGCTCTAGTCTTCTTGACTATGATGTCACTTGGAACCCCTCGGTGGAAAACATTCCATTCAATGGATCCCTGTCCAGCCACCATCTTCTGTCCAGAGGGTCCTGAGTTTATTTTAAGGCATCTGGTTGGTGCTCTCGAAAGCAAAGTTGATGGATCACAAAAAAATCACAATTATTTGCTTTACAATACCTTGTGAACGAATGGCTCAAGTCAATGGGTACAGCGGTTACTTCTGCACGTGGAAGATCGACTCAGCACTACGCGAGTGCCGAAGACCCTAGCTTGTCGCGAGCGCCTGTTCGAGAGCTCTGAGGTTGGCGCATTAGGAATCGCTGGGGGCTATCTAGCACCATATCCTTCCACGGTTTTCTTTTATTAAAGAGTCACTGGAATGCTCTTAAGTGCAGGGCTATCACCTCCGCATTAGCAGCCTTCGCCATTTTTCTTAATACGATGGGAAACAAATTGGCAATCATATCAAAGACATTTAAATCCCATTAGCTTCACTGAGACTTTGCTGGAGGCGGAATACTTTTTATTCCTCTTAATTTGCATGCTGTCTGTCATCGTTTTTATGCCAGCCCCCCACCGCCCGCTCTCCTCGACTCCCAGAGGGTACGCGCTGATGAATCCATGGAGTATAGACGCGCGGTCTGTTCGAACCTTGGCCATCAGTTGAGTAACAACACTACTCCGGCAACCAGAAGGGAGCAAGGGGCTTGTATAGAAGAGATGTGAGTTACTTATGCTGTGTAGGCCGTTAAAATACTCATATTTGACCTTTTGTGATGTGTGGGACCTACCACTGAATAAACACTCTCTCAAGAGCCAGGAACTCAACCCTTTTCAGGAGCAAGACTTGCCCACCACACAAGACTTAATCCCATGTGCACGACTCCCCCACGGACCTAGAACAGCTCCAGCCTACAAGTGCAGGCTCTTCCTTGAACTGGAACACAAACAACCCAGGACCGGTTTCACCCTTGTTATGGGCTTGTCAGATGGGTGTAGCGTGGTTCACGTGACACAGTGTGCAAAGGACCCACGTCTGGGCATGGTGTGCAAAATAACAGTTGATTGGTATGCAGCCCCCAGTAATTACCAGTGGCTGAGATTAATTCAAGCATTCCATCTATCGCTTTAGTGTGTCGCCCTAAGTGGGACGGGCATGCCCAAACGTGGGTCCTGGGCACACTGTGCTACTGGAACCAAGCTAAACCCACTAATTGCCCATAACGAGGGCAAAACCGGCCCAGGGTTTCTTGTTTTCCTGTCCAGGAAGGCCCTGCTTGGCAGATCAGGGTGGACTGTTCCCATTGGAGCAGGGTCAAGACTGATTTGCCTATAGCTGGGTCCAAACTTAGGTGGCATGGTGTGCAAAATAGAGTCGGATTGGGCTGCAGCATAGAGTAATTACGAGTGGCTGAGCTTAATTCAAGCATTCCACCCACCACCTTTTGTATACTTTAGTGTGTCGCCTGCCACTTGGCAGCAATGGTCCCGTCCGTCCAGTCACTTAGTTTGGGGCTTGCGGGGCGACTCTCCTCTCCTCGAATGGAGGAGCCGCCCCTTAGCTATACCCAGTTGATGAGCCCTTAACAAGAGCGAAACCAGTCCTGCGTTGCTTGTGTTCCTGTTCTGGGAGAACCTGGCTTTGCAGTTTGGGCTGGACTGTTCCCATTGGAGCAGGATCAAGACTGATTTGCATATTGCTGGGACCAACCTGAGGTGGCATGGTGAGCAAAAAAATGATGGATTGGGATGTGGCCCGAATGATTACCAGTGGGTGATATTAATTCAAGAATTCTATCCATCACTTTTTGTACTTTTGTCTGGTGAGACATTTTGTGAGGGCTCCAAAAAGTGCTACCAGGCCGCGCTTTGATATTCTCCGTGAGGCTTCAATAGATTGCAGCAGTGAAAACAAGCATTGGCATAGCCAATAGGTCTCGCTTTTGGGACCTTTTAAGTGTTTAGTTATGCAACTGTTGCATGGCTAAACACTTATAAGGTCCCAAAGGCGAGACCTATTGGCTATGCCAATGCTTGTTGCCTGACCTAAGCCTATACACAGATCTTCATCTGAATATATCTCAGCTTCATTTGATGTGCCAGAGCTAAACCTTCACACACTGGTCTCTACTTCAATTTCAACATCATTAATAGAGTGAAACCTACATAAATTGGTCTTTATTTCAGTATTGCTCATCCTGTGATATATCAAACTCTAGTTCAATGTCTCTCAGCCTGATGGAGCTAAATCTTTACACATTTTCTCTTCACCTCAATATCTCTCTGCCTCCTGATGTGACAGAGCTAAACCTTCATATATTGGCAACCTCTACAATATCCCTAGCCCTTGTTGATGGAATGAAACCTGTGTACACTGGTCTTCATTTAAGTAGCCCTGTGCCTCGATGATGGAGCTACACCCATAGACACCGGTCTTCATCCCATTATCTCTCGACCTCTTGGATAGAGTTACACCTGCAGACATTGGTCTTCTCAATATCTCTTGAGCTCTTGGATTGAGCTACACCTGTAGACACTAGCCTTCATCTCAACATCTCCCAACCTCTTGCGTAGAGCTACACCTATAGACACCGGTATTCTCCTCAATATTTCCTCGTCGATGGAATAAATCTTCACACATTGGCCCTCACCCAACATCTCTTGAATCTCCTGGACTTGTGAATGCGATTGAACCAAACCTTTGGCAAGAGGAATCCATCTCACTATCTCCCAGCAGTGTTAAAGCGATGGAGCTCCTCCGATGTTACTGGGTCGCCATCATTGTATGAAAGTGGATGGACATGTACATTTGGATAGAGAGGGGACCAAAGGCAAACTGAGGCAATAGGGAAATTCAGGCAGGTTGTTGCCTCTGAAATGGTGGTAGGTATGGGGCAGAGATAGTGACATGCCATATGGACTATGTTCAGTCACTAGTGTTTCTTTCAACACAAATCCTCGATAAGGCAGTCGAACTCTCTCTCTTAACTAGGAGTATTCAAAGTATGGGCTTCCTCGCTTGGCTGGATTTGGAAAAGGCATTTCTATCTGATTCAGAGCCGGATCATCCGCAGTTCCTAATCTGAATATCAATTTGTTTATGAAGCTCCTCAGACCCCAATAATGACCTCAAAGTTTGCAGTACTTGTGGCTTGCATCTGCGTGTCCCTGACAGAACGACACTTCCCAAGTGGGGAGAAACTCTTATCACTGAATAGATTCCCTGAACAACCGATGGGCAATCTTTTTATGCAGTTTATGGATGTGAATCACAGAGTAATTCCACCTTTTTGCCAGATCCTCATCTACCTTAAACAGACAAAAAAGGTGAACCTAATGTGGTAATCTAACAACAGCATCAATAAACAAGCATTGGCATAGCCAATAGGTCTCGCTTTTGGGACCTTATAAGTATTTAGTTATGCAGCACAATATCCTTGGTGCAACAACATCAACTGTTGCATGGCTAAACACTTATAAGGTACAAGGAAAGTCCACTTAACTTCTGTAATCATACTTGTGTGGGAGACACTGATGCTACCCCTATCGGTACACAGTACACGGACTGTGCCACACCACTGGTATGCCCTGATGAATGTCGGATGCCACCAACAACTGGGATATAAGAATATCAGTGGTTCACTGTGGCAAGGTACATATACATTAGTGATGACATAATCTTTTTATGTACATATACATTGCCAGAAAACGATATCGGAGCTGCAATTAATGCAGGTAGCCTAATATACAACCAAACCCTAATTCCCCAGATTGTCCACTCAACACAATAAGGATACGAATTGTATGTCTAGACTAGACACTTGGAGGGACTATAGCTGAACCACTCCAGTTGTCCACGTTCCTGTGGTCCTATGTCAGTCAGCCCTTTTCATCCATTGGGCAGTTGTGTCATTCACATTTTAATTCCACCCAACACAGCATACAGCACAGGGCAGTAAGACAGCCCACTGCAGCCACTGGCTAACTCCACTGTGAGTGACGCCATTCTGCTCTTTCACGAGAGCGCATCCACACACTCAAAGTAGTTCCCTTCAGTGCAAAGGACTACTATGGCAATGTGTGTGTTTTTTAGACCATAAACGAGGTTTGTTTTTAGCCAATGTGTTGTTTTTAATATTTGTGAGGGCCCAACAGCTCTGCAAAAATATTGTTTTTAAAAAACCATAACAAAAACTAAACATCATTAACAAAGCCAAAAGGCTGGCAGCCAATGCCAGACCTATTGGCCTTGCCAATGCCTTTTTTCCATGCTAGTGATTTAGCATAGAGCTGATGTACAGAGAGAGACTGTTCCTTGGGTCCTATGCAAGGACAGAGAAGCATTTCTGCCAACTCATTTGCGTGCGGTTGACATAAGCGCTTCCCTCTACCTTGCGAACGTGGGGTTGTAGTGTGACAGGACAGAGTCTGTGAGTTATTAAAGCTGACAATGGTATGCATAATTGTGAAAACATGACATTCTGAGGAGCCGCACAAATATTGTATTTCACGAGGGAGGAGGTGTGGCATTAAACCACCGGACGACAGGCAGCTAGCATTAATCAGGAAGGCACAGCCATACAACTGCAAACACACACATGCACACAGGGCGATACATTAGACACGCTGCTACACAGAGAATAACAAATCTAAACACGAAATCACAGACACAGAAACCCACACAGCGAGTCATGAAAACACATTGCGCATACATACAGGGGATCACTGACACACACAAACAAATGCCATGGGGACGTCACAGAAGCACAGCTACACACCGGAAATGGCAGCAACGCATAAGCAAGAACACGCTGGGAATCGCAGGTACACACACGTGTGTGCTGAGCAGGGACACACAAACGCACACATGACACGCAAGGCACAAAAGATACACAACTGCAGGCACACGATGTGTGTTACTGGATAGCACACACAGGTGCAGTGCAGAGTCACAGCCATAGAGAGGAGCGGTCACACAAATACGGAGGCGAACACGACCACTCAAGAGACGAACAGCCACAGAGTCACAGTGACAAAAAGAACACAGTGTCAACAACAGCTGAACCTCAGAAGCACGCACAGGACCCAACACCGACATCGACCCCGAAATACAGAGAACACAAACAGCAGTAAACACTACGGTAATAGCAAAGGCACATATTTATAATTATAGACGCCTCATTTTAGTTGTCCGATCTGAGACCACCTTGTTGTAGCTTGTCTGTGTGAACCTAGCTGTCAAGTAATGGAGAGCTGGCCAGCTCGGCGACACTGGGGTGTAAAGCGGGGAGGAGAGTGCTGTTTGTGGCTGACAAAGTGGCGCTAGTAGAAGGGAGGAGAAGTCATCCTACCCGAGGTAGCGTTTCTCGAAGAGGCGAGTTTTCATACCAACGTGAAGCTACAAGCTACACAATTTTTGTAACACAATAACACGATTAGAACCTCATTCTAATTGTTGCTGGGTTCCTTATTGCCGAAGCGTCTCAAGTTATTATGTGCGCCAAGATGAGCAGGATGTGTTTCTGATGTTCGTAGACATTGTCTGATCGCCGTGGTATTTATTTAATAATATCAAAACGGAAATGTTTGTTTAAGCACGAAAGCATGTATAATGAGGAGATGAGGACGTCATGGCACTGCAATTATAAGGGTCCCGAAATGTTTGTGGTTTGGTCCTCCTAAATATTAGTCCCAGCGTTAGGAGAGGCAAATGTGGCGTCAATAAAGATTCACATATGGGTAAAATTTTAAAAAATGGAAAGGATGTTTGTAGTAGTTAAAAGCTAAAAAGGAAATTTAATAAATTGTATAACTGGTGGCCGAGGCTGTCTTCGGGTAAATAGCACATGGTTTCATTTTTTTAAATGCACGCACTCAATTTATTTCATAATAACAAGACGGAAATGTATGTTTAAGTACGAAATAATTGTTTAATTATCAGATGAGGCTGCCTTTGGTGAGAGAGCACGTTGTTTTCCATAAGAGTAAATGGCAGGATGTTTAGTATTATTGCCTAAATATGTCCCATGTGTTGTGTTTGGTGAGAGATGTGTGTAGTGTGAGAGTCTGATCTTGGCTAACACTGAAATGAAATTTCCACAGGGCTCATCAATATTTTGTAAGGTTTTCAGTAATGTTTACTTTGTGCGCGTGATCAATGTCCGATTTAAAATAAGCCTTGTAGAGTCTGCCATGAAGCTGATGGGGAGGGAGGGGGAGAATGGAGCGGGTAGTGAGAGCAGAGAGCAAGGGGGTGGAGGAGCATTCAAATACAAGTGATTCACGCGCAGTTAGGCTTAATGAGCCATGACAAGAAGCCAGATGGCGGCTGCGCGCGTGCACGCGTGCATATCCACAAGCTTGAGGCCAGCAAAAGCGCATGGTAGCACTTTGAAAAGCTCACTTACTAAATGTCTCGCAGCGCAGTGCATGCGCTGGCTCAGGCAAGACCTAAAAATGTTTTTCAGTTTGTGGTTCACATGGGTGAGTCAGGTTGGGCTAGAAATCCATCTGTTTCTCTAGTTTGACTGTGGAGTGGATTTTTCGCCCGGTTTGGCTCTGTAGGTGAACTAACAGACACAGTTGATTGGACTGATTTGGGTTTTGATTAATTGTTTCATCCAACCTTACTTCTGACCGCAGGTGGTGGCCCTCGTGGGTAATAGCTAAATGAAGGATTTCTGTTCTGACTCAAAGACCAGTGGATCACCCCATCCAGATATTGCAACACTGAGGTCCTGCTCTTAGCCAGTCAGTTTTACCCTTCCTTCTCGCCAGGCAGATTCTTGTCCTAGCTCTCGTGCGCTGTGACCAGGTTCGTGCCAAGACGAAGTTTAGCCGGGGACTGCGCCTCATGGATAAAATTAAATTAAATGATTTGGTCAAGAAAACCCTGCAAGTTGGTACAGTGGACTGAGTGATGGGTAAGGCTCAGACCTGAAAACCAGAAGGGCCTCTTGGCCTTTATCAAATTTTTAATGGGTGATAAAATAATGTCTAATGAGATGCGTGGCACGTGTTTGTGTCAAGACCTACAAACTCTTTGATTTTTATTATGAGAAATACAAACAGGCATGCGTACACAGTTTGTTAAAGGAAGCCATTATTCTTTACTTTGGAGAGAAATAAAAAAAAAGTGTAAAAAAAACCTGAAATTCAACTAAAATAAGTCATTGGAAAGGGTGTTGTATTTATCATGCAAAACCCCAAAAACACCAACAAAATCATGCTCCTCCACCCTGAAAGGATTGGGGGGGGGGGGCATGACTCATGAGGGGTTGTGATACTCCCCTTCCATAATGGTAATCAACAACAGATTTCTCAAGATGGTTAGCACGTAACATGGTAATAAAGTGACAATTGAGCTTTGTCCTCTGGTAATAAATATAAGTAATTAATATAATTGTTTTCTATAACATGTTTTATTGGTACACATTTATTTTACACAGCATGGTCCATTTAGAATGCATTTATTATTTACTAGCCCTAGTAGCAGTGGTGCTGCTAGAACTAGCAGTATAAGGTATCACACAGGAACAATGGGTCTACTGAAAGAACCAATCCAATACGACTAACAAAGAGATCAGTGGCTGGTCCTGCTTAACAGGCCGCTGGAGACAGGCACGCAGCATGCACAGAGCGTGCTGGCGTGGAATAAGAACTTCTAATTTGTAAAACCCTTAAACTGAAGCTCTGCCGAGGCCGCCCACGGCTGTTTGCGTTTTATGACTGCTACTAGAGGCATGCAGCTGTCAGGTTTCTAAATTAAATTGTGTTCACGAAGCAGGTTTCTTTGCAAGGGAACCGAGCCTGCAATGGAATTCAGTGCCAGCAGTATGAATTTATTTTGTGGTTTTGTTGAATGTGAACCAGGTCTCAGCTGACCTCAGAACAATGTTCAAAAAGGGAATGGGTTTGACTTACACCAGCTCAGCACCAGAACACACTCCAGGGTGTTGGTGTGCTCCAAAAATCTACATGACATGATGTGACTGGATGGTGAGACCAGGAAAGTTCATGTTAGGTGTCATCGGAACAATTCCTGGATTTTTCATTGTTAGGACGTTAGTCCTGCTCTGACTACGCATCCTCTGGAGGAAGAAGGACGCCCACATTTAGATCTTCAACGATAACCCGGCAGCTGGATTTTCACTCACAGCAACTCCCCCTAGCGTGGTGTAAGCGGCTATGTGTGAAAAACTCTATGGCTGCTGGAGCAACGTATCCCCTTGTTCCACCCCTCTTCTCCCCAGCTACGCCCTGTGTTCTGCTCAGGTCAACCCACGTTTCTCATCACACCACCACTGACATCTCACGCCTTGCAGACGTTGCACTTCCCCCATCATCTGGAGCAGCTCTCCTTGTTCTGGCCAGCCTGTGACCCTTCTACTCATTTTGCCTCCAACCTGCATCTAAGACCTGCCTCCTTCTCCTGCCTCCCTAAAGACATTGCCAGCTAAAGGGAACCTGAATCGTAAAAATTACACTGTAGAAGGGGCCATCGGTGGTGCACGTGCATCATTTGTGGCCATTTTGGATTGTCATAGTATATATTGTTGCAGCGCCTCTCTTAGCCACTCCCCCTTTTCCTCACCACGCATGCATTCTCAGGGCTCACCGCACAGTTTGGTCCGATAACCATCCCGCGTCACAGTTGTCAAAGCCATCTTCGAAGGCCGCTTGTAGCTGCTCAGGGGAAGCGATGACGGCAGAGTTCTCAAGACACGCCTGTTCCGCCTCTTGGAAAGACAGGGCATAGCGGTTGCTGCTGGCTCGATAGTGGAACACCAGACCTAGGGAGAAAACGTCAGCATTACCATAACATCGACCATCCATTATATTCAAAATCTTATAGAAGCAGAAGATAAAACTTGAGGTGCAGAGTTGTACCAAATGTAGAAAATAGACCAACTAAAAAAAGCTAAATAATTGCCACAAACTAGAAGCAACCTGTTGGAAACAAAAGAAAATCCTAACTTCACCACAAACTTGCACAGAATACTATCAGATCATTTTAAACACAAAATAGAACTATTTTCTAATAAGATATGAGGTATAGTAAACTGTCAGAGAACTTTTCAATGTTGTGAAACTATCCATCAATCCAGAGTGTAAAACCCAATCCATGGATGTAAAAACTGGACCCGCCATCAATATGAACTACATGCCCAAAGGACACCGCTCTATCGCCTGCATTCAGAGTAGCAACACGTTTGCGTTCACCAGACGACAACAGAAGATGTGATCCCTGCTCCTTACAGGCCTTGAACCTGGAAAGGTGCTTGTAGCCTGTTCCCTCATTAGTGCAGTGGCACACTGAGACACACTGGCTACACATGTGACCACACTTATCAGCAGTGGTCCTTGGAACCCCTGGCATCACACCCTGCTCATAAAAAACAACCAATTCCTTACAGAAGCAAACAACTAAAAGCCCACAAAAGGCTTCCTTTGGAACTCAAAAATTCTAGAAAGAATGGCTCCCCGTGGTTGCATAATCCTTCCCTGCCTTGAATCCAGCCCGGTTGCTACACCTTACTGACGCAACTACGAGCGGTCCCATCTGCTCTTTTTAAGGTATTGAAGACTCAGTCTCCTTTCACTAGTTCAATAACCACACCATTTAGTGTGTCAACCATTCTTCCTTCCTTATTTTAAGGATAATCCCACCATCGTGCCATCCGTTGGCCATTCGAAGATTGAGCACCACTGCTCACGCCCAGCGCCAGCACGACGACGCCTCATACACTACTACCTCACTGAAGGTTAGCCACCAAGCAATGCTTCGCACTCAATACATTCGATCACCAAAATGGTCCGGCATGCAATCCACAAGGACGCCGTCGCCCTATTCACCCCCTCACAACTGCTACCGCGTTATTTCACAAGATCGTACGCTACTACCTCACTGAAGGTTAGCCACCAAGCAATGCTTCGCACTCAATACATTCGATCACCAAAATGGTCCGGCATGCAATCCACAAGGACGCCGTCGCCCTATTCACCCCCTCACAACTGCTACCGCGTTATTTCACAAGATCGTACGCTACTACCTCACTGAAGTTTAGCCACCAAGCAACGCCTCGCACTCAATACATTCGATCACTTCAAATGGTCCGGCATGCAATTCACAAGGACGCCGTCGCCCTCGCCCTCTTCATCCTCTCACAACCGCTACCGCGTTATCTCACAGGACCGTCTAAATATGTCCTATATTCTCACCATGGATTTCTCACCTATTCATGGCCAGCTAACTTTTTATCCTTCCGCGCCTCAACCATCGCCAAACGCTCACTTTTTGTTCACTAAGTGCATTGTCTTGCTCACTGTCAATTAAACAACAGTCAGTGCATGTGGCACGTTGTCATTCTAGGACCTCACAATTGTTTTTGTACAATTCCTATGAATACTGACATGTTTCCTTTCCCTATTTTAATGGTGAACTTTTTCTTATCTCCTTCTTCACCCTTGTTCATTCCAACAGGCGTATAAATTCATATCAGGCAACATTTTGTAATTTGTAGTCCTGAAGATGATCCCACTGTATTAGGAGCTAGGGATCGAAACGTCGACTTTCCATGACAGTACCACAATGTATCCAATGTAAAAATGTATTGTGGTTTCTGTTGGTCTGAGCTTACTTGAGTTCTTTATTGTATTGTAAGCCACCCTGTTTGCTCCCAAAGTTTTTGCCTGCTACTTTTTTCTTCTTCTCATTTCCTTTGTTAAAACACGGTACAGGATTGTGCCCTTGTTTCATTGCTTTCGTGCTCTTTATCTTGTTTCAAACCTTTTTGCAAATTTCAAAATAAATGTTCCTCTGTCCGGCTGGACACAGGATGAATGCACATAGGTCTTATCTAAGTCTATGTTGAAATAGTTACATTATTCATGCTTAAGCTAGGGACCTTTGTTCTTTTATAATACATAAATACCCGAGGTCCACAAGCTACCTATATCGGGTTCCCTTGTTACTTATAGTGGTACCAACCAATTCCAAGCACACACAGGTTCATTGAATATTCTGGACATACGCCAGTCTGGATTCAGACCCAAACACCAGGTGGAAACTGCACTGGTAAATGTAGGATGCGCTCTTATTTTTATGAATGTAGTTTTTTTGTTTTTTAACTATCGGGCCAGCTAGTGTAGTGCTTGTTGAATCGCACCAGCGCTTAACCATGACTAATGATGGCGCTGTGGACATAGTAGTAGCATTCATCACATTCTGCTCAACTTCCCCCACCCTCACTGCAAACCCCAAATTGCGGAGACTATATCCTTCTCCACAACAACACAAAAACTTTCCCACATTAACAAGAGACGTAAGCGAAGCCCACCTTGGGCAGTGCATGCCGTACTCACTGCCTACTTGCAGGCTGCTTCGGTGGCTGTGAACGTCGATTGCCCAGGCTGGACAACCACACAAGTGTGGATTCTATACATGTGACTAACGAACTGGGGATGTGATATGCCGTCCCACCCGGAGTGAACTCTGGTGACCTCAACCTACAGCACTTAGAACATGGTCCTCAAATCTTAGCCGTGTCTCTAAGGTCATGGACAGTGCAACATTGCACCGAGCTGGAAAGGACGCGGTCCATGAACCAGGTTCAATCCTTTTCAGCCTGGGTAGACCATCCCTCTCCACTCTACTCTGCTCTGCCCTGCTCTCAGTACAAGAATGAGCAGAATGCCATTTCAAGGTACTCGTCGGCTGCTGTCACTTCCCATTCCATGTGAACCCGAGACGAGCTGGGTAGGACACTCTGTATTCCACATTCATGGACTGCAAATTTTCTTTATGCTATGGATGAATCTTTTACCTCCTGGCCGGCAACTATAAAGTCTAGGAATAGCAAAATGGGTGATCCTGAATTCTGCAAATCGTGCCCCTACCCGGCCATCCGGAGCATTGTGTCGCGGTCCCTATAATTTAGAAGTCTCGTAATGATTGACCAGGCGGACACCAGACACAGGTGCCACACTCAGGAACATACGGGATGGGCATTATCAAGAACCGTGCCTGCCTGGGAGATGAAGCGTGGTATTATCAATGGAAGCCAACAGGGCAAAACCGCAGCCCCAACAGAACAGCCTACCAACCTCTGGGCACTGCTGCCATCTATCAGCAGCTCTCAGGGTCACTTCCGGGGGGCAGCTGTGCAAAGATGGTGGTTTAGTGACCACGGTCCACTCTAAGGGCACACCGGTCTCCTTTCAACAAGTCGGCCTATCTCTTGGTTCATTGTTGTAATCCAGGCTTTATTTTTATAAACTGGTCTTTGCACCTGCTTACTAAGCTATTATTACCACTTTTTAAATAAATGGTTTGAATTGATTGGCTGCCATATTTATAAACTTGTACAAAAATCTATGAACTTGCTAAGCTGACCTCTTCTACAAAATATATAGTGGTATGTATTTCCTACCTATAATTTCAGTTTGCCAACATGATCGCTTACTAAAGAGGCTTCCGCAGTGACCTCAATGTATGTTGAATAATTGTTGTGCCGCGACTGAAACGAGTGCGCCTTCACCAGCCTGCCCAAGATCAAAGAATCCGCGGCGTCTTAGGTACATTTCAGAGGTCTACTACAGAGTCACCACTTTCAGTAGAGGAAACCCCATCTTCACCATGATTCAGGACGCAGCAGTATAATCCTACACTGCTTGTGACGTTTACCAAAGTTTGTGCATCCACCATAACTTACCCGATGAGTGACGACAGTTCAACACAGGATCTCTGTCACCGGAGCAGCAGCTGACACTCAACCGCGTGAAGATTCTTGACGCGCCAATGGAGAGTCCTGAATAAAGACTATCTCAGGAGATGAACTGGCTTCCTACCACTGCTTGGGCCATCCATCGATACCTTTGGACTGAAGAAGGGTCTGGTTCGCCAAAACAGCTTCAGGCCGTGGGCCTCAGACCTACTTTGAACTCACTGGAGTTTTTAGAGTTAAAGGGGCCATCCGCTGAAGGATGCACAATAGGTCTCAAAACCCAACCAGACGTCATCAAACAAAGGAGTATTCTAGAACGCCTACTGTCGGTGACTGTGAGTGACGTCGCGCGGGTAAAGAGGCCTTTCTTCTGTAAGGTACGTGACCCCTTTAAGATATAGTCTCAACAGCATCCAAAGAGTAGAATATTCTAATCTTTGTTGGAGTGCGACACACTCAACAAACCCCCCCAAACTCTTCAATTACCAGGGCGTTCATTGTCAGATGGTCGCTCCGAGAACTTGTTGTGTTTTTTAAAAATATTTTTTGTTCCACTATCTATGTTCCCTAGTCAAAAGCCAAGTGGACTAAAGTACTCTTTATTTTGATGTGTGTAATACAAAGAAAGATAAGAAATGTTTAAAGAAGAACATTTTAGGGGCTTTTGAGCAGAGCATTGGGTTGCTGTCAGAGGGCAGGCGATACCTGCGGTGAAATCCCAGCTGTGACCCTGAGTGTCGGTGTCACCCTGGGCACGGAGGGTATCACATCTCATCACATCATTGTGTGACAGGACTGGGCCATTGGACGCCCTGCGGATCATGTCCATCACCGCTCGCTCATTCACCCATCCAACCGCGCTGGGGGCCCTTCTCGCTGTCACAACTCATCCGGTTACTAATCTCCTGGTGCCCCCAAAATGTAATGCTATCTGGGATTAGGTGTCTGGGGGGGGGGGATGTAGCAGCCGCTGGGGACCAGACGTGAGCGAGGGCGCCCTGGGAAGAGAGACCTATGGGCAGCAGGTCAACGCTTCAGGGATGAGCTGGTCTAGGATCCTCCGAGCAGGCCGGCCTTGGCACGGTCATCGATTGCGGGGGTGCGCAAACTGTGACCCCCCCAGGCAGGGCCTTCAGAAGGAAGGGTGGTCATCACTCCCCAGGCCGCGCGCTTTTCCAGGACCCCGCGGTCGTGGTACGTTTATAATCAGGGTCTCTGGAATCATACAACCAGGGAGGTCCAATATACGTGTCAAGACAAGGCACATTTTGGGCAGTAATGTGGCACTATTTGTGGCAGCATTTCTAATTAGCTTCTTCTTGTTACACTATCTGGGTAAAGTTACACCTCACTGGTTTCAGTTTAACACCAACACCAGACAACCAGCAACTGAAAGATGACCAGCTAAGTTGGCAACGTGTCTCTCTTTGAGCAGCAACACGCGCAACGCCGTTTTTGAAAACTTGTGATCGATTTGAACTCGAAGTAAACATGTTTGAGTTCAAAGCTGCAAAAATATGCAGGACAGGACGGATTGCGTGGCAAGAGCGGCAAACGTCACCACGTCCTACCAGCAGACCCGGTTCTTAGAGGGTGGGCCAGGCCCACCCAAATATGAGCCTGGCCCACCCAAACATGAGCCTCGGCCCACCCAAACATGAGCCTCGGCCCACCCAAACATGAGCCTCGGCCCTCGCAGTAAATCTGCCACCGATGTACAACAACAATAAAAACAGTTCAGATAACTGGTGATTTACGATCCTGCTGCAGAGCAACCATTTGTCTGTTGGTAGTTTTTAAATGCAGATAAACTGAATTTTATGGGAATAGCTCAGTGAGTTACTACCTCTGTCACAGATATCCTTGTGTTACTTGCAGTTCAGAAGTTACTATCATAACATAGGACAGTGACCTATGAACTGTCATCAAATAACTGTATACAAACTTCACTTTTTTGTGTTGTGAAATAGTTAGAACTTCTCCATTCTTTCATTATTCTAATGTTACTAAAAAGAGTTTGTTTGGGCAGTTATACATTTTTATAAGTAAAGCCAACCCCCAACCACGGAGTACTCTTTAAATTAGGGGTGGGCGGAATTTGCGAAACCCACTTTCGCAAATTATCGTGAAAATGTTTAAAATTATCGCAAACAAGCGGAAATATCGCGACGATGCGGAAGTTTTTTTCCCGCATGTTCGCGAGATTTTCTGCATGGTTGCGGGTCGCCAACGTACCCATCTGGTTGCTCGCGGGCGTGGCCATCTTGTTTTGAGTTGTCTCGCGGTGCATGATCGCGAAAAGAAAGACGTGATCGCGCGATGCATGACGTCACTGCGGGCGCGAACTGTCGCGAGACAGCGCAAATGGCTAAAAACAATACAACATCTCATGGAGAACGCGACTGGATCAAGAAAACTTGTCGGCGAACGCAGGGATTCAGGTAAGGCGATCGCGCGCGCGCGCGAGAATCTATTATTTAACAGCGCGAGCAAGAAACAAATTATCGCCAAGCTGCGGAAAGCGGAAATTTTGACATTTTCGCACTCTCCGCGGAACGTGAAAATGTCAAATTATCGCAATTTCCGCGAACGGAACGAAATTTTAGCCTAGGCCTACTTTAAATCCTGAGTTTGTGCTTCTCCAGACCAAACCCCCGTAAAATATATTGCCCACCAGTATGGATGACGTGATTTCTACACCTTGTAATCCTCATTGGCTTATGTGACATTCCACGTAAACTGATTTATTGTCTCTGTGTAATGTGTGCTGTAATGTAAAGTACTGTGACACCCTTCACTCATGTGAGTAGCGCTATACAAGGAATGGAATGGATATGAGAGAGGGGCAACGGAGAGATGAGGGGCACTAGTGGAGGGTGGCAGTGAGGGAATCCCAGGAAGAGGTGATGGGGTGGGGGGGAGCTACGGAGAGATGAAGGGCGAGAGTGGCAGTGAGGGAGTCAGAGGAGGAGGTCACGGGGTGGGGGGAACTACAGAGAGCTGAGGGGCACTGGTAGAGGGTGGCAGTGAGGGAAGCAGAGGAGGAGGTCATGAGGTGAGAACTACAGAGAGATGAGGGGCACTGGTGGAGGGTGGCAGTGAGGGAATCCGAGGAGGTGGTCACGGGGTGGAGGGGAACTACAGAGAGATGAGGGGCACTGGTGGAAGGTGGCAGTGAGGAAATCTGAGGAGGTGGTCATGGGTGGGGGAGCTATAGAGAAATGAGGGGCACTAGTGTAGGGTGGCAGTGAGGGAAGCCGAAGACGAGGTAATGGGGTGGGGGAACTACAGAGAGATGAGGGGCACTAGTGGAGGGTGGCAGTGAGGAAGTCCGAGGAAGTGGTCACGGGGTGGAGGGGAACTACGGAGAGCTGAGGAGCGCTGGTGGAGGGTTGCAGTAAGGGAATCTGAGGAGGTGGTCATGGGGTGTGGGGCTATGGAGAAATGAGGGGCACTAGTGGAGGGTGGCAGTGAGGGAAGCCAAAGAGGAGGTCATGAGGTGGGGGGAACTACAGAGCGATGAGGGGCACTAGTGGAGGGTGGCAGTGAGGGAATCTGAAGAGGAGGTCATGGGGTGGGGGGAACTACTGAGAGATGAGGGGCACTGGTGGAGGGTGGCAGTGAGGGAATCTGAGGAGGAGGTCATGGGGTGGGGGAAATACAGAGAGATGAGGGGCACTGGTGGAGGGTGGCAGTGAGGAAATCCGAGGAGGTCATGGGGTGGGGGGGAAACTACAGACAGATATGGGGCGCTGGTGGAGGGAGCAGTGAGGGAATCTGAGGTGGAGTTCATGGGGTGAGGGGGCTACAGAGAAATGAGAGGCACTAGTGGAGGATGGCAGTGAGGGAATCCGATGAGGAGGTCATGGGGTGGGGGGAACTACAGAGAGATGAGGGGCGCTGGTGGAGGGAGCAGTGAGGGAATCTGAGGAGGTGGTCATGGGGTGGGGGGCTACAGAGAAATGAGGGACACTAGTGTAGGGTGGCAGTGAGGATATCCGAGGACGAGGTAATGGGGTGGGGGAACTACAGAGAGATGAGGGGCACTAGTGGAGGGTTGCAGTAAGGGAATCTGAGGAGGTGGTCATGGGGTGTGGGGCTATGGAGAAATGAGGGGCACTAGTGGAGGGTGGCAGTGAGGGAAGCCGAGGAGGAGGTCATGGGGTGGGGGGGAACTACAAAGAGATGAGGGGCAGTAGTGGAGGGTGGTAGTGAGGGAATCCGATGAGGGTGTCACGGGGTGGGGGAACTACGGAGCGGTGAGGGGTGCTGGTGGAGGGTGGCAGTGAGGGAATCTAATGAGGAGGTCATGAGGTGGGGGGAACTACAGAGCGATGAGGGGCACTAGTGGAGGGTGGCAGTGAGGGAATTTGAAGAGGAGGTCATGGGGTGGGGGAGCTAAAGAGAAATGAGAGGCACTAGTGGAGGATGGCAGTGAGGGAAGCCGAGGAGGAGGTCATGGGGTGGGGGGGGGGAACTACAGAGAGATGAGGGGCACTAGTGGAGGGTGGCAGTGAGGGAATCCGATGAGGAGGTCATGGGGTGGGGGGAACTACAGAGAGATGAGGGGCGCTGGTGGAGGGAGCAGTGAGGGAATCTGAGGAGGATGTCATGGGGTGGTGGGCTACAGAGAAATGAGGGGCACTAGTGGAGGATGGCAGTGAGGGAAACCGAGGAGGAGGTCATGGGGTGGGGGGGAACTACAAAGAGATGAGGGGCAGTAGTGGAGGGTGGTAGTGAGGGAATCCGATGAGGGTGTCACGGGGTGGGGAACTACGGAGCGGTGAGGGGTGCTGGTGGAGGGTGGCAGTGAGGGAATCTAATGAGGGGGTCATGGGGTGGGGGGAACTACAGAGAGCTGAGGGGCGCTGGTGGAGGGTGGCAGTTAGGGAATCCGAGAGGAGGTCATGGGGTGGGGTGACTACGGAGCGATGAGGGGCACTGCTGGAGGGTGGCAGTGAGGGAATCTGAGGAAGAGGTCATGGGGTGTGGGGGAGCTACGGAGAGATGAGGGGCACTGGTGGAGGGTGGTAGTTAGGGTGTCTGAGGAGGAGGCCATGAGGGGGAGTGGCTACGGAGAGATGAAGGGCACTGTTGGAGGGTAGTTGTTAAGTTTTCTACAGAGAATGAGGTCAAAAAGACTTTTGCACCAGCACTAAAGCCGGCCCTGTCATGGCCTTTCTGTTTTAGTTTATTTAATTTACAGTCAGGTGATTAGGGCAACTGTGGAGCATACTTTAACATGCATGCTGATTACTTTTCCTGCTATATTCAATGTTTCAAGTTTGAAGGTGATTTTACTATTGTTTTTTACTGGGAATAATGAAAGTGGAACCGCGTGGTGGCTGATATGGGGCTGGGGCCCAAGGTCAGCTGTGAGATAAGATGCACTGGAGAGGGGTGGTAGAATAGGGGATAATCAAGCCTGTAAGGGATTGCGCTACAGGGTCCGGGGTCAGGTGGAGGTAGTAATGAAGAGGGTTTCTCCCTGAAGACTCGCACAGAGGGAGCCAGAGTACGGTCACTTGCCGGAGACTCCCACCTTAGAAACCTCCTCTTCCCATCAAAGGGACATTACATGGAAGAAAAGCACTTTTTGAGAGTGATAACATTTAGAAAGAGACTTGGAAAAGAGTGTGTTTTACTGTGCCTTGTAAGACTAAGAAGAGATAAAAGGAAGGCCCAGAAGCAGGCCTGGCTAGATATACAAGTGATAAATCGGGCCAGCAGTGGCCCACCCGAATGTTCCTTTGGCCCACCCAAACAAAAATTCCTGGAGCCGGGCCTGCCTACCAGTAAGAAGATATCCACTGAAATTCTGATCAGGAAGTTGAGACGCATAAATGTCTTCATAATAACTTAAGTTATGACGGGAAGGAAGGAAATGAGTGTTCAAATATAACCTCCAGATGTGAAAAACATTCCTTGTTCGCGTCGGTCTCAAAATGCAATCTTGCAAATGTGCCTATCAAAGGATGCCTCTCAATTATCCTCAGTTGTAGATTTTATCGTCTCTCTTCCATCTGCCACGGCTTGTGTCACAGAACTGCATGTTCTCTGGTCCCAAGATTGCCCTTTTAAGGGCCTCATAACCAGTTGCTTGCAGCAGTAGCCGTGAGGGGAATAGAGGTCAGCCCGGTGCCCCCGTGCCAGAAATGACCAGGGACACCAAGGCAGCTGTGATGAATTAGACCCATGCACGTTGCCTCCGTCAGAGCTGCCTGCCACACCTATGCATTTTGACAAATGTATTTGGGCTCAAAAATGTACTTTAAAAACACCCTACTGCTTTTATTGTGACTGAGGGGCGCCCGAGGTGCTAAAGTACGAGTTACTTACCTTCGGTAATGATGTATCTGGTAGAGACGTTGTCTAGCCGCAGATTCCTTAACTTAGAATATCCCCAGGCGTCAAACTGGATCCGGAAAATTATTTGCAGCAGCACCTCTGCGCGTCATGGGACTGCGCCACATGACCCCGCCCTGATGTCGTCCACGTACGTGACATCAGCGAGGTCATATTAGTCCCATTTTCCCGTGAGACAATATTTCTGACAACTAACAAGGATATTCTGACATAAAACCTTCAATGATGGGTCGCCATGGAAGGGGTTTAAATATTCTTTGGCGGCACAGAACCCCTGGCGAGCGTGGTCACTTAAATTTGGCAAGAGCTACTAAACTTTTATTCATATTTGAGGTTTTTTTTTTGTGTGAACACAAAGCTGGGCAAGTGGCTTCAGGACAGGCAATCAGACGAAACGGGTTAAATGTAAGATGCCAAAGTCTAAAAACCTCTTTACCAGTCAGGCGGAGTGCAATTACCTCATGGAAATCACCTCCACCCAATTCTGAGTGACTTGGTTTTTCCACACCCACTTTCTCCAGTTGTGGAAGAACCAGACAAGATTTTACTAGGTGGTAATTCTGCACAGTAAAATGTCAGGAGGGTTTGCCTGTAGCAGCTGAGTTACCTTCCACGTTTCTTTTTACCCAAACCCTCACCCAGCAATGTGTGTGTATGTTATATGTGTGTGTGTGTGTCTATATATATATATATATATATATATATATATATATATATATAGACACACACATGTAGTGCATAATTAAACTGTGTATATAAAACATGCCAGAAACTTGATTGTAATTAATAAGCATGGTGCCTAAGAAAATTAACGAAATCATAAATCGTTTCTAAATCGCTTGTAATAATGTGACTGCCAGAGAGTTTTAATTATTGAGTTTTTACAGGTACAGTTGTCTATGTCCATCACAGTTTTATGTACCTGTGCACTTTAAAAATGTTTTACAAAATGGCGCCCGTTCTGAACAAGGCTGCAAAGGCGGCCGAAACGTGTCACGCCGTAGCCTAATAAAGAGTTGCTTCGAAAGATATCTCATGTGGTGCTCTCTTCTATGGATGTTACAAGAAGGATTGTGGTGATATATATATCTATATGTATCCTGCTCATAGGAAATACACTCTATCGAAGAAGTGTGGTGTGTCACAGGTGGACAGAATTTGGGGACTCAATTAGACAAGCATCATAGTCTGTAGTGTTAACAGGTCACAAAAGAAGCTTTGAGAGGGTGTTCATATAATGTTAAGATGTGTGTATAATATTTATAGAAGGTGACACTATTTGTGCCAAGATTATGGAGTTTAAAGAGAAAATGTTTCCTCCCCCTGGGTGCTGGGGAGTAGGTTGTTGAAAGACTATTCAGGTGACCCTGAACAATGGGGGGGCTGACTTGTAGAGAAATCCCCCCCCCAAAGTAGGTGGCTCAGAGTGGCCAATGGGCCTCATCACTAAAGTTTTCACCTCTAGCTGCCTTTCTTTCTACAGAGCTCTGTTGCTGTGTAAACATGCTACCCCCTCCTACCACAGAAACACCAAGTAAGTGCCACTGACTCCAAAATTATTTGTTCAAGGAAAATCAGGGAGGGCTGATAACCCAAGATACCACAGTATGCACTGAGCGTGAGACCAGACCACAGCACAGGCAGAGTGCGAGAATACACCACAGCACAGGCAGAGTGCAAGAATACACCACACGCAGAGTATGAGAATACACCACAGCAGAAGCAGAGTGCGAGAATATACCACGCACACTATGAGAATACACCACAGCACAGGCAGAGTGTGAGAATACACCACAGCACAGGCAGAGTGCAAGAATATACCACGCACACGCAGAGTATGAGAATACACCACAGTACACGCAGAGTGCAAGAATACACCACACGCAGAGTATGAGAATACACCACAGCACACACAGAGTATGAGAATACACCACAGCACAGGCAGAGTGCGAGAATATACCACGCACATGCAGAGTATGAGAATACACCACAGCACATGCAGAGTGCAAGAATACACCACACGCAGAGTATGAGAATACAGCACAAGCAGAGTGCGAGAATATACCACACACACACACAGAGTATGAGAATACAGCACAGCACACGCAGAGTGCAAGAATACACCACACGCAGAGTATGAGAATATGACACAGCACAAGCAGAGTGTGAGAATATACCACGCACACACAGAGTATGAGAATACACCACAGCATACGCAGCGTGTGAGAATACACCACAGCACACGCAGAGTGTGAGAATACACCACAACACATGCAGTGTGTGAGAATACACCACAGCACACGCAGTGTGTGAGAATACACCACAGCACAAGCAGTGTGTGAGAATACACCACAGCACACGTAGAGTGTGAGACTACACCACAGCACAAGCAGTGTGTAAGAATACACCACAGCACACGCAGAGTGTGAGAATATACCACAGCACACGCAAGAGTGTGAGAATACACCACAGCACAAGCAGTGTGTGAGAATACACCACAGCACAAGCAGTGTGTGAGAATACATCACAGCACACGCAGAGTGTGAGAATACACCACAGCACAAGCAGTGTGTGAGAATACACCACAGCACACGCAGAGTGTGAGAATACACAACAGCACACGCAGAGTGCACGAATACACCACAGCACACGCAGAGTGCAAGTATACACCACACGCAGAGTATGAGAATACACCACAGCACACACAGAGTATGAAAATACACCACAGCACACGCAGCGTGTGAGAATACACCACAGCACACGCAGAGTGTGAGAATACACCACAACACATGCAGAGTGTGAGAATACACCACAGCACACGCAGAGTGCACGAATACACCACAGCACACGCAGAGTGTGAGATATACCACTGCACATGTGTTAGAAGGTGGTTCTGACACTATGGGCCGCCCGGATTTTTTGATTTTTGAGCACCTAATTGTTGAGCTTTTACTGTGGGGGAGCCTCATAAGTTGGGACTCACCCACAGTGAACTCAGGATGTAAGAGACTGCATGGGGATTTTACTGGTGTTCCCCTGGCTTGACCAGGCCACTGCGCAGCAGCTGGAGTAAGGGACACCGGGCTGATTACATGCAGACACATGTGTACATGCGTGTGCACACGTGGACGGGCAGCTCAGGGGAGATTCCTAGCGTGTGCAGTCCAGGAGCAGCTACAAAGTGAATGGTGTGGCAGGACTTATGCAGTATTGGGTGGAATAGGCTTTATACACTGGAAACATGCCAGGGAAAGTCAGTGTGTCTTTCTGTGTTTTCACTTCATTATTTCCCTACGGGAATGTGGGGCCCATGGCTAAATTAACTTCCACAAGGCCTACAGTTTCCAGACATGCACTAAAGTCCATTGTATTGGAGGTGAAAATAAGTATTCTGCAGAGTCCAAAGTCATATTTGTACTGCTTTTGGGTCATCCAGAACTGTCATATTTCTGTGAGCCAGCCAGGACCGGACCCAGGCTGAGGGCTGACCTCAGCTGGATGGATTGATAACCTTTCTTCCACAAGCTAGGGGCCTCCTGTCCACGAAGAGAAGATGGGAGGGGATACAGGTTCATCAATTAGCAGCTGTCACTGGGTGCCAGGCACAAAGGCTGCACCAAGGAGGGAAGGCAGCGTGGGGGATGAGGCTTCAGACATGTGGCCAGAAACCCTGGACGACACCATTTTGAACAAGCTCAGAGGCTGGACAAGAAGGAGGGAGCAGGGGCAGGGACGTGATGTGTCGCTGTTTGATAGGACCAACAGAGACTTTATGCCAGCCCCCTACTCAACTTTTAAAAAGTGCTTGCACAGGAAGAGAAGGGCTCTCTGGGGTGTGGTCTGCTGAGGGTGAAGGTGCTGGAGCCTGGTGCAATGGGCAGTTGGAAGGAGAGACCCCCTGACTGCCCCCAGGACCCTATCAGCACCAGAAGAAGATCCCAGGACTGGTGCACCGAAGCAGGGGCCTGTGCGCAGGGAGAACAGAGTCCCAGAAGTAGAGCCTGGCGAGAGGCTGGCGCAGGGAGCCAGTAAAGACAGCACCCTGCTGAATCAGAGACCCTGAGGGAAGAGGAGAGTGTTCCCAGTGGCGGGGGCTGGTGAGTCCCAGAAGGAGAGCCTGGCGAGAGGCTGGCGCAGGGAGCCAGGGAAGACAGCACCCTGCTGAATCAGAGACCCTGAGGGAAGAGGAGAGTGTTCCCAGTGGCGGGGGCTGGTAAAGAGGAGCATGAAGTGCCCCATAATGCCTCGCCAGGAATTTGGAAATCTGCTGTTTTGGTGCTTTGTGGCCCCCAGAGGAGAGGGGCCACCCTCACTTGTGAAAAGGTGCTGGGGGAGCGGCTGGGGGAGCACAGTATTCCCCCCCCCCCCCCCCCCCCCCCAGCACGAAGAAATCTGCCATTTTTGTGCCTGGTGGCCTCCAGAGGAGGGGGTCAACCTCATCTGTGAAAAGGGGTGCAGGGGGGGCGGCAGGAGCACCGCAGTCTCCCCCAGCATAAAGAAGAACAGTCCAACCCTCAGTTTCACGGGGCATCTGAAAGAATAACCCCTCAAGGGCTCAGCAGAAGGGCTGAGTTGGGGCTGTCTGGAGAAGGGCATCCCCTGGAGGTGAAGTGGTGTAATTGCACCGAAATGCATTTACTATTGGTTATTTCTTTTTAGGTGGACTGAAAGTCACATGTGTAAAGTGAAGTACCTGTGTAAGGTGATGTTAAGCTAAATGGAGTTATGTTGCTGGACCCTCCTGCTAGGGGGTCTGGCTGTATTTACGTAATCCCATGCTTTTGTGATTCCTTTTAAAGTGAAGAGGCACACTGCAGGAGAAGTGTAGTTGACAGGAGTACTTCTTTTTAAGGGACTGTAAGTCACATGTGTAAGGAGATGTCATAGGCCAAGTGGGGCTATGTGGCCAGACAGTCCTGCTAGGGTGTCTGGCTGTATATGCGCAATCCTGTGATTTCATCTGTGATGCCCTTAGGGGCTGTAATTGCAATGCATTCAAATGATCAACCAAGGTGATGAGTACTGTCATTCTAAAGTGTGCGTAAACATGGATTCTTGCTGCTGCGCTTAGGTGAAGACCCCAGACTGCTAGCCCTTAAGATATAGAGGTGCATACTTTATGGTCAGTAGGAGATGCTCAGTCAGGGTCATGTGTCACCAAGGCAGGTTTACCCCTTTTTAATGCTTATTGAGGTAATGGGGTGGGTCGCCACTGGGATGGTGCCAGTGCGCAGGGCCCTCGCTCCAGGTTATGTTCAACTAACTGCATTGGGGGCAAGTTGATGTGCATACATGGGAGTGGTGGTACTAGACCCCACCCCCCCCTGCGGGAGGGGTGGAGATGTTATGCAATGTCACAAGGTAATTCCAACAGCTTATGTATATTTGTAAATTGGTGCATAGTATTGAGTGGTGTGTGTGTTTAATAAATGTACTCTTACTTTTATAAAGCAAAGTACAGACTGGACAATCAATTATTGAGTGTTATTTTTGTGCACCTGCAAATGGCGATTACTAGCCCACACCACCTCCCTTGAGTAAGCCTCAGACTGCTCTGCAACGTTACCCTCTGAGAGTCAGGCGCTACAATTGGGTGTTTGGTTCCCAGTGAAGGACAAATGTAGTCATGTTATTTGTGCAGGCCTCACAGATGCTGCCTCGTTTTCCAACAACATGAGTAGTCCAAGACTACACAAAAGCATGGGTGGCACAAGAGGCTACAGCACAGGCAGAGTACAAGATTACACAACAGAAGATATGAAGCACCAAAGACTAGGCCCAAGCACACAGTGACCCTGACACTACACAACAACACAAGTGGAGTGCGAGAATACACCACAGTTCAACGGGAGCACATGCGGCTCGAGCAAATACAGCACAATACAGGCACTGCATGTTACTACACAACAGCACATGATGAATGGAAGAGTACACCACTGCGTACACAGAGCATGAGACTACACAACCGCACACATGGAGTACAAGTCTATACCACAGCACAGACGAGGCACAAGACTACACAACAGCAAAACTACAGTGTGAGTCGGCACCACTGAGTACAGGGAGCACAAGAATTCCCCACAACACACACAGAGCACAAGAGGAGACTATCGCAGAACTTTAGAATACACCGTAGTACATGCAGCGTCTGATACTACACATAGCACGTGTGCCGTGTGATACCACACAACAGCACAAGTCTCGTGTGATACTATGCATCAGCACGTGTGATACTACACAACAGCACGTGTGGCGTGTGATACTACGCAGCAGCACGTGTGGCGTGTGATACTACACAACAGCACGTGTGGCGTGTGATACTACGCAACAGCACGTGTGGCATGTGATACTACGCAACAGCACGTGTGGCATGTGATACTACGCAGCAGCACGTGTGGCGTGTGATACTACGCACCAGCCCATGTGGCGTGTGACACTACACAACAGCACGTGTGGCGTGTGACACTACACAACAGCATGTGTGGCGTGTGACACTAAACAACAGCACGTGTGGCGTGTGACACTACACAACAGCACATGAGGAGTGTGATACTACACAACGGCACATGAAGTGTGGGAATCTTCACAACGGCACATGTGGTGTGGAGTGTGTGGCTACACCACTGCGTAGTCAGAATGTGAGACTGCACCACAGCACACAGGGAGTACAAGATACAAGAGCACAGCACAGGCCGAGCGGCAGATATTAATAAATATTTTGATTGAATTCTTGGCGATAATTGTGTTTCAGGTTCTTGTTTCTCTGCTTGTTAACTCATCACGGAAATCACATTATTCAATATTAGCGAAAACATCCCCTCTGAACTATGACTAACGTATTCATTCTTCCTCGTCGCCCTCGTCTGCGGGTCTTGTTATTTTGATATATTCTCATGAACGTGAAGGTCTTAATTCAGAATCGTTTGTGGACGCGTGAGTGGAGCTAAGGGGCACAATATATAGAATTATAGCTGGGCAACAGCGAATCACGGGGATGTTTTTCACCGAGGGGTTCTTAGTGACGTCAAATAGACCTTGAGAGTGAAGCTTGAGTTACCTATGATGTCATGTATGGCCCCCAGATCACCCTTCCCTAAATCGGGGTACAGGGGTAATAGGGTAACCCATACATCCACACAGCAATGACCAAGCAGCCTGGAATTCCTTCAACAGGTTGCAACTTTGGGGGAAAACTTCTGTTTCCCACTTTATATACATCATGACACTGAAGAACAAGATTTAGAATCCGGTATTCACAATTGTGGTGCTCAGGGGGAGTCATACGTAACAAAGTACTTCACAGGTAGCGGTGCTGAGACCCGGAGTCACACAATGAGCATCTGTGGGCACCTCTGTGGGCACCTCTGTGGGCAATCGGGAGTACCGTGGACTGTCCGCAGGTAGAAGTTCAGGGACAGGAGCAGCGAAAGGGACATTAGAGGTAAGGGTCGCTCTGCAAAATACAGGAAAACCCCCAAACTTGTACATTTGTTGACATTTGCAAATATTTTACTGGTTTTCACCATGAAAAATTATACCTGAGCGGCTAGTTCAAGGAGTGTAGTACACAGCACTTACTCCCTCAACCTGTAGGTACAAATGTCCCAGCACCCCGATATTATATAGGGGCGTAATAGGTTCTCCTACCAGAAAATGAAAACACAAAAATGCAGGCAGTCGGCAGCAGTGTGCATCGACATGTATGGAAATATATGGCTTGCACCGATATGCATGCAAAGTTCAAGGGAACTTTAAGATTCCTTAACCAATGAGAAATCTGCCCAATTTTTTTTTTTGATTTACAAAGCATGCTTTTTTTTTACTTTTAAAAAATATGAGAATTGTGCGGCAAGTGCAAAACGTATTTTCGTTTTTAACCTATGGAGGTTTGTCAATATAATGCATTTTACTAAGAGTAGATTTAAAAGTTTTACGTTTATGATAGCTTTACTGAACATTCTCTAGGGCCTCATTATTGTGAGAAAATTGCCCGTCAGTGAAGTTATGCCTCTGCAGCGGAATGCTTGTTGGGAGCAGCCAGGGTTTCTTTCACTCGCCCAGTCACCTGCCTCCTTCCCTGCTTACCACAGACCCCATGCTTACATAATGAGGTTCGTTCTGTTCATCCAAGGACCACCATTCTCCTTCAGAGGAGGAGAGGCGTGGCGGCCACAACCCATCAGACCTCTCCTTCACCAGGCTTTCCAACAGACCCCCTTAATGTCCCAATTTCTCCTGAATTCGGGCTGAAGAATTAGCTTGGACTGGAATCCAAATTGAGCCCTGGAACAAATGTTCAAACCAGCCATACACACTGCAGGGGGCCACAGCTAGAAGGGGCCATGGGTGCTTTCAAGGGTGGGGTCTCTGAGAGCAGACCCAGAGCCTGCAACCACTGGGAAAATGCCAGGGTGGTAGAAAGGCCAAGCCGGCCCTGGGGAACACCGGCAGCTTGACAACTTCCAAAATATTACCACCACTGACACCCGCGCTTTGCACTCCTAAGCTGGTCGCAGAAACCTTTGCTTATTAAAAGCAATCCTCTGCTTTGCAGGGCTACCTTCGGCTGTGCACTTTCGAGTAATGGGTGTTCCCAGGGTTCACACACAAATGGTCGGGACCCAATTGTACATTGGGCTGTGCTGGGCGTTGTAAGGTTTGTTTTATTTTTTTAAAACAATGTGTTGTGTGGGTCAGTCCTTAATTTGTATTAAAAAAAACGAGGAGCCAGGGCCCTCGTCAGGAGGCCACTGCAGCCTGCACCGCCCATGGCCCCTGCCAGTGCTGCCAACGACAATACAAACACACCGATGACAATACAAACACACCAACTAGCCATTGCACTATTTCAGGCCCCCAAAGCTATAAGATTGGCTTGGATGGTAGGTATTAGTTATTTTTAGCATACAATAAATTAAAAAACAACGTATGCTCATTTCTAAATAAAACAAACAGCACCACCATGTGGTAAACCGTTATAGGTGCCGGTGTTAGCAAATAATTGCCAGTGTCGAGCACTGGAAAGCACTGGCTCAAATTAAGTACTGGTGTGGGTTCTACTTCTTGCAGAGAACTGAAGGAAAAAACTCACACAGCACATTTCTCTGAGGAGGGACATTCTGTAAGTCTGTGAGACTCTGAGGAGTGTCTCGGTGTAGAGCTGGAAGGGGTACGTTGAAATGACCATCATTAAGTCTCAGGAGCTGTCAATGGCTTGTAGGGCACATGACTGTTTCACAGGAGTATGGTTAGGGCGGCAGGCACATACACCTATGAGTGGTTAATGGGCCTAGAGGTCTGTGGTGATGAGCCTTGCATTGGTTCTGTCCAAGATCAGACTAGGCATGCAGGCCTAATGTATCAATCTGTGCCTATGGGGAATGCCTTGGTACCAAACGGCCGCCTCCTTGAAATGCTCTGATTGTGAAAAGCCAGGATAGTGTCTGAACGGCCTGACGACCAAAGAAAGTGCACAGCATTTGATGCACTCGCCCACCAGGCCTCAGTGTGGGCTTCCCAAGGCAGGAGTGGCGTGCCATCAGCACCCGGCTCAAGATGGGGGGTTTAACCTGAGGAGAAGAAGGGTACACTAGCCAAAGACAACGATGGCAATCCCTGAGGCCAAAGACAAGAATGGTGGCCACCGAAGGGTGAAGAGTGATATGGTGGCCACCGAAGGGTGAAGAGTGATATGGTGGCCACCGAAGGGTGAAGAGTGATATGGTGGCCACCGAAGGGTGAAGAGTGATATGGTGGCCACCTGAAGCTGAAGAGTGAAGTGGACACCTACAGCTCAAGGGTGATTTAGTGGCCACCTGTGGCTAAAGACTAAAATGGTGGCCACCAAAGAGTAATATGGTGGCCACCTGAGGCTTAAGAGTAAAACTGGTGGCTGCCAAAGAGTGATATGGGTGTCATTAGCGGCTGAAGAGGGAAATGGTAGCTACTTGTGGCTGAAGAGGGATATGGTGGTCATCTGTGGCTTAAGTGTGATATGGGAGCCATCTGTGGCTGAAGAGTGATATGGTAGCCATCCACGGCTGAAGGGCGATATGGTAGCCATCCACGGCTGAAGGGCGATATGGTGGCCATCCGTGGCTGAAGAGCGATATGGTGGCCATCCGTGGCTGAAGAGCGATATGGTGGCCATCCGTGGCTGAAGAGCGATATGGTGGCCATCCGTGGCTGAAGAGTGATATGGTGGCCACCTGTGGCTGGAGAGTGATATGGTGGCCACCTGTGGCTGGAGAGTGATACGGTGGCTACCTATGGCTGGAGAGGGATACGGTGGCCACCTGTGGCTGGAGAGTGAAATTGAACAGCAACAGTCGCCTCTCTAGACTCCGACTTGAGCCACAGGGGAGAGCGGATGAATCACCATGGCTGAGAACCCATCTTTAGACCAGGGTGTGTTGTATGATCTTCACGGGGGGGGGGGGGTGGACCGTGGTTGTGAATGACACTGAATTGACCACAGCGTGAAAGCCACACTAAGACACCCCTCACTCATGCCCTGCCCCGGGAGATCGAGTGAGTCCTGAAGAGATAATCTGTACACTATGTTTCCATCATGGACTTTTATTTGACAACCTAAAGCGTTCTGGGAGCTGTAGTCCGATTTCTTTTGTTGCAGCCATTTATGTAACACGTCCTTGTATCAACGCTTGTGGTAGTTAAGTCCTGAACTGGATTCACGGCGTCCTGGACACGCAGTGAGACGCCAGCGCTAATTCCGGGGGTCGCAGTATGGGATGAACCCCTCTTCTAACCCATAGCGCGAGTTTACATTGATCTGCTATTAACTGCTTTTCGTTTCGTATTAGCAACACGCTTCAGTGCTTTGGCATATGTATGTATAAGCACCTGCCTGCCCCCTCCCCCCAACTTTCTTCGCATCATCAGTGATCTCGAGCTCCGGGTCTGGGAGGCGCAGTGTTTCCACTCCAGCGTTCCTTAAATAATAAAAAAAAAGTTGCATTCTGGGAACTATAGTTTTGATGTTCATCCATTGAACAAAACGGCCTAGTAATACCTCTGAACTCAACTATTATCAGTCCAGCAAGTGACACAATTCAACGCGCTGCGAATGCCAAGACGGCGAGATAAACTCATATGTAAAATTGAACGTCACTGCATTATATGCACACGTGTGTTTTAATCCGTATACCAGCCCCAAACCCATCATCGCTAGGGCTCGCAACGGAGGGGTACTCACGTAAATGTACCAACTCCATAAATTGAGAATTCAAGTTAGTTCGAATAAAAAGCTCACATAACCGCACGTTCCCTACGTACTTTGCATCACCACCAGTGATTTTTATATCCGAACTCTGATCCCATAGCGCCTGGTTACCACTGAGGGCCTCTGGCGCTTTTTAAAACACCAACACATAAACAGGCTGCACCTCACAACATCCTTCCGCCCGCGCATCCGCGGCTGGACCGGAAGTCGCTGCTCCGAGCCTCATCTGACGCTGATTAACTCTGATGGCGGAGAGAGGCTCACATGAAAGTCACAGCCGCGGAGCGATCTACAAACTAATTACTTTTAAATCTCGTTTCCATTACAACGGACCAGTTCCTCCGCGTTCTGAAAAGGAGATGAATTCTTACGAGACTTCAGCAGTGATAAAAAGAGTAATTTATAAAGCTTCAGATTTTTCAAGTTATCCACTTTTTGAGCACGAAATTAAATCAAAAAGCTTTTTTGGAGGCATGTGCAAAGACGAAATCCCTCTAGACAACAATTATAGGAGAATTAATAATATCAGACAAACATCTATCCCAAAAAATCAAGCATTGGCATAGCCAATAGGTCTTGCCTTTGGGACCTTATAAGTATTTAGTTATGCAGCACAATATCCTTGTTGCAGCAACAACGTTGCATGGCAAAACACTTATAAGGTCCCAAAGGCGAGACCTATTGGCTATACCAATGCTTGTTGCTGTTTTTGTGGTACTGCAATATATAGGGATGTTATTTGTCACAGTTTACAGTTTGGATTAGATCACTGATGACACTATTGTTCATAGGCTCACGATGTCTCCAGTGACAACTTCTTGCTGCCCAGGTCGTGCCGGGGGGTTCCTTCTGCGGTGGTTCTGCTGTCCTGATCGAGCCGAAGGTCCTGCTGCAGTTGTCTCCTCCCTTTGTGTGTGTGGTGATGTGTGTGTGCGTGTGTGTGTGTGTGTGTGGTTGTGTGTGTGTGTGTGTGTGTGTGTGTGTGTGTGTTTGTGTGCTTGAGTGTGTGGTTGTGGTTGAGTGTGTGTAGGGGTGTGTGGGGGTGAGTGAGTGTGTGGTTGAGGGAGTGTGTGTGTGTGGTTGAGTGTGTGTGGTTGTGTGTGTGGTTGCTGTGTGTGGTTGTGTGTGTGTGTGGTTGTGTGTGTGTGTGTGTGGTTGTGTGTGTGGTTGTGGGTGTGGTTGTGGGTGTGGTTGTGCGTGTGTGTGGTTGTGTGATTGGTTGTGGTTGGTTGGTTGTGTGGTTGTGTGTGTGGTGGTGTGTGTGTGAGGTTGTGTGTGTGGGGGGGTTGTGGTTGTTTGTGTGTGGTTGTGTGTGTGTGGTTCTGGTTGTGTGTGTGTTTGTGTGGTTGGTTGTGTGTGTGGTTGTGGTTATGTGTGTAACAGTAATACGAAAAGCATCTCAAAATAAAGGAACACAAACATCGAGTTTGGAGAAAGAGAGAGCACGTTGTAAGTCAAACGGGCGTAGCAAAGCATTGACACAACAACAAAAACAAAACAAGATCACTTAGCGAAGACTGAGTGCTGATAATGGATACACACAGCCCATCATCTTAAGAGTTCGATTACAACCAATGTGCACTCAAACCTGCCCCCTCCTTGTGAGTTGCACCCCATATTTCATGAGTTATAACTGCTGCACCCACCATAGCGCTTTGAGATCTAAAGCGCAACATAGGTCTAATCGACTAAGCAGTCGTCAACATGCTGTGCTTGTAAACAGAATGTGCCAAAAGTTTCCAGCTTCCTCATCATGTCCTCATGAAAGCGCCAACGAAAGGACTCCCTGAATGGTGCAACGCACATGAAGCAGCCGCTGCAATCTGAAATAAACACTGTGAACGTTGTCCAGTTTCACGGTAACATTTCCATAATGTTCCTTAAGTCACAAAACAGTAATACTAAAAGCATCTCAAAGTAAAGGAACACAAACATTGAGTTTGTGGAAAGAGAAAGCACGTTGAGGCAGCGATGGAACATACATTTAAGGTGGCCGTGATATTGCCTGACGGAGATGCACCCACTGAGAGAATCCCAAACGCTTGTAAGCGCGAAGGCGGGGGGAGGGGCGGAGGCAGGGAGCAAGCAAGAGGAAAGACAGATGACGCTGAAGGCTGGCGGCTCGCACGTGAACGCAAGCTTGTCTCCAGCCAGCAGCACTTTGAAAACTCACCTACTAATGTCTCTCCGAGCAGCGCATGCGCGCTGACTCAGCGAGACCTAAAAATGCAATGATGTGCCACGCAACACCAGCGAACCCATGTAATGTATGTGTGCATTGTTGTGAATTTTCCCTGGGGTGGGGAGTGCGTGAGAAATTATGGTACTGTTACTGTTATTGAATAACAATAAAGATTTTTTTTTTAAAAAGCCAATAGAAATGATGCAGTAGAAATAGACTATTTTGGGGCGAGATGAACAACTAACAATACGAACACATCAGATGGCTTTCATTTAGTAATTAAACTGTAGTACAAATCAGAGCCTGATTCAAAAGATATATTTTTATTCCTGCACCCGTAAACAAACTCTTATGCATGGGTGTACGTTTACGAGTTTTGGGAATTCAGGTGCACGCCCAGTAGTGCTTGGAAAGCCGTACCACTCATGGGTTTCCAGTCATATAACTGGGAAGGTCATGTGGCATTTGCTGTTTGCCCAATGCACAGCTGTGGGCACAGTACAACTGAGCTTTTTTTAAAGGAAGTTTCCAGTGCAACAGCACATTTTAATTTCTTTCATTTTTTTTTCTCCATGTTTTCTGGATGGAGCAACCCCTGTCCCGACACAAAGTTTCAGAGTATGTCTATGTATGTTGTAAATGTATAGCAGAGTTCTTATTCGTCCCTTGGAGGTGGATTTTACCCAGCTCTGGGGCAAATCTCCAACCTTCTCACAGGTGGAAAAGTGTTAGTAAGAAATTTGCAAATGTCCAAAATTCACATAGTTGTGGGCATTCACAGACTTTCAAGGTAAACCATGCCCACGTATCACCCCTTGCACGGGGTTTACTACCGCCTAATTGTAAAGGTATGGCGTACAGATTCACGGTACTAAAAATGTTTACACCTGCTAGGAATCATCCACAGCTGCTTGGAAGGAGTCAACGGATCCATGTTTGGCCAATCAAAGCAAATTGAAGAAATTTTAATTCTTTGACATATTACAAGTTTAAAAAATTGATGTTATGCAGTGGTAGTGCATACGCCATCCCTCCATACCATTAGCTCTCGTGTGTCAGATTCTCCTGTAGCCAAAATGTAGAACCAACTACTATGGAGCGTCACATTCAGCATCTGAAGTTCATGGGAAACAAAGCAAGCTAAGGCTTCGAATTGAGTAAATTCCTATAAAGTTTGCTTGTCTGAGCTCTGGCAAGCAGATTCTTTCTGTATTAACCTCCACAACTTGTAGTTGATAAGTGCACTACTTTATGTATTAGTGTTGACAGAATTCTAATGAAATAAGGAATTGTATCCCAATTGCTCATAATACAATTTAGCCTCATCTTGTTTCCCTGTGCAACTTCTAATATTAAGAGTACCCCAATAGGTGGGAGGGCAATCCATGTTTTTGTCATGGCTGTGTACATTGCCTTAACTTATCATGAAAACGCCTGCTGTTTATAGCTCTGCCAATAATCATTATTACCAATAATCAATTAAAATATTATTATTTTATCAACCTAACTAATTGACAGACTGACCAACAGGATTTGTTTAGCTAAATGTAGAAAGAGGGTCCATATAATCCCAATATGGGAAAATGTTCTAGCTTGCATAAATATTCTCAATCAAGGATCAATCACCTACAACTCAATATACAAGCAGGTTCATAAATCTCCTGCTCAGGCTGTATTTCACATATTTACACCACCATCATCATTAGACTTCAGAGATGTAAGAAGCAAAGAACCATCTGAATTAAATTCATTTATAGCTTTAATATCGGTATCAAAACGTTTTCATAAATAATAATTAGTATTGTACCAAATGCCCTTGTATACATATACATATAAAGCAATACACCAGTTCATTTATCTACACGAGTCATAATTGTTGTTAGGAGGAAGTTTATTGGGAGAAAACAATTCCATATGTAAGCGCGAAGGCGGGGGGAGGGGCGGAGGCAGGGAGCAAGCAAGAGGAAAGACAGATGGCGCTGAAGGCTGGCGGTTCGCACGTGCACACTCGCGTGAACGCAAGCTTGCACTTTGAAAACTCGCCTATTAAAGTCTCTCCGAGCAGCGCATGCACGCTGACTCAGCGAGACCTAAAACATTTAGCGTGATGCATCTAGGACTTTAAGCAGCAGTGTGTGGACTTCTGCAAACATGGCTTCAGGCCTACCACGGCTCCGACTGTAGCAGGGTAAAAACTGCATTTTAACCTGTCAAAATAAACCCCTTAAAGATGTCAAAACCCCTTAGCTAGTGCGGAAATGTTTTACTTACACCCTCTTAGTCGGGCAAAATCTGGAAATGCCAGTCTTTTTTAAGTCTATGGAAATCACCAACTTCAGCCGACTCACCACAAAACTCCCGGAATGCACCACATTATTGCAGTATGCCCCATGGGTGGAGAGCGCCGGACAGTGGCAGCCCACACTGATTTAGAGTGGTGGAGGTGCAGGATGGAGAGGGGTTGCAGGGGCACAGGGTTAATAAAAAAGATGTACCTGGTGTTGCGCGCTCCTCTGCGTCCACATCCTGGTCCCAGCAGTCCCTGGGCCAGCATCACAGACTCCGCATCCAATCCCTTCACTGCGCGGGGTTTGGCCTGAGCAGCTGGTTTAATGCTCACTCAGGCACCGGGAGTCTGTGCTGTTTCTCCAACCCGGCAGTGAAATACAACTGGGTCGGAGAAACCTAAGTGTGCATGTCAGTTTGGCCGGCCTAGAAGTACGCTCCACTCCTCCCTCCCATGGCCTGGCCTCGCCCCTCCCTACACACGCTGGAACAGCCAGCAGTTGAAAATTAAATTAGATTAAAATATCATTTTATTTTTCAGCTGCTGGCTCTGAGCCAGTGCGGCGACGCTTGTCCGCCTTTGCGGAGGAGTCGCTCCTGGCGCCGGACCTCTCCGTCGTCACCATGTAAAAGGTTAAAGTGCCTCTGCGATTTTGCACTTTCTGAAGCTCACAGAGTTATGGAAAAAAGCCTCGGAATCTGTGAGTCTTGCAGATTCGCACATTCCTATAACTTGGCACCTGGCCTTGCATATTTGAGCCTGTAGCACTAGAGAATTCAGCTATGAAATTCTGTGTTATCATGTCACCGCAAAATAACTTCAATGGAACCAATTCCAGCAGCGGGAGGAGCTGGGGAGTGCAGCGCCTGTAGTAGAAAAGGCAACAGATTTTTAATCAAGTCCCGGCTCCCCTTTGACGCTCTGTGTGATGTCGGCAGCTGGGTTTGCCGCGTCGAGGCCATGTACAGTGAAGGTGATTGTTTTGCTAGCAGGGGCTAAAAGATTGCATATCCACTCTCCCTGCTCGGGGAACTTGTGAATTCATTTTCTGCAGCCGGGCTGATGTAAATATACTTGTATTGTGCGCCCAAGTGTAAATACTCATCCGGGTGCCAGCAGGAAACCTATCCAGCCTTTCCACTGCCCCTTCTAGGCATTGCAGGGTGGGCGCTCTGCGTGGAGGAAGCTGGCATGTCTTGCATTATTCTTGGAAGGCGCCCCCGGCTTCATCTGGTGGCCAGGGCCTGGCGCCAGGCAACTCTTGGATATTCAAAGAGAGCTTCTCTGTGGCTGCCAGCGGAGGCTCTGAGATGTGGTGCAGGCGATGAAGTTGAGGCAGGGACAGACAAACGCCCTGTGGTAGGGGATTCATCGGGCCGGAGGCAGGGTTCAGCGCCAAGGTCCACCCTCACGACCACAGAAGTAAGCCCTAAATGTACAACATTCCCACAAGCGGCCATTTTGGATTGGTCAGAGACATGCAGGCAGATATATATCTGTATGTCTGTACTTGGTGAGCAGGGAATCATGCAACGTTGTAAGTGACAGAAGTGAATGCACTTCTAATAAACACCCTGTCCATGTTTGGAGCACACCAGCCTATTCCCTGTATAGGACTGTCTGTTCATGTTTGGAGTACTGCCCGTATCTGGAGTGCACCAGCCTAGTCCCCTCTCCGGAGTAGCCTGTCTGCAGTACACTGCACCTGTAAGAAGCAGAGAGAGAAAGTCATCCCTTTGCCCTGATCACCCCCATTTATTTGACTGATACTGGTGGTAACTGACTCTGATTGTGCCCTGGGTTCTGCTCACCAGGCCCAAGGTCATTGCTCTGTGTGAAAGGTATATGGTAATTAGGTGTAATTAAAATTGGTATGACAATCTACCTGTATGCCCCTAGTATGTGGTAGGGCATGTAGGTTTAGAGGCACAGCAGAGTTAATGTACTTAAGTATGCACTGCTGTGTGGCCTCCCGTCATGTCTGAACTGGGGTGGCGGAGTGAGCTAAAGAGTGATGATGGATTAAACCCAGATCAGTTGACTGGGGGTGAGTGCTTGCAATGTTCAACACTCCGTCCATCATCCCCTTTGGTTTTGCTTTGTTTGCCCTAAGTCGGCAGGGTATGCCCTGACACGGGTCTCTTGCTCACTTTGCCACTGGATTCAAGCTAGCCTGGCTGATGACGGCTGTAGAGCCTGAAACCGGTCCCAGGATGCTTGTTTCCGGTCCAGGGAAGACATGGCTTGGCAGTTCGGGCCGGACTGTTCCCAAGAGGCACAGGGTCAAGACTGATTTACATATGGCCATGTCTGAACTGGGGTGGCAGAGTGGGCTAAAGAATGATGATGGATTAAACCCAGATCAGTTGACTGGGGGTGAGTGCTTGCAATGTTCAACACTCCGTCCATCATCCCCTTTGGTTTTGCGTCATTTTTAAAGCCAGCCTTGTTTTGCAAGCTACTTTTAAAATAAAAATATGTCCAAATTCGACTTTGAAATTAAAGGTACCTCTGAAGTCTTAACTTACCTTATCTTTTACATACAAGTCACCCCTAAGATCTACCCTAGGTGCCCCAAGGGTAGGGTGTATTCGAAAAATAAGCAGGGACATTTTAAAACATGCTTGATATGCCCTGGTGAGGGAAAAACTGCCAAACTCCCTTTTCTCCATTGTAGAACATTAGCTCCATAAGCTGACATGGGAATATTTTAATAAAGTATAACTACTGACAGGAGTGAGCTAAAATATTAATTCAAAGACTTAAAAGAATAGTTATGATAAATCCAATAACTTGCAATTGTTAAATTTATTATAACTATTACGGAAATTAAGTTATAGAACTTGCTTTCCTGATGTCCCAAAATCCAACCTTCTAGCAGGCTCTCCTGATTGGCCAGCCTTTGAACTGAAAAGGGGTGAAGTGGCTGCATAGAGACAAAGGACCTCTGGTGGGAAGAGATCTGGAGCTGCAGAGCAAAAGGCAGGATGGGGTGGAGTAGCCAAACTGGTCTTCAAAGAGGGAATGACAGGACATAGGCTCAGCACCACTTCATGCACCCTCAGCCAGACAGGAGCCCCAGTAATTGAATTAGAAGAGGGACTGGAAGGGGAGGGTTAGAGAAAGTTAGCCACGCCAGTGGGTTGGCTTAATCAGATCTTAACCTCCAAGAGAGAGTTTGGACTTTGTCAAACATTGCTTCTGGGATAAGCATATGCCACATTTTGGAGGAAGCTGACATACTTCTGGGTGGCACCCCGTAACCCATTGGTCAGGGGTGCCCCCTGCTTGTTGCCTAAGAACACTGGATAGATATGGGAGAGCTGCCCAGCAACTGGGATCCCTGCCTGAAACTACAAGAAGGACTGCCTTGCTGAACCCCTGGCCTGCACCAAGAAGACTGCATTTTTAAGGACTGCACCTGCTGTACACTTAGGTCTACAGCCCATAAGGACTCTGCCTTGCTTTGAAGAGTGAAGGCATGGACTCCCTGAAAGCAACAGGTTAAAAGAGCTCCACCTGCATCATCTCCATCGAGAGGCACCAGCTAACCACCTTCAGCTGGACTTTAAAGGATTTGGCAAGGTGCATAGTGGGAGACGTAGTCCCAACATTCCAAGGAACAACTCAGAGCTTCTGGAACCTTGGATTTGTGTTGTGGACACTTCTGAACCCAAAAGGACCTTCTGGAAGCATCTCTAGAAGTTTGAGACCATTTGGAGAACTGTGACCAAAAAGCTCCATAAATTGACCGATTCGTTGTCGAGAGTCAAGCTGCCAATGTCAGACTGCAACACGGCCAGGATTTCAGGTTTGTCCAGCTGAAAGCTACGGAGTTCAAGGCTTCCAGGATTTCAACAATGCCTCGCGCTGAATCAATCCGCCGTCATCGACTCGAGACCTGGCCTGACGAGGTGCCTCGCTTGATGACTTGACTGGGCCCCACCGTTCACTGTATCTGACCAGCGCTCCATCGTGGGTGGCCTCAATCTTTGACTTAGTCCTGGTCAGGCGCGACCAGATGTCCCAAGCTGGCCCATTTTGTTTTTAGGCACTAGAACGTATTTAATATTTAAAAATTCATATCTCTGGTTCCCTACATTGGATTTTTTTCATTTTGGTGTCATTTTAATCATAACAAGATTTCCCATTTTCAAAAATTGGTGTTGGATTTTTATTGTGTGTTGTGTCTTACTTGATTAATGTACTGGTGTTTTCAAATACTTTACACACCAGTCTCTGAAGTTAAGCCTGCCTGCTCGCATCCAGCGACCAAGACCTTGACTAAGCCTTATATTGTGACTGTGCCCTTATTACTAGTGGTAGGTACCTACTTCCCCCTACTAATAAACCACAGTCCAACAGCGGTGTGTCTGTGTTTGGAGTACACTAGCCTATGCGCCTGTAAGGAGCAAACTCTCCGTGTTTGGAGTTCACCGACTGCTCGGCTGAAAGAGCTAAAAGGCTACAAGCTGGTAAAAGACACTCCTACGTATAAATACAGCTACTACGGTCTTTACAGCCTTCTCTCAGACCACCTAACAGAAGACACGAGAGACGCTGCTCTCCCTGGAACAGCACTGACTTCAGACACTTCAGGAGTTGCTAATGACTTGTCCTTTGGGACACAGGAGACACTGCTCTCCAAGGAAAGTTGACAATGGAGATACAACTCTCCGAGGACAGTGGGCATAGGAGATACAGCTCTTTCAGGGCAGTAGACATGAGATACAGCTCTTCCAGGACAGTAAACATGGGAGACACACATAGGCCCTAGAAGTGGAGGTGCTGCAGGAGCCCCCAAAATAACCATGCTGGAGCTCAGGTAGTGAATGAGCAATAAAGATGCCTTTAAATGTTGTTGCTCTCTTGTCACAGAGGTCCAATGGTAGGCTGTGTCTTTTGACAAATTAGTGCTTATTTTTTTTAACATGGAGATTGGCATTTACTTTTCTTTTTTCTTTGACTGTGATGTGAGAGTATTTCGTGATGTGAACATCCTGTGTGAAGGGAAAGGATGTAGGATGTTCATTATTTTCTAACACACAAGAAACCTTGAACTGTACAATTATTAAAAAATATATCAGCAGTTAAGCAGACACAAAAGAAGCACGTTCTTTAGTAATCTTGAAATGTCATGAAAATTATATTTTAATACGATTAAAACAAGACACCTAGTGATGTGAAAATGATAAATATTAGGGGTGGGCGAAACTCTGTGGAGTTACATAAAAAGTCTGCAGGATTCCGCTGAATTCCACTAAGGGGCAGAAAATATGCACATCGCGCTGCTCACATTGTGCAGATCTTTTTAGCGCCACGCAACTTACTGGTGCTAAATTGCAAACAGTGCACAAGAGTGCACAGCCATTTGGTTTTGTTTTGCTGCAGCTTGAGTAGAAAATCTATTGGAGCGGCAGAAAATCTACTCGAGAAGCAACCTTCTGACTGCGAACGTTGGTGACCGCCCACGTAAGAAAATTGACCTCAGGGACACCAAATCTCGCTTGCACCCACCAGCGTGCATTTCTGGAGCATCGTGGAAAAATAAATTTCACCATGTGGTGATTGGCAGAATATGGCCAGAACTCAGAGTCGCCAAATTCCACCAATTATGCAGGCGGAATTAAACATTCGCCCACTCTTGATAAATATTTGCTGAAAAGCGATTTCCACACTCATCAGGAGGTCCCTGTAGCTTGCACCACCCAGTGCCCCGGCCAGCGCTGCCAATGACGGCACCAACACAACTACCAACCATCAAACGCCCACAAGTGTGAGAATTTGGACCATTTCAGGCCCCAAAGCTATAAGAATAGCTTTGGTTGTGTTGCAGGGATTCTGCAAAATCACAGAACTACGCTTGGGATTATGGGACCTTAGTAGGCGGGCACTGAGTTATCTACTACCTTAGTACCCATGAGCCCGGGACCGACTAGCTAGTTTCTCACTTGTCCTCCTACTTACACACAGAGGAACAAGTGATTAGACACCCCAGAACACAGCGGAATTTGCGAAAGCAACTTTCGCAAATTATCGCGAAAATGTTAAAAATCTCCGCAAACAAGTGGAAATATCGCGAAGATGCGGAAGTTTATTTCCGGCATGTTCGCGAGATTTTCTGCATGGTTGCGGGTCGCCAACTTACCCATGTGGTTGCTTGCGGGCGCGGCCATCTTGTTTTCAGTTGTCTCGCGGTGCATGATCGCGAGAAAAAAGACGTGATCACGCGACGCATGACGTCACTGCGGACGCGAACTGTCGCGAGACAGCGCAAACGGCTAAAAACAATACAACATCTCATGGAGAACGCGACCGGATCAAGAAAACTTGTCGGCGAACGCGGGGATTCAGGTAAGGCGATCGCGCACGCGCGAGAATGTATTATTTTACAGCGCGAGCAAGAACCAAATTATCGCAAAGCTGCGGAATGCGGAAATTTTGACATTTCCGCGCTCTCCGCGGAACGCGGAAATGCCAAATTATCGCAAATTCCACGAACGGAATGGAAATTTTGCCCAGGCCTACTCCTGACCCTCTCAGGAATCGCGGTTGCAAGACACACCCTTTCACTCACACTCTTGTACTCGTCCACAATAAGATCCGACAGAGACACGAGAAAAGTTTTAAATGTTATTTTAACTAACGTGCTCTAAAATGCAGTATACCTGCCACAACAAGTAGAACAGTGCCTAACACAACTACGGTCAGCATAGCAAGTAGTCCGTATATCATAAAAGGTGCTCTTAATGTATACAACAGTGTGGCCAACCACCCTCCCCTTCTATAGAAGCAAAATTATTATATATTATAAATTAGAAGATCTCTCGGTGTTAGCAGCAGACCCCGTACCTCAGTCTAGAGATGGAAGATCTATTTTACAGATGCTGACACTCTCCCCTCTCTGGAATGATCCCTCTCCAAGTGTGTGTTACCCACCCGTGTATACCCATATGCCCAAGGTACATGTTCCCAAACAGCTGCATTTGCATGTTTTGTCTAGGTGCTAGGGCCTGACCAGAACAGAATAACAAGGAGCATTGGTCATCGACCTTGCCTACAATGTTCAAAATAAATCTTAGAGAAAGAGCAGAGTGCAAAAACAACAGCATGTTCTATGTGATAGTTTCAGCGTGGCACGAAGCAAAATAGGTTCTTGTAGTAACATGTGCAACGCAGGAGGCAGTCTACAACGTGCTCATGCTAACATAGGGAAGACGACAGTGCCCATATGGGCCACGTGACAGTTGCAGGTATGTCATTTTGATGTATACAGAATTAATAATTAACTGTTGTTGTGGTCATCTCCAAATTAACAAGCGTCGGTGTTGACAATTAAGGAGTAGTTTCTTACCTGTAACTCCAGTTCTGTAGTAGGGGTATCTCTGTTATAGTCATAATCTATGAATAATCCCCGCCCATGTGCGGGGACCCCGGAGCAATCAAAAATATCTCTTAAGCTGTCCCGCATTTGCAAACCTGCAAAGACACTTAAGAGACAGACAAAATAATACAGCCTAATCACCACAAGGCTGCATTGGCCAGCACTTCCTCTGAAGTGAACACAAAAGCCAAAATAAAGTTGAAATGTCATTTTTATTCACATTTGACATGTTCCTTTATTATCACACACTCCCTTCACCAAAATCCCTTTAAACAATAGAGAGGAAGGGGTGGACAGACAAGCCCTATAGGCTGTCATTATGTGTCTGCTAAAGGGATACCGTGCCTTTAAGAAACTCTCCAGAGACCCCCGGTATCCCAGGATGCACAGCCAACACAAGTTACTTTCAGTTCTTTTTGAAGGTGTATAACAACAGGCCTGATACCGTCAGGTTACTCCACCGGGGAGGAGGGAGGGTCGCTTATGACTATAACAGAGATACCCCTACTACAGAACTGGAGTTACAGGTAAGAAACTACTCCTTCTGTAGTAGGGGATCTCTGTGTATAGTCATAATCTATGAATAGAATGGCAAGCCCATCCCAACCAACAAGAAGCGGTGGAGTAAGACCAACCACCAACAAATCACTGTGCAAACAAATTCCTTAGCGAAGCCTGTCCAACCTGCGCATCTGCCCTAGCATCAGAGTCCAGGCAGTAATGCTTTGTAAACGTATGGACTGACTTCCAGGTGGCAGCCTTACAAATGTCAGCAATGGGAACATTCCTAAGCAAAGCGGTAGTAGCCGCCTTGCCTCTAGTCGAATGTGCCGTAGGCTTACCCCCTAATGTCTTATTAGCTTTTTGGTAACAAAGCTGAATACAGGAAACAATCCATCTGGAAATGGACTGCTTTGAGGTAGCTAAACCAGTTCTTACCGAACCATAATTAACAAACAGTTGATCCGACCTGCGGATATCTTTTGTCTTATCCAGGTGGAATTTCAACACCCTACGCACATCAAGTGAATGCAGAGACCTCTCCGCCGGCGAGGAAGGATGCTGAAAAAACGTAGGCAAAGTTATCATCTGATTCACATGGAAATCTGATATCACCTTAGGCAAAATTTAGGATGGGTACGCATCACTACTTTAGAAGCATGGAAAACAGTATACGGCTCTTGGCAACACAGAGCCTGAATCTCACTCACCCTCCTGGCCGATGTAATGGCTACAAGGAAGGCTGCCTTCCAAGACAAATGCTGCAGAGAAGCCTTATGGATAGGTTCAAAAGGCTCCCTCATCAATCTAGATAACACCACATTCAATTCCCAAGGTGGAGAAGGCCTTCTAACAGGGGGAAACACCTTACGCAAACCCTCCAAAAAATCCTTAATCACAGGGATTTGAAAAAATGAGGTTTGAGAAGGGCCCTTCCTATACGCAGTCAGAGCTGCGAGATGAACCTTAATAGATTGGAAATTAAGCCCAGACTGAGCTAACTGCAGCAGATAAGGCAAAATAACGTCTTCTTTACAGGATGTAGGGTCAAAGTCCTTCGCTTTGCACCATAAGCAGAATCTCTTCCACTTATAGGCGTAGGAGGTCCTCGTAGACGGTCTCTTAGCCTCTTTTAAGATCTCCATACAGTCCTGAGGCAGGTTCAAGTGTCCATACTGCACTAGCTCAGGAGCCATGCTGCCAAACTCAAGGACGAGAGATTGGGGTGAACCATCTGCCCTCCGAACTTCGTGAGGCGGTCCGGCCGGCACGGCAGGCGCCGGTGTGGCAGAACAGACCGGTGAAGAAGGTCGGTGAACCACCATTGTCTCGGCCACTCCGGAGCAATCAGGATCATTCTGGCTCTGGATTGCGACAGCTTGATCAGCACCACCGGAATCAGGGGAATGGGTGGAAAGGCGTAGAGAAAGCTGTTGGACCAGCTGATCCATAGTGCATTCCCCAGCGTCCCTGGCTGGTAGTACCTGGACGCGAAGTCGCGGCATTTGCTGTTTTCTGCCGTGGCGAACAGATCTATATCCGGAGTGCCCCATTCTGCGAAGACGTCTCTTAGCACGTCGTCGTTTAGCACCCACTCGTGGTTCTCTTGAACGAGTCTGCTGAGTGCGTCTGCTTGGGCATTCTGCACTCCCGGCAGGTGGGTCGCCGTGATCGTCAGATTCCTGGCCACCAGCCAGTTCCAGATCGCCTGTGCCTCCCGAGACAGGGTGCGTGACCGGGAGCCCCCCTGCTTGTTGAGGTAATACATGGTCGTAGTATTGTCCGTCTGAACCAGCAGGGAGGACGTCCTGAAGGCGGGATGGAACGCCTTCAAGGCCAAGTGTACTGCTCTGAGTTCCAAAAAGTTGATATGGTAGGTCGTCTCCATCTGCGACCATATCCCCTGAATCTGAAGAGGGCCCGAATGCGCTCCCCAGCCCCGGAGAGACGCATCGGTCACTATGGTCTGGGCCGGAATGTCCTTGTGAAAAGGGGTCCCCTTGCAGACATTCTCTGGGGAACACCACCATTTCAGAGACTGCCGAGCGTGCTGAGACAACTGGATCTTGTCCTCCCAACGCCCCCTCCTCTGGTCCCATTGATCCTCCAGACATTCCTGCAGGGGCCTCATATGCAGACGTGCATTGGGGGTATGGAAGATGCAAGAAGCCATCGACCCCAGTAATGAAGACACCGTCCTCACCGTAGGAGAGCGGGCTGAGATGAGATGCAGAGCCTTCCCACGGATCGATAAGCGTCTCTCCTCCGAAGGACACACGCTTGCGGTCAAGGTATTGACTGAAGCCCCCAAGTACTGGAGACACTGCACAGGGATCGGCACTGACTTCGTCATGTTGATGTGCAGCCCCAGACGGTGAAGCAAAGCCGCCGTCCTGTTGAAATGGCACTGGGCTTCCTGGTAAGTGGACGCTTTGATCAACCAGTCGTCCAGGTAAGGGTACACAAACACCTTGGTCTTCCGCAGGTGTGCCGCGACCACTGCCATGCACTTGGAGAACGTCCGTGGCGCAGACTTCAGGCCAAACGGGAGTACGGAATACTGGTAATGGTTGTTGCCTACCAGAAACCTCAGGAACTTGCGATGCTTCGGTGCGATCGGCACATGAAAGTAAGCGTCCTGCAGATCTATGGTGCACAGCCAGTCTCCTCGATGCAACTGAGGGTAAATCTGATGCAGGGACAGCATACGGAACTTTTCTCGGCGGATCCACCTGTTTGCTTGACGCAGATCCAGAATAGGCCTGAACTCGTTCTTGTCTTTTTTTCTTACGAGAAAGAACCGTGAGTAGAGACCTTTTCCTTTTTGCCTCAAAGGAACAGCTTCTATCGCCTTCTTTTTTAATAGAACGTCCGCCTCCCGCTGGAGCTCCCGCACCATGTAAAGGGAGCGCACTGGTGGAATCTGTGGAGGCGAACTGGTGAAACGAAGACAGTAGCCATTGCAAACAATATTCAGCACCCACTTGTCCTGTGTTATTGTCCTCCACTCTGCCAGGTAGTGTTGAATACTTCCCCCCACCGGAGCGGGTAACGGATGAGGGGGAAGTAACTTTTCAGGGCTTCGACCCGGACGGGCCTTTGTTCCCCGCCGAGGACTGATGCTGGCCTCTGCCCCTCTGGCGCTTCTGAAAGGGCTGCCTCTGGTACTGCTGCTGTTGCTGGGGCTGTTGCTGGGGGCCCGACTGACGCCCTTGGCCCCTCTGCTTGGTGTAGCGCCTGCCCGAGGAACGGAAGGACCTCCTCTGCTCCTTAGGCCGCTCCAGCCCCACCGCCTTCAGAGTCTCCGCCTCAGCCTTCATGCGGGCCATCTCGTCATCCGCATGCGACCCGAATAACGTCGTGCCAGAGAATGGTAGATTGGCGATCTTCTGCTGCACTTCCGGCTTGAGCGGAGTCAGCCGCAGCCAGGAATGCCTCCTCATATGTATGCCGTGGCAGTACCCATGGGCCGCCAGCAACGACACGTCCCCCGCCGCACTGATGATCTGATTAGAGATCATCATGCCCTCGTTCAGCACCTCTTGAAAATCCTCCCTCTTGTCTCTGGGCAGGGAGGCCGCGAACTGTTGCAGGGAGTCCCAAAGAGACCTGTCATAGCGCCCCAACAGAGCGGAGGCGCTAGCGGCCTTCATTGTAGTAGCCGACGTGGAGCACATCCTCCTCCCCAAGGAGTCCATTTTGCGACTCTCCTTATCCGGGGGAGCCGTGGAGGAAGGCGTCGTAGAGTGTTGCTTACGAGCCGCCACCACGATAACAGAATCCGGTGGGGGGTCCAATCTGAGGAACGCCGGATCCGAGTCAGGGGCCCTGTACTTCTTTGACAGTCTCGAGGGCGCCGGCTTCACCACAGCCGGCGTTAAGAACACCTCCATCGCAGGTTCCTCCAGTCCTGGGACCAGCGGGAGGAGGGGGCGCGACAGATGTACTTTATGCAAAGTCTCAAAAATCACAGACGTAGTGGGAATAGGGGCAGTCACTGATATCCCCAACTTCGCAGCCCCTCTCAGCAACACCTCCTGGAACGTGGCAATGTCATCCACTGGAGAGACGCGGGTAGGAGGCGTCTCTGACAGCGAGGGCGAATACTTGCCAGCCCCCGGAGAGTACGTGCCCCTCGACCCTCTGGAACGGGACCGATACCTCCGTCGACCATGTCCAGAACGAGTGGAGGATTTGCGCCTACTCCGTGATCGCCTGCGAGGGCGAGAGCGAGATCTCTGCCGGTGAGGGACCCTCGGGGGAGGAGGCGGTGGCTGCGGTGGTGAGGCAGGCAGCTGAGGCACGGGCAGAGGCAGCGGAGGAGGTGGAGGAGGAGGAAGAGGAGGAGGAGGAAGAGGAGGAGGCTGAGGAGGAGGAGGCAGTGCAGGCACCGGTGGAGGCGCCGGTGGAAGGTCGGGCACCGGAGGCAAAGGAGGCCGCTGGGTACGCAGCGGGGTCAGAAGGTCTGAAGCCCCATCACTTCTAGCCGGAGAGCCCCCATCATCATTGTCCGGGCTCGCGGCCACTCTCCTCTTCTTGGCGGGCCTGTCCCGCGGGGAAGCCACCGAAGGCGAATGTCCGCGCCTCCCCGATCCCCGACTGGAGATCGTAATCACCGAGGACGTATTCCCCGATGTCTGGGACGTCGAACTGTACCTTGACCTCGAACGGCGTCTCTTCGCCCTCGACGACGAGTGCCGCCCCGCAGTCGATCGTCCTCTCGACGTCGAACCAAGTCTCCTCGACGTCGACCCATGCCTCCTCGGAGTCGAGCCCCGCCTTGATCGCCGTCGCCGGGGTGTCTGCCTCGACGTCGACTGTCTCCTCGACGTCGACTTCTGGCATCTCGACGTCGACCGCCGGTGCCTCGGCGTCGACTGCTGCGATCTTGACTTCGATCGTTGGTATCTCGACGTCGATCGTTGATGTCTCGACGTCGATCGTTGATGTCTCGACGTCGATCGTTGGTATCTCGACGTCGATCGTTGGTGTCTCGACGTCGACCTGCGTCTCGGCGTCGACCGCCTCCGCCTCGACGGCGGGCGCCGGGATCTCGGCGTCGACTCCGTCAGCGTCGAGCCGTGGGTAGACGGCAGCGAGTGCAGTCCATGGGGCTCGGTACGACGTCGATGTGTTGTCGACGTCGACCGTGACACCTGCGACGGCGACCCGGTCCCGGGTCTCGCCGGCCCCTCCCTCGACGTCGAACGCCGAGGCTGCCGCGACCCAGAGCCCTGGATCGACGGCGAACATACCGGTGCCTTCTCTCTCGCCGTCGACGTCGTCGCCTTCGACGTCGAACGCGACCTACCAGCCGGTAGGTGTCGTTTCTGCTCCTTTTTCTGCCCGGAGGTCCCTCCAGGGGCTGAAGCATGGGCGGAGGAGGGGGAATGGGACCCTCCATGCCCTGAAGTCTCACCGGTCCTCTGCTTCTCCTGTCCCTGAAGGCGAGTCTTCTCCCGGTCCCTCAGGGTCCTTTTCGAAAAGGTGCTGCAGATGTCACAGGCAGCTGGGACATGTGAGGGCGACAAGCAGAGGATACACACCTCATGTGGGTCCGTCTTAGCCTTCTTCCTCCCACACTCAGGGCATTTATCGAATAAAGCCATGCTGAGAGTGGGCCAAAACTGCTCCAGATTGCAGGCAGTAGTAGACAAAGGCTTTAGACGTCGAATGAAACCACTTTTAATCCAAAAAATCCGATTTTAATCAATTAAACCACCCAAAAGGGTAGAGCTCAAGCTCCAGGGTCCTGCTAGCAGGAGCCGGAAAAAAGAACTGAAAGTAACTTGTGTTGGCTGTGCATCCTGGGATACCGGGGGTCTCTGGAGAGTTTCTTAAAGGCACGGTATCCCTTTAGCAGACACATAATGACAGCCTATAGGGCTTGTCTGTCCACCCCTTCCTCTCTATTGTTTAAAGGGATTTTGGTGAAGGGAGTGTGTGATAATAAAGGAACATGTCAAATGTGAATAAAAATGACATTTCAACTTTATTTTGGCTTTTGTGTTCACTTCAGAGGAAGTGCTGGCCAATGCAGCCTTGTGGTGATTAGGCTGTATTATTTTGTCTGTCTCTTAAGTGTCTTTGCAGGTTTGCAAATGCGGGACAGCTTAAGAGATATTTTTGATTGCTCCGGGGTCCCCGCACATGGGCGGGGATTATTCATAGATTATGACTATACACAGAGATCCCCTACTACAGAAGTGAGGGTTCCAGGCACCGGAAACCACCGGCTCAAATTAAACACTGGGATCCAGGTTTGAGTCCCAGAGTTGGCTCAGCATCCTCTGATTCTGGGCAAACCACTTCATCTCCCTGCGCCTGTAAACAATGCATGTGATCTTGTGTAACGTAACTGGTGCTCATGGAAACGCATCAGTTGTAGTTGGCGTTGTGTGATGCTTGGATTTTTCACAATCCCGCCTTTCACTGGCCTATAGGCGTCTTTCCCTTGTTACATGATACAAAAGTGTCCTTGGACGCCAGTGCTGGGCCCTGCCTGTCATTTAAAGCTCCCCCTCGGTGGAAAGCGACGCCATGCACACCCCGACACATCTGCACCCCACAGTACAGCGGCTTCTTCTGCGACAAGCAAAAGGAACCGAGAGCTATTATCGTAAAAGCTTTTTCATTCTGGCATGTCTGGCTGTCTAAAAATCAACCCCCCCTCCCCCGAAGATGCGCAGACACAAGTCCCCCCAGCTGCTCGGTGACGTCCCTTGGAAAGCACTGATTACAGGCAGGACATCTCGGTTCCCACCTGACAGGAATGCATACATCTGATTGCCTGACCTTTTCCAGCTGGTGTTTGTGTCCCTTTCGCTCGTGAGCCGTGCGCTTCAATGGCCTCCGCCCCACGGAGAGACTGGGGGGCGGGTGGGTGGGGGGGGGGGTGCAAATTCCTTCCCCGGCGTCTGCCCTGGAGCCAGTTGCTCTGCCAGTGTGTTATAGGCGCTAGTGCAAGGAAGGAAATGGCCCCAATAAACAGCGCTGAGTGGCCTCCTCAGGCCTATGGACCCCGGTGCCACTGCACCTGATGCACCAATGGTAGCCACGCCCCTGGCTAGCGCACTGGAGGACAAGGCCCTGCACTACCCCTTCTCTCCCCATGCAGACAGACCGTGTTTCGAAGTCTATGCCCTTTCATTCCATTTATGGAATCTTTATATCTGTAATTCTGAAATATGTAATAACAGTAAAAGACACACAGACCCTCATTTCAGGTGGCCCGGTAAATTCCTGTATGAGTGGCAACGGGTCATCGCACACACCTAAATTCTGATCTTTGCGGCACACACCCCCACCAATATTAATCAGCGGTTCTTTGCTCCCACACAAACACATATACTATTTACATGTAATAATTACATTACCAAACAACATTCTTTTAAAGCCAGAGCTACTGGCATTACCAATTCTTGTAGCTGCATATGTTTAAGAGATGCTTTATAGCCTGCTGAACCTTGACCTCGGACTCCCCCCTATAGGGAGGGGGTGACCGAAACAGCTCACTGGGCTAAGAGTTTGCACCGAGATCTGATTGGCCCTTGTTTTAACCTCCGCACTGCGGAGTCAGCCCGTGAGACCTTGATTACACGAATACGGTTTTATGGGGGGCCATTAACACCTGTTATTCAACTGCCCATGGCAGGTGAGTTGTCTGCACAGAGCGCGCACATTTGAACTGCATTTTCACACTATTTTCACAGTTTTAAACAAACAGCTGAAATCTGATGGCAAGTGGGGAGAGCAAAGACGCAAACTTTGCGCAATTCTATAGAGAAGGTGTCAACTTCGAGAGGTCGCAAAGTTTTTCCCTTACCCACTTTTGTGTTGAAATTGTGACTTTTGCAAAAAAACATACTTAACATCCATATCCTCTGTTAACATTAATGAAATGTTTCTACGCAATCAGTGCTTCCCAGAAAGCGCGCCCTCTTTACGAGTGCCCTCTTACTTCCCCTGGGACGGTAACAGCGGAAGGAAGAGCGCGGCCCTTCCACGGAGTGTTGCGCTCTTCAAAGCAGCGGAAGTCTCCAGGTGAAAGAAAGACAGGCCAAAGGAGGAACTACCGGCGAAATTAGACCGCAAATGACTGATAGTGACCACACCGTCATCCGCTCCACACAACACGCATGCACAGACGTCACCCAAAGATTACACTGACACTTTCATTGTGGGTGAAGAACTGTCGCAGGTTTATTTCATACAACATAAGTATGACGATAAGTGGGTTATCTTACGGGCGATCCAGGGCAAGCAGCCCCTCGCTGCTCCGCCCGCCTTGCGAGCCAGCACGCACGGTGGGTCGATGCCCTGCAGTGCGGCACATTTTTTCAGATCCTCCTTTGGATCACGTGATCTGTCTAATACTCCCGCCCCTTTTAACGGGGGCGGAGCGTGTTGTGGCACACCCCCGGTCGGTCAGGCCCCCCAACCGCCCGAAGGACTAACGGGGCGCCGTCGCGGTCTTCCCAGAACCTCCTTCGGCTCCCGGACCTTGGCTCGGGCACCCTTACTGTGCTGGACAGGGGTACCCTTACTGTACCGCCTGTCGCAGAGGTACCCTTACTGTACCCTTCTGCCTCCAGATCGCCCTGTAACTCCGCCACAGCTCTGGGGAGGCTCCCGTCGATGCCAGAGCCCCCCCTTCCCTCTATTGCTGCTACTGATGCCCTGCCCCTGCGAGCGCCTCTTGCACGTCCAGCAAGAACATGTCTGGACAGGTGTGCCCCATCAGGCTCATAGAACCCCTCCACCTTCTCCTAGAGCAATGCATGTCTGATGAAAACCCATGCCCCAAGTGATGTATTGAGAGTGTCATGGTTCCCAAATTGCTGCTGCTTCGAGGTTTGCATGATGTCTCGACAGGGCAAAACATTTAACGTAACTGCTATATGGACGCCGTTTATCATGGCTCCGGATGAAGCTACTATGACTGACTGAGCTGCTGAAGAATACGTATCTCTCAGCTCGAGGACCAAGATTTGCGAACGTTTTCCAACTCCCTGGCTCCAAGGAAAGGCTGAGCGAGAAGGGCAACACCTACATCTGGTTCCCATGTGGAAATATGGATTTTTCTGATCAGTTATGTCCCCTATCTTGGACCCCAACGGTTTCATGTATGAATCACAAGTACATGTATGTTCCCTCCAGTTCCAGTTATGAAGACGCAAATACATGTGCGTCCACCGTTAACATGTCCTCTGTTGATCCGCCATGAATGGGCCGGATATTCCATTCCTAAGTACGAAAGGCCACCGCCTTTATATGGTTCACTTATGCCATTTTACAGTCCAGGCAAGTAGGCCCTGATTCTGTCATCAAGCTTTTCTTGCTTTCTGCCTCTGAAAACTCCAGTTCGAGCCTGCATCTGTGACCATGAACTTTGTCTCATTCTCTGCGCGGCTCACGAAGCCGGACATCAGCCTATTCTCTGCCAAGAACTGTATTTCGCCTTCGAGTTATCTGCTTCCCCCTCAGCCGATGCATTCCTGTCTAGTAGTTTAAGTAAACATCCTTCCAGCTACCGAGCAAAAGGCTCGACTTCTCTGCCCTCATGCAAGTAATTCATAGCCCTGTTACCATGGAATATTCCTACCCCCTCGCTTTCAGTGTAGACACTTAGACGCTTGTACACGCACGCACAGTCAGTATAGAATAGATTCTGTCCGAGAGTCCTTCTTTTGTGGATAACATAGTTCTTTAAACATAGGATGTTAGATATGATTTGGGATTAGGTTGTCTTGACCTCCCAGACTTTTTGTCTCCACATGTAGAGCTAAATGTCAAGTCCCCTTCACCCCCTAGTTGCACGTCAATCACACGTCATACTGCTGCGCACGCATCTATGCCAAGTATTATCTTATAGATCCACCTATATATGACATCATAACCAATTATGTTCCTTTTTACTCCTTATTACACCCATTTTTGGTTACGCAGATAGATCGTCATTTTCCTTATCAATTGTTACGCCTATTGCATTCGCTTCATTGTAATGTATGTACTATAAAGGTTACTTCTTGTCAATAAAGTATGTACTTCACTTCCTGAACCTCCGTGGTGATGGAACTTGGAGCAACCGATTATAATCGATCATTGGAATAAAGCCCATTCCGAACCTCTAATACCACGGATTCTGCCTCTCATTTTACTGAGCTATTTAATTATGTTTCTGTATCAAATTAAGTCCAGGTAAAAGAAAATTATTTACCACATGAATGGCGCCCGAACAGGGACACTTTCTCATCTCACGCGCCGGCGGTGAGTTGCAGGCCCGGTCTCCTGCCACAGCTGGACGGACAATAACGCGTACCAGCAGGATTTCCTGTATCTCCCTCCGGTCAAGCGGGGGCGACTGAGACTGCGATCAACACCCAGACGAGGCGGTGAGAAGTGCGAAGTATCCCGACCAGAGCCTAGCTGAGAGAGCAAGATCCGAGGTATACAGAGACCCACCAGTTCGAAGTCAAGCCCAGTGTCCGACGAATCGAGTCGAGTCCAGTCCGGTTCAAGTTCAAGTTACCGAGGCCTTCCGTTTCCGAAGCTACCCGGTGAGTACCATTGCTGGGGAGGCATTTCTGACGTGCACATAGGTTGTGCCGGTCAAGACGGGTTTGGGTACACAAATCCGGTCTGCATTGTTTTAGCAGTGTATCTGTACTGTTTAGCAGTATATCAAGTATTCCGAAGTATCTAGTTATTGTCAAGAATTAAGCTTGGTGATAAGTTATGCAGACGATCATCATTGTTGGTTATTTTAAAGGTTAAAAATGTTTTAATGTTTAATGTTCAATGTGTTAAACGTCCTGCATATTGTGGTATGAATGGTTGTTCATTACTGTGCTTTTGTATTAAGTGTGTTCAAGATTAAGTATCGGATCAGTTGTCAATATGCCGCTCTTTTCGAAATTAAGACAGATCACTACTAGAAAAGGGGTTCTCGAAGAAGCCGTCCCTATTCCTCCTAGGGACACTCCAGGGCACTTCATGTATCACAAACATGGCCTAGACGCTATATTATTTCTTGATTTATGGGTAGACTACACCAAGGGATTACCAGAAAGTCAGAGGTGGCCCGCAGCGGGAACCTGGGATGCAGAGTGCATCATGAAAGTCGAGGAAGAGTTATGGAAAAGGAAAGTCAGACAGTCACAGAAAGACGCCGTTGAGTTATGGCGTAAAGAATCTCATAGACGCACAGAAAAAGCACGTAGACAGGAAGAAAAGAATAAAGAAAGTTCAAATAAAGTTCGAGAAAATCTATTAATTGAGGAAGGTATCCGAGTGAAATCAGAACAAGTAGACAGACAAAGAAACGCCCTTATGAATGGTATGTATCCCCTTCTGGCCGAAGGATTACCTAAGGCTACTCCAGAAATACCGAAAGACTTGCCACCCCCATTGTTCCCAATAAAGGTACATCCTAAGGGGCATCCTAGAACCGCAGAAGATGTTTTTCTTTCCTCATATTTAGATGACGCAGCTCCCGAATATGCTAATTCCGCCCCGCATAGACCGCATACCAGGGAGGTCCAACGCCAAGACCCAGCACCCGTATCCCTACAGCAACAAATCGAGTCACAAGTTCTGGCAAGCACATCTGTTTCTGCATCCGCTCCTACAGCTACTTCTATAGCTGTGTCCACACCTGTAGTTGCTGTGTCACGTTCGACGAATCCTTTCACACCCGACACCCCAGATGGGGCCACGGGAGGTGCTACCAATATCTTTTCTACGCCGCCCAGAATAAATAAACTTACTTTTCAAGAGTCAGCACATTCACGTACACCCAAACTCATAAGTGCCCGTACGCTGAAGGAACTTCTTATAGATTGCAGATATGACCCCGTGCCCGGTAAAGAGGACGAAATGACCCTGGCATCATTGCGTATCAGACGAGCCGCAGTGTATTTAGGAAAGTTACCAGGAATGACTGCGCATCTAGATAAAATATATCATTTTGTCCAAACAGGGCGAGATCCAGAATGTATTAACAGAGCTATGGAATACCAGAAAGTAGAGATACAGGGGGAACTGTTACGTTTCCTCATAAACTGTGTGATCAGAAATCAAGACCGACCGGGGGTAGACCCGGAAGCAATGCAAATTCTTACAAGATGGAGCCAGAATATATCAGAAGGGAGACATGATAAACAAAATTGTATAATAGCCATGTGCCGAAAGATCCGTAAAGAAATAGAACGCCTACACGAAGAGAGATTAGAGGTAGACGAGTTCGAACAAAGCGAGGAAGAAGGGTCAGGACTGCCTACAGGACAGTCAGACACCATAGCCTATGTAGGTAGAGGAAGATCTTGTAATAATAATAGACGTCTTACTGACTCAATACGTCCGATATGTCCAGATAATAACAGGAATTTCCAAATACCTATAATTAATATAAGGTCTAACGAGCATTCGTTCCAAACCGCCGACAAACTACTCCGAGAACGAAGGGGTTATCATTTTCTCGATTCTATGGATGAACAAGATTTAGCCAGGGCAGCTGTCCATTGGGTGGACAGTCCCGGAAAATATAGTGATGATACAGTAGTACGCACATTTCTGAATCTTACCCCAGATGAACAGAGGTTAGCTGGGATTTATATGATTCAACAACTCATTATACTATATCGAAGTCAGCATTCGGACCCTGGTCCCTTACCTGACATACTGACTGAATTGCTTATGAATAAATGGAGAGGTGCAGGTACTAAATTAATTAAAGAAATTCTAGAATCAAGAAAGCAGTATATTCTTTTTGTATGCGCAGAGCATGTCTCATTGCCCGTCAAAGAAAGAACAACGTATCACATGGATAGACAGAATCCCTTACGAGAAGTGCACCCAATAAAAGGCGAGGACAACGAGTTCAAGCGCGTATTTATATATACGCCCATATCGAAAATAGAATTGTTACAAATGAAGAAAGTGGTACCCAGTCATGACAAAGATCCAGCGGGTTTTCACCGAGAAATTAAAGACATGTTACTCATGGGAGAGTATACCTATCCCGACATTATGACAATATTAAAGGTATTGATGCCTACTGGTATTTATGAGAAACTCAAGGAAAAAGAGTGGGAGGTAGGAGACCAAAAGATAGAATGGTCAGTGTTAGAAGCAGAAGAAAAGGCCCGAACTGCAGGAGCAGGACTTGGGGATAAAACTAAAGCACTGCCAGGTTTATTAGTACAGGTACTGCCACGTTTATTAACTACGAAAAAGGAAGATTGGGGTACAATTTCAGCCTGTAAACAGAAGCAAGATGAAGACACTAGTGATTACTATGCCCGATTTGAAAAATGTTTTGGTATAAATAGTGGCATAAAAGCAAGTAGCGAATCATACCCACATCTGTTTGTAACAAAATTAGTAGAAAATGCCCTGCCACCAGTAAAGAATAGAGTATTAAAATTCGAGAGTACCTGGCAAGGTAACACTCCATCACAAATGTTACAAATGTTACAGTACCATCATAATAGAATTAGAGAGGAACAAGAACATGAACACAGACGCATGAAAGACACGAAAATGAAAATGTTAGTTTCCCAGACAGTTCCAGCTGAAGGACATAAAAAGGGTATGACACATTCCGATTCAGCAGGACCTGTAAAAGGGACATGCAATTATTGTAAAAAGCCAGGTCATTATGTACACGATTGTCCAGTTTTAAAACATAATATCACCATAGGTAAAACTCAAGAAAGACCACGGCCATTTAGACAAGAGCAGAATGAACAAGGAGCTTTGCAGCATGCCCAGGCCATGCCAGCCGCACAACAGCCAATACAGTTTGTGCCGGCTGCACCACCGTTGCCTGTTGCTGCCACACAGACAACAACACGACAAATGTATCAGACTGCACAGTATGAATATCCTGAGTATCAGCGTTACGCATGAACTAGCCTAGAGAGGGAAGTTGATTTACCCCTTATCGAGATTCCTGTAGATCAAGAAGGACCTTATGTACATAGTGAATTATTAGGCCAAGATAGGAAATTTTTACTCGATACAGGGGCAAGTCGAACAACTATAAAACGTAGTGAAGTTCCAGGGGCACCCCTCTCAGGCTCACAGAATATTTCCCTTGGTTTTTCAGGAAAACCTATTGTTAATGAAGTGTCACAACCTCTGCCACTTACGATAGGACCTCTGACCCGAACTACAGATTTATTGCTTACTAAATCATGTCCAGAAAACTTGCTAGGAATAAAAACATTGAAAGCTCTAGGAGCCATAATATGTTGTTCTCCGGAAGGAGTAAGGTTGTTTTTACGTGATTTTAAAGGTCACTATGTGTCTAGAGACATGGATCCCCGACTGCAGACTTTACCTACACGTCTATGGGCACAAGGCCCTACTGATGTTGGTTGCATGAATATTACACCATATAGAGTCACATTAAAGGCAGGAGTGGTGCTACCACGAATGCGACAATACAAGTTACCACCAGATGCTGTAGTGGCTTTACTACAAATCATTGACGAGCTTATTGCCCAAGGAGTAGTTGTAGAAACAGACTCCAATGTATGTAATTCACCGATAATTCCGATTCTTAAACGAACAGATCCTAAGGCCCCGCCAGTATATCGATTGGTTATTGATCTGCGCGAGTTAAACAAATGCATTGTGCCACAATTTCCTGTGGTCCCAGATATCTCGTCATTACTGACAGCCATTGATTCCGAAGCAACCTTCTTTACTGTAATTGATCTCAAGAATGCCTTTTTCAGCGTCCCAATAGATCCGGAAAGCCAATATTTGTTCGGATTTAGTTTAAATGGACGTAGCTTTAAATTCTCACGCGCACCTCAAGGATTTACAGAAAGCCCCAGCATCTATAGCCAAGCACTGAAACGAGAACTCGATAGTATCCACATGCCAGTTAACACTGCCCTGCTTCAATACGTCGATGATCTGCTGATCACCGCAAGAAGCGAACCGGAATGTGAAAAAGCATCACTGACAGTTTTACAATTTCTAGCCGAAAAGGGGCACAAGGTGTCCCCTTCTAAGCTGCAATTCTGTGTCCAGCGAGTTGTTTATCTTGGACACTCGCTGTCCAAGGAGGGAAGGCAGCTTACACCCGACCGCATTCAGTTAATAGCTAACATGCCAATACCCAAGACACAAAAGGAGGTACGGGCTTTCATAGGCCTCACTTCATATTGTAGGCAGTGGATCCCTCAGTATGCATTTCTAGCAAAACCACTCATTCAGTTGACAACACAGGAGGCAGCCACATCGACTATTCTCCCTTGGACTCAAGAACATACACAAGCTTTTGAAAGCCTAAAGAAAGCTTTATGTCAAGCACCTGTTTTAGCAACACCATGTTACAGAAAACAGTTTACACTTTTTGTTACAGAACGCGAAGGTACTGCCTTGTCAGTACTCACACAGGAACAAGCAGGAGCACACAAACCATGTGCTTATTTTTCTAGTACATTAGATCCAGTAGCTCAGGCTTTGCCTGCATGCCTGAAATCAGTAGCAGCGACAGCTTTAGCAATTAGACAAAGCGATGCCATAGTGTTAGGACATCCATTGACAGTTCAAGTACCACACACAGTAGAGGTCCTTGTAAATAGAACGCAAACACAACACTTGACTATAGCGCGACTTACAGGGTATGAACTTACATTGTTTCAGCCACATATAGAAATCAGACGCTGTAACACATTGAATCCTGCCACACTTTTGCCAGTAACCGGAACAGATCCACTAGCTCATGACTGTATTGAAGTTATTACTATAACGACAAAACCCAGACAAGACTTGACAGATGTCCCATTGTCAGATCCAGACCTGACGTTGTATGTAGATGGTTCATGTATGAGAACAAGTACAGGAGAGTTAGTGGCTGCTTACGCAGTCACCACAGATACTGAAGTCATTGAAACTAATCGTATAAATACTTTGTCAGCTCAAGCCGCAGAGCTCATCGCTCTGACACAAGCCTGTATTCAAGCCACAAATAAAAAAGTCAACATATACACTGATTCACGTTATGCATTCGGAGTTGTACATGACTTCGGCGTGCTGTGGCGAGAGAGAGGTTATTTAACTTCCCACGGTGCCCACATTCAGCACGGACCCCTCATTCATGCCTTATTAGATGCAATACATCTACCCACTGCAATATCAATTATGAAATGTAAGGCTCATACGAAGGTTACTGATATCATTTCCCAAGGCAATGATCTAGCCGACAGAACAGCTAAACAGACTGCTCAAACTCAAACCCCCGACATGACAAAGACAATAGTCCCGACACCGACACATTGTATGACAGTTAAAGATCCTACCCTTGACGTAATTGACATACAGACACATGCTACACCAGACGAAATAAAGAAATGGACTGAATTAGGAGGGATCCAAACGGACCAAGGATGGATGATGAAGGAAAAGTCTGTATGGTTCCTTCCTGATTCAATGGTCCAAGTCATAATTAACACTATACATAGTCCAGCACATCTAGGAGAAAAAGCTATGCTAGACAGCATTCAACACATTTGGTTCAATAAACATTTACGAGCAGCAGCCAAACAAAAGGTCCGTACCTGTATGATCTGTTGCCAGTTCAACCCAGGAAAAAGCGTTCCCGTAGAACAGGGTGGATTTCTTCCTCCTGACCACCCTTTTGAAGTCCTCCAGATGGATTATATCCAGATGGAACGATGTCGAGGATTCAAATATGTTCTCGTAGTTGTCTGCGCTCTGTCCCGTTGGACGGAGGCATACCCGGTTTCAGATTACACTGCCCCGACTACTGCCAAACAGTTGGTTCGAGAATTCTTCCCACGATACGGTTTACCACGTGTTGTCTACTCAGATAACGGCCAGCCGTTCTCATCCGAATTAATGAAACATGTTTCACTTCTGCTAGGATATCAGTGGAAATTCCACTGTGTTCGACACCCCGAGGCAGCAGGTCTCGTAGAAAGACATAATCAGATACTGAAAATCAGACTGTCCAAAATATGCAGAGAGAAAGGTGTCGACTGGATAGTAGCATTACCAGTTGCACTCTTTTACATGAGAATGGTAGCACACTCTCGAACAGGGCTATCCCCGTATGAGGTGATCTTCGGCAGACCACCAAATATGTGGGGGACGCCCATACCACGCAAAATAACCGATATTGACTGTAATATGCTGACAGATTACTTGGCTTCCTTGATGTCTGCACTACAATCTTGTCGTTCACAGGTAGCTGCAGCCTTTCCCGACAACACTGAGGTGAAACCCCATGACGTAGTTCCGGGTGATTTCGTGTTTGTGAAAAATTTCGACCGAAAGACTCAGCTGGAGCCCAGGTGGAAGACACCCAAGTTGGTTCTGCTGACCACAAGAACAGCCGTGAAGATCGAGGGCCGCAAGGGCTGGATTCATTCAAGTCATATCAAGAAATTTTATGGACAATCCTCGGATATAGACATTGTGCCCTGCACTCCCTCACAGACTGATTCAAAACTTCCTTTGGTTGAAAAGACTGAAACCGAACTCTACAAAGTTAAATTGAGGCCTAGAACGTCAGACGATTTGATTGTTTAAGTCCTCTCCTAGGTGAAGCGGTTGAATCTGTCTCTGACATGTATCCTCTAGACCTGAATCATGGACAGTCGCGAAAAATGATGAAACGACAGGCGTATTGTAAATCACTGCGTAGCCATTGCATAGTGACATTAATAATCTTGTTTTTCTTGAGTCTTTTAATAATTACTGCAAGCATATTGTTGCACATATATTACCCTATTTCTAGACATGTTTATAATGTTACTGCTGAACATTCTTTTAGTGACTTACCCCCGCATGAATTGTCCTATAGACTTGCGCTGCGCAATAACACTTTCATTAGTATGTTACATCATTCCCATCAGACTAGTAATGCCACTAATTGTTGGGTGTGTGGCCGACTCCCTCCCTATCAGAATTATGAAGGAGTCCTGCCTTTCTTTCCACATCCGTTTACACATAATGGATCCTGTGGAGCATGGTTTAGTTTAATCAATTCCATAGACTCAGACACAGCAGTTTACCAAGATCATTGGGTATGGGGAAATCTGAACCTAGTTTTACTCAAGGTCTGCTACCCTGACAAGGAGGGTCGCCCCAAGAGAACAGGAACTGATCTAGAAAATGAAGTATATGGATTAGGTAATTTTACACCTAATCTCATGATTCTAAATGTCGTATCCGAAGTTGAACTAGTCTTGCCCACCATGTCAGTATTCCCAGCGAAGGGTGAATTATGTGTAAGAAAGGTTGGTTCCATACATATGGGCCATAGTAAATGCACTACTATAGTAGAATTCAGTGATCGAGGCAAATCTTCATTTAGAGCTTATCGCCACTCCTACTTTATATGTGGTCAGACTGCATATATGCGTCTACCTCTAGACTGGGATGGTACCTGCTACATTGCATTCCTTTTGCCACCTGTTTTCCTAGCTCCTCCTGATTATTACAGAAATATTCATTTAGTACACAATAGAGAGCGGAGAGATCTCCCAATTGTCGATTACACTGAAACAGCATGGGAAAAATACACAGATTTCAATAAAGGCATCTTTCCTTATATAGGTACTGTTACTAATAGTAAACTGATACGCAGATTAACTAGAACCCTTGAAGCAGTAGTGAATGAGACTATTTCCGCCTTAGGCAATTTAACGGAAGAGCAGTCTGCTATGCGGATTGTTGTGCTTCAAAATCGTCTTGTTCTTGACGTCATCCTGGCTGATAGGGGCGGAGCTTGTAGGGTCATCGGATCAAGCTGCTGCGTATTCATACCAGAAAATTCGCCATCTGTATATAAAGCCATCACTCGCCTTCATAAGATTGTAAACCAGATACACCAGAACCCAGGCACTTGGACTTGGTCCAGTTGGTTTTGGAGTGTGATATCGGCCTGGGGATGGATAGTTTTATCCTTCCTAGGTATTGGCCTTCTCATACTATTCAGTTGCTGTCTATGTCTGCAATGTGGACCAGCGATTTGTGGTCTGTGTGCCACATCGTGTATTCCACCACCAAGATTTCATTCGTCACGGAAGAAGAAAGAAGAACAAATGATGTTATATGAACAGATCAATGGATTGATGAAGATTGATATCTCTTAACGGGCAAGTAGGGGACAAGGAGGGAATGTGGAAATATGGATTTTTCTGATCAGTTATGTCCCCTATCTTGGACCCCAACGGTTTCATGTATGAATCACAAGTACATGTATGTTCCCTCCAGTTCCAGTTATGAAGACGCAAATACATGTGCGTCCACCGTTAACATGTCCTCTGTTGATCCGCCATGAATGGGCCGGATATTCCATTCCTAAGTACGAAAGGCCACCGCCTTTATATGGTTCACTTATGCCATTTTACAGTCCAGGCAAGTAGGCCCTGATTCTGTCATCAAGCTTTTCTTGCTTTCTGCCTCTGAAAACTCCAGTTCGAGCCTGCATCTGTGACCATGAACTTTGTCTCATTCTCTGCGCGGCTCACGAAGCCTGACATCAGCCTATTCTCTGCCAAGAACTGTATTTCGCCTTCGAGTTATCTGCTTCCCCCTCAGCCGATGCATTCCTGTCTAGTAGTTTAAGTAAACATCCTTCCAGCTACCGAGCAAAAGGCTCGACTTCTCTGCCCTCATGCAAGTAATTCATAGCCCTGTTACCATGGAATATTCCTACCCCCTCGCTTTCAGTGTAGACACTTAGACGCTTGTACACGCACGCACAGTCAGTATAGAATAGATTCTGTCCGAGAGTCCTTCTTTTGTGGATAACATAGTTCTTTAAACATAGGATGTTAGATATGATTTGGGATTAGGTTGTCTTGACCTCCCAGACTTTTTGTCTCCACATGTAGAGCTAAATGTCAAGTCCCCTTCACCCCCTAGTTGCACGTCAATCACACGTCATACTGCTGCGCACGCATCTATGCCAAGTATTATCTTATAGATCCACCTATATATGACATCATAACCAATTATGTTCCTTTTTACTCCTTATTACACCCATTTTTGGTTACGCAGATAGATCGTCATTTTCCTTATCAATTGTTACGCCTATTGCATTCGCTTCATTGTAATGTATGTACTATAAAGGTTACTTCTTGTCAATAAAGTATGTACTTCACTTCCTGAACCTCCGTGGTGATGGAACTTGGAGCAACCGATTATAATCGATCATTGGAATAAAGCCCATTCCGAACCTCTAATACCACGGATTCTGCCTCTCATTTTACTGAGCTATTTAATTATGTTTCTGTATCAAATTAAGTCCAGGTAAAAGAAAATTATTTACCACACCCAGGCTTGAAAATATGGCATTGGTACCAAGGCATGGCGAAATAGGCGCTTATGGACCTGCAATCCGATTATGATTTTCAATTGCAAATTGCAAATGAGGGGCCTTCCTGCCTTAAAAGTGTGTTTCCAAACAGCTACAGCACAATAAAGCAAGGTAAGGTAACGGGAGAGTAACCACCTCCCCTACTTATATAAACACAAGCTGATCTCACGGGTATCTAATGAGGGGGGCGGGTCCTTGAAAGCCGTGAGCATCAGACAGTATGGGGGGCGACAGCCTCTGTCTTTGTACTCTCACCCAGCACACGGGAACATATGCTCACTGTCCCTGGCTGCATTATGTCACTGTCTCTGGATGGTTAAAGCCACAACCTTAGCTGGTGACAGCATTGTTGGCAAATGTGTCGTAGAGACAATCTCACCTTCCTACAGCATGCCAGTACAAATAACTGAAAATTCGATAAAACTGCTAAATCTGCCACGTTTACCTTTTCAGCCATTAACCCCCTACTTTTGCTTCCTTTCACATTGTATTATCCTATTGTTTACTGCAAACCGACCCGTATCTTAGCAACATCTCCTTGTTTTAGCCTTTCTACTTGCAAATTAAGTTGCATTAATTTGGATGATAGGGTCTTAAACTAGTCCCGCTGTTCATCCCAATCTTTTCTTGCTCTCCACTGGGACAGCGTATACAGTTCCGTTGCTGGTTGAATATGAGCTAGATTTAAACTTTATTGCTGCTGCAAGGAGTTAATGGTTTGCCTACAGACCTTATTATACCAGCGTTGTTGCGTTATGGTAATTCGTGGCACCAACATAGTGGCTTGAAAAAGAAACCTCTTATTTTATCAAATAATTTGTTGTGAGCCCCAGTTATGATTTCATGTACATCTTCATGGTTGGCAGTATCTCTATCTTGCCAATACCTGGGTCACGTCTGCCTTAATTGATGACAATACATCTGGCTTTACCGCTAGCTTTGCCCATTTACCCTGTCAAATGTCGTTGGAAGGCAACACATCTCTGGTCATGCTCATTTCAGAAGGTGTTGAGCCCTTTCCATTATTAGAAAGTTTAAGTGCAAAGTCCAAGAGGTATGGTCGCTCTCTGCTCTCTCAATTATGACCATGTAGATGAGGGCATGCCATTCTGGCGTGTCTGGTTGAAGTATGCACAGGTAGTGGACACTCTCCCCCGTGTAGTGCTGTGAAACGTGTGAACTAGTTCATCAAATTCAGCCAGCCACCCCCCTAGGCGGAGGCTTGCACTCCCTAACTTCTGCTAGTGTAGAACCCGGTCACACCTCCAGTGCAGCAGAATTTAGTAATTCACGACGTTGACGACCCCCAGGGGCCTGATACTGGGTTGTGTATATGCGGCCCACTATCCCCTTGGACACTTAGCTTGGGGTGGATGGGTGTCAACCTAGCCTGGCTGAAGTGCGATACCTATGACAATCACTCGTGACAAGATGTGCCAACGCAGGTAGAAGTAAGGGTTATCAAGCCCGCCTGGCTTCCTTTCCCAGTTCAACACAGGTCGAAAAAGATGCCCCTTCCAGTCACTGGTTTTAGGCCCTGGAAGGATAGCCGGCAGACAAGTCTGTTGGAACCGGCGGTGAACCATATCCCCTGGCAGGATATCGGGAATGCCAACTGGTCTATAACCCCTTGTCATTATTTGTGCTCTAACGCTGTGTTTACCAAACTTCTTGCATCGCAGCTACACTTACTGGGGGATTAGTGTGCTCCTCGCCTGTTTGCTCGCAATTGGCAATGGTCCCTCGAGGGGTGAAAGGTCAGGCCCTTATCCCTGAAGCTTAGCCACACGGCATTCTACAGGAAATGTACAGCATTGCTTTGTAACGCTGTCTCTGGTTCCACTGTGAATTATGGTCGATATGCTCTCCCTCAGTTTGGACAAAATCTCAGCTAATCGTACGCCTGCCTAATTCCCCAGGGCTGACTGGTTTAATGCTTTACACATGGAATTGCCCCACCAAATGTGGCCGTGCACTGAAACTTAACTGGGTTGTCTCAACTTTCTTTTAGCGCTAGAAACGACCCCCGTGCTCCATGTGCTTACCAAAATGGACCCGTTCCTTAGTTTCCAGCACACAATGCACTTAAATGTCATCTGGCCCTGTTGCCTGTCAAACAACAGTGACAGCCTCTGTCACCTTCATACGATACATAAACAGACCTCACAAGGTCGCAGAAAAGACAAGCCAGGCAAAGTCTCGGTAAACCCTGTCACTCTGTGCTTTCCCTGGCCTCCCTGTGAAACAGGGAGAATAACCTCCAAGATGTTAAGTATGACACACAAACCCAGGCCTTCCGCATGTCTTAAAACAGCTCAGGCAGCTGCCTTTCCTGTATAGACTAAGCTGCCGCTATGACTGAGTTGCAGAAAACATTACCCCAGCTGCTTCCGAATAGCAAGGCTAAAGATTAAATGGCAGCCGCATCTCTTGACTTAAGCGTGGAACTCACAATAATAAATACCTTCAAGATGTTATGTATGACACACAAACCCAGGCCTACAACTTGTCTCAAAACAGCTCAGGCTGCAGACTTTTCCGTATAGACTAAGTTGCCACTATGACTGATTTGAAAGAAACCTTACTCCAGCTGTTTTTCGAATGGTAAGGCAAAGATGAAAGACAGCCGCATCTCTTGACTCAAGCGTTGAACTCACAATAATAACATTGGTAGATCGATTTCTGTGTTACACCTTTCCACAAGCTGACCATTGCATTATGGTTGAGACTGGGTTTTGGGCTTAACCTTGACATATTTGTACTCCTGCTACCAAGATAACATATATCTATATATACTCCCTTATCCTGTTGCACCACTTGGGACCCATAACTTTGTCCCTTCGTACCTACAGGCATTGAACTACTGCCAATGAGATTCCCCCCTTGTACCGGATAACCCTAATAAATGCTGGATTTTGAGACAAAGATACCAGGGAATAAATGTAAAGGGGCCTTCCAGTGCGTGTGAACCCATGTTATTGCGATTAGTAACTGTCGCTTAGTTTGAGCTAAAACATGCAACTTCATTCATTTAATCAATTAATCAGCAAAGCATGCTGGAGATGAAGGAATGTGTGGCCGGCCCAAGGATATACAAAATGAGCCACGGCATAGCATGGTTCCAGAGACATGGCTGAGTGAAGCGGCCTCACGACTGTTGTGACCGTGCAGCGTAGGCACGACTGCCCCTCAAAATTTAATTTAACTGACAACACAAAGAAGAAGCCCTACATGTGTACATACGGACAGCTGCTGTATTGCCGGCGGCGCCGGAGTCTGCATAAGACACTGCATAGGGGCATAAGCAATGTGGGTTTTTATTCCTATTGACTTGTAGTGATACATAACACCTGCTGCAACCCTCGGATATTGTTGCACTTTGATGACCAATTCCTTCTCATTGAAGATCTAGTTTGCTTTCATTTCAAAGATGCTCTAGGATCTAATGACCCACCACTTATCATATACTACCGTCACCATGGTCTATGTAAGTCTAGGGCACCCTATAGTCGCCACGATTTCATTATACATGTCTTAGCCTCTTCCTCCTCCATGAAACACTGTTTCATAATATGCAAAGTCACCAAGGTCACTTTTCGCACGAAAGGTAGGTAAGGTGTAACACCTGGTGATTTGAAAGCAAAGTGCTGTAGAGAGTATGAACAAGGCCAGGGTATCCCTAGAAAATTATACTTAGTTGCCGGAAATAATTTTGTTTGTATCCTGCGCTATGCTGGTTATGATTAATGTAATTCGGCACACCCCTAACAGTGTTGTAGAACTCACGCACTCTCGCGGTAAACGGCCTTGGCGATGGTGCAAGAATGTTGTTGGCGCCCCCCCAATGCCGCCTCCCCCACGGATTCTCTCGCTAGCCCCCTTTAACAGTTGACCAAGTTTCCATAACCACACTCCCAGATGCATTGAATTAGTTATATAGCGCCACTCCTACCAGTGTAGGGTGTCCGAGAACTTTGCATCTCACACAAAAACCGCCGGGCCAATCAATCATATGCATGTGAATCTGTGTACAGGAAATGTTACCTGAGCCAAAGGACTCAAAGTGTAGGAGACTCATGTCATCCCTACTGGCAGGCAGTATAGTTTAAGGCTGCTTGGTGTGGAGAAGCACAAACTCAGAGTCTAAAAAGAAACAGCATAGTTGGGAGTTCTGTTTTATAGTAAGAATCGATTTCTAGCCAACTTAACCCTTTTTGCAACACTGATCAATGTTCTAATAATGTATACTTTGCAGTGTGTATGCAGTTCTAGGATGAAAGTTGATAGCTCACTATCCTATATTAGGACTTTAAGTTATAAATTGCAAGTAACAAAAGGATGTCCCTTTTGAAAGCAGTAACCTGCTGATCTGTTTACATCATACGCACTCTGTAATCTACTTGGTTGGTACACGTTCTTTGCAGCAGGCATATTAACCCTCTGCACTAACTTCACCTAAGTCAAAACCTCAACTATACAAAATGCTGACCTCTCTCCAGGAAGATAATTCACCGCAGGAGTTATCTTGACATTTATGTGAGGCCTGACAATTGCCGGGGGAAAGAAACGCTGCAGCAGGTGCTTAAAAAGCTTAATAAACGTTCAAACACGGCGCCCCCAGGAAGCCAACACCCGGTGCGGGGGCACCGGTCGCACCGCCCTAAAGCCGGCCCTGAGGAGAGGTGTACCGAGGGGTCATGTGACTACGGCGTTCCAACGCCCGAAGCATAACCTCCTGCGCCCGCATCATCTCCTTCAGTGACCGACGCACACTCCCGCCTGAACGACGCAGTGACCTCAGGTTACCATTTTAAAAGCCTCTCTTGAAGTCATGACTGACGCAGTGGACCCCGCATTCCGAGCAAAGTGCCTTATTTTTTCTCCTCTATAGGGCTGGGTGGAGCTAGCAGAGTTTCACTCTGTAAAATTCAGCAGAGTTACTGAAAAAACTCTGCCAAATTCTGCAGAGTTCTACGAGGGGTTGGAGAATTGTTTGGCCATTTGTTTATTTTACATTTTTGCCCTTTTAGTCCTGCAGATTTCTTAGATCGTACCTCAGATTTTGATATTTCTGCAGCTTTCACATATTTTACCATTGCATGTGTTGCTTCATATCATATTAACCCGCCTCTGGAGAGACTTCGAATTCACTGTCCCAGGACAGGATTGAAGCAGAAGTCAGCAGCATATGGTGACTTGCGGGGTTTGGGTGAAGGATGCAGCTGGTTTCTGATGGCTCCAGGCAGCGCTGCTCCACCTGATGAGGGAGGGGCTGTTAGAACTGGACGGTCTGCGTCTCTTATAAGGGTCATTAGAGTGAAACATCTGTGCGTGAATGGTTTAGTTTAGCTCCACAATTTCCTCAATAATACAGAGCACAGCAAGTCTCGACCAATACATTTGCAAACGAGCATTGAAAATGCAATAGGGCCCAGCAACCCAACGCTCATTACACCACAACAAAAATATAATAGCATAGCGATACACAAAGCTGGGCCGGGGACAAAGCACACATCCCACCACTCCCAACCGTGCCTGAAACCTCCAACGGCAAGGAGTACTGCCCTTGTGTGATGACCTGAGCTCGCGCCACACAGCTAAAGTTAGCTGTAAGTTAGCAATGAGACCTACAAATTCCTCTTAAGTTATACGTTCAGGTAAAAACGATTGTGCAGTGGTAGATTGGAAACCAGCTGTTGCCAGCTGCGCTCCGCGATCTTGGCTCCGACCCAGGCTGGCTAGAGGTACAACCTGTAACATACAACTACTCCTCTGCCATCGGGCGTGGACATTTTCCAAGTGCACGTTGGGCAGGCTGGCGACGGAAACATCAGCCCTCCTGCTCCGGAACGCCACGCCGGCCCCTGCTGGGCCAGAAATGCTTTCATTTTGAGCCTGGCTGCTCCGGCCGCGCGTGACCCCAAAGACACCACAAAGGCAGTGCCCGATCGCGGACCTTCAACCCCTACAACACACACACTGCCAAAATTGGGGCCTAGCGCCACATAGTATGGGGAAAGACGAGAGGCGGCACTGCCCTGCACTCCCCAATGAATACAACGCCAGACCAAGGGCACAACCGCGTGACCGACGCCAGACCAGGAAGCAGGGGCACAGGAACACGCGTGGCACAGGAAACCAACGGCATAAAAGCCCTGCACCCTCCCCCTGCCTCGCACCCACACTCGGCGTCCCCTGCACCCTACCCCGCCGCTCCGCACAAATCTCGCTCCCATCTGCCCACCTCCCGAGCCCCACCAGGCAACCCAGCACACATCCAGGCCAGTGAGGCTCGGGGACAGGGGACAACCAACACTCACCGGGATAACAGGGGGGGCACAAAAACCCGACGCCAGACCAGGACGACCAAAACGCTCAAAAACGGCGGCGTGGCAACAATTCACGTGGCCAGGAGCGCAGGAAGCAGAGGAAGATCTGAGGGGGTGAGGCGCTTAAGAGGGGGGTCTAGCCTCGCGGCACGCCTCCCCAAGACAAACCCATTGGGGCCTCCCCTCCCCGAGGCGCGGCCTCGCTAGAGAGGCGGAGCGGGGGGGGGGCTCCGACGGGCGGCCACTGAGGGCTGCACTGCTGATGTCCCCCTGCGTGGGACGCGGGCAGCGGCATTCTTCCAGTAGTTCGCCATTTCATAGTGGACCCTCGGGGTCCAACTTTAATGAGCGAGATTTGTCCCACCACGAGCTGCCAGTACCCCTGGCATTGCCCTTATTTCACCTCACGCCTCTTTCTTCCACCACCCTCCGGTCTCTTTATTATGTGAATACCGAGGCTGCCTGGTCTTGATTCCACCTCACGCCTCTTTCTTCCACCCTCTACACTTCCAGTCTCTTTATCTCATGAATACCGAGGCTGCCTGGTCTTGATTCCACCTCATGCTTCTTTCTTCAATGCCCTACACTCCCTGTCGCTTTATCTCATGCGTGCAAAGGCTGTGTAGTTTTTATTCCACCTTGTGCTTCTTTCTTCCACCCCCTACACCTCCTGTCGCTTTATCTCATGCATGCCAAGTCTGCGTGGTTTTGATTCCACCTCACGCCTCTTTCTTCCACCACCTACACTTCCTGTCTCTTTATCTCATGAATACCAAAGTTGCCGGGTCATGATTCCACTTCATACCTCTTTCTTCCACCTCCTGCACTTCCTGTCGCTTTATCTCATGAACACTGAGGCTGCCTGGTCTTGATTCCACCTCACGCCTCTTTCTTCCACCACCTACACATCCTGTCTCTTTATCTCAAGAATACAGAGGTGTCTAGTCTTGAGTCCACATCATGTCTTTCTTGTTCACCACCCTACATTACCTATCTGTTTGCCTCACTCTAGCAGATTCTTTTTCTTTCTTTCTTTTCCATAGGTTTCTGTTTTCCTATCTGTCTCTTCTCCTTTCTTTTTCCCTTTCACTCACTTGCAATAAGTCCAGTCCAGCATTAAGAGTGCCGGAGCCCACCACCTGCATCCAATGGCACAAATTAAGCTCTGCCTGACCAACCAAGCTCCTTACACCTTACCAGTTCAGCTCATGAAACTCCAGACTCAACGCCTACTTGTTCAAAGAGAAGCTCACAACGATGTCACGATCTAAATTCAATTTCTCTATAAATCTGACTTCATCAACTAAAGAAAGGCATCTGTCATACCAGTTCAGCAATCACGGACACATTTCGCCTTCTTTGGGACACATCATTGTGATAGTCTTCCTTTGACTACTGAAAATGTACAAATCCTCACTTCCTGTTCAGGTCTTAAGTTTGGGGTGCCATCTCTCTGTTCAGGGGTGCCGATGGGCACTCATTACACTGGTTGCAGGCACTTTATGTTCCTGTACTCTACATTATAAACCTAAACACAGTATTTGAAGAATTAAAGAGTCTTACCTTTGACTTCCAGCGGCACCGTGTCCTGTTCGTCATCGATACCGATCACCACCTCGCACCGGTAGGTGCCCGAGTCGCTGAAGCGTGCGGCAGAGATCACCAAGGTGGCATTGTACCGGTCCCGCGGATACCCTGGCAGGGCCACCCGACCCTCGAACCCTCGAGCCACCTTCACCACATTGTCCTTGGCCACCAGGATGGGCACCTCCTTGGGCCGAGCCTGGGAATCCCACTGCACCTTGGTCCACTTGATGCGTGGGGGATCGGGGGCATCGTTCGGGCCAAGGGACTGAGACGTGTCCAGGAGGAAAATGCAGGGCAGCGTCACCTCCTCGGCCAGTCCGACCTCCACGGGGTCGTGTTGGACCTTGTTGAAGTGGATGCGCCGGGCATTGTCTTGAGAGCCTGCGGGAACAAAGGGACTCAATTTAGAACCATGTGGAGATGTCAAGAAAACAAGACAGTTTACTACTTGTGGTTAGTGTATGTCTCATTCATCTAGACTCTGGAAGGAAGGCATGGCCACAACTAAAACCTCAAGCTAGACTGTGACAGTTCCTAACGCGTGCCACTCTATAATTGCAACATACAAGACTGCAGGACACCAATCTCATCTTGGCCTCCTGCAGGGTGCAGTTGTTTTGAACATTTTTGCTAGGGCTGATCCCAAAGGCATCTGGATTTAACTTGTAACTAAAACTCAGTTTTCCACTTTTACTGATCTTCACAGACAGAAAGCTGTCTATTTTAACATCTGTATATTTTTGTGAATATATGGAGAAAAACCCAAATTAGGTTGCTTCTTGGATGATTCTCAATGCTGCCAGTCATAACTGCCACACTAAAGGCTGTCCTTAAAGGCAGGAACTGGCGTTAAGAAGTAGGTAAAGTTTCTTAATAAGGATTAGAACATTGGAATGTTGGGAGCTCAATGGAGTGCTCCGGGCTTCTACGGGCCGGTAAAAGCCCTCAGAGCAACATTCCAATGTGAACATAGGCCTCTCGGAGCCCGAGGGAATATAAACCCCCACGGGCTCTGAGAGGCCTTTGTTTTATTTGTTAAAACATCCTGCTCTCTAATGGTAAAATGTTCTAATAGCCTTATAGCCCTCTGTAGCTTAGCTATATTGGTCATTAAAGTCCCGCTCCCTTGTGAAAGGCCCTCGCCTTTAGCTCAGGCAATGGCCGGTATAGCCCGCTACGCCGGGCTGTAAGGCTATATTAGAACATTGGAATGTTGAGAGCTCCATTGAAGACAGTTCAGTAGCTCCGGGCTTATAATGGCTGGTAGAAGCCCGGAGCTTCAACCCTACAATGTTTGCCTTCATGTTTCCCCCCTCTTAATTTTGAACAGCCATATAGCCCTTCTGCCTAGGGCTTTACCGGTTGCCAGTAAAATGGCTGAGGATAGGGAGCTGTCGCGAGCTCCGCCATCACACACATGAGTCTAAGCATGAAACCCTAAAGCGCCTAGAGGCCGAGGAACTGCAAATGCTGCTCTGTAGAAACACATGAAAGAGCCACAAGGACGCGGCCTCTCCTCCCTGGGTCCAACCATGAGAAGTGAAGTGGAGAGGACAGGGGGAGAGAGGGCAGAGGGCGAGAGAACAGGGGTGGAAGAGAGAGAGGACAGGGGTGGGAGAGAGGACAGGGGTGGGAGAGAGGACAGGGGGAGGGGGGAAGAGAGGGGGAGGGGGGAAGAGAGGGGGAGGGGGGAAGAGAGGGGGAGGGGGGAAGAGAGGGCGAGGGGGGAAGAGAGGACAGGGGGAGAGAGGACAGGGGGAGAGAGGGCGGGGGGAGAGAGGGCGGGGGGAGAGAGGGCGGGGAGAGAGGATGGGGGAGAGAGGATGGGGGAGAGAGAGGACGGGGGAGAGAGAGGACGGGGGAGAGAGAGGACGGGGGAGAGAGAGGACGGGAGAGAGGACGGGAGAGAGGACGGGAGAGAGGACGGGAGAGAGGACGGGAGAGAGGACGGGAGAGAGGACGGGTTAGAGGACAGGGAGAGAGGACAGGGAGAGAGGACAGGGAGAGAGGACAGGGAGAGAGGACAGGGAGAGAGGACAGGGAGAGGGGGAGAGAGGACAGGGAGAGGGGGAGAGAGGACAGGGGGAGAGAGGACAGGGGGAGAGAGGACAGGGAGCGAGAGGACAGGGGGCGAGAGGACGGGGGCGAGAGGACGGGCCGAGAGGACGGGGCGAGAGGACGGGGCGAGAGGACGGGGCGAGAGGACGGGGCGAGAGGACGGGGCGAGAGGACGGGGCGAGAGGACGGGTGTTGAGAGGACAGGGGAGAGGACGGGGAGAGGAGGGGGAGAGGAGGGGGAGAAAGGACAGGGAGAGAGAGGAGAGAGAGGACAGCGGGAGAGAGGACAGCGGGAGAGAGGACAGGGGCGAAAGGACAGGGGGGAGAGGACAGGGGGGAGAGGACAGGGGGGAGAGGACAGGGGGAGAGAGAGAGGACGGGGAGAGAACGGGGGAGAGAGGACAAGGGGGAGAGAGGACAGGGGAGAGAGGACAGGGGAGAGAGGACAGGGGAGAGAGGACAAGGGGAGAGAGGACAGGGGGAGAGAAGACAGGGGGAGAGAAGACAGGGGGAGAGAAGACAGGGGGAGAGAAGACAGGGGGAGAGAAGACAGGGGGAGAGAAGACAGGGGGAGAGAAGACAGGGGGAGAGAAGACGGGGAAGAGAAGACAGGGGGCGAGAAGACAGGGGGCGAGAAGACAGGGGGCGAGAAGACAGGGGGCGAGAAGACAGGGGGCGAGAAGACAGGCGGCGAGAAGACAGGCGGCGAGAAGACAGGCGGCGAGAGAGGACAGGGGTGGGAGGGAGGACAGGGGTGGGAGGGAGGACAGGGGTGGGAGGGAGGACAGGGGTGGCAGAGAGGACAGGGGTGGCAGAGAGGACAGGGGTGGCAGAGAGGACAGGGGTGGCAGAGAGGACAGGGGTGGCAGAGAGGACAGGGGTGGCAGAGAGGACAGGGGTGGGAGAGAGGACAGGGGTGGGAGAGAGGACAGGGGTGGGAGAGAGGACAGGGGTGGGAGAGAGGACAGGGGTGGGAGAGAGGACAGGAGGAGAGAGGACAGGGGGAGAGAGGACAGGGGGAGAGAGGACAGAGGGAGACAGTGCTATCACCCAACTGCCTGCGTGGGGTCGGGGAGTCTGTGGGGCAGGGGTGGGCGCTTTGTTACAAGGGAGGCTAAAGTGGGGTGGCTCCCAATCTAGTGACCGGATGGGGTGCATGGATGGGGCCCGAGCAACTCTTCGTAGTTCAAAGTGTCGCAATGCACCACTGGAAGAGATGGCACCACTACCTGGGATGTACTCAGAAAGGTATTGTACACATCCGGTCAACTCATATCTCATTCGCCAAGAAACCGGATACATACTGAAAACCACACCCGAAGCATGCAAAGAATAAAAAGACCCCTTTAAACTCCTCAGGGTTCCTGGAGGGCCACGCCCACGGAGTGACCCCTCACCGTGTTAACAACGCAGTATCTGCCCCCTGCTTTACTGGTGCAATAGCGCCCTCTGGTGGATGCCAACCTTGTCTGCACCAGTGGAGCACATGGGTGTGATAAAAACCCACTTTGGTCAATGATACAATGGAACACGCATTGAGAAAGCCAGAAGGCCCCTGCTTCATTTGTTACCGCAGGCTGGGCTATCTCAGAGTGAAGCACACTGAAGGGAGCCGCAGAAGAGGACAGAGAAGGATGCAATTATAAAGTAGTCCCTCATACAGCTTAGTGGGAACACTCTATTGGAGGCGGAAGGATACCCCCAAACAGCCAATAACATTGGGTTGCGATGGCCATCCACTATGCTGAGCTCATTTGTGATTGACAAAGGCTGCAGCTGTAATGGGCTGGTTGAAGGAAGCCAATGGCTGACAGGGCCGAGTGCTACTCTATTTACATTGGTAGCAATAGGTCTGTTTGTCAGCTGTGCTCTCATAAACCTGACCTTAAAATCAGGGTAGGGGGTCAGAACCAGGGAGGGGGCAGTCCACACCCTATCTATAGTAGGGTATGTGTAGCGCCGCTGGGTCACACCAGCAGTTGCGGTCAGCATGGCTCGCGGGCCGCGAGGGCAGGAGGGTTGGTCACAATAAACAAACACAAAAACTTACCTTTAGGCCGGGTCCCGCGTCTTCCCTGCTCCATCTCTCCTGCCTCCGACAGGAACAGGACGCAGGCAGCCAGGCTCCCTCCCCTAAGCCAATCACAAAACTGCAATGCAGCGTTGTGATTAGTCTGAGCGCCGTGAGACGGCGCTCAGCCAGGGTCTGGGGGGGGAGGACATGTTTTCCAGCCTGCATAGGGAAGGGGAAGTGCGCATGACTGTTGTGGGTGGCCGAGAGTGACGGCCAAACAGTCAATGCGCACTCAAGAGTGGGCACACCACTCCTCCCCTGCTCCGTTAGCAGAGCAGCCCTGCCCAAGCACCCGCCCACAAAAGAAATATAAAATGGTAATATCTAAAAGTTATTACCATTTTATGTTTTTGTTTCTCGCACTGTGAGAAAGCAGTGGGGCGACGCTCCTCCCCATAGCTGCACACCAGTGAGGCCTGCAAGAGAGAATCTGCCCCACCGCTGTCCATGTCCTACCTTTTCCCTCCTCTTCCCTTCACACACCGAGAACCTCTGCTAATAGGATTTTCTTTTTTACCAGCACACCACAAAAAAACTGCAGGCACCTCTCCTGCACCCCCAGGTCAGGCTGGCTCCTCTGTAGCTGGAGTGGAGGTAATGAGGCGCCTGCGGTGCCGTGTCACGGACTTCACAAGGTCCGTCCGACCAGATGCCCCCGGCTGCGGCCGGCCATTTTATCCATCAGCAGGGACGGAGGAGAGGCAGGGCAGAGGCTGTAAGAGATTCATCATCGCCGGCTTCGACATCATCCCCACCTTTGCTTCCAAGGCCCGCTTTACTCCTGCAAGCCTTTAATAAATATAGATCTGCGGCGAGAAGCCAATTACTCAGCCAGCAGCCGCTCTTAATCTCGAGAATGCATCATCCCCCCACTGAGAGGCCAAATGAAAAGGCCCTCATGTGTCCGTGAAGCGGCGATAGCGCCGGAGCCGGAGACGTTTCCAGGAGTACCGGTGTGTAGCAGCTAAGCAGGCCGAGTGCTTGGTATAACAATTGGGCCCGGGATAAGGCACTTCAACGCCTCGTCAGGGGTAGTGAGCGCTATATAAATGCAATTAAAATACAATACAATGCGGGTGGTAGCTGCCGGGCCACAGATTCACCCCTTCATGACATCAGTGTAAAAACTCTTTGACTTGATCCCACAGCCTCTGGGTACTTCTTCGCCTGCGACTGTTGTACCTTGGTGGGCTTACCCAGCACACACGAGCTGTCTTTATAGATATATGAAGGGTCTCAAATATTTAAGATTGTATTAAGTGTTTGAAAAATATTTTATGTTTTATTTGCTCCTCTACCCCACTGAAACAAGACGGGGTGGGGTAATTGGCTGTTTTAGGACAACTCCTTCATCACTAACGTACTGTCAACATGTTTCAGCCCTAACTATTGTGCAATAAGTGTCTCAGGGCATTCCTCAGGATACACCTCACCAAAATTGACCGGTGTATTCTCAATAATGTTATGCTATATTGATTTGTATAGCTCACTAATCCCAGAGAGGCTATCCAGGCGCTTAGCGGTGTTTGGTTTATCAAAATGCCGTTCATACATCCACAAAAACAGCTCACGAGCTCTAGGTGAGCCCTACGAGCAAAAATAATTGCTGGAGAAGGATCTCACCAAAAGGAGGCCTTGTTTAACCAGAAAGGAACTGTTACCAGTCACTGCAGGTCCATCAGCAACCTACTCCCTGTATCCAAAGTATGTGGCTGTTGTCTGCCCAAACAAAGCTTATTGATGACTACAGAGACTTCGTGACACACACCAGCATGGCTTCCATCCTTTGGCGCACTGCCAAAGACGACCCTGAGTCTAGAACTCTGCCTGCTAGTGCTCCCAGAAGACTAAGTAAATAGCTCAGGCTTTGTCACCGCTTTAGGTGTGTAAAAGTCTCCACTTCCTCCCTCCCCAGGTTGTCCCTCTTCCTCGCCAACTAATTTAAGCCCAGTCAAAAACACTCTCCCCACCCCTGCCTGCTGTAGCTGCGCCTTGCCACAACACACAACCTACTACTGCCGCGGGCTCTCTATGCCTGTCCCCACCCCGTGCACACTCATACCCCGGTGTCTCTGCCCCTTTCCCTGCGTGCCCCAGTATCTCTGCCTCAGAGTGAGTGTCCGCCCCCTCAGCCTCAGTGCCCACTGCCCCTGTGTCAATGCACCCGTATATGCAGCCACTACACTGCCCCATAAGCGTGCCACCAGTGCGTGCGCCACCTGCTTCAACGCCTCTGCCCTCACCCTAAACACCAGAGCATATAATCCATGCACATGCAAGTCCCACGGGATGTGTGTACCCCCTGCTGCGGGAACGCTTACTCTACTGCCCTCTTGCACATAATAAACGGCCCTACTCGCTACTGATGCCACTCTAACCTTATGCCTAGGTTCTTCTACATTATTGCCCCTAATCACCGGCCCTAGTAATTGCTCCCTTATACCTCCGGTGGCCCAGCCCTTCTTGCCCCAGTGGTTCTGCCCTATTACCCATAATCACAACCCTACTGCTCCCTCGTCCCTCCACTAACTCTGTTCTTCTCGCATCTGTGATTCTACCCCCTACCTCCAATAACCACACTTAGTAACTACGCCCTCGTAACTCCAGGGATACTGCCCTTTTTGCCCCGGTGGTTCTATCCCATTACCCCCAAACACCGCCCCAGTAACAGCTCCCTCCTACCTCTCGTCGCTCTGCTTTTCCTGCCTCGGTGATTCTGCCCCATACCCTCAAAAACTGCCCCTAGTAACCGCGCCTTCCTGACTGCAATCATACTACCAGCGTGTAGTTGTGCAATATGCAATGTACTATTTCTCTGGTATGTGTTCCGGCAGCTGCAGTATTAGTGTAGGTGGTGTGTGCAGGACCGTTTTTCACCGGCAAATAGTTATTTAATGGTCTAGATAAGAAATGTTTAATTGCTACTGTTCAGGGGGATGGGGGATGTTTGCCGAATTAACTGTGAACTGCTGTAAGTGTTTGTGAAGGGAGCTCCTATTAGTAACATGATGAAGCCCTTGGCGTATTGACATTCAGATTCTCTTTAATAATTAAGGACAGTCCGACCCTCGATTATGTTGTACTTTTTTTTTATGTGTTCTCTCTATAGCTTACATCATAATCACATATCTTTTGTTTACCAAATACGTACTCCCATTGTTCTGTCATCTATGTGTGCATTTTGTGCCATAGTGGCATACTTAGGTCTCGCATTACTGAAAATTACAGCTATTGGTGTTGCATTATTATGTGCAACGCCAAAAGCTCAAACTTTTACTAATGCGAGACCTATTGCATTGCAAATGCTTGTTTCCCTTTGCTATCGAGCACTCCAAACGAGTGCATCTGCTATTAGTGGCTTTGCCAATGCTTGCCATGTTATTGTTACAATGTGTATTTACTGCAGGTCCCACATCATAAATGGCCACACAATATCGACATCTCACCTCCTGTCTGTCACAAGCGTTATCCACGGAGCGCCTGTAACCTCGTGAACAGACTGCAGGGGACTGAGGCTTACACAGGAGTCAGTAACAACAGGAGTCAAATGCATGAAGCATTTTAAACGTCTCCCATAGCTCTAATAAAGAGTTATTTTATAATCCACTCGCCTGCGCATCACGCCATGTTAGTAAGTGTTTAGTAAGGTGCTTTGAGGCGCGTCCTGTCAGGCTCCCGGGGTTTTATAAGCATCGATCTGCTTTTACCGTCCATGCACGAGGAATGTGCGCCACCCCCTGGTAACCTCTGCGCCAGGTACGTTTTCCCTCCTCGCCATGCTTTCAGGGACAGCCTGCAAAAGAAACAATTGATGGACGGAATGCTGGACAATGCAAGCATTCACCCCCAGTCACGGATCTGGGTTTAATCCATTGTTCTTTAGCTCACTCCGCCACCCCAGTTTGGACCCAGCCATATGCAAATCAGTCTTGACCCTGTGCCTCATGCGAACAGTCCAGCCCGAACTGCCAAGCCAGGTCCTCCCTGGGCCGGAAACAAGCATCCTAAGACCGGTTCCTTGGCAGAGACATAGCGCTGCCTCTGGGAGCCTCAGAAACCCATAAGGGTTTCCCCAGTTTCCAGCTATTGATTTATTGATCACCCACACAGACGCCCTGTGGACGTATAAGAGTAATGTTCGCACATTTAGCATCAGAGGGCGAGATCCGTATCCGGCTGCAGTACAAGCGGACACTTGCTCCATGTACTACAAGTCCCAGGGACGTAAGACAACTGGGGGTCACTGGGTGGTCTTTTCACCTGCATCGTATTTCCTGTTATATTTCGTTGTGCTGAGTGCAGGTGTCATGGTTGGAGTTTGCGGAGACAACGCATGCAGGCAGCACTGCACAGCAGGCAGCACCGCACAAATGCAGGCAGCACCGCACAGATGCAGGCAGCACCGCACAGATGCAGGCAGCACCGCACAGATGCAGGCAGCACCGCACAGAGGCAGGCAGCACCGCACAGAGGCAGGCGGCAGCACCGCACAGAGGCAGGCAGCACCGCACAGAGGCAGGCAGCACCGCACAGATGCAGGCAGCATCGCACCGCACAGATGCAGGTAACACTGCACAGATGCAGGTAGCACCACACTGCACAGATGCAGGTGGCACCACACTGTACAGATGCAGGCAGCACCGCACAGATGCACGTAGGACCGCACAGATGCACGTAGGACCGCACAGATGCAGGCAGCACCGCACAGATGAAGGCAGCACCGCAGAGATGCAGGCAGCACCGCAGAGATGCAGGCAGCAGCGCAGAGATGCAGGCAGCAGCGCAGAGATGCAGGCAGCAGCGCAGAGATGCAGGCAGCACCACACAGAGGCAGGCAGCACCGCACAGAGGCAGGTGGCACCGCACCGCACAGATGCAGGTAGCACCGCACCGCACAGAGGCAGGTAGCACCGCACAGATGCAGGTAGCACTGCACTGCACACATGTGGGTCGTACCACACAGATGCAGGTAGGACCACACTGCACAGATGCAGGTAGCACCGCACAGATGCAGGTAGCACCGCACAGATGCAGGTAGCACTGCACAGATGCAGGTAGTACCACACTGCACAGATGCAGGTAGCACCGCACAGATGCAAGTAGCACCGCACAGATGCAAGTAGCACCGCACAGATGCAAGTAGCTCTGCACAGATGCAAGTAGCACCGGACAGATGCAAGTAGCACCGCACAAATGCAGGTAGCACCGCACAGATGAAGGTAGCACCGCACAGATGAAGGTAGCACCGCACAGATGCAGGTAGCACCGCACAGATGCAGGTAGCTCCGCACAGATGCAAGTAGCCCCGCACAGATGCAAGTAGCACCGGACAGATGCAAGTAGCACCGCACCGTTGCAAATAGCTCCGCACAGATGCAGGTAGCACCGCACAGATGCAGGTAGCACCGCACAGATGCAGGTAGCACCGCACAGATGCAGGTAGCACCGCACAGATGCAGGTAGCTCCGCACAGATGCAGGTAGCTCCGCACAGATGCAAGTAGCACCGGACAGATGCAAGTAGCACCGCACCGATGCAAGTAGCACCGCACCGATGCAAGTAGCTCCGCACAAATGCAGGTAGCACCGCACAGATGCAGGTAGCACCGCACAGATGCAGGTAGCACTGCACAGATGCAGTCCAGCTTCACCTTTAGAACAAAACTTTGTTGTCCCTTTTCTCCTACCTCGCTCCAGCCACGTCTTTGCTTCCCTCTCTAGCCACCCCTCCACCGTCCTTACTTCTCTGTCTTTCCTCCCACACATCCCCCATCCCATTCCCTCCCCCCAATGTTTTCTGGCTTATCTCCCCCCTCTTCTTTTATCTCTTCTTCCAACCCAGCACAACAAGCACTGGCAAAGCCAATAGGTTTCACCTATGCGAAATGTGTTGGCTTTGTCAATGTTGCATCATGGCTTGAAGACATTGACAAAGCCATTAGATATCACATGGGCGAAACCTATTGACCTTGTCAATGCTTGTTTGAATTGGCAATTGCAATCCCTCCTCCGAGTCCGAAGCGCCTGGAGGCGGCTCAATTTACAGCGCTGCATTATACAAGAGGTTTATTAATTCATGGAGACAGTCTTCCCTGCAGGCTGGGCCTCCCTGGGGATGCTAGATATCAGCGAATGGCAGCGACAGATGTCCCAGCATCCCCCGGGGCAGAGAAGGGCACGAGCAGCCTCTATCACTGGCTGCTGAAGCATCCTGGGAGTGAATAATTAACGCTTGAGCACTGCAGCGGAAGCAAACACGACCCGGGGTCATTATCTTCACAATCAGGAAGGAGCGGGTTATCACCCGAAGTCCTGTCGTCATACATTACACTGATATGAACATGCATTAAACCCAGAAACATGTCTGGCTCTCCACCTGACCCTGGCAGCTCCCTCATGGCAAAGGCCGCTGTACCCCAGTGCCAAGCTATTGTGCCACCCATAACCACAGCAGACAGATTATGTACCCCAGTGCCAAGCTATTGTGCCACTCATCACTACAGGACGCAGATTATGTACCCCAGTGCCAAGCTATTGTGCCACTCATCACTACAGGACGCAGGTTATGTACCCCAGTGCCAAGCTATTGTGCCACCCATCACCACAGGACACAGGTTATGTACCCCAGTGCCAAGCTATTGTGCCACCCATCACCACAGGGACAGGTTATGTACCCCAGTGCCAAGCTATTGTGCCACCTATCACCACAGAGACAGGTTATGTACCCCAGTGCCAAGCTATTGTGCCACTCATCACTACAGGACGCAGATTATGTACCCCAGTGCCAAGCTATTGTGCCACTCATCACTACAGGACGCAGGTTACGTACCCCAGTGCCAAGCTATTGTGCCACCCATCACCACAGGACACAGGTTATGTACCCCAGTGTCAAGCAATTGTGCCACCCATCACCACAGGGACAGGTTATGTACCCCAGTGCCAAGCTATTGTGCCACCTATCACCACAGAGACAGGTTATGTACCCCAGTGCCAAGCTATTGTGCCACTCATCACTACAGGACGCAGATTATGTACCCCAGTGCCAAGCTATTGTGCCACTCATCACTACAGGACGCAGGTTATGTACCCCAGTGCCAAGCTATTGTGCCACCCATCACCACAGGGACAGGTTATGTACCCCAGTGCCAAGCTATTGTGCCACCTATCACCACAGAGACAGGTTATGTACCCCAGTGCCAAACTATTGTGCCTCTCATCGTCGTCATGGGACATGTATTGTATACCAGATCCAAGCTTTTGTGCCACCCATCACCACAGGGACAGGTCTGTGTCCCTGTGTCAGGCTATTGTGCCACCTATCACCACAGGAGACAGGTTATGTACCCAGTGCCAAGCTATAGTACCACTCATCACCAAGGGGGCAGGTCTGTATCCCTGCGCCAATCCACAGCATTCTCCATCACAACAGGAGATGTATTCTGTATGACTGTGTCAAGCTATCGTGCCTTCATAACCTTAGGAGAGTGGGGTTGTATGCCTGTGCCAATCCAGTGTGCCTTCAGCACCAGCCGATGCGGGCTTCGTCTCCCTGTAATAATCTATTATGTCTTCCATCCCCAGAGACAGGCTCTCTGTCCAAGCACTGAACCATGGTGCACCGCCCAGTACAGGACACCTGTGCCAAGCCCCTTCGGGGACAGGGTCAATATGCAGGTGTCAATCTCTTGTGCCCTCCATCACCAGAGAAGACATGCTCTGTATCACAGTGAGGAACCATGGATCCCCTCATCAGTACAGGAGGCCTGACCTGTATTTCTGTGACACACTACTGATTAACTATGTAAACCAGCATTGTTGGTCCAGGAACCAGGAAAACAAGCATTTGCAATGCAATAGGTCTCGCATTCTGATAGTTTGAGGTATTGGCGTTGCAAATGATAATGCAACGCCAGTAGCTCATACTTTCCATATTGCGGGACCTAGTGCATTGCAAATGCTTGCGTAGTGAGCCAGGAACCAGCATCGTATGTCTCATTGCAGTACCGCTAGGTGCTCCTAGAGGTCCCTAGCGAGCAAGGCACCAGCACTGCATGTCTAGGTGCAGTACCGCTAGCTGCTCCTAGAGGTCCCTAGCGAGCAAGGCACCAGCACTGCATGTCTAGGTGCAGTACCGCAAGCTGCTCCTAGAGGTCCCTAGTGAGCAAGGCACCAGCACTGCATGTCTCATTGCAGTACCGCAAGCTGCTCCTAGAGGTCCCTGGTGAGCAAGGCACCAGCACTGCTTGTCTAGGTGCAGTACCGCAAGCTGCTCCTAGAGGTCCCTAGCGAGCAAGGCACCAGCACTGCATGTTTCAGTGCAGTACTGCAAGCTGCTCCTAGAGGTCCCTGGTGAGCAAGGCACCAGTACTGCTTGTCTAGGTGCAGTGCTGCAAGCCGCTCCTAGTGAGCAAGGCAGCAGCACTGAATGTCTAGGTGCAGTACCGCAAGCCGCTCCTAGAGATCCCTAGTGAGCAAGGCACCAGCACTGCATGTCTCATTGCAGTACCGCTAGCTGCTCCTAGAGCTCCCTGGTGAGCAAGGCACCAGCACTGCTTGTCTAGGTGCAGTACCGCAAGCTGCTCCTAGAGGTCCCTAGCGAGCAAGGCACCAGCACTGCATGTTTCAGTGCAGTACTGCAAGCTGCTCCTAGAGGTCCCTGGTGAGCAAGGCACCAGTACTGCTTGTCTAGGTGCAGTGCTGCACGCCGCTCCTAGTGAGCAAGGCAGCAGCACTGAATGTCTAGGTACAGTACCGCAAGCCGCTCCTAGAGATCCCTAGCGAGCACTGCATGTTTCAGTGTAGTACTGCAAGCTGCTCCTAGAGGTCCCTAGTGAGCAAGGCACCAGCACTGAATGTCTACAAAGTTGAAGTTATTGGCATTATAAATGGCAATGTTTTTTTACCTAGCCATGTTGCAGGGTGCAGTACCATATGTGGCCAAAAAGGGACCTCTTTTGGTCACATGTGGTACTGCACCCTGCAGAAGATATTGTAAATCCATCCTACACATAATGCATTCCATGCAAGACAGTACTACGAGTACATTCAAATAGATATGTCCATATATTCAATTAGTAGCTTTGAAATGTGACAAAAGAATAATTAAATTAATTTAGTATTAGGTTGTACTGTGTGTGGAGCTGATGAAGGGAAATTTATAGATGGTTTCTCATAAATGTGAGATGTTCTAGTGAGTGAATTAACCACTGCCAGCCTAGCTTGGGACCAAGTGTGTGTCCTGCCTGAAGTCTTTTAAGAAAATAGTGCCTTGCTTGAGGCTGTTATTAAAACCTAGGGAGTAACAACACATGTAACAGGGGGGTGGGGGTCCTCATGGAAGGTTACAAGAAGAGACAAGGGGGTTCTAAGGAGGGACTACTAAGCCTAATGACCAATGAAAAGCCACCATTTACAAAAGGACAGGGGCCAATTAATAAGATCGGCGGAAAGTGGGTGGAGCTTTATGCCCATAATCTGAATACAGCATGTCTCAAAAAGACAGTGCAAGCGCTGCCTACGCGAGACCTAAAAAACAGTAACGGACAATGGTACTGCAGCCTTGCTTCTCTGTAAACCACATAAGCGCCATCTACTAACGGTCAGCGGTACTGCGGCCTTGCTTCTCTGTAAACCGCAGTAGCGCCATCTAGTAATGGTCAGCGGTACTGCGGCCTTGCTTCTCTGTAAACCACAGTAGCGCCATCTAGTAACGGTCAGCGGTACTGCGTCCTTGCTTCTTCCAAGTATAGCAAATACTATATATCCTTGATAAGTCAATTCCTTGACAAGTCACCTTTGTTCTCGAGCTGTGCCTATGAATCACTGCCGGTCTCTTGACATAGATATTCCGCGCTGTGCCAGTCGCCTACGGCCTGGCCATATTACTGAAAGACTTTGCAGTTTCTGAAAATCCCCTGTGCACTGGCCCTTAATTATGATGGCTTTGGATGCCTGCAGTCGCCATTTGCGCATCTCCAGGGGTGAAGCATTCAATCCCCTGTCAATCACCCGAGCACGTGTAGCCCTGGGGCAGAGGCCCCATCCCTGCTCCAGTTCCCTAAACAGCCAGACCCCCCCAACCCCCTCCAACATATTTTCTCCTTTCAATTATCTAATGCATAAAATATAAAAAGGACATGCTGATAATATGATCACGGAATAGATAAAGCCACAATTTTCTCTGGTGCCAATACCGCCATCCAGCTGGGATAAATTTATGAATCCTGCCTGCAGCGATAAGGGCGCATACATTAGAGAGAGTCGTAAACATCGCATCCTCGCGCACTGAATAATTACAGCGCCGTTCAATACAGCAGAAAACAAACAGGAGACGACGCAGCTGAGGGTGGCCACAGCCAAGCGAATCAAGGTCCCTGAGCAAGGCCATTGCAATGGCAGCACCCTGGCTCCCTAGCACTCCGCCATACCGGCCCATGCCCACCGCCATCAAGCATCCGGGTGTCCGGGCACTACTCCATGCCCACCCAGGCACACCCCCCATCACTGAACACAAGCTAAAGCACTCATCATACCAGCCAATGCACACCACCATTGGTGCACACTCACCCAGGCACTCACCATAGCAGCCCATGCAAGCCACCATCAAAGCATCCTTGTGCCCTGGTACTCAACCATGCCCACCCAGGTACAGTGCCCATCGCTGCACACTCACCATACCAGCCCATGCTCTCCACCATACTCACCCACCTACACCACCATTGTGGCACACTATTCTAGGCACTCCGCCATGCTGGCCCATACACATCACCACATAAGTATGCTGATGCCCGGGCACTCCACCATACCCACCCAGGCACAACCCCATCGCTGGCACCCAGGCACACCACCGTACCCAACCAGGCACACGCCTATTGCTGGTACCCAGGCACTCTACCATGCCCACCCAGGCACACCCCCATCGCTGGTACCCAGGCACGCTACCATGCCCACCCAGGCACACCCCCATCACTGGTACCCAGGCACTCTACCATGCCCACCCAGGCACACCCCCATCACTGGTACCCTTACCTGGGTACAGCAATAGAAAATGCTGCTCCTTAGTAGGCTGGTCTAGGCTTAGGAAGCAGTAGGAGGAACTGGCGAGACAAAGGAGAGCTTAGGGTCGTTCTGTTCCAAGATTCATTAGAGGCCATCAGAGGAGATGTTTTCTGACAGACAGCGTTGTACACAATGGTCATAGATTTAAGGATACATTTCCTACCAGTTAGCAGCCAGCGGAGGGCCTTCGAAACCAGGCGAATGTGCTGAAGTATGGAGCAGCAACCAGACGGGCTGCAGCAACCAGACGGGGAGCAGCAACCAGACGGGCTGCAGCATTTTGCAGTAACAGGAGGCGCTGAGCCCGTTCGGCAGCTGAGGCTAAATAAATTGAATTTCTGTAATCCCGCCTGGTAGGGATACAAGTTGACAACTGGCAGATGGAGCTGAGAATCCAGACATGGAAGAATTTTTTTCAGGATTTCTCATGATATTGGTAGGTTCAAAGATGTCGGTCCACTGTTCCAATTTTGAGGGCGATGCGGGCCGTTAATCACCTTGACTTGAGTTTCGCAGAAAGAGGGACATCTTCGGGCGCAAAAGACGGGTGAAATTGATTCGTGTATCGTCTGCGTACCTGAAAAATTGATGCCGTTGCTGATGGTCTTGTTTTGCTAAGGCGCTTCACATACAAGTTAAGCAGCAGTAGGAAGGGGGTTGATCATTCGACAAGGTAGGCAGATGTGGAGTTAACCAAAGTAAATCTATTTTTACCTATATACTCTAACCTTCACAATATTGTGGTAGTAGATTTCTGGGCGCTATATTATTGCAGGACGATATTCTGTCACATAAATGTTACACACACCCTCGCCATCCTGGAATCCACCTTCATCACCACCACAGCAACGCACCACTATGGTTACGCCATCGCTGCTATTAGTGCCCCGCCCTACGTCATTACTGCCGCAGGGCCTCAGCTACCACCTCTCTGGCACACTTGGCATAGCCACCCAGGCCCACAACATCGCCCCCTGGCACCGGGTCACTTTGAAGCAGTCCTTCTTTGACTTCTGTGGTGCAATGCAGGGCTGGAGTCCCTATAAGGGAATTGTTAGGTGTGTGCGACAGGATATTTGGGATCTGAATATGGTCGACTTCAACACAAAAGGAGGTCACAGCGCACAAAATAGTGTACCGTGCTTCAGTGACTTGGAACAAGGGTCAAAAATTGTAGGATGAAACTTTTTATGTTTTATATTGAAAACCTGGCACCGACTGTACTAGTGGGAACTATGAAAACCACTATTGGGTTTTCTCTCAGGGGAACACAAAGAGAAACAGGATCAGCAAAGTACAACAGAGTACTCAAATCAGATTGGAGAACATGGAATACCGGCTCTTGGCAGGTGGGGCAAAAGAGAATGCAGACAAATACACTTCCGGGTCAGGGTCAGCAGAGAAAGGGGAGCAGTCACACTGTTTCCGCATCCTATAGAGTAGGAACTTGGGAAACTGTGCCGGACACATTTCCTTGTGTTGTAGGGCATTTGCTCATGTCATCATTGGATTTGTGTCTCCTACCTTTGCTATTCTTGGGTTCCCTTCCCTGGTTCTGAATTCCTGTTCCTTTTCCTAGTACACAGCGTTCTGATGCTTGGGATCTGTTTCCTTATGGAGGAGATTCTGAATGTTTGGGCCACATGGTGGTGGTCTGCACGGTAGGAGTTCCTTTGGAGTCCCAGGGCATTTCCAGGTGCAGGAGGGGCTCCGTATCACCTACACTTCTGAAGGACCTGGAACACCCAAGTCTCAGACGTCAACCATAACCACAGACATCACTTATACAGCTGTCGAGACATATCTCCGGCGACCAAAGACTAGAGATGTGTAGTATGTTTTTGACCTTTGCTTACCCCGCTGGTCTCCCTCTTGCAGTGGCTCCCAAACTTTTGACTCCTGAGGACCCCATTGACTCACCACTGGAAGCCGGGGATCCCCAGCAATTTGTATGATTTAAATTTCAAACATTAAAAGAGTAATTTGAAAAAAATAAACACACGTGCACACAAAACAAATACTCAAATTAATAAGGATTTTAGTATTTTATATTGAAAGAGTTTGCAATTAAATTTTAAATGGTTAGTTTTATTTCGCAGTACAAGGCTCCTGCCAGGGCCAGAGTGGAAACCGAAAGCAGCCCTGGCAAATCATTTCAGACCAGTCCCCATACAGTGCACGCCAAGTGCAGTGAGTGAGTCTGACCACTACAAAGGGGGCTTTGGGAGGTTCCCCCCACCCAAGAAAATGTAGGATACAATGGTGCATTCTACAACACATTTATCGGTATATATTGAATTGTATTAGCTTTTAAAGAATAGTAAATGATGACCTTACTATGCACCAGGATACAACAATATGTGTTGGGGTTCTTCAATGATTCCCTTATTATCACCCTTCAACAGGGCCTCTCATCTCTCCATAGCCCCCCTGTCACATGTATTTCATTTGTTTTATAGCATCTCTCAGACCATTGTAGGATGTGAGAGCACTTTACATCACACACATATAGAGGCCATGAATCACACTTGTAAATCAGTGTAGAGAAAATGTTACATAAGGCAAAGGGGACTACAAGGTGTATGATTCACATGTCTTTCATACTGGTAGGCATTTTTAAAGAGTGCTTGGTCTGGAAAAGCACAAACTCAGGATTCAGAACGTAACACAGTGGTTAGCACTGACTAACAATAAAAATATATTTCCACCCAAGTAAACTCCTTTAACAGCATCAGGATAATGAAAGACTGGGAAAAAGCATAAGTTACTAACATGTACCATGCAGTGTGTAAGCAGATCTTTGATGACCGTTTATAGGTCACTGTGCTAGATTGATTGTCTCTTATGAGCTGCAGAGAAACAAAAGAATCTCTGTGACAAAAGCAGTAACCCACTGACCTATGCAGATAAAATACTGTTTTTTCAAATGCATGGTACGCGTTCTTTGCAGCAGGCATATTAACCCTCTGTGTTGCATTAGAGAAGTCAAACCTGCCACTGGACAAAACTCTTATCTCTCTCCAGCAGGTACATTAATCACTGGTGTTATCTTGACACTTTTATTGTTGCTCGAAAACTGCTAATTCTACAAGGAACTTTGAAGTGCTTTTAAAACTGCTGCCTGAGGACCCCCTGGGAATGTGTCACAGGACCCTGGGGGTCCACGGACCCCAGTTTGGGAAACACTGCCCCCTTGGATTTTCACATTATATATTGAACTCTGGGGACATCAAGGAGATTACCCTTCAGATCCATTCTCCTTGCACTTAGTGGGACCAGAGTTCCAAAATGCCACAAGATGGAAAGTGATGCCAGACAGGACGCCGGGACAGGCTAGAGGTTTTGTGAGGCACTTGGCCGCACTTTGAGTTCAATTCACTGTTGGCTTGGTTACCATCTCTCTGCCACTCGTGCACCTGCCAGGTTGGCACTAGGAGCTAAGTAGGGTGGCGAGCCGTCCCGGATTTGCAGGGATAGTCCTTGGGTTTCATCAGCAGTCCTGGCAGATTTCAGCAATTCTGGCTCGTATCCCAGTTTTTATAGAGTGTCAACAAAAACAAGCATTTTCAATGCAATAGGTCTCTCAGTTACGCAAGTTTAAGCTATTGACAATGCCTTTTACTTATGTTTTTAAAACGAAAACAAAAATAAAAGGCATTGTTATTTGCAATGTGAATAGCTCAAACTTGCGTAAATGCGAGACCTATTGCATTGCAAATGCTTGCTTAATTAACGTCGTCTTCACTGAGTTGTTCCTTCTGTCATACGGGTATAGTGTCCTGCATGGTAATTGCCCCATAAATGTTATGTCAGAGAATTCAGGGTTGTTTGTGGCAAATGGAGCTTTTAAAAATAAAAAAAAGTTTGTCTGATCTAAAAAAAAAACAAATTGTGCTTACCGACTAATGAAGGAGACAGTGTAATGCCGCAAGTAAAAGATTCAGTCCTGATGGGCGGTCACAAAAGGAGACAGGTTGGTAACGAGGAGGGACTAAGAAGCCTCATTATCAATCGGAAGCCAGCATTTACCATGGACGATGGCGCCAGCCAATGAAAAATATGGACGGGGCTTCCACTCCACTTCTTAAACATTCCCTAATACAGCATGCCTCACAAAGCGAGCAGCGCATGTGCTGCAACGCTAGGCTCCACCTAAAAACAGTGGGAGGCATGTTTTTGAAAGCAGTGCGAATTAGCAAATGTAATAAGAAAGCAATTTAATTTACAGGTATGATACTGGGCTAAAAATTGCATTTTATGTATTTTCATAGTACCTATACTGCAACTCTGCGGCTGCCCGTGGCTCACGGAGTGGGCCCCTAAAGAGGGCGGCCCCCTAGTGCCGCTTCAGGCACCTCCCCACGCCTTGTCTCGGGTGACCCCCTCCTCTAGAAGACCTCCCCCTCGGGTCTGGCGCCTCTTCAGCGTCAGTTCCAGTGTGCTGTGGGCTGGGGACAGGTAGTTATACCTGCCCCACACACTGGCCACCCTCTTTGTCCCCCTGCTGGACACGATGTAACCCTCCCAACCGCTTGCCCTGCGTGCCAGCGTGAGGGTGTGACTAATGAATTGAATGTATTAATGTATTCATTTGTGTTGCAGGTGGAGTTACTGGGCGATCCTGAGGCTGATTGGTACGAGGGGTACCCTTTCAGGAGCACAATAGGGGTGCATTATGCCAAAATCCCAGGAGTCTTTACGGCAGGTCCCTGGTTGAGAACGACGGCGCCCCGCTAGTCCCTCGGGCGGTTGTAAGCCTGAGCAACTGGGGCTTGCCTTGTTATGCTTCACCCCTAAAGGGCATGAGTAAAAGGTATGAACTGGTGGTCTGTGAAATGTAAGGGGTATAACCCCCACTAAATAAGGTAGCACCGATTGTATTGGCCACGGTGCAGTTGGCTCATCAGGTGGGCAGCGCAGCTTAGGTGAGTCACCGCTGCCTGCCCTTGGATCGCCCGTGAGTTAACCCACCACGTTGGCATATTCCTTTTATGTAATAAACCTGCAGCAAACTTTTCCCAACTAAAACGTGTGTGGACTGTATTATTTTGCGCAGCGTGTCTATTTACTGCTAAGCGCGGGGGGTTGCCGATATCAGCATTGTGTGTTGATGAGCGCTGTCATTCTGTGGCACTCAATTACTGTAAAATTGCAGTCCTTCTTCTATTGTTCTGAAATGTCTTGGTTTTTGTTTTTTTTAAATCTGGCCATCCTAGAGCTAAGGTATCAGAGATGTTTCCTGGCGGCAGCCAGCTCAGGAGCCATCGCTGAGGCTTCCAGCCAGGGCCAGCATCTGGCTGATAACCAGAGGGGTTCATAGCAGACGGTGACCCGGAAGTGCTGCTGCATGACGTGGCTCTCAGGACACATGAACCGGAGAGAGCAGGAAACCAAAGGAAGCGAGAAGAAAACAGGTTTTGAAAGGAAGTGCAACAAACACAGGTCCTGCTAAAAAGAGTGGACATCTCCCCTCTGTCTCAATGTTGTATGTATTTGTCTGACCCCAATCACGCCACCTTTTCTTAACATGTATTGTATTGTAATTGCATTTATATAGTTAGTTATTTGGATTCAGAAGGACAGCGGAGGGATAGAAGAGGGAAAAAGGTTTTCATTTTTATAGCGCTTGTTACCCCTGGTGGAGTGTTGAAGCGCTTTTTTCCACGAGTAGCACGCTACTCCGGAACCCATAAAGGATTAGTGGTGAATTAGTAGGTAGATGGAAAGCAAAGCACTGCTTGTTGAGACTCAAACTAGTGCCCCTCAGGTGACCCTTTTTGTCAGCATCAAGTGTGTAGTCACTCAGTCATCCTGCCGGCTTTGCAGAGTCATTTGTATTAATATATACTTTATACAGGGTCAGGCGCTGCTGTGGCATGACATTGGTGGAAGATGTAGGTTTCGAACTCCACACACAATTTCTTGTGGTGGGCGCGTGATTCCGAATGAAGCCTCCCCATGCTTCAGAGCCTGTGACTTGGACAGGTCTGTAGTGGAGGAAGTTGTGTCTATTTCCTGGCGATGATCCTTTTTGCAGCGGCCAACCTTATTTATATATATATATATATATATATATATATATATATATATATATATATATATATATATATATATATATATATATATATATATATATATATATAATCTACTGGCGGTTGCCAGTAGATAGTTATAGTTACAACCTAGTTTCCATAGGAAATCTCAAAATTCTATTTTGAATAACTTTGGCGCCGGTTGACGAATTATCGCGAAATTTTCAAAACAAATGGGGCGCTCCGTTCAGCTCCTACCCTGAAAGTCTCGGGGTGATTCGTCAAGCGGGGGCCGAGAAAAAGGGGGGGTCCCAAAACGCGTTTTCCCCATGCATTTTTCCATAGGACCTTTAGTCGAAGGTACAGCCCGAACGGCTAAACAGAATTACGTGAAATTTGGCAGAGAGGTAGCCATAAGGTCAAGGAAGTGCCTTTTGAAGGTCTCGTGTAAATCTGTTCAGTATTTCCTGAGAAAATAGCATTTAAAAGCATATAAATATCTATACGCGTGCACCGTGCGCGCACCCTGACGTGCGCGAGCGCAATTCTGATTGGTTGTTAGATGTCGGTAAACATTCGAATCGGTCGAAACCAGGAAGTGTCGGCCGCCATTTTGTCTCTCGCAGTCTGAGGGGGTGAAAAACAAAGGTGGAGAACGTGAAAAGGGGGCAGGGTGGACAGTTCCTGACCCCCTAGCCTTTGTCAGGGGGTCCCAGGAGGACCCCCAAGGGCAAAAAAATGTTTTTATTTTTTTTTCGAAAAATCGCGGAGTGTGCGCACACTGAAAAAACACACGTAAAAATGTTTTCTTTAATTTTTAATGGAAGATTAAGCGAGGTTCGCGCACCGTGCGCGCATGCTAAAAATCCCATAAAAAAAATAAAAAATACATACATAAATTAGCATTTAAAAAACCTTTGAAATTCACTGAAAAAACCATAGCTTTCACACACGTTATAGTTACGAATTAGCATTTAAAAAACCTTGCAAATTCACTTAAAAAACCATAGGTTTCACACATGTTATAGTTAGCTGGACATTTCACTCGTAAAAAACCAATGAAATTCCCCCGTTATAGTTAGTGCAGGCAACTATAACTCACGCGACCGCAATCCTCTGCTGATGACGTCAGATATTACATCACTGATGATATATGTGTCTTTCTGAAAAATAAATATTTGTAATATATGTATAGCTAAAGATTAATGGAAGAAGACATGGGTAAATAAGTGTCTAAATACAGTGATGTAATATCTGACGTCATCAGCAGAGGATTGCGGTCGCGTGAGTTATAGTTGCCTGCACTAACTATAAGGAATTTCATTGGTTTTTTACGAGTGAAATGTGCAGCTAACTATAACATGTGTGAAACCTATGGTTTTTTAAGTGAATATATATATATATTTTTTTTTTTTTCCTCACAAAAAACGTAAGGTTAAAGTAACTTTATAGTGAGGTGAAAATGTTTGCGACAGCATTAACGTTTTGACCTAAAAAAAAAAACACACAAACACCAGTTATAGTAATCTTGAGTGAATATGTAATTTGTTAATCTGTAACTCACACCACGAGTAACTGTTGCACATATAGTAGTGAGTGATACCTACTACCATGTTACTCTTTTTCCTTGCGTAATTTACTTTGCTCTATTGTAAAGCTCTCTGACACCTCTGGGTAAAGTACACGCTATATAAAAACGCATTAATAAATAAAGAAATAAGTCCATCGTGACCCTCTGTGTAGCTGGGAACGCCGCCTCCTGATGCTAATGCGCTCTCCGCTAACCTGTCACTCAGGGTACAAGGCTGTCTCTTGATGTTAACTCGCCCTCTGATGACCTGTCACTCAGGGAAACTCGAGGTGCCATCTACTGACGTCATTGCGCCTGGACGTGTCATTTCTTGATGTTAATTTGCCTCCTACCGTCCCGAAGCAGTCAAGGGTCTCTTTTGTGATTCGGGGAGGCTGTCTCACACAGTTAATATGAGATAAGCGGGCCGCTGTCACTTCCTGTCTGCCACGGGCACCTCCGCAGAAACCAAGAGCCAAGGTCTCGACTCACATCGAGTGAGTGAAACTGCATTAACGCTGCGAGTGAGACCAGTGGGTGAGACTCGGACACGAGGAAGGCTCTGCTGCAAGTGGTAAAAGTGACCCCTAGTAAAAGAGAGGCAGGACTCCAGAGGGTGGGACCTACACCCAGCGAGGGGGCCACCCACAAAGGTGTGTGTCTAACACCCAGCGAGTGAGCCTGTGCTCAATCGATTGGGATTTGCATCAAACACGTGAGGCTGTGGTTCAAAGAGTGAGACTCAAAACAGCGAGTGAGACTGTGCAGCAAGAAGTGGAAGGAGTGAAAGTACTCTTCAAAGTGAGACCTGCAGCCACTGTGAGAGAGACTGCACTACGGTGTGAGACTGACACTAGATGCGACGGGCTGTGCTCCATAAAGTGAAACTTCAATGAGTGAGACTGTGCAGCATGGTGTGAGACTAACACTAGATGAGTGAGTCTGTGCTCCAAAAAGTGAAACTTCAATGAGTGAGACTGTGCAGCATGGTGTGAGACTAACACTAGATGAGTGAGTCTTTGCTTCAAGTCAAGGAGTGAAACTTCAATGAGTGAGACTGAGCAGCAAGGTGTGAGACTAACACTAGATGAGGGAGCCTGCCCTCGAAGAAGTGAATCTTACATTGAGTATTGTATTATAATTGCATTTATATAGCGCTTACAACCCATTCGAGGCATCAAAGTGCTTTTTCGGTGAGTAGCACGCTACTCCAGAACCCATAACGGATTAGTGTTGAATTAGTATAGTGAAATATGAAAGTAATTCGAGTGGTGGATAGGTTAGTCAGTTATTTGGATTCAGAAGGATAGCGGAAGGGATAGAAGAGGGGAAAAGGTTTGCATTTATATATCGCTTGTTACCTCTGATGGAGTGTTGAAGCGCTTTTTTGGTGAGTAGCACGCTACTCCGGAACCCATAAAGGATTAGTGGTGAATTAGTATAGTGAAATATGAAAAGTAGTTTGAGTGGTGGATCTGTTATTCAGTTATTTGGATAGAGAAGGGCAGCGGCAGGATAGAAGAGGGAACAAAGTTTGCATTTATATAGCGCTTGCTACCCCTGATGATGTGTTGAAGCTCTTTTTCCGGTGAGTAGCACGCTACTCTGGAACCCATAAAGGATTAGTGGTGAATTAGTATAGTGAAATATGACATTTGAGAGGTGGACATGTTAGTCTGGTATTTTGATTGAAAAGGGTAATGGAGGGATAGAAGAGCAAAGAATTTAGATGTACTTATTTATTTTTGAGCTCCTAGCAGTAGTAGGAGGCTTGGGATGAGTAAAAAGGGACATGGAGGGGAAGAGTCAGAGGGAAGAGTTTAGAAAGGTTTGTTTGGGGGATCGGTATAGTAAAAGAGGTGCCAGGTGGTGCAAGGAGGGGTAGAGCAGGGGAGAGTCTAGAAAGGGCTATTTTGAGGATCATAGTAGCGGTATGGGGTTTGGGAAGAATGAGAGAGTGGATGTAGAGGATATATTGATAAAGGTATAGGGTGAGAAATAGAGTTTTGCATTGGAAAGAGTTGTAGAAAGAAGTTTGAGATGAGTCAAAGTTGGGGTAGAAGATATATTGAGAGAGGTATAGGGTGAGAAATAGGGTAGTGCATTGGAGATGCTGAATTAGAAGAAAGTAATAAATATATAGATCCATAAGTACATGGAAAGTATATAGATGCATAAAGAAAGTAAGTATATGTAGATTAAAGATATTGATAGAGGTATAGGGTGAGAAATAGGGTAGTATATTGAATATGCATTTTTTGGGGGGAGAAAAGTAATAAATATATAGATCCAAGTACATGGAAGGTATATAGATGCATAAAGGAAGTAAGTATATGTAGATTAAAGATGCATTAGATAAACTCTAATTTTCAAGTGTTGTACTTAAAATGTATTTTATTTATTTGAAAAAAAACACAATTATTCTACATGTTTATACAAAGCAATACACATATATAGGTACCTATCTATAGTACAAATAAATGCTCATATACAGAGGGATATGCGGTATATTTCTGTTTGCGTATGGTGCTTATGTGGGGAAGAGCCAATTCTTGAGTAGTTTTCTAAAGATAAGGGGGTTGTCCGTGGATCTTATGTTGGGGGGTAAGGAGTTCCATAGTTTGGCTACTTGAACAGAGAAGGATGTGCCACCCATGGTTTTTAGATCTCGCCTGACCCAGCGCATGCGCTGGTCTGGCGAGACTTATTGAGAGGGCTCCAAAAAGTGCTACCAGGCCAGCCTAGAGGTACAGTGCATGTGTGCGGGCACGCGCCGCGCTTTACCGCAATTACTTTCACTTTCGCGGCCGTACGGCCGCTTTGATGTTTGATCGTGATCCCGATCGCGATTACTTTAACTTTCGCGGCCGCTTTGCATAGCCAATAGGTCTCGCTTTTGGGACCTTATAAGTATTTAGTTATGCAACTGTTGCATGGCTAAACACTTATAAGGTCCCAAAGGCGAGACCTATTGGCTATGCCAATGCTTGTTTTTCTTGTATCTTGGGATTTTGAGGCGAGGTGCCACTCTAGAGCGGAGGTTTCTATGTTGAATGTTGGGTGAGACTGCGCAGCAAGGTGTGAGACTTGCACCAAACGAGTGAGGCTGTGCTCCAGGGTGCTTGATATACTAACCCTAGCGTGCCGCCAAAAGAATGGGCCCCTGTGGGGAGTGTTCAGCCGCTCTTCATAAACGTCCTTACTTTACTCCCTGCCAGGGTGAAGCGTACACACATTTACAGCCCCACATCCCAGACGAGAGCTCAGCAGGGAGGACGCGAGGGGAGGGGGCGTGAAGGGCTCGCTCCATAAATCTCGCTGTGATAAGCGCCCTGTTAAGGCAGATAGCTCTGTGCTGTCTGCCCCTCCATCAATCTACCGGGCTGGCCCACACCCACCTCCTCCCAGCAGCCCCCGCGGCAGCCGGCTCGGGAGCTGCTGCGTCTGAGGAGACGTCTTCACACCAGGGAAAGTGTGTCTGAGTGAAGGTGGAAATGTGCACTCTGAGGGATGCACTTCCGGAGATGTCTCATTGAGAGAGACACTCCCGCGCCCCTGTGCATGTCATAGTGTTTGAGTACTAACTGATATTGTACGATCCTAATCCTATTGTGTTTTTGATTTTTGTGTGACTGCCATCTTTTGTTTTATTTTACTTTTTCATTTATCTTGTTTGTATCTGTAACGTATAAGTATGTAAATTTCCTCATGTAACATACCTGGTTCTATTGTGAAGCGCTTTGGGTAAAGTCCGCGCTATATAAAATTGCATTAAATAAAAATAAAAAATTGTAAAACTAGCTTCCTGAATTCAACCATCTGTTGGCGTCATACTGCTCTGCATGGATCTTTGTCACTGATGTTGTAATGTTCTGTACTCCTACTTTGATTGTGTCAGAACCCCATGTAGCGAACATTGTTACTGATGTCCTAACGCCCTGTACTCCTACCTTATATATTTCACAACGTCACCTAGTAAACTTCATCACCGATGTCTTGATGCCCTTTACTCCTACCTTGTACAAGACACAAGGACATGCAACGATTCATGTCACAACGCCACGTAGCAATCTTTGCCATTGATGGCACAATGTCGTGTGCTACCGTCTTGTATGTTGTGACTCCTTTGGCCACTGATATGTACACATGCAGAAATGTATGTTCTTAACTGCATATAATCCTACATTACTGTGCTGTACATTTCACAGTTCAATCTTATAAGCGCTGTAAAACCCTGCAGCATTATCGTACGGCCTCTGATAATACTTGTAATGCCAGAACACTCCGTACTAATCGTAGGAAGCTGGCTCTGTATATGATACTGCCACTAAGTGGTTATACCGTGCAGAAAGTCCAAGGGTTCCCCAGAAGTGTACAGGGCTCAATGGAAAACCCAAAGTGCTCTATTAGTGGTAGTGTGGGTGAGCACACTTAGGCTTAACACAGAGGAGTGTAAGACATTTATTGCACAACAGTGATCAATAACGGACACAACTCAAAAAGGAGATCCAGATCAATTTTAGAAAAATATACTTTGTTTGTACTTTATTTTAAGACCAAGATCTTTGTAATAAGTTAACTACATTTTAAATGAAAAATAATTTTCACTTTTAAAAATCGACACAAACTTTTCAACACAATCCAATGTTATCCAGTGGGGAAAACAATAATGCGGTTAAACAGGAAAGTATTGCATTTACAATCCCAGTCTTCGGAGTCAAAAGTTAGCAAGGGCCAGGCGGCAGGTAAATACCAAAACTGCATCACCAGCAGCACAGGGGCGGCCGAGTGCAGAGGTCAAAATCGGAGTTCGGCCCAATGCTTTCCAATGAAGACAGGGGGTGCCTAGAGCCACACTGCTTGCAGGTAAGTAGATTGGTTGCATGGGGCAAGCTTTGGGGGTGAGGTTAAGCACAGAGATGGCGCAAAGCAGCACCAATCATACACCACCAGCGGCACAGGGGCGGGCGGGTGCAGAGTGAATTTCGACGTCAGGCCCCCAATGCTTTTCAATGGGGACACTTGTCGGCAAGGAGGCAGCAGGCGTGGCACTGGAGGTTGAAGGAGGAAGACCACCTACAACAGAGGTAAGTAGACGTATAGGGGCACCATCTGTAGAGCTCACCAAGGCCCAGGGGCTTCGGGTGCATGGGTGCCTTTCAGCTTCACAGTCTTCTTACTGGAGCCGGTCGGGGGGAGCCTCTGGATTCACACTGCAGGTGCCGTCGTGGAGGGCAGGAGAGGTCAACCAACGCTGGACATGAGGTCAGGATCGCCAGGGAGACCTCAATGCACATGTGAGCCACTCAGACCCGGGCCGTGGGTGTCGGGTGCAGAGTGGGCAGCAGACGTGGGTCTGCCTGGATCCGGTTTCCTTGGAGTAGGTTTCTTCTTGGACAGGTCTGCTGTCCATGGGAGACTGGAGTCTTTTTTGAAGGAAACAGCCCTCCCAGGATTTTCAGAGGTCGCTGGCTGCAAGACAGGTTGCAGGTTCGCAGAAGCTGGAGACAGGCTGGTAGGACTGGGGCCAAGGCAGCCATTGTCTTCAGTCTTCTCTGCACGGTGGTCATTGCAGATCTAGTTTCCAGGTGTGAGGAGGTAACCTACATACTAGATTTAGGGGTGTTTTAGGGGAGTACCAGGTAGAGCCAATGGGCACCTTACCTGGAGAGTTTACACCCTCTATTATACCACCCTCCTGTGGGAGGGGAGCATAGACCTAGCCCTGATTGGAGGGTCCCCGATCTTCAAAATGGTGGGGACTGAAAGATGTGCTTCACCTCACCTTAGGGGTGGAGATGGCAGAGGTAGGCACACCTCCTATTCTTCTAAAGTTTTCCCACATGTTTTCCCGCTCAACGTTGGGGTATAAACCGGGGGCTGCCATCTGCTGCTAGCAGCACAGGCTGGGGGATGCATTACAAAGGTGGCAGGCTTTTGAAGTTTCCCCTACGAGCTTTAGACCATCCTGGGGGGGGAGGTGTGACACCTCTGCCCAGGATATGCATCGTTTCTGGTCCCTAGAGAGCGGAGGCTCCCCCCCCCTCCCCCCCCCCCCCCAGGGGTACAGAAACATGTCTGGTAGTGTCAGGCTGCCTAGAGCCAGTCAGAGACCACACCACGGTTGGCAGGTTTTCAGGGGTCACCTCTGAGTTGCCCTCTGGGTACATGGTACAATAAATCCCACACTGGCATCAGTGAGGGTTTATTAAAGGGAATTGTTTGGTGAAGGCATCTGCTGGGGAACTCGAGTTGTCAAGTTTCAAGCCCATGTACTCTCTATAGCTTCACTGGCACTTACAATATTAGGAAATTGGCCCAATTATTGTAGGGGCACACCGGCTCCTGCAGATATGCCCTCACCTTTGGTATAGTACACCCTGCCTTAGGGCTGTGAGGCCTGCTAGAGGGGTGACTTACCTATGCCTTCAGGTAGTGCTGGTTGGCATGGCACCCAGGCAGGGTGCCATGTTGACTTTGTCCGTTTCTATCTCACAGAGGCTTGCAGGCTGCAAAGGCCTTGGCATGGTCCTAGTGAGAGGGGTCTCAAGGGACCCTCTACAGCTCCCAGGTCCTAGGTACCCAGGTTACCACTTACTAGGGACTTACAAGGGGCAGAAATACCAATTGTTGATATGTTTTTAGGGAAGAAGAACTGGCACAGGGGACCTGATTGGCAGGGACCCTGTGCACTACAATCGAAACCAGGCAAAACGTGCTGCTAACCATATCAAAAGAGGCGCTTTCTCACACTAATATGTTGAATAAGTGACAACACCTGTGTCAGCATCTGACACCTGTCGAAGGAGTTTGTAACTTCTCGCATCAATCATTGCTGATGTGATAATAGTGTTTATTGCTGTCCTGGGCATGTAATAACGTCCTCTTGTGGCACTCACGACACAGTGCTCTGTCATAATAACTTGTACATGTCACAAAGCCCCGCATCCATCATTGGCGGATGCCATAAGTGAGCGCATTAGTGCCCTGGGCCTGTGGTAAGTCCTCTTGTGGGACCGGTGATGGAGTGTTCTGTGATAACAACGGTTAAGTGTCGCAGCCCTGTGTATCCGCCTCCCACACATGCCCAGCATTTGTGCCTCGAACACCTCATTATTTGTGTCTACAGATGTCACAGTGCCCTGCACATCCCACAAGACGCCACAAAGCGGTGTGCATAAATCACAAGGCGCGATGTCAGACACTGATTAATGTCGCAGTCATGGAACACTTTCCCATAGAAGTTATTATGTAAATTAATGATTGTCGTGGATTCCACTTTTAAGGATTATGGGAAAGTGTGCGAAAAACTGCAAAGTTCACAAAACTTGTGTGGTTCAAATTGGGAAACTTGAAGCGTTCCCTAAGTGGAAGGGAGAGGTTCCAAGGGTCGGCCACAGGGGCTACCTGCCAGGATGCCAATGACCGGAGGGTTGAAATGCCAGTCTGAGCCCCCTCCTTGGGAGGAGGTGCTAAGAGGCCAGGTGGGACCCAAACCCTGTCCTTAACATGGACAGGCCTGCCAGGGATCTGTTCCAAGAGAGAAGTCTTGGAAAGTCTGAGGGTCCTGGAGAAAGGGTGAGTGGTATGCGGGGCTTTGCCCCAGCCCCGCTAGCCTGCCATAGGCAGTCCTGCTGTAAAGTCCCCCCAGGGGCCCCTGCAGGCCTGTACTCTGGAGACTGGCTGGGGACTGAGGAGAGGCCAGGTGCATAAACGCGAGGCTGGGCCTAACATGCTGAGATATTTAAGGAAAACAACAAGCGCATTACATTACGAAGGAGGCCTCGTTTCATTTCATGTATCGATCGCGTGTTCCATTTCATTTCACGTATTGATTAAAGTATTGGCTTTCCCACCTCCCATAATGCCCACGCGGTAAAAAGAGAATGAAGGGCCTAGAGAGGAGATGCTAAGAAAAGGTGCCTAGAAGTGGCAGTAGGCGCTGACAACTGTTGTGGGAGGGGATGCGGTTTAGGAAACGTTTATCGCTAATGGTGGAAGATTCCATCACCACGCATGAGGGATGTTTGCCTTGGTGGCTTGATCTGGTGGTTCTCGACGCCATGTTAAGTGGTGCCGCCCTTTGACCTCTGGCATCAGCCTGAACTTCATATTGTCTATAGGTTCCTCCATCTTTGAACAGGCACCCGTTAGACGTTAGGCACTGCTTCTGGTCTCTATGGTTCTACAGTCGTAGAACTGGTGGTAACAAACACAAGACCCTGAAAACGTGAAAATAAAGCAGGCAAACTGGCCCATTAACGCCTGCGAGGGTTACTCTCCCGTCAAACGACCAGTAAAGGGGGGGGGGGGGTATTCTACCCTACAGCTTAAACAGTTACGTTTTCAGAAGCTTGCGGCAGCCTTTCTTCCCACTTTACTCACTGGAAGACTTTGGGTGTGTTCTGCTTCCGGTTCACAATCTGAACATCCCAGGACTCCAGAGGGGAAGTGGTGGGGAAGGGACTGTGGACCATGTGACAGCCTAATTCCAAGAAGGTGGATTTTCAAAGCTGGAGCTGCAAATGTCTGCCTCATTGTGGGCCTTACGGAGCACTCTGGGCTCCTATGGAGCACGAAGGAACCCAGACGCAAGCAGGTGTCAGGCATCCAGTGAGCAGAGAGTATTAGGGAGTTCGTGCAGAGAGATGGTGGCTCTCTTTCTGGGGATCCCCAGAGGCAGTGTTTTGACCCCCGAGCTTTAAACGGCTCGAGACGGCCACTCCCTACTGGTAGGTTAACCACACGTGGGTAGAGTCACACTCAGGCGAGGGCAAGCTTTAGGGTATAGGTACATAAGTACCGGGGCTTCCGTACCTGTGTCCCGGCACCACCCTGATACCCCAAACCCCCTTTGTGGGTTTCAGGCCTTGGTAAAGGCCGTGCTCCTCTGAGGCAAGAGTAGAGCATTATGGGAGGTTTTTTTGCATAAGCCAGTCTCCCCCCCCACTCCCCCCCCGTGCTGACCTTGCTGCCTTTGACTACCTAACATGACTCCACGTTGCATAGGTGGTACATAAAGTTACTGAGACATCCGTTCTTCACACCGGTTCCTGGATGGCGGAAAGGATCTTTAACTCCTAGGGTCAGGGGACCCTAGTGGAAGCGACTCCGCAACTGAGTGAGGTAATAGCTGAATTTCATGTCTACAAAGTCAAAGCTTACTCGCTGGGACGACGGAAGGCTGCACGAGCAAACACTCGGAGGGCGGTAAAATGGATGACAACAAATAATAAGGGCTAATACAGACACGATGGGAGAGAAAACCTAACGAAGACAAAGAACTATTTGGGGAAACCGGGACGGAATTAGAACTGGTTAAAAAATAACTCTAACCATACCGACGAAACAGCCCTGAGGAAGTTGCGGCCACCTGCCCTGGGCGACAAAACAAGTGTTGGCTAAAAGAACTACACTAGAACATATGAAAATAACCCTAACAAATACAAAGAAGAACAAGAATTGTTGATATCTGTTATTTATGTAATACATGTTGACATTAGCGTGTGCTGGGGAAACCAATTTTTTGTACGAACTGGGTGATTTTGGTCGTCCAACTGGAGAGTGGGCGATCTCTCCACCTCAAAGCACCGCACATAAATAAGCTCACGACAACTTTCAAGTGTACTTCTGTAGAGCGCCACAGAACCTTCTGAAAACCTCACCGACACTAGCGTATCATGTCTACGAAGTAGAAGTGGTAAAGAAATTACTAGATCAGGTATAAGTTAGAGTGAATTGGGATTTGAAAACATGTACGTGTACACAAGTATAATGCATCCACAGCCCCTTTTACCACCCTCCCTCCATCATTCACCAGCTCCAAATTCAGTTCCTCCGTGAGGTACAAGCTAACCCATCCCCCTGCTGTGTCTCAGTGAAGACGTTTGGTTGGGTTCTCTGCTCATCTTTCGCTGTGGAGTCATCCTGGTGGTTTGTGTTGGAAATAAACCCTTACGGTAGTTGATGAAGCCGACTAGGTTTCCTCACATATCTTTGTGTGTAGCCTGCTAACCCTTGTATTTTTGTGTTGTCGTCTGCGGTAGTGAAGGAAGGAGAGGCCTTGTGAATGTAGGCAGAGACCTCTTGAGGTTGTAGTCACTGAACTGGGACAAGGAGTAACTTTCTGGAGGTAGCGCACCATCTGTAGTTAGACCTTCAAAGATTCGCTTTCACAAATTTCTCTAGCTACATCTCCGTTTCCATGTCTATCACTGTAGAAAAGGGGGGCAGCACTTAAGTCACATACTCCAGTCGGGCTTAAGGGCTGAAACCAAATACTTCTTTTGATGAAGACATTTTGTGGGCTGTCGAACATGGCGTCCATCTTTGAATGGGCATCCATTCAGAACACCGGCTTGGACATATGATAAGAAGTCAAGGTTGCTGCCTTGCCAGTCTCTGCGAATGATTGTTTGTGATAAACAGAGCAATGGCTTCCATTTACCCAGTGCGGAAGGCCTTGAGCGACTTCAGTGTCTTTGAAATTGCACAACAGAAGGCAAACCGTGAACAATCCACCTCCAAACTGTTGCCTTAGTAACTGCCTCCTGTCGGACTCTACCTCAAAAAGAGGCGAAGCATGTGCTTTGTGGGTGTAAGTGGCTTTGAGCTCTCAATATAAAAATGCAAATCCTCCTAGAAATCCAATTTGTGGATTATTCTTTGCAAATTAAGGAGTGAGGCATAGCAAAAACCACTGCCAGCGTATCAGCCTCTGTGAAGTAGGGTGGAGGGGCACTTTATTCGCACACGCTATCTTAATTCCAATACTCTGCTTCATGCGGCTTGTCAGCCAATAGTTTGCTGCAAAATGGCTCTGTTCTGCTGTCAGTATTAGCTAACAGTTTTCTGCTATTCTCTGCTAACAGAAAGCTGCAAACATTCACTAAAAGAGTATTGTCACAATTTGCTGACTGGTAGCTACGATACCTTGCTGACATTGCGTTGCCGATCCTTGTTAAAACTTAAACCCTTACCAGAGCAAAAATGTGCTGACACGGACTTTCAACTGTGCCACATCAGTTTCAGGTACCTCAGTCAGTGCATTTTTTTATGCTCACTTCACAAAAATAAAGTCAGTATCGCAGGTACTATCATGGACATACAAACAGGATTGGATGACCTGTTATCACGTGCATTGGGACAATGTGGGATCTTTGTAAACCGACGGAAGAGGAGCAGCGGATTATTATAGCCCACCGTAGCAGGCTATACCGGCCATTAAAGGCCCACTCCAGCGTTAAAGACCTGAGCCGAAGGGGAGGGCCTTTAACAAGGGAGCGGGGATTTAATGGTCGATATAACCTGCTACGGCGGGCAATAAGGCTATTAGAACATTCTGCCACTTGAGGGCAGAATGTTCTAACAATTAAACAAAGGCCTCCTGGAGCCTGAGGGGATTGAAATCCCCTAGGGCTCCGAGAAGCCTTTGTTGAAACAACACTGGAACGCTGCTCTGCTGGCTTTTACCGGCCCGCAGAAGCGCAGGGAACTCCACGGTATTCAATGGAGAGCTCCACATTCCAATGTTCTAAACGTGTATAAAACTTGGGCTTACAAGACGTCACAAGGTAGTGTGGTGAAATGGGGTTCATTGGTGCACCCGTGCGTGAAGAGCTCAGATTTTAGCATCCTTTCTGAACCCCTAAGTGTTAGAATCAGCCATGAACAACTACAAGGGAATCCTAGAAACCATACCACTACTTTAGCTAGAGAGAGCCTAAAAAAACTGCATTTCTTTAACAGGCCACAAAAAAACACTACAAATTGGCAAGTTTAATTGCAAATGGCTTTTAAAATCATTATCTAATCAAGAGTTAATAAAGTGAAAATGATTAGAGAGCGAGAGGCTGGCCTTTCCTGGCTGCAGTGATTAATGAAGAGGCCGCCTTCGGAAGGATGCTGGTGGAGAGCTGACCTTTCGTTGGCCGCTGTGTGTTATGTATCATTAAAGGCCCTCAAGGAAGCGTCTGTAGGGCATTGCTGCTCATATGGGGGAAACGGATGTTAATTACGAAAAATATGTGATGCGTGTTCACATACAGGAAGCAGGACCCCGTGCCAGCTCCCCCTGCGGCAGCTCTCCTGTCCAGCTTGCCCGCAGTCTGCTAGCCTCTGCTGCCTGTCTGCCTGCTTCATTCTGTTTGTGCCCACTCTGCTCATTTCTGTCTTTGTATTGCATTTTCTGTTTGTTTTGCTGCCCTTTGTTTTGCTTTTTCTGCCCCCCATTTCCTGCTAGTTTTTCTACCCTCCGTTTTTTCCCTTTTCTGCTAGTTTTTCTGCCCTCCGTTTTTTCCCTTTGCTTCTCGTTTTTCTGCCCTCTGTTTGGCCTTTTCTGCTCGTTTCTTCCCTCTTCCCACCATTTCCTCAAGCCCTGGCCTTTCGATGGAGACGTCGCCCCCCAGAGCCCGGATACCCAAAGGAGTGACAAACCTGTGATCTACAAATGCTGATTGACTCATGCATGGAAGCAGCCGGTCCTACAAGGTCTGCTCGAGGGTTTAGAGTCTTCGGGCTCTGACCACCAAAACCAATCCAAGATGGCGGTCTCCCCACCATGATCCCTGGGGCCTAGGGACACTTCCTGTTTTATTTATGACAGGCTTCTACAACACAAACAGAGACAGTGACTACGCCAGTGCTCAGATTCATGTTTCCACCACCAGAACCTCTCTGCTTCCCTCATACATGGCACAGCGTTCATTTGACTCTCGCGCAATGTCATTACTTTATGTACCATGTAAAGTTTCCAAATTCGCCACACTTCATGGGTGAAGGTTTTACTTCCCCCCCAACTGTTATTCTCACCATGAGGCAGGACTCTAGAGGGCATACAGGGAGATGGGTTATATCCAGGGTCAATGGTATTATGCGGCAGAGAAGGACCGAATTATGTGGTAGTTTTGACTAAATTATGCAACAGGAAAGGCAAATTTGGCGTAATGCGGCACCTTGGCTGTTAGTACTAACTCATTATTTTGATATTTTTACATGTAAACACTCTCTGGAGAAAGGTTTCACCTCATTAGTACCACTTTGACAACCAAATACAGAAATAAGCAATAGACGGGTGACCAGTCAACCTTTGCGAAGGGCCTTCCACTGCGCAACAACGCATGTTTGCTGTGCTTTTAGTAACGATTGATCTGCATGCACTAGAAACAATTATTTTTTGGCCAAAATCTGCAGATAATGCCGCAGATAATCAATTGTGTAGTAAATGCTGCAAATCCATAACTATGCAGAAAATGCAGCGACCGCAAAATCAAATAACTCCAGTGACCCTGGTTCTTTCACAAAAGGCCAACGACAGAGAAAGCCCGTCAGGGCTGGGTCTGAGTCAGTCCTGACATCTGAATAAACCAGCCAGTCACGACGAGTCGCTCTAACCCCATGAATAGCCCACAATCTGATACTCTTGGGTCATGTTCGCGCTTTATAAAATACTTTAAATAAAGAGGAAGGCGGGGCCAGCATCGGCCCCGCCGCCATTATGGTGGTCGGCCGTGCCCCCACCGTAACTGTGCCCTCCACCAGTCCTGGTCACTCGCTGACTAGCGTGGCCCGGAAGTGATTGAATCACTTCCGGGTCACGTGAGGCTCCCCCGCGCCCCAGAAGCGATCCGATCACTTCCAGGGGCGTGGGCGACCCTCGGGACTTTAAAGCCGGGGGGAGCTCTGCGATCATTCTCTCTTTCCTCCCGGCTGCACATCGGGCGGATGTGCGTCACCTCCCTCGGGAGGCTCTTTAACTGTTTCTGCGTTATGGTATGTTATGAATATAACGTGTTTGTATGTTAATAAATACGATCGGGGGTCAACGACCCCCTATTCCAAAAACAAGAAAGTTTCTTTGTTTTTGTCACCAGCAGGGGAGGAGGGGGCGTTAGGCCGTACCAGACCATATACACTTTGCCAGCCGTCACTTCCACGGTTTGCAGGAAGGAGCCTCAGTGGCTGTTTCCCGCCTTCCCCTGGCACCTTCCTGTTGTCTCCCCCCCCCCCCCCCCCCGTCTGTTATGATTGTTCTGAAATGCGTTGTTTGTGGAGTTCTCTGCCCCCCCACGACCCCCTCCCCCTTCCGCCAGAGCGAGGAAGGGGGGGAATAAAGGCTCTGTATAAATGAACAGTTGTTCTGCTTTCAACGAGAATTCCCTGTCCTGTTTTCTAAAGCTACATTCCAATTTTCTCGCCCACATGCAGCTTCGAAATCTATATTTTTTTGTCAGCTGGAAAATATGAACAAAGCCTTTGCTACAGTTCGTCGCCACTGGAGCGCTATTCCTGCAAGGCTCAGCGCCGCAGAGCCAGAACAGACCATTCTGGGTCCACTCATGCTGCACCGATAAAAAAAAACAGGGCAGACACAAGAACACTGCACTAGTCTCTCAAGGAAAAGAACTCAGACTTAGGCCCTGATTACGAGTCTGGCGGAGTGGAATTACCGTATTGAATTCACCCAGCGCCTTGAGACCCTCACGGGTGAGTAGTCACGCTTAACAAACACCTGATTGATTGATTCACCTGAATTTCAGTGGCCGGTGCTCCTGCACGCGGCTTTCCTGGGTGTTGGTAGACTGGACCTGATTTTACCGGGCGGTAATTCTGCATGAGGCTTTGGCTGCAGTAGCAGCAGCCAGGCTTCTCTCCTGTTATGTTTTTCGTCAGGTGGTGGTGGTGGAGTTCCAGAATTTAGTTTGCCCTTCTCTCCCGACCCCCCTCTTCCTCTACCGCCACCCCACAGAGAGGCCCAGTATATATGTACCACCTGTCCAGGGGAGGAGGTAAATGTATGTCATAACCCCTACTCGGAAATCTATGTGGTTTTAGGACCCAGTACATCCGGGTCCAAGTGGTTATTCCCCATTGCATGGGGTTTAACTCATGAATGGAGGGTATCCACGTGGTATTACGGCATAGTGATGTAAATTCTGCATATAGCATTGGAACCCCATGCTTGTGATTCTTGGGGGACAACGGGGAGCCTCCCGCTTCCTACAGCAGTACTTTAGGACAGTGGTCCCCCACGTGTAGCGCGTGAGCAGTTACTCACAGACCCCTAAAATGTTGCTCGCCAGATGACCCAAGAGCAATGGTGTTTTTTGCCATGGCTGCATGGTGCAAGCATCCATGATGCCTGTTTCCCCATGGCTGTGTCTGGCACAACAACTAGTCTTCCAGAAGTCCAGGATCTGAGGGTCGAAGGCGGCATCCTCTGTAAAGGTGGGGTGACATCTTCTAGAGGGCGCTGTAAGCTTTGAGATGAGGTCTCCACCAGCGTGAACAGCAGGAGGGATCAGGGGGTATCAAGTGGCTGCAAACACCAGGGACAGGAGGAGACGGCATGTCACTGCGACCGTTCTGCCTGTGCAGGAGCGGTATCTTTGCAGTGCAGATTAGGTCTAGGCCAAATTTTATTACACTGGAGTCATTTTGTTAATTTTGTGTTACTCTTTTGATGCGAAATTAATAAAAATTACGCAATGACGAACGTTTGCATAAGTAAGAGTGATCAAGCACAAAAATCCTATCGCAGGAGCAACGAACCCAGTGGGAGCGGGCAGCTGTTAGCATTTAGCGCTATTTTCTTAGCGCAAAAAAAATCTTTGGGTACATTTTGGATGTGAGGGTGCATTTTATGCTAAGAAATTAGTGCCAAATGCTGGGTTATGCTTCTCACGTAATTTTGCTGTAATTTCACATAATTACCCTACAGCTAATTTCACAATTTACACCCCCTCAAGATTAGGCAGTTGAATGACTCTCTGACCCCAGCGAAGTCACTTTATCCTGCTTGGAATTTGCTTAGAATGCGCACTGCTAACAGTGTGGATGATAGCACAGTGAGCTAACTGGAGAATTATGCAAATAGTAAAGTGATGCCAGGGGTATTTGGAAAGTAGCCAGTTGTGCTGTCTGGGCTTTGCAGACATCTGTAAAATGCATTCTTTGGAGAAATATGAGAATGGGCAAACCCTGCCTGTTCCATTTGGTTTAGCTATGGGAGATTGGAGAGTGGCGTTTATCCCCACAATTCAGAGTGCATGTCAGGCAGTAGATACAATTCCAAGAGAGTTCTTAAAATGGAAGGTTTCCTCCAAACATGCTCAAAGACAACTCCTACCCAAAAAGCAGGCACACCAGGGTCTCGCTGGAGCCGGCAACCCCGGAACAAGGTTGGAGCTGCGTAGAAAATGGACCCAGGCACTAAAATGAAAGTGCCCCTCCCCAATTAGTAAATCAGATAGCTGAAAAGGGAGGCCTATGTTTGCAAATTGTAAAGGTGCACTGTCTAAGTGTTTTGCATGGTATGGGGGACTGCATGGATTTGAGCTTGCTGCAGGCAATGTTTATTTTAATATCAGGGTAAGTAACCGTAAACCTGTACAAGCAGCACATAAAACAGACCCACAAACAGCCACAAATGCACACATTGAGCTGTCAGAGCAGCCTGACTGAACTATAATATACCAAAATATATAGTATTGCCCGATAGACCAGTCCGACCCTGACCCTGAATACCAGAAGTGGAGGCGACGGGGACCTCTCGGATGAGATACTCTTGAACTCTCACAAACAATTTACTTTCAATGCTTTGGGTATTTCTGCAGCACAGCCCTACTCCCCAAATCATAAGCTGCTGTGTGCAGTCACGCGCCAGCAGCCCATGACCCCCTTACTGACAAACAGGTCTCTGAACACATGACTGACTCTCCCCAGCCCGAAGGGCCTTATACAAGGGATTGAGTTTTGAGAAATCTTCCCACAGCCAAGAAGGACCGTGTACTTCTCGCGAAGACGTAGAAGACATTTCCCTTTAAGTAAAATCTGAGGAGGTTTGACTATAGGGAACATCTCTGCCACCAGTGCGATGCAGTCTGGGATATGTTGCAAAGCCCCCCCTAAGTGTACCCAATGCTGCCAGTGTAAATGATGCCAACCAGATGCCCTGAAAGCCAGGCCCCTCTGGTACCTTGGTGGTTGGCCATTAGACAGACTTATGTCCTAAGCACCCTTTGGGGGGCAGCGGAAGAGGAGGCGGGGTATGTGCCGGGGCCCGGGGCGCATCTGCCCACCGCCCTTCCAGTCCCGCGCACCACGGGAGAGGCCTTCACTGAGCGCCGGTCATCGAAGGGACTTAACCAGCCTGATGAAACTTTTATGGGGCAGATCAGGCTACTACCAGTGGACTCTGCATCCTCACCCGACACCGGCAATTTAAGACTTTTTGGGGCTATTTTCAGAAAATATAATTGACTCAGAAAGAGACTTACCTAGCACAGCGATGGAGAGGAGAGCAGGGACGACCAGGAGCTGCCAGGCGGCACAGACTGGCACATTCATCATTCTGAACCTGGAAAGAGAAAGAGATAGAGTTTTAGAACCTGACCTGCTCCTCTGTGACGCGGCCTGATCTCCGACAACTTCTGTAAAATAGTTATGGGCAGGACCACTGACCGGCTGCAGGGGAGGATCAAAGAATGCGGCAAGAAAATGCAAATTATGTGGCATAATGCGGCACATTTTGTGATGGTATCACTTCATTCGTTTGTCATTTGTTTACACAGTAACACTATCAGGGCTGGGGTTTCATCTCATTAGAACTAGTCTGACATCCAAAATACAACAATAAGCAACAGAAAGGTGACCAGCCAACTTTTGCGAAGAGCCTGCCGCTGCGCAGCAACATGTGCTGCCACTTTTTCAGTAACTTGTGGTCCCTGTAAATTCGAAACACATTTTTGGGGTTGAAATCTGCAGATTATGCAGCAGATGATGGATTATGTGGCAAAAGGGGTAAATCCATAATTATGCGGAAAAAGCCAGGCCAGCAAAATCTCTTAATTCCACTGCCCCTACATAAGGAAATGCTTTGTCAGGCTTCACTGGAGGGCTGTCTGAAGACCACATAGCTACTGGTTTTAGATAGTTCCTTGTGAAGCAGAAACCACGCCTGAAGGGGGCGGGGCACTCCAAAAAATAAAACCTTTATTCACATTAGGCAGAGGAAATTAGCCAAAAAAATGATATCACTTCTTCATTTAAAATAAGTAGTTACCATGACAGATAAGAACAAATCAAAAATATACATTAGGCTTAAAACATGCGGGTAGGCGTAGAACAGACATATGATTTCAGTAAATGGGATTTAAAAAGGTTTGTGCGGCTGTGCTCCAAGAAGTAAAACTTACTGTGGGTGAGAATGAGTCCTAAGGTGTGAGACAAACACCAAATGAGTGAGACTGTAGCCAGTAGTGAAACTGACACCAAATGAGGAAGACTGCAGGAAAGTGTGAGACGGTGAAAAGATGTGTGAGGTTGTGCAACTTAGTGAGACTGTGCAGCAAAGTGTGAGACAGAATCCAAATGAGCGAGACTATGAGGCGACTAGTAAAACTGACAACAAGTGAGTGAGACTGCAGGAAAGTGTGAGACACTCCACAAATGGGTGCGGTTGGGCTACAGACGTGAAATGTACGAGTGAGAGTGTGCTTCAGTGCAGGAGACTCACGACCAAAAGGAGGGCCTCTGTAAGCAGCTGTCTCTTTATAGAGTGCACCATAAAGAGGTACGCTGTGCTTAGAGTCCAGGTATGCCTTATGAGTGGACGGGGCTTGCTCTACCAATCCCAAGGTGCTCTCTTAGGGGCCAGTGTGGTCGAGCATCCTTAGGCTCATCAGAGAGGAGTGTTAGACATTTGTTGTACACACACACAGTCAATAACCGATGCTCGCACTCAAAAAGGAGATCAACAGACACCAATATGGAAAAGTAACAGGTATCTTTATATATATTTTCAACCCGAAAACGTTGTCATCAACCAAGTATGTTTTTGTAATAGACTTGTTACAGTTGTAGCACAGTTAACTAACAGTGCATTTTTACACTTAATGCTTTCCTATGAAATAGAAAAACCATTTACTACACACATATACTTGCAAGATGTTTCTGTGGGACCCCTTTCGGTCGTGAGGTGGTAGGGGGGCAAATACCAAAGTTCTACCAGCAGATTGGTTGTATCTGCCCAGGTGAGTCCCGGTGCAGAGGTGCTGGACAGGTTAGGAGCCTTGTGGGATTATTAATACGAGATTTCTGATACCCAATATCTTTGGTTTCAGTGAAGCCATCGTGTAGCTGGAGAACTCGCAATTACCAGTGTCCAGCACTGGCTTCCCTGCTCACTTGTAATATCTAGGAATCGGCGTAGACATCACAGTGGTATATCTGCTCATGCAGATATGTACACACGTGTAGTATAGTGCATCCTCAGGGCTGTGAGGTCTGCTGTAGGGGCGACTTCCCTATACTGCTTGCAGTGTTTGCAGGCATGGCAGACAGGAAGTGTGCCATGTTGTGTCTTTACTTTTGTCTGCACCATGTCACACAGCCTGCAATGGCAGTTTGCATGAGTGTGCTGAGGGTCCCTCAGGGTGGCACAATACATACAACAGCTCCTAGAGACCCTCTTTAGTACCCATGCTCTGGGTACCTGGGGTACCATTTACTTAGGACTTACAGGGGGTGCAAAAGGTATTTCCAATTGGGGGAACAATTGTACAGTTTTAGGGAAAGAGATCTGGTACTGGGGACCTGGATAGCTGGAGTCAGTCACTCGGGCAGCTTAATGTAATACATATGCTAACATGCATGAGGCTTTTTTAATGGCAAATACAAATATACCTTATAAAACAGGTAGGCGTCCGTTTCAATTTACATATCTCTTCATATAATGGTGCGCCTCGAGGCTTCCATTGCAGATTAGTTTGGTTTTAAATGGTGCAATAGCGGAGCTGCTGCGCTCTAATGATATTTTGACAGCTTTTGTAATGCGTGTTACATTTTATAGTGAATGGAGGCGCGATTCTGAGGTTAATCCATGTGTCAGCGTCTTATAAAGCCAGTAGCGCAAGAATCTGAATTTTTGAAAGTAATAGAATCTGCCGAGAGCCCGCGGCAATCTCTTCCCAGCACAAAGAAAGCAAATATATTCTCACAATACATAACCTCCTCTATTTAATGCTAATCTAATAAGCATTACGCTGCAGTGAAACTCTCCCAAGGCGTTTATTTTTATAACGTGCCCAAGATCACACAGAGGACTGAACACGTGACCTTGCAGTAAGCAGTGCTGTGTGTGCCTCAGGAAGACGCTTTATTGATACTAGAGGCAGGGGCAGGTTAACTGGTTAGCCACGTTGAGTCGCTCCACCTGCACGACCCACAGGGCCATCTTTCGCAAGGACCCTACCTTCATCCTTGTACAGCTGATAATATACTCACAAAGAGACCCCCCTTCAGCTGTAGAATGGTACCAGGGCTCACCACCCCTCCCTACAAGAGGAAATGTGTGGGTGGACTGTCCTCTTCCGTGCAGAGCTGTGGAGTCTGTCCTAGCAAAGATGAGAACCACACAAGACCATGTGGGGTACTGGAGTACAGGAGGCAGTACAGAACTGGGCCTCCCCAACAGATGATGAAAGATTGCACCAGCCAAGAGACAGAACCATTGTTTTTCTTTAGCGTACATACCCAGGTTCTGAGGGTTACTGGGTTACCCCATTATCTTTAATGGCAGTGCACAGCACAGGCAGGGCACTGACACAGGCGCGGTGCGTCCGTTGGGGCGTTGCCCCCCCGCACCCGCCCGCAGCTCCCTCCTCGGTGTCTCTGAACTTAGTTTACTTAAGTTCAGAGACGCCGAGGGTGGGGAGAACTGACAATGCATGTCAGTCCGCATGACGTCGGACCGTGGGCTGTCCGGCGTCATGTTGACTGACATGCATTGTCACAAGCCAGGGACAGGCAGCACTGCAGCACGAGTGCGCATGAGTGGGCATGGAGAGTCATTTTTAGCCCGTGCCCAGTCATGCGTACTTGTGTTTTTACTGCCTTGCGCATGCCCATTAGGAGCCCCTCGGTCTCCTAATGGGCAGGCGGCGGGCATAGCGTAAGCTGTGCCCTCAACCAATCCTGGCGCTGCAGCAGCGCCAGGATTGGCTGAGGGGTTGCCACTCTAATGCTGACGTGGTGTTCCGGTTTGAAGGGGGCAGAGGCGCCAACGCGGACCAGGAGCAGAGGCGGTCAGGTAAGTTTTTGTTTTTATTTTAATTCAGTTCTCCCGCTGCTGGTGGTAGGGTTGGGGTGGTGTTTAGGGTTAGGTGGTAGAGTTGGGGTGGTGTTTAGGGTTGAAATTTGCTAGGGTTCCCGGAGTCTAGGGCTCAGGGCCCGATTCAGGTTCGTGCATAATGGTGTTGGGAAGGTTTTAGGGTGGTTTTGCAAAATTCCATCCAGATTTGGCTGATTTTGGGGTGTTTTTGTGGGTTTGCGGGGGGCTTGTGTTTGGGTGAAAAGTCGTACCCCTTCCAGTGGATGGATTTGTGTAATTCTTGCTGAGATTCTTGGGAATGGCTGGAACTAGTGTCCCAGGGAGTTTGAAGATGATCAAAGTAGTGGAAGTGCGAAAAAAAGAGCATTTTTTGTGAAGGCCCGGATTGCAATGTTATCCAATGGGCGGTGTTGGGGTGCGTGGAGAAGTGTTTTTTAGGGGGTTCCAGTGGATCGACAGGAACGGGGCTGCTGCGAGTGGCAGGGAGGTGGAATTGATGGGTGTGCAGGAAGTTTGGGAGGAATCGATCGATGGGAAGTTTTTTTTTTGGCATAGTCGCGGAAGGGAAAGAGCTGCCATAGAAGCCCATGTTAAACGTGAGTTTTGCATGTTTCCTCCAGCACTTTTACGCCCCGCCATTTTCAAATGTCACCAGCCGCCCCTGCACTGACAGCACAAGGAGGGCACTTACAGCACAGGCGGGGCACTGACAGCACAGGCGGGGCAGTGACAGCACAGAACTAGGAACATAACACCCGACCTAGAACTGGAACCAGATCTCCCCCAGAGAACGATCGCACCAGGGCATGCACCGCGATATCTCACTGTTTGCCCCGTTCTGTACATAGATGAGCAGTCTCCGGCACACACATACAATGCTAACCCTTCCAGATGGGCAATACTGCATTCACAAACTTGTCCTGCCAATTTCATAGCTGTGTATTATGCTTGTTAAGAAAATGTTTCCAAATTATGCTATTATGCCATGTCGATAGGGGTGAGTGGAACTCGCAGAGTTTCACTCTGCGCTATTCCGTGAAGCTTCACCAATGGGCAGAAAATGTGCACGTCACGCTGTTCGCTCTGCAATTTAGCGCGGGTAGGGCGAGTAGTGCTGAAAAATCAGCGCGAACAGCATCAAGCAGTGCGCGAGGGCACACGGTCGGCCATTCGAGTTGATTTTGCTGTAGCTCACGTAGAAAATCTACTCGAGAAGCATCCACAGCAACCACCCGTGTTAAAAAATCACGCTAGGGGACGCCAAATCTCGCTCGCCAGCTCGCATTTGCTGGAGCCTTGCTGGGAAATAAAACCCGCCATGGGACGATTGGTGGAGTTTGGCTGGAACGCTGTGTTACAAGAGTCACGCGGAGTCACCAAACTCTGCCGATTCCGCAGCTGAATGAAACTTTCTGCCCACCCCTGGTCATAGAGTTACGCTCCAATCGCAGCAAAGATTTAGCAGCAGGCGATGCGAACACTGCAACGACTGGGACGTTAGCAGCCGCTGTTAGTGGTGCTGTATTTTTTGTGTTACTTTTTTTTAAACATTTCCAAGCGCAGATTTGAGTGCGTGAAACTCTAATCTGCGCTTGGAAATGAGTCAGCCGGGGCCCAATCCCTGTAAGTGACCCCGCCCCCACCATTGTGAAGAGAGGCCCCTGAATCTCTCCTATCTCATACATATTCATTGGTCTTGGGCTGGAATGGGCCACCTGAAGGCATGGGCTGAAAGGTGCCACCTGTAGGCCCCCTGAAAGCTTGGGCTCAAAGGGGCACCCTGAAGGCTTGGACCCCTCTTGGGTCGCTGGGGCCTGTGTTACGGCTCTGGCGCTGCCTTTTCACACTAACCAGTGATAGGTCATAGTGCACCTGTCCTGGGCCCCTCCCTCTCCGTCTTTGCAAGAGATTGCTTCGGGCCGCGCTCGAGGCAGCGCCTGGACGCCATCTGTTGGGGTGATCAAGGCGCATTTTCCAACACAGCCCTGCTAGTGTCCGCAGAAACACTCATCTGTGCCTCGGGACAAGACAATAACTTCCCTTCTCCAGCCATACTTTATTTTGACCTTGTCGCGTTATCCAATAGGAAAGAAGCCATCCCCCTCCCCTTGAAAGACAGCGGATTAATGGGTGGATGTGGGCCGCCTTAGTCACCCGCCTCTTCTGCGGCTGTCGAGCGGCACGCGGAGAAACTAATGGCGTCCAATCAACTCCTCGAATTAAAATATTGATTGCAGCTGCGCGCGCGGCAGCCTAAGTGTTAGGAATGTGTTTCACTTTACTGAGAGATAAGCAGCAGTACTGATAGACCCGGGCCTCGGCTGTGAGGCAGCGGTCCCCTAAGCATGGTGTGACTTCAGACGCGTCGTGTGATCCTGGGCGCAGCCGCCGTTACAAGATCTGGCACTACACCACCAAAAATTTTACAAACACATTGTATCCTCTGGGCGTCAGAGAAGGCTTCTAAGCACCTCTATATCTATCAACAAAGGCCTAGGGCTTAGAAGGTAGGGTAATTTCTTGTTAGCTGTGGATCAAATCCTATTACTTTAGGTATATGATACTCCCCGTTTTTTGGGAAAAGGGTAGTCACCCACTACGCTAGCCACCTTCAATTTTAAAATGAGAGTTTTACCTGTGGCAATCCCCTTGACAAACCTCAAGGTGCATGAATACACATAGACTACACCGGGTGTTTTTTCAAATACAAATAGTAAAAGAAATATGAAAAAATGTGAAAGGGACGAGATGGCACCTCACGTGCGCACCACCAATTGAGCCTGCTGATTGGTACTCATCAGCTCTGCCCACTTTTATCATCATTGGTTGCCATCACGCTCCAAAAAGTAATGAAGAAAGTGTCCAAAAATAATCCAAAGCTGTTAAGGTACGTGGTGAAGAAATCACATACCAAAAACGACTGAATAGTGAAGATAAAAGGTTGAGGAGGATGCAACCTCAATAGGTTCAAACTTTATTATTCCTTTGACGTGCACCCAAATCAACAATTAAAAAGGTTGCTTAATATGCATACCGTTATATAGTGCCAACATGTTTCATCGCCCAATCTTTTTATGGCGATTTCGTCAGGGCAGCTCCAGTCGCTTGGCACAGACACAGGACACTGTTAGAGTTTTTTCTTCGGGGACCTTAGTGAGCCATGGCCTCGCGTACCAGCTCGCTCCAATAGGTCTTACGCGGGCGGAGAGAAGGAGCTCCGTGAGGCTTTGGGTGATTCGCATTACAGCTGAGTGCGGAATCACTGCGAGGACTCACTTAAGGAGTCCGCGTAAGACCTATTGGAGCGAGCTGGTACGCGAGGCCATGGCTCACTAAGGTCCCCGAACAAAAAACTCTAACAGTGTCCTGTGTCTGTGCCAAGCGACTGGAGCTGCCCTGACGAAATCGCCATAAAAAGATTGGGCGATGAAACATGTTGGCACTATATAACGGTATGCATATTAAGCAACCTTTTTAATTGTTGATTTGGGTGCACGTCAAAGGAATAATAAAGTTTGAACCTTTTGAGGTTGCATCCTCCTCAACCTTTTATCTTCACTATTCAGTCGTTTTTGGTATGTGATTTCTTCACCACGTACCTTAACAGCTTTGGTTTATTTTTGGACACTTTCTTCATTACTTTTTGGAGCGTGATGGCAACCAATGATGATAAAAGTGGGCAGAGCTGATGAGTACCAATCAGCAGGCTCAATTGGTGGTGCGCACGTGAGGTGCCATCTCGTCCCTTTCACATTTTTTCATATTTCTTTTACTATTTGTATTTGAAAAAACACCCGGTGTAGTCTATGTGTATTCATGCACCTTGAGGTTTGTCAAGGGGATTGCCACAGGTAAAACTCTCATTTTAAAATTGAAGGTGGCTAGCGTAGTGGGTGACTACCCTTTTCCCAAAAAACGGGGAGTATCATATACCTAAAGTAATAGGATTTGATCCACAGCTAATATGAAATTACCCTACCTTCTAAGCCCTAGGCCTTTGTTGATAGATATGGATTGAGAGGAGGGCGGCCTAGGTTCTTTTTCCCTCTGTAGCTCCTTATTGCGTATATATTTCTAAGCGCCTCTGACAATTGCAAAGCAGAGACAACCAGCAGCAGCGCAGAGCCCGTGACCATCCAGGCGTTTTTCGATGGTGGTGGGGGTGGAAGTACCACATGAAACCCATCGTGCTCCTTTTTGTCAGAGAAAGCTCTTCAAGTCTGCTTGGAAAGTTCGGCTCCGAATACATTTTTAGGGGTCCGAGATCTCACTTCTCCTCTTTAACGCTTAAATAAATGTCCTTGTCGGCGACATCACCAAGAAACAAAGGGGCAAATGTCCTGCACTGAGAGTCGGGTCCAAGACGCTGTTAAGAAAGGGACGCCCCCCAACCAAACCAACATTTAGGGGTGCCAAAAATACATCGGGCGGTGGAGGAGGGATGGTTGATGGGACAGGGATTGCTAAAACCCGTCCAGTAGGTCAAAGAGTTCCTTCAGTTTCTTGGCTGCCAAACTCTGGAAGGCGCTCCCTCTAAATCACGGTTGCATTGTAATGTAATGTAAACAGCATTTATAAAGCGCTCTATCACCCCACGGGTATCCTGGCGCTGAAGAGGGATAAAAGAAAATCAGCCCGGGCACACTAAAAAAAGGAGGCCCACATTTGCATATTGCCTTTCCATAAAACACTGCTTCGGCGAAGTTTTATAAAAAGGAGGGGAGGGGCGTCTCTGACAGACGAATGTTTTCATAACTTTATTTAGCTAAAAAAAATGCAGGGATTAGTTCACACTGGGGAAACACACCTGAAAACAAGTGAGGCCAGATTTCCTCAGGCCCCCTACCCCCGCTCAATATGCATATATTAATGGACCGGCCCAGCAAGAGAAAGGGAGCGACACCTCTTCCGTTGATAAAAGGGAGGTAATTGATGCCCATCTACCTCCAAAAGGCCACTCACGCACTTACTGGGCCGCTGGCCGTATCCGAACAACACAGAAACCGCCCCCCAGGCTGGCCAAAAAAGCAGCCCACAGCTGGAACTTGGATACCGGCCCCTCGGCCATTGCCCGAGTGCCCGTGTTATGTGCTCTAAATCTTAGACTAGAAGAACCCTCTGAAGTTTTAGTCAGGAAAAATTTGAAAACTTGTGTTTTTTAGACAATCCTTAGGTCACAAGTCTGCATCTAGTTGGCTCTCTCACCAGGCTTTCAAATTAATCCGGAGCAGGGACGATCCGAATTGGAGCAACCAAGCACTTTACAAATCTCGAACATAACATGAGAAGGCCCGGTGCACGCTGCGCAAAGATGTTCTGCCCCAACATTCACAGGAAAAAACATTTGAAATGCAATAGGCCTCACATTACTGATAGTTTGAGATGTTGGCATTGCTAATGATAATGCAACGCCAATAGCTCAAACTTTCAGTAATACGAGAACTATTGCATTGCAAATGTTTTTTTCTGTTTATTTATTTTTTAAGCAATCGCGGAACCCGCGCTTTAGCTGAAGCTGTTTAAAGCTAAAACGGGGGAGCCGTGATCGAAAGAAAAGTAAAGAAATTGAAAAAAAGGCATACAGCTGCAATTATTTCTATTTATTTACTTTTGTTGCAATGGCAGCACCCACGGTTGTTTAAAGCTAAAGCGTGGGTGCCGCGATTGCTTCAAAAGTAAAGAAATAGAAAAAAGGCATGGGGACGCACATTTTTTCCCATTTATTTACTTTTGAAGCAATCGTGCCACCTGCGCATCAGACTAAGATGTTTAAAGCGGGGCGTGCCACCATTGTAAGAAAAGTAACGAAATATGAAAAAAGGCATGCGACCGAGTTCGGAGTGTTGCAAATAGCAAAGAAAATGCTCAGCCGCCATTATTGCAGCTGAGGCGTGCCGCACTGGTTTAATTAAACAAAAAAAGTGTCGAGCAACAGGAGGCAGGAGAAAATGATTTAACAAAATGGTGCTCCGAGGTTGTAATTTCAACATGTAGAGTAAAAACATATCTAACAGGGGCAGTCCGCATGGGAGGTCACAACAAGAGAAAAGGCAGTAATGAGGGACTACTAAGCCTATTGACCAATGAAAAGCCACCATTTACAAAGGACAGTAACAAGAGCCAATTAAAAAGATAGGCAAAAAGTGGGTGGAGCTTCATGCCCATAGCCTGCATACTGCAAAAACAACAATTGATGGACAGAATGCAGAACAAGGTCATACATTCACCCCAGTCCAGAGATCTGGGCCTATTTCCATCGTTTTTTTGCTCCCCATGCCATTCCAGTTTGGACCCAGCCATATGCAAATCAGTCTTGACCCTGCACCCAATGGGAACAGTCCAGCCCAAACTGCCAGGCCAGGTCCTTATTGAAAAAAGACATACTACCAGTCCCGCACCCATTCACTCTCCAGAGAACAAAATACGGTAAACTCAGGGTACTCTGACCCCCCCCATTATGGGGCTCAGCATCAAACTAACCTGGTCTGGGATGATTGTACGGGCTCGAGCTTGGCACACACACACTGAATAGCTCTCTGTATCTCAGGAGGACGTTGAGGGTGGCAATAACTAACCTTGCAAGGATCGACTTGGGTGGGATTATGATCCATCGTGGCATTCAATATTTGGCAACTTGATTAGGGGTACCTGATGGGGGGAGGGGTGTCGGGGGGAGTCGGTTGTTGTTGACTGCTACTTGTAAGCTATAAGGGCCTAAAAGTATATCACAATATGTTTTACACTCAGATTGTGTTTACTGTATGTACTTGCTCGAAAAACATTTTTTAAAAAAATGTATTATATGTATTTGCTGACTTGTTCTTTTTAACCTATTTATTATGTTGTCTTGCTTGCTTGTCATTTTTATTCACTCGCTTGACATTTGTTATCAATTTCCAGTACACTATTTATGGTATTTTACATTTTCTTACAGTTTCTGTTTTATCTTTATAGTAAGAATAATAAAATGTGTTTAAAATACAAAAATATTTTTTTTTAAAACTAACTTGTCCACCCAGAGACTCTTCTACACCTCCCAAACCTGAAGGGAAAGTAACTCAAACCGAGTGCCCAGTCTAAAGTCAACTGGACGGCGTCAGAGGGTGGATGTCTCTAGAGAGACTCTCCCCCCGGAGAGAGATGTGCGGGCTCCAGCAGCTGTCACTCAGATCCTGGAATAATTACTTCAGAGGAGGTGGGACTGACCCCCCACCCCCACTAATAGACTGAGTAACAGATCCTCTAAGAGTCTGTGGTACAAGCCCGATGGTCAGTGGCCCCTGTCGCATTGAGATGCTCTTGCACTAGATAAAATAGGTGGATCAGTAAACATTGGCACCTCTCAGCAGAGGGGCCAAGCCTGAGGACTCACTGACCCCTGACCTCAGAGCCAGAAGGCTTCACCAACTCAAGACCCTACTGAGGCTGACTGGAGCAGGTGTGTAGCAAGGGTGTCTGTGGGTCTGAACAGCCAGAGCTAGTATAAGACAGCCACCGCTGAGGTACAGTCTGCCCCCGCACCTCATGCCCCGGTGTCACTGCACATACTCTTCTATTCATAGGTAACTGGAGTGACCTCCAGCACCCAGACAGCTCCTCTAGCAGACCAGGCTGTGTTGCCATCTTCTGGGGGCACCTCTGAGTGCACACTCACTTAAAATGAAACAACTTTTAAATATCACTAAATTCATAAAGTGAAAACTGAGTTCTGTGTAGGTAGACTAATAAAATGTGTACAGGGGGCAGGGCTGGACTGAGAACAAAAACCGTCCCTCGCAAAGTGCTCGGCCGGCCCCCCGGGGGGTTGGGGGTGCTGCCGAGCTCTTTGCCAGGGCCGGTTTTCGGCCGATTTTGTTACAGGGCCGATTTTGCAGCTATGCTGCAAAAACGGCCCTGTAACAAAAATGGCCCCCACCCGTGCGGCCCACCAGGAGATTGCCCGGTACCCGCTACGGCCAGTCCGGCCCTGCAGGAGGGGCTGGACAGCATCTTGATAGGCGCTCCGATACAGCATCCGTTTCTAACAGGATGGCCAATACCCTCTAGGTCATTACGGGCACAGTTCCAGGCCTGTACTTCTGTGTGATAGCCTAGTGCATTCTGGGCATTGTAGTGATGTTTTGTGCAAAGCTCCTTGAGAAAAGTGTCCATGCCCAGCTATGCAATCAAATTGATCAATTCCAACTCTTAGACCAACACCAATCTGGCTTCCGTCAGGGCCACAGCACTGCATCGGCCCTAACTCACAGAGCTGATGACGCGCTACAAATGCTTCATCAAAATGAACCCTGCCTTCTAATCCACCTGGACCTTTCATCAGCATTCGATACCATCAACCATGACAGCCTCCTTCAACTACTGCAACACTGGATGAGACTTTCTGGTCTGGTCCTGGACTGGTTTGTCTGCTTCCTCCACAATAGATCCCAAAGAATAAAGATTAACCACTCGCTATCCAACCCCACGCCGGTCACTTTAGGTGTTCCGCAGGGTTCCACATCAACACCCACTCTCTTTAACTTGTTCATGGAGCCGTTAACTGAAATCATCAAACATCAATTATCACAAGTACGCTGACGACACCCAACTTTATCCGACACTCTCCTCCCGTGAAGATGTTAGGTCTCTTAACTCAACCCTACAAAAACTCAAAAAAGGTTGACCTGCAACCACCTCAAACTAAATACTCTTAAAACAGAATTCCTGTTAATGGCACCCTCCAAACAATCACTTAACATGGCCGAATGGATGAAACATTCAACAGCCCTAAATTGCATTCCACACGTCATCGATTCCAGGAAATCATTGGGAATAATGCTCAGCAAGAATTTGAACATACAGGAACACATCAGCTCGGCCACCAGGGGAGCTAATTTTCAAATGCGCATCTTAAGAAATTCTTTAACCCTTCCTCCCTCTCAATGACTTCAAATCAGTTGTTCAACCCCTCCAGGATGGACTATGGAAATGTAACCCTTTGTGCCATTCTAGATCAAAGTGGGGCCTTCTAAGAGAAACCCTTCACTCAGCAACAAGGCTCATTACTAGTTCTAAACATAATAACCACATCACACCGGATTTGAAATCACTAAACTGGCTCCCTTTTGAGGCAAGAATTCAGTTAAAAAGTGCATGCATGACACACAAAGCCTTACATTTCAACACCCCGAGGTACACTGCACAAAAACTGGAGCTATCTGGTGGTGGGAGAACCTCAAGAAGCACGACGTCCCTACTACTAAAACCGCACAAATTTAAGAAGAAGAAAACCTACAATCGGGCCTTCTCTGGCATTGCCCTGAGAATATGGGATGCTCTACCTTCTGAACTCAGAGTTTACCCTTCACTTGTAGCTTTCAAAGACAAGTGAAAGTACCAATGATGAACAAACTCCTGCTCTAGCTCCCAGGATCGATGGCACCGATAATGCCCACGGTCCTCACCTGCAGTCGGTTGCCTGTCACTGTGGCTTGTTCTGTTTCCCCTTTTGGTCAAGAGGGAGTCTTGCACCCCACCTTGGTACTCCTTCTTCCTATCTTGTTTGTGTGACAGCTATCATCACTTACGATTATCTGCTGTAGCGGTTTCTCTCAAACTGAGCTTCAGTAAAGTGCTCTGGCACCCACCTGAGTCATGTTTGTGCTATATAAAACTCTAAATAAATGAAACTAATTAGACAAACACACCTGAAAACAGTGATTTGTAGGTGAAAAGTGCGAACCAGCGTCAGTGTCGATGATGGCCTGGAGTGAGGCGGTCACCGGGGCTTATAACAAAGGAATGTACCTTCGATGCCTACACCGCCTTCTCCTACATTGTTTCAGCCCTGGAGCAGAACTGCGGAGGGTCTGGGGCAGTGGAAGCAGGCCATGTGTGCCCCCGCTTGCATCAGGACCCCCTTTACACCGACATTCAAGCCGGAACAGGGGTGTAGGTATAGTGCATTTCACTATTACCCCTTGATTGGTAGTAATAATGGAATATTTCACATTCCCCGAGATGCGCCCTCACGTTGGTAGTGGTCCGAGCAATCAATAACATTGTCGAACACTTTCCCCCTCTCTCTCCCTGCTCACGGAAGTTGAAGCGTGAAAATACAACACACACACTCGGGCCTGATTCACAAACTGCCTACATACTCGTGGCGGAGGCACTGGAGTCACGGGGGTCTCTGCACTCTCTCCACACTTGGGGCAGAAATATAATTTTCATTGAGGAGATTATGCCCAAGTGCAGAGACTTCCAAACGAGTGTGGAGCCGCCACCCGAGTGCGGAGGCCTCCACACGAGTGCAGGGCTTCCACATGAGTGCGGAGACTTCCACACAAGTGCAGAGGCACTAGTGCGGAGGCTTCCACACAAGTGTGGAGGCTTCCACAAGTGTGCAGAGGATTCCACACGAGTGCAGAGTTTTCCACAAGAGTACAGGGCTTCCACAAGAGTGCAGGGCTTCCACAAGAGTGCAGGGCTTCCACAAGAGTGCAGGGCTTCCACAAGAGTGCAGGGCTTCCACAAGAGTGCAGGGCTTCCACAAGAGTGCAGGGCTTCCACAAGAGTGCAGGGCTTCCACAAGAGTGCAGGGCTTCCACAAGAGTGCAGGGCTTCCACACGAGTGCAGGGCTTCCACAAGAGTGCAGGGCTTCCACACGAGTGCAGGGCTTCCACACGAGTGCAGGGCTTCCACACGAGTGCAGGGCTTCCACACGAGTGCAGGGCTTCCACACGAGTGCAGGGCTTCCACACGAGTGCAGGGCTTCCACACAAGTGCAGGGCTTCCACACAAGTGCAGGGCTTCCACACAAGTGTAGGGCTTCCACACGAGTGCGGGGCTTCCACACGAGTGCGGGGCTTCCACACAAGTGCGGGGCTTCCACCCCGAGTGCGGAGGCTTCCACACGAGTGCAGGGCTTCCACATGAGTGCGGAGACTTCCACACAAGTGCGGAGTTTTCCACACAAGTGTGGAGGCTTCCACACGAGTGCAGCGGCTTCCACACGAGTGCGGAGTTTTCCACAAGAGTGCGGAGTTTTCCACAAGAGTACAGGGCTTCCACAAGAGTGCAGGGCTTCCACAAGAGTGCAGGGCTTCCACAAGAGTGCAGGGCTTCCACAAGAGTGCAGGGCTTCCACAAGAGTGCAGGGCTTCCACAAGAGTGCAGGGCTTCCACAAGAGTGCAGGGCTTCCACACGAGTGCAGGGCTTCCACAAGAGTGCAGGGCTTCCACAAGAGTGCAGGGCTTCCACACGAGTGCAGGGCTTCCACAAGAGTGCAGGGCTTCCACACGAGTGCAGGGCTTCCACACGAGTGCAGGGCTTCCACACGAGTGCAGGGCTTCCACACGAGTGCAGGGCTTCCACACGAGTGCAGGGCTTCCACACGAGTGCAGGGCTTCCACACAAGTGCAGGGCTTCCACACAAGTGCAGGGCTTCCACACAAGTGTAGGGCTTCCACACGAGTGCGGGGCTTCCACACGAGTGCGGGGCTTCCACACAAGTGCGGGGCTTCCACCCCGAGTGCGGAGGCTTCCACACGAGTGCAGGGCTTCCACATGAGTGCGGAGACTTCCACACAAGTGCGGAGTTTTCCACACAAGTGTGGAGGCTTCCACACGAGTGCAGCGGCTTCCACACGAGTGCGGAGTTTTCCACAAGAGTACGGAGTTTTCCACAAGAGTACAGGGCTTCCACAAGAGTGCAGGGCTTCCACACGAGTGCAGGGCTTCGAGTGCAGGGCTTCGAGTGCAGGGCTTCCACACGAGTGCCGGGCTTCCACACGAGTGCAGGGCTTCCACACGAGTGCCGGGCTTCCACACGAGTGCCGGGCTTCCACACGAGTGCAGGGCTTCCACACGAGTGCAGGGCTTCCACCCGAGTGCGGAGGCTTCCACACGAGTGCAGGGCTTCCACACGAGTGCAGGGCTTCCACACGAGTGCAGGGCTTCCACACGAGTGCAGGGCTTCCACACAAGTGTGGCCCTCCACCATGAGTGCAGAGGCTCCCCCACGAGTGCAGAGGCCCTCTGTGAATCAGGCTCTGAGAGTTTTAGTATACACGGAGAGAAGAGCTGTGTAAAAGTTGCACAGCACATGCACCGATGATTGTGAACCATGACGTGTGCACACTTTCATAAATTTGGCCAAACGTCTCTCGTCTGCCTCCTCCTTGCAATTTTTGGTAGACTTTCCTTTGTCTCTTCCTATCTGCTCTGTCTCCCTCTCCGTGTCTCTTCCTTTCCTCGTCTGCCACTCTGCCTCTCTCTGCTAGCCCTGTAAGTTCACTTATTCATTGGGGAGTGGTTCACACGTTGGGGTGGGAGTAATTCTCATAATTTACCTTTGTGTAAGTATACATTTTGGGAAAATTAGGTGAACTACCTCATAATTACGTGAAATGCACACCTGTCATTTAGCACTATATTTTATCAAGAAATGTGTCCTCAAGTCAACGTATAATGCGAGGACTCAATTCACACAAAAAATAGCGTGAAAATCACACACTGGCAGATGAAATGTAGCGCCTGAAGTCTGTGAGCATGCATCTCACAGCACCGTAGCTCACACTGATCATTTCCCACTTCAGTGAAGGATCCCTGAAGAAAAACTCAATTTCTGCTCACCCACTCCATGATGAAAGAGTGCACCCGCTATCGAGCAAGAGCCGGCTCGTGAAAGGACAAGAGCCCCTCGACGCGTTCCGCACGGGGTAGCGATGAGGTGTGGTGGAGTTTTAAGTATGAGACCCTGACTCACCCACACCGTGTGATCCTCGGCCACGAACAGCAGTTAATTCTCCTCTACCTCCGCTGCCTCATTCCCCATAGGCGGAAGTGCCTAGAAACAGGCTGAACATCGCTATTAAGCACTACATGAAAACTCACCACACTTGATAGCAGGATGCTTGAGTCAGACATAGAGCGCGTCTGCAATACGCGTGCTTAGCAATTCAATAAAGCTTTACTCGACAAGTTAGTCATAAAAACACATAAAATAATACAACAAATACATAAAACCACAATAAAATCTTAAAATGTACAACTTGTATAGTAGCCAAAGTGTCACAACCAATTAACATGATTAAGTACAGTGTTTTTTTTATTATAAGCATTAAAATAAATGGAGAAAGAGTGAGTTACCTGCAGGGAAGACACTGATAGAGGGACACGCTGATGAGGGGCTGGTCAACTAAGAATGGAGCTTATTGACAACACAGTTCGTTGATATTCACAATTTAAACCAATGTTAAATAAAATTAAGATCATTAATTCCTGCAGCTCTAGCTCTGATCATCCACCTCAGAAGCTTCGCAAAGCCACAGGTGTACGCTAGATTTGGGTCTGATCCAGTGCTTAATTTGTAAAATATTAAGTGCCAGGGCTCTCACCCGGAGGCCATTGCTGCTTGCACCACCCATCGCCCCTGTCATCGCTGCCAAAACAACTACTGACCCTCTCTCTCGCATGTAAATGCAACACCTGAGATTACTCCTGGTCCCCAAAGCTAAAGGAATGGCTGGGGAGGCAGGTGTTAGCACTATTTTAGTATATATTGTAATCCTAAACAACGGTTGTGCTGCTCATCTCTAAATTAGATGAGCAGCGCCACCATGACCGTTCTAAGTATGGTATTGACAATTAGCTGTTGGTGCCGAGCACCAGAAAACAATTAAGTGCCGGTGCTGAGCACCGGAAAGCACTGGCTCAAATTAAGCACTGGTCTGATCCCAGAATCCTCAGTGCAGTCCAGCTACTGCGTGTCCCTTAAGCCTACAGAGCCTAACTATCGCTTCATCAGATCGAGACCCTCTGTCTTTAGCGGCTGTCTATTTGCTAATGCTGTCTATTAGACCCTCTGGAATCGTGTCTCTAAATGTTGGTCACTCTTCTATCACCTTGGATGTGTGCCATTATCTAGCAAACTCTCACCTCATATGTTCATTGCGTGCCAGTTTTACTGTATTCTATCAAGATCATGTGAAGCGCTCCGACACCTTCGGGTCTAGCAAGCGCTATATAAAACTTATATAAATACATATATAATGGGGCTTGATCCATTTCTGCCGGGGAGCAATGTACACCGGGCAATCAAAAAAACATGTGGCCAATGGTTTCTTTAAAAGTCTAACAAGTAGTGCACAATAGGTCGCCATTTAGGGTCTATTTACTGGTAAATGTTTTTAAGGGAAGGGTGCCAAGTCCAACCCTAAATTTGAAGTACATTTTCCTATCCAAGAGGGCGGTGTATGCTTAGCACAGGCTCTGGAGAAGGATGGTATTAAAAGATATCTGCTGTGGCTCTTGAGGTGGTCGTGCAGTCCTCATGTGTTCTCTGGACATGTGAAGACCGCGGACAGAATGTAATATTCGAATCACATTTGAGGTGTAAGGCCTGTCAGTCAATGGTGATAGAACTATGTCTGGGAAAAATTGTTAATTATGCTTATTTTTATGAGGAATGAATTTTACATCATTTTTTGCTTGCAGGAGATTGGTTTGAGCAGAAAATGATTTGCCAGAAGACATTTTCTTCTCTTACCAGTCTCCTGATGGTTCCTCATTGAATTTTTTACACAAGGTACAACCTGGGTGAAAATTTCATGAGAATCAGAAACACATGTATAGAGATACACAGCACTGGCTGCACTAACAACGGTGAATAATAAAGACTTTTAACTCAAGTGAGAGTTATCATGCACTTCATTTACCACAATGCACCTGGGCAAATTGTGTGGTGGTGTGCTAGGGAGTGTGCTTCCTCACACTTATGTGATTGGTTCCAAAGCAGAATTCCCATTACTGGCCAGGAACAACAAAATAACAAGTACAAAAACCTGGTTCAGTGACAGGAACCTTGCCTTCAAATCCCAACTTTCACTGAAGGCTAAAGCACCTGGATTTCCCCCGAACACCATCCTCACCCTCAAAGAACACACTGCCAGGGAAACAAAGATGGCCTGGTACCATCCCTCTCTTCTGAAGAAAGTAAAGCTACTCCTTCCAGAAAGCAACTTCAGAACTGCTGTTAAACTCTTGAACTCTCACATCTGGATGATGGTAACGCCCATTCCACTGCTTCCCAGACTCCACACTGGCACCCCTAGAAAGAATCCTACACTCTGCAGCACGTCTCATGCGGGCTTGAAGAACCATGACCACCTCGCCTCCACCCTGATGGAACATCATTGGCTGCCCTTTCCAGCCTTCATCCTCATCCTGCTTCACCATTTAGAAAAGCCATCACGACCAGCACCGCCATCTCTGGTGGTTCTCAGCACAGAAGCGTCACCTCTTTAAAGAAGACTAGATCACGATGCATGAGCAGTCCACAAACCACTTGCCTCTTCTATACCTCGTTGAGCGCTCCGCTGCCCTTTGGTTAGGTTCCCACTATAGAAATACCACATACATGCTTACATATATACACAATAAAACATGCTTTTTTATAGCACCTTATACTACACTTATACAGTTTCGAAGTGCTGTAAATTATATATGATGCAAAATAATGCATGATACTACAGCCAATTTAGCAAAATTCCACAGAGAGACACCCTACGAGGCACGCCCCTCAATGAACTCAAAAAGTTTTCGATTTGGTGATGGCGGCCAATTTCCAACAAATCACTGTTGATTTGAATCCCAGGGGCTAGCCTCCTAGCTGGCATGGATTCATCACCAATCAGTCCGTGTTGACCAACCAATCCTCTTTAACCAACCAATCCTCGTTGATATAAATCCCACGGGTCAATCTCCAACTTGGCATGGATTTGTGGCCAACCAATCCTCGCTATTCTGAACCCCATGTGCAGACCCCCAAATAAGATCCTCTGATCCAAAGCCTTTAAACGACCACCCACCCCAACAGGTTCCTCTGGACTCAACGCCCTTGGGCAATTACAAGTTATCCCCAAAGATTCCTAATTCTGAAGTTCATCCCAACTTCCTCCAGCTACATCTTCAATCCGTGGGCACCATCGATTGCCAATGCCCACCTCATCTGTAAACAAGCCAATCTTTCAGACACCCAACGTTCCAGCAGTGGCTTTGAAAGCCCTATCAACTTGATGCTGCCTCAACGAACTACTAAGAGCAATATTTCAGGTCACGTCCCTTGCGTTGCAGCAAGAAAAAGAGGATGAAATAAATGAGTTTATGGTAGATGTGTTTTAGCAGCGGGATGCTTGGCTGGCATGAGCAGACTAACGGTCATGTAGCCGTGCGAGTCAGAAAAGCTACCACTGGTCCACTTGGCTGCAATGATCCAGGGGCAGGAGGCGAGCCAATCTGCTATCTTTTCACAGATCAGTTTCCAGCACTGAACTGGTGGCACAAAAGAGGCGCACACTCTCTCTTCCCCAGCCCCTTTCCCCTGATGGATGGTGCTGTACATAGTGTACCCGCATTCATAGATGGTCCCACCTGGGCAGCAGTAGGACGACCTCTAGCTTCTGCCTGTACGGCACCTCGTATTGCCTACATCATGGCAGAGCAGCGCTACCTCTTGAGCTCGATGGCAGCTTTGCATACAGAAAACGATTTACCACCATCACTTAAGTTACCACCAAATACTTCCAAGAGCACATAAAACATGTGTCTGGTGTGAAGATAAGCTCCCTCCACTCTGACTTCTATTCATTGCCTAAAACACGCTGGAGTCCATGGGTGGTCAGAGCTTTGCAGTGAGTGAGCCCAACTCTGGAACAGAATCCCCTCCATCCCTTCCAATTTCCAGCTGCCCCTTGACACTACATAATAATGTAAAAGCCCACTTTTTAGGTCTAGCTGACAGGGCAGGTATCTGCATGACCTATTGTTACCAATTCTTTAAAATATACACTTGTCATAAAAATTTGCCCCAACATCTCTGCACTTCAGCTGTAACATGTAGAAAGTCCCTTTTCTAGCCGTGAGCTGATTGACCATGTAAATATGCTATAAACACATGGAAGAGGCTTCTAGGAGCTACCAGGTCTCCACTTGTGAGTGCACAATTCCAAACCTAGAGACTCTGGCATCCCTGGAAAGCTGGCAGGCCCACGAGGCTGGGACTAAATGAATACAAGGCCCTTATTAGTTTGTGTTAATTATGGTCTCATTAAAATATAAATACATTTCAGAGATGTCTGCATTTGTGCCATAAACAAGCCGTCGTCGGCTGGAAGATAAGTTATATTTTCGTGAAAGGTAATTAGTTTACAAATGTAAGTAAGACGCTTGCACAAGGGAGTTAATTCACCAATTATGATTTCCGCGCGTATACAGGCGGCGGATGGGGCTTTGGAAATAAATTCTCCCATCTAAAGCTCATGCACAGATATTCCCTTGGCAAGAATCCTATTCCGATGGCCCTAATTGCTAATACCTACGAGAATAATTAAACCAAACACAAATGCCATAATTAAAATGCCTCATTGATGTCAGACCCAGTTCCGCTTACATTTGCTCTATTTCCATTGGATCTTGCAAATTTTGTTTCCGGCCTGCAAGTTTTCAATAAAGTGGTTTTCGTCATTGCTTCCTAGCGGCAGCTTTGCTTTGAATGCTCGCACCCTTGGTTGTCACTCATACACCAGCGCACACAAATGTCCCACCCTCCATGCTTTAACACTTCCTGTTCCTGTGGGACATGCAGGGGGGATGAAGGACAGGACTGACGGAGGCCCTGTGCAACAAACCCAAGCGGAAAATTCACAAGGCTAATTAAAAAGTCAGAAGTATCCGCTCATCAGACATTTCTAGGACACAAGGAAAACTCCAGATTTTTGTGTGCATGCATAGTAATTCATTTAAGTAGTTAGACTCCAACGAGAGCTAGTGCCTCTCTACGCTTGAGTTCAGGGAGTGCCTGACAATCTACATTACTCACTGGTGTAACGAAAAATGAGCGGGCCTCCCTTCAAGGTACGTGCAGTGCCGATGGGGGCCCCCTGGAGTTTGGGGGCCCCCGCACGCGGGGGCTGCGGGGGCCTGTGTTACGCCCCTTACATTACTACATGAATTTTTTGTCTTTTTTTCTCCACAAAGAAAATATTCCTTCCCCAGTCCCCCATAAGATAGGCCTACCTTTTTAGGCGTGGAGTTCCTAGCACAGACAGCAGAATCTCCGCAGTCGTAAACTTACTATTAACTCGTAGTTTGTGAATATCAAAAAAATAGTAACCTTACTCAAATGTGCGAGTTTAGCTTTGTGAATCTGGATCTCTGTGTATTACATTTTAGCCGGAGGTTTAGTGGGCAAAAATATGGTCTTTCCAAACTTGATGAGCTGCAAACATTAGGAGGTTCGTCCATATCCCTCGGCGGATTAAACACTTTATCCCACCTGCCCCTAACTCACAGTCTTGCAGGCATAGTGGGAAAGCAAAACTTCAATTACCAGAATGCAAAGAGGTGGGCCTGTACCTCTCTCAGACCACAAAGGAAACACCTTAAGAGCTCTGATGTAAAAAAAAATTCAAACTGAGAATGGCTTTGGTCACATATTTGTCATCAGAGAGGGCGCCCGATTGACCTCCAGACTCTGGAACATAATGACCCTGGGTGAAGCTGAGGTGAGTAGTGCCAAGAGGCAGATGAGAGAGTGATCTACAGATAAAAGGGGAATATAGTCTGTGACAGGGTCCTTTAGACTTGGGCATGAACCCAACAGCATTGACAGGCCATGATAACAGCAAAACGTAGCGAAAACCAAACAATTAAAGATACTATCAGGTCCACTTGAGGTGGACAGAGTGTGAATGCTCCCACCAACACTGACCCAGGCCAACCCACTGGCATCAACTGGCATTAAATGAGGGAGCAATTCTACAACACTACAATATTTGCAATCATGGAATACGTGTGACCGCACCTTCTCTCTTACCCAAATCGGGAACCTGCCATTGGGGCAGGTGCTACACTTGCTTGCAAGGGGTTAAATAAAGGCTGTGCTCTCTATCTGCAATTCTTGTTGAAATGTGCCCGTTCCAAGATGGCCGCTTCCTGACGTGATTGAAAGAAAAGCTCTGACGATCACGGCTCAAAGTCAGTAGCCATCTTGGTTGAAAAACGAGGAGCCTGGTGCAGCAGCTGTCTGTGTGCGTTATTGAATGTGGGGCGGAGGGAGGGCTGCCTGTGGGGGAACAGAAGCATGTGGGGTCCTGGGGCCAGTTGAGGTCAGAGGGCACCTACGTCGGCATCAAAGAACGCCATTAGCCAGCCCATATGAGATCATCAAATGCATGTATCCCCCGGCCTCCTGTCTGCCACCCCTGCCCACTGTTCCAAGTCATTTGGCAATCTTGACGTGTGACAGATGGCCTCTTGCATTCAAGTATTGACACCGCACTGATTAAGTCGTCCCTGTCTTCCAGAAGCTTCATTTTATTTACATTTTCTTTTACTTACAATTTTCCTTTTACTCGTCAGTCAGTTTTGTTTGCTTTGGGTCAGTCTTAAGAATGCATGCGTTTGGAAATCAGAATTAACAAGCATTATCAGTCCTGACTAAACTGCTTTAAACAAAGCCTGCTGCAGTGAAAACAAGCCTTTGCAATACAATAGGTCTCGCATTTGCGAGAGTTTAAGCGATTGGCATTGTAAATGACAATGCCTTTTATTTATCTGTTTTGATAATTAACAAACAAAAGGCAGTGCCATTTACAATGCCAAGAGCTCAAACTCTTGTAAATGTGAGACCTAGTTCACTTCAAAGGAGCGGCCACCATTGTCCCGGGCTGCTTGGAATGTGAGAGCGCACGTCACGCTGAATGTGGCAGGAAAGCTTGTCGTGCCTGCAGTAGGAGAAACTCATTAAAGAAAATAGTGCTTACAGAGTAAATAAGACATAACGTGTAACAACTGAAGTAAAAGGGGCAGCCCTCATGGGAGGTTACAAATGAAGACGAGGCGGTACTAATGAGAGACTAACAAGTCTATTAATGAATCGGAAGCCAGCATTTACAAAGAGCAATAACACAAGCCAATGAAAAATATGGGCGGAGCTTCTAGGCCGTACTTGAGGACAGCATGCCTCACAGAGCAGCGCAGGCGCTGCCCAAGCTTGACCTAAACACTGAAACCTGCTTTCTGTAAGTAATATATCCATTGTTAGAGCATCAAATGTGTGAGTATTCAGTGTATTTTAACACTGAATAATCAATGATGTAGGAGGAGGCATGATGCAGCCAATAGCATGAGGGGAGAGAGCAGCATGATGCACCCAATGGCCAATAGCATGAGGGGAGAGAGAAGCATGATGCACCCAATGGCCAATAGCATGAGGGGAGAGAGAAGCATGATGCGGCCAACGGCCAATAGCATGAGGGGAGAAAGAAGCATGATGCACCCAATGACCAATAGCATGAGGCAACAGAAACAAACTCCTCTGGGCAGAGTCAAAATTCACTCTGTGTAGATTTAAAGAACTGTTAACAACAGGTCCACAGACTGCATGCTGCCACGCCAGACCTAAAAAGCACAGCAAGGTGGTTTGTGTGAAGCTCTGTCCACAGAGGCTACTGAACAGCAGACAGGGGCTTGTTTCCTTTGACCTCCTGGGTATTAGGGTCTCCAGCCGTCCCCTAGTGTATACTGCTGGACTGCTCTCCTGTGCAAGCCCACACTTTATTTGAATTAATATAGTGCTTTGAGATCTATTGGAAGTGCTTGTGTTCAGACGGTCACCATTCTTTGTAATGTATGGTATTGTAATTGCAGTTATATAGTGCTTACTACCCCTGAGGAGGCTTTGAAGCCCTTTATGGCAGGAAGCACGTGATCCTGCACCCCAAAGTTAGTAGCCAACCCAGTGGTTGTTGATTATTGTTGGACATTTGCTGGTCATTGGGTTAGTCAGTCTTGTGCTCCAAGGAAACAGTGTGAAGCAATTCCCTCGGGTTCTAGAGATGGATTGAGTTTAAAAATCTAATTATTGGAATGAGGGTACACAAACGGGGAAAGATGATGAAATAAACGTAGTCCTGACCCCCTCCAGTCTAATATGGCGCCCTCTGAGACACGTCCTCTCTATCACCCAGCAATCATCGACTCTCGTACAGTGATGAAGCTGGAGGTGATGGTGGGACAGACTACTCCAAGCCAGGCCGCCAGAAAAACAGGACGAGGTGTCGTAAGAGACTAGTCTACTCTACTAGAGAATCCTTCCAATGAAGAGACCTCCAGAACTGGAGCAACTAAACACAGAGGGCCCCTGAAGGCAAAGTTGGGGTGTGGGAGAGGGGAAATCGAGAACTAGGGAAACCCCGTCAACCCCTTAAACCTTTATTATACCAGTAGGCCAAACAAACATTGTCCCATACAATGAAAAATGAAGAGCCCAAAAGGAGACCTCAAAATTCAACACATTATATATTTATGAAATCACCAATACAATTTGAAATTTACTTTCCTATAAACATGTTCATATGCTTTCTCTCAATGTCATGCTATAAGAAATATACATTGGTGCACAATTGTCACACTAATTCACTGCCACCCCCTTCCACCCTACACAACCACAGTCTCACCGCACAGACATTTACTCACAGACATCCCATCTCTCTCGTGGCACCTGTTAAATGACAATCAGGAACCTAAAGGACTAGGCAATGCAATGAACAACAACCTGGATAAATTCCAACACATGACAGTATTCAGCATACATTTCTAAACGGTTGTACTTTGCTGATTAAACTATCACGTCAAAAACCAAAACAGAAACAACAATAACATAGGAATGTTGTACTCTTCAGTATCTGTCCAAACATCTGTAGGAGCTGACTGATCAATCATAAATGCCAATAAGAGCTCCTTGAGGTGTCAATAACATGTCAAACATCTCTCAGAACTGGGCACAATACACGAGGCGAGGTTTCCAGAACTGGACACAATACACCAGACGAGTCCTCCAGAACTGGATACAGTACACCAGACGAGGCCTCTAGAACTGGACACAGTACACCAGACGAGGCTTCCAGAACTGGACATGGTACACCAGATGAGGCCTCCAGAACTGGATACAGTACACCAGACGAGGCCTCTAGAACTGGACACAGTACACCAGACGAGGCCTCCAGAACTGGACACAGTACACCAGACGAGGTCTCCAGAACTGGTCAATGTACACCAGATGAGGCCTCCAGAACTGGTCACTGTACACAGACGAGGCCTCCAGGACTGGATACAGTACACCAGACGAGGCCTCTAGAACTGGACACAGTACACCAGACGAGGCTTCCAGAACTGGACATGGTACACCAGACGAGGCCTCCAGAACTGGATACAGTACACCAGACGAGGCCTCTAGAACTGGACACAGTACACCAGACGAGGCCTCCAGAACTAGACACAGCACACCACACAAGGCCTCTAGAACAGGACACAATACTCTAGATGAGGCCTCCAGAACTAGACACAGCACACCAGACGAGGCCCCCAGAACTGGACACAGTACACCAGACGAGGCCTCCAGAACTAGACACAGCACACCACACAAGGCCTCCAGAACAGGACACAATACTCTAGATGAGGCCTCCAGAACTAGACACAGCACACCAGACGAGGCTTCCAGAACTGGACACAGTACACCAGATGAGGCCTCCAGAACTGGTCACTGTACACCAGCCAAGGCCTCTAGAACTGGACTGAGACGAGACCCTCTGCAACTGAACACAATACTCCAGCTGTGGCCCATAGACCACGTCCCAGTACTACCTGCGAGACGTCCTAGCACAGAACACAATACTGCAGGTGAGGCCTCTTCAAAAGGGTGTAGTGCTCAACATAATCTCTCAAGACAGATACAGGCGACGACTACAGCCAGGACACAATACTACGGGTGAAGCCTCCAGAAAAAAAAACAAGCACTACAGAAGTCACCCCCTGAGCTAGACATGTGGCCTCCAGACCCCAACAAGCTACTCGAGATGTAGCAGAAAGACCTCGGAACCTCTTCATCAAAAAGGAGAAGCGTGAGTGGAAATTTACACTTCATCCTGAACCTACCTTTAGTCTTTTCATCATTCAGAAACAGTCCCAGGATCCTCCTGGAAATCCAAACCAGGCATACTGAGAATGTCACGGGACACCCCCCAAGGGCTCCTTTTTCCCTCTGCGCAGGGCGATGGAGCGCCCGGTGCAAACGCACATTTTAGCATGCAGAGAAAGCCCTTCCCCCACAACTCTAGCAAGACCAGGTGTGATCCATTTGGAGTGCTCACAAAGTACATGTGTGTGGGTGTTCCCAAACTTACACGGCAAACCAGGGAATGGACCGCCCCCTTCCCGCCTTTTAGATTGAATTCATGCAGCTGGCTTCTCAGCGATTGTGGAGGAAAAATCAGCAGTGAAAATCCTTTTATGCCTACCAGGATTCCCTTTGTGAAGGCCCAACAGGATAAATTAGAAATATTTTCTGTGGTAAAGGTAAATTTACAGCGGAAAATGCATTTGGAAGAGGGTTCCCAAATCAGAATACTCCCTGTGGGGGCTCTAGAACTAGGCACACTGCCCCGGACGAGGCTTTCAGAGCTGGGCACAGCAGCATCTGACCGGTTCCGTGGCAGAGGCACGGCCCAGTCGTGAAATCTCCCGACAATCATCACTTTGTTTCGGTTGTGCAGTAACAGAGGACCAAGTGGTCTGTGCACATCTCACTCATGCAGAGACCGAGGGACCACTGTGAGCTGACACTGCCGCGTGCACTCATGCAGCGGGAGACAAGCACTCCAAACCTGCAAGGCACAATTATGGGGTTCAGCTAGAGCTGCGTGAAATTGTGTCTTTTTTCACAAGTTTTTTGTAAAATTCCACAGCGAATTCGTGAAATTATGCTTAAATACACCAATATATTGCATGAATTTTAAAATGAGTACACACCTCATATAGAAAAAGCCTCACAAGATAACTGATGGACTGGTTTGAGCAGAAGATATCTCTAAGCAAGATTTTTTTCTGTGCAAACCAGCTCCCACCAGCATCTCGTGATACTTGGTTTGAGGTACGGATTTGTTTTAAAAAATGAATACAAAATTGAGTAATGGGAAATTTCTAGAAATGTTTTTCATTTTCAGTAAAGCAAAATTCTGGCACGCTGCAAATTTTACAGGTGTAATTAAAATTTTGGCCAGGACTAAATTCAGTTCAATGACAGAATCACGCATGCGTTTAACATGCATGCCTTTTCAATGCCGGTATTAGAACGAACGTGTCATTACAACGCGTTCCTTTTGCATTCACGTAATTACAATGACTTGCCTAAGGGGGGCGCTGGACTTTGGATTAGTATAATTTACTATTCCAACTCCAGTCTGCGCAACCAATGAGTGACCCTAAATTAAGTTGTTGTAACGACTTGCGTGCTAAACAAATGCGTGGTAACGACGCATCAGGTACAGCATGATTCCGGCTTCGTATTAAAGGATGTTGCTCCTAGGTTCATCTCACCATTTCCCTCATATAGCTGAGTGATGGAGAGATGAGGTAAGAGTGTAGTCAGTGATGCTCTGGGGGGTCCCCCCCCCCCAGTAAAGCATAGCTTCCAGCATATAACAGACTTTTGGCAGAGAACTTGACTCACTCCAGTGAAAGAGCCCACGGAGGAACATTTAAAAATACAGAAAAGGCGCACAGCTTTGTGAAATATATATGAGTTTTTCTTGAACAAGACCAGCTGCAAAACAAGAAAATTAAAAGAAACATCTGCTCCCAGCACAAAGCTTCTCCTGCCTTCACTTAATTATGTTGGGATTGAATAGAGCATTGTAGCCGGCAAGTAAGCGCTACACCAGTCTTTCAAGGCCCTCTCCCTGAGTAATATAGCGAGGGAGAGGGCCGTTATTGGCCATTATCACCCCAGGCGGAAGGACGCAATTACTGTCAGATCTTTTTCTTTGTGTGCTTCTCTTAAATGGACCCAAATTCACCCGATTAGATACCACAGGTAATATGGGTGAGGTTTAACATAGGGTAGGTATTTTATCGTATGCCTGGAAATATCATATTTCTAATTCTTTGAGCCAGTGAAAAGTACTGTCTGCCAATGGTGCAATTTTAGAAAACTTTATTCGCTAAACATTTTTTGTCATTAGCTATGGAAAACTGAATATCGTTTGGATTTTTTAATTTTTTTTAATTAAAACCCCATTGCAACCAGGAAACATTACATGATTTTATCCTAGTTTTAATGTTGATATGCACTAAATAACTCGAACCAAATCGTGTATATATTAATTGTCTTCCTGTTTTAAAGCCTTAACTGTTAACCCTTTGAATAGGACATTCGTATCATTGCTTCACGAGCTTAATAGATCATTTTTGTATTAGTAACATCCATGCAAAAATAATGATGCTGTAAACCTGTATTCTGCTCTTCTAAAGAACAGCAATGTGTTTTGTTTTTTACTGTAACTGTAGCTTTTATGACATTTCTGTCAAAATAAAGCTTACATTGATAAGAAAACAAAATGCCTGTGGACACATATACCTGGTGCTTATTAGGCCTGGGTGAAATTTTAATTACGCTGGAGTAACCAAAGTAATTTAACGTTACTCTAGTGAAGCAAAATTACTGGAAATTACATGATTACACCTGCTTGTGTAATTCAGGGTAATTTGGTGTAAAAATGACTATGGCAAGAGTACAGGAACAGAGCATGAGCGGCCACCAGCTGTTGTTTTGCATTTAACGCAATTATCTTGCTGCAAACTACATCCTCGGGTCCATTTTGGACCTGAACGTGCATTTAGAGCTAAGAAAGTAGTGCTAAATGCTGGTTTACACTTCTCACATAATTCTGCAGAATCTTGCATATTTTTGCTCTTATTTTCCGTAATTGCGCTACAGCAAATTATGAGAGTTACATCCACCCCTAGCTCTTGTATGCCTACGTAATCCTCAAGTGGCACATATAAAAGAAGGCCATAGCAAAGCAAATTAAAATTTCACAAATACATTTGAATTACCAAGAAACAGCGGCAGATTTGCTCTTGATGTCATATTGTGAATTTCCATAAAGTCACGAGGAATTGGTGTGAAGAAACTGGTGGTACCAGAATAAAACTGGCAGACGACTGTCTGACAAATACATCATGTTCTAATTATCAGGTACAAAAATGTTGCCCATTGGAGGTGCTGGAAAATCTACACCCAGCTCAATCATATTTTTTGTGATGCAAAATATGGTATTTACCGAGTGTGGTAAATTCCCCAACCTCTTCCCTCCAGCTTGTAAAGCGGTCTTTGAAGCGCTTCAAAGTCTGAAGCGACGCTTCTCACACACTGAAATCTAGTGGTGTCTTTGAGTTCCTAGCTCATCTTTGAAGGTTTTTTGTCTGTTTCTGACCTTAAAAACTGCAAAAAGGGCTTCACTGAAGCTCTGCATCTTTTTATCATGTGTTGTTTAAATTTGTGGATCAGGGGAGTGAGCTGGGCACCAGTGACTTGGGCCCCTCTGCACTAGTGAACATCCTATACATTTAATATTAAGCTGTAGCTCCTTCTGCACGGTTGTATATCAGAATATCATATACAGAAATATCGGCTGACGTAAATAGTGTTACCCGGATCTCATTTAGTTCATAATACAATCTATAAGGTGGAATCAATTCAGCTGATGGATTCTACTCTATATTTTAAGTTTCCTGCAGAAAATAAAGGATTTTCTGTTCCCGCCAAAATCACCGCCCAAGTAATCTTTTAGAATGTTTCGGCAGGGGAAAAATTGGAATGTTCTTCATCTGGTGTTTCACAAAGCCAGGAAGTTATCCCACAGGTCAACTCTTAGCGTATCACGACCCAGGAAGTGAAAGGATTTACAGTGTATCACAACCCCGGAAGTGAAAGGATTTACAGCCTATCACGACCCCGGAAGTGAAAGGATTTACATCTCAAAGGCCCTTCATCCTGTCGTGTGAGCTTCACCCCAGGGCCTGTTTCTGATTCCATCATTCTTTGCTTTGGTTGCAAACCCTTAAGCTGCTCATCTGCCCCCACCCCCTTCAGCCCCCGCCAGGCCCGCTGCCTCCCTCCTGCGACCCTGAACCAATGAAAGGAACATGAATGACAGGTCATTGCACCTACCATCTATCACTGTCACTGTCCACACAAGGAAAATTGAAAAACAATTTAGAGGAAATCCACCACCAATCACCCATGTGTTGTGACATCCCACCGCAGCGAAAATAGTCCCAACAGATGGGTCACTTACAAAGAAAAGGGTCATTCCCTCTACGCTAACACTCTCTGACTTCATCAAAATTATACATTTTTCAAAGATTGACAATTCACTAAATGGCTGTCATTCTGCATAAGTAATCTTCAGTGTCCAAGAGTTGGTCAGTTTGAATTTAATTCACTTACATCTCGCTCAGGATAGACGTGAGAATGTACCCAAATTCATGCTGCGTTTTTTAAGAAAAGCTGAATTAAGGATCTCTGTGTTCGAAGGTGATCCGTTCTCTGATGTGTCCACTAAATAGTCCAGCAAGGATGAAGTCTGCTTTTTAGTTTTTTGTTTGGGAAAATAAAAAAAATAAAAATTAAAAATTGTCCATGTTGTTTGTGGATTTAGGAATTGCCTGAGTTAGGCTTGAGTAAATTACAAGATTTTTCAGCAGGAATTCAGAATTACCTCGGAATTGGCTTATGAGTGAGCCCTTGTGTGCACAAAAAACATAAAAATACAAAACTCACACCACACACGTCACAGGGAAGAGAGTTTGCATCATGTCTTAAGTTGTTAGTTTCTGCACCCTTCTAGGCGGTTCGCATTCATTGCAGCGCTTAGACACCCAACGTAGGCCCTTAGGCATCAACGCCTTTCCCCATAGACACAGAATGAGTAAAACCCTTTAATACTCAGGTCCATTATTAATATTATTATTAGGATTTTATAGAGCGCATAGCTATCCGCAATGGGTTTCCCAGCACTACTTCCCTCACAGTACCTCCTCAGAGTAGTCTTGAGACGCTTGTTCAGAACAGCAAGGTTTTTAGTTGTTTACGAAAAATAGAAAGCAACTGGCGAGATCTCTGCGACAGTGGACTCAAGTTCCACAGCTTGGGACCTCGGTCGGAGAACGCCCGGCCTCCTTGGCGGGCTCATCTTACTCTAGGAACTGAGGAAAAATTGAAACTGCTAGCTCCATCTCTCAGACTTTACTCCGGCTGTCTTCATGCACGTTTCAGTGCCCTAGGCTTCCCGTCTCGTGCACAATTACTACATTTTCAGAGTCACATTAAGCAATACATTAAAACAACATTGTCACTTGTTACCAAATTACTTAAGTCAAAGTGTAAAGAAGAATAAAAGTCAAGGAACCAAAACTCATCCTGAGATTTGACCTTCTAGCCATTCTCGGATCAAGGTCATGCCTGTGAGGATGGCCAGACAGCATATTTGAAGAACTCAAATAAAAACCTTGATGTGGCCCCCAAGGCATTAACTGTACTTCATAGCCAATCAGAACACAGACATTCGCATATTTTTATGACCTGTCCACTGGAGTAACAGGTGAAAACATAGCGCCTCATTAAGAATGACCCGTAGGGGGGTGATTTGTTTATCAGCCTGATAAAAACAATGCCCTGTGGATCGGAATTTTTTGGGTCTGAAAAATAACTGCTAACACAAGCGTTCCCTATCCAAATGAGGAATAACATGCAAATGTTGGTGCTTTGCTATCCAAATGAGGCATAACACGCTGGGTTAACAGCACTGCAATTTGCTTATACAGGGATTTACCAGACACTTTCCTCTGGCAACTTTCTGCATGTTTTGTCTGAAGAAATTCTCCGGGGATAATTGTGGGGGATGCATGTGGCCGGATTGGGAACCGAAACCGGCCCTGGCAAACAGCTTGGCTCACCCCTGTGGGGGTGAAGGGGTGGGTGGGTGGGGGATGCTAGTTGGAAGCACTACTCTTGTCTCACCGCTGCCGTTTTTAGGTCTCGCACCTAGCGTTGCAGTGCGTGACAATGCTCGCGCAGCGCAAGACCTCTTGTATGGGGTTCTGAAAGCTGACCACATGCTCGTGCGAGCGGTTTTGTTTTCCCCGTCTGCCATTGGCTTTCGCGTGTTTTTTTTTTTTTAATACAGCATGCAATTGGGGAAAGGCGGGCGCATGTCCCGCCTTTGCTCCGCCCATTCCCGTCCGTGTCTAGCACGCGCAGCAGCGCACGTTCTCATCGCTGCCGCGCTCCCTTGCGCCCGCTCCTCTGTGGTGCGCGCGCATTCAAGCATTACTGGTTTTGTTTTGCTTATTTGTTGTTTCCATTTATGTGCAAATGAAAGAAACACCTTCTTAAACAATAATGCTGTCACTATTACACCGCTCTTGTCTGCGCAATTTAGTATGAAAACTTAGTTTTAGGGTGAAGGAAGGTTTCCTCAGACTGTAGAGTGTGCACAGTCCCGCTGCGGCTGACACATTGTTTCTTTACAGAGGCCGTTTGTCAGCCCTCCCGAGCGCTGCAGCGCCTGCTTTGTGTCCGGATTCTCCGCACAAACAGCCGGTTGATGCACTTTACCCCCCCCCCCCCCCCCCCACCCCCCCTTCAGCTGCATTACATGTTAAAACTAACCCGGTTTGGGCCACTTTTCTGGCCATCTGACCCATGAGCAGGTTGGTGCCTGGGTCTATTTTCTGTCCCACCCATTTTCTGCTTGTTAGGACCCATAAGGGTCGTGGGATGCATACACATGAAGTGGCACACTGAAATAATTATCATGCATAGTCATCCCTCACCCTCATGCCATAAACTTCCATAGTTCCCCACAGGCTGGTGCACACACACTGCGCAGTGGTGGAGAAGCAAGAAACTGTGTGCGTTGGGTGGAGGGGTGAGTGGCGCGTCCCCGAGGCTGGTGAGACATCTCTTTGAGTTACTTTGAGGGGAGGGGCACAGCATCCTTTTTGTTGCACTGGGACACCGGCACAGAGTGAAGAAACCCAGTTCCACGGAATCTTCCATTGCAGCTGCGATCTCGCTGCATCAGTACCGGCGAGCCAAGGGGTCTAGACCGCACCCTTCCCAAAGATGTGCAGAACATGAACGGCGTTTCATATCACTGCACACTTGTCTCACTTTTTCATTGCATTTTTACGATGGGCAAATAAAGTTCTTATAAGCTCTTGTGCATGTGTAAGGAAGATCAGATCGTGTTACTAAGGTATAACAAGCATTTGCAATGCAATAGGTTTACGCGAGGTTGAGCTATTAACATTGCAAATAACTATGCCTTTTATTTTTGTTTTTAAAACATAAATAAAACGCATTGTCATTTACGATACCAATAGCTTAAACTTGCGTAAATGCGAGACCTATTGCATTGCAAATGCTTTTTGTTACAGGAGGCCGATATGCTACAAAAATAGCTCCCCAGGGGTCCAAACCCCCCCCCCCCAACCTCCCACCCCCCCCATCCCCCCTCCCCCCGGCGGCCGACCATGTAAACGCCCAGTGCTCACTACGGCTAGTCCAGCCCTGGGGATGCAGTAATAATCGCTAAACACAGAGCCCACTCCCAGTGCAAGGTTCTGACAAGGTACGGTCCACTCCTCATGTGGGTCCATAGACAGTATTTGCAAAGAGCTCAATGTATTTGAACTATCTAAAGTCTTCAAAGAAGGGCCTGGTTTACAAAAACTCTTTGACCTAACTTAAGGCTTTTATGAGTCAGAAAAGACGTATTTAAAATATCAGCCTGAAGAAAACACACTGGAAACCTTCTTACAGACTGAAGCTGCTGAAAAATACTATTGAGGCAAAATTAGCAACTATGTCGCACCTCTATTTTCTCACAAATCTACAGTGCTCCCTCGCCTTGTGGTGATGTCTGTGCTGTATAGTTGCCTAGGCAAATGAATATACAGGTCACGCAGGTCGCATCTGCTTTCACAAACCTTCCGAACACGTACAAGCAGACGTCTCACACATACAGAATACAAGATCCGACAGGCGAACTGTTACCTACATAGTTCCTAAAGCGTGGAATCACCTGCGACTACACATCCAAGCCTCCTCCTCACTTCTTGGATTCCGCAAGAAGCTGAACACCTGGCTTTTCGAGTGGTGCCCGCTAGGCCCTAGATGTGCGTAGACTCGCACGTTGTCAGCACCAGGATACCCTCCCGGGTGCGCTCTGCAAGTCTGTGTAACATAACATGTGGGGATGATTTGGATCAATACATCCGGTGGCTTTTCTCCCAACCCTAATAGGCGATCATCATCAAATACTGTGTGCTACAGGTTTTTTAGTGCCAAGGTTCTTTGTTTCGGGGTGTTTGGGTTTATAAATCCCTCTTTTCACTTCATAGGACTACTTTGTTGTTGTTTGGTTGCGGCACAGCGCCTATAACTGGACCTGCCCCTGGTGTTGGGATCCGGCCTGCACCACTTCACTTCTGGGGGATTCCTTGAGTAAAGTCTGCTGATTCCTTGTCCGAGGATATTTTTTGTCTTCTACACTTTCTTTCATGTCAAATTGGAGGAATTACTACCTTTGTTGCAATGAGTCTTGAGGTAAAAGACTGCTCCAGGAGGCACCTCCGGTGAGTCCTTGAGTGAAACCCAGGAGACCACCTTCACCAGATGTAATTTTAGAACATGAACTTCATTTCAGCAGTAGTTGAAGCACTGTCATTCTTTTCAGCGACAACACCTACCTGTGGCGCTTTGTGGTACGCAGGGGTGTAACTTTCAATGGTGCAGCAGGTGCAGTGGCACAGAGGTCAAGGGCCTGAAGGGCTCACCAAACCCAAAATATTGCTGTATTTTACTGTGCCTGCAAATGTCAGGGGTCTATTCTCTTTGCTTGCACCAGGGCTCGCGGCACACGTACCAGCCGAAAGTGGCATCATTCCCATGAGGCTGGAGCTCCTGAAAGACCAACCGGTCAGGGGCAGAGTCAATCCCCGAAACGTCAACCAGTTTCTACCCCAGCCCTCCCATCCTTTCAAAGAGACAGGCTGACCTACAAGGACATTTGAAGATTTCTCTGCCTTCAGCAGCCACTTGACTGGAAATTCCTCAAACTCCCTATGAACCAGTCACCCTTGCTCCTTTCACAGTCAACAATGTGTTGTGAAATATCACAATTTTGGATTGGGTCAGTCTCTCCCTTTGGCCTATCAGAGCCAACCTCCTCTCTACATATCTCCCAGGGTCCCTGCAGTCGAGTCTGATTTTGTCTTTCACAGTCACCCACCCCTGGATATCTCCAAGTTTCCCTTAAGGTTGGTCTGTCTGCAGCCCGAGACTTTCAAAGTCAACCCCACTGGATAGCTAAAAGTCTCCCTAGATGGAGTTTAATTCTGATCTTTCAGAGCCACCCAGACATTGCGTCTCTCCAAGTCTCCTTAGAAGTCGGTCTATTTTTGCTCTTCTGGAGCTGGCCACAACTTGGAATAAGTCTCAATTTGTCTGTAGAGGAGTCCAACTCTTTAACACACCCATATCACTACCAGCATCTTACCTCCCCATTCTAGGACAGCAGTTGACACTGACTAGCCTATCTGTCGTTTTCAACCCCCGACAACAAACCAACCCCACCTTTATATCGGTTGTTTCACACGTTGACACCTTCACTATCTCGGTGGCACCAAAAAACATGAACGCAAAGTTTACAGAAGACGGAAGCTGTTTATCTGCCAAGCAACACAATCCTTGGGGCAGGTCTGCATGTTATGCTCCCTGAACGCATCACTAAAGGAAACTGCACAGCGGGGCTGGATTACCAAGACTGGCGTGTGATGACGAAGAGCCGGCGGGATTTGCCGCTTCCTTTGAAGCTTGCACGGAAGACAGGGTCCACGCCACAGTAGCTTCACAGCGATATGCAAATAAGAGAATTAAGCGGAATAAATATATTTGTAGAGCAAAGTAAGCTGGCGCATGGATAACTCCATTGTGGGTGTTCGAAACTGCATCTCGCGGCTTCAAGAGAGGTTGTGTAGGCTGAACAGAATATAGATGCGCTGTAATACTCCGAGAGAGGGCTCGAGATGTCTACCGTCACCTGAATCACGCGAGGGATAGCTCTGCACCACACTTGGGTGGAGTGACCGCCCCATAGGATATTTCTGGAGGTGGCCGCACTCAAGAACTTGGGGACATTCCACCAACCGTTGAGTTAGGAGGCCTGGAACGGCCTTGGACTTGCTTCAGGCTATGTAAGGTGTCTCGCATAGACCCTTGACTCACCCTTATCGAAGGCAAGAATCCAGAGGAACAAGACCCAGCAGAAACACAGAACCTGAAAGAGAGCACAGGCTTAATGGAACAGCAGATTAAATGCACACACTTGCCAGCAGCCGCAGTTGAGTGAATATTTAGGGGCGCCTGCAGGCGCTCTGGGAGTCGCAGTTCATAAACAATGCAGTGAGATGCGGATCCGGATGAGCAGCTGCGAATAATGCCGCATAAATGGATATTTAACCATATCAGAGAGGCTCACAGGGTGCGCTGGGACTGGGAATCAGAGAACAAATGAAATGAGATACGAACGATGATGGAAACACGAGAAGGCCAGGAGCCTGGGCGGCAGAGAGAGAGCTGGTGGAGAAGATTGGTGAGAAGGGGAAGAAGGCCTGGCCAGGTCAGCAGGAGATAAGACAAGAAGAGTAGCCGGGGGCATCTGGGTGAGACAAGCAGTGAACTGCAGACCCTTGAGCTCTACGCAAACATCGGCCACAATGTGATGTTTGTGGTGGTCCACACAGATGACAACACTGCCAGTGATGCCCTCGGGTACGGCCCACCCATAAGGGATCAGAGAGGAGGGAGAAAGATCAACTGGGGCTCGCAGAGGGACATGGTGAGGTGGGGGAAAGTAAGAGACTGGGCTCTAGAGAGAGTCAAGACTGGTTTGGTGAGGGACCCAGATCAGAGGAAAGAGGTCCCACTCAGGGAAGCCAGTTCAGAATGTGGATGGGCACCAGACTGAGGTGAAGTCACAGAGCGAGACAATATAATGGAGGTCAGAGTTTCCGAAAGAAACCAATCAGGCCGACGGGCTTTATAATTGGCTTGTCATAACCTTAAGACTTGGCTATTTTTTTTTTAAGGCCCCCACTCCTGTTTGTCTCCTTAAGCTTTCCCAGAAGGCACCTATCGGTATACAGTCATACAATTACAAATATGTACAAAATTACAGCTGGTAAAAACAATACGCATCCATTCCTAAAATGGCACCGCAATGATTCTCAAAGTGTAAATCTCCTACCCCCCCCCCCGGCGGTGACAAACACACTTACCTGCTGTGGGAATCTGTGAGATTCCCCCCCATACAAAATATATCTCAAGAAACTTTAGCAATGACAATAAACCATTAAAGAGCTATTGGCTTTAACACATGCTTTTCATAATAAATAAGTCAGGCCTACTGCCTTTGTTGTAACTTTTCACAATAAACGGATAAGGCTATTGCATTTCACCATCATTAACTCAGGCTGGCTGTCTTGCACATAAGCCTTTCTCTAAGGCAAAAAATGCAATACAAGCACTCTTTTCAGAGGAAGCATACAACTTCTGCCCAATCAAAATGTGTACTCAGGTGAATCAACATTAGGTGGAGCCGAAATCTCTTTCTAAGCAGTGCTCTTCAAAGCTCTTTTTCTGCTGATCACATAAGGTCTAGAGACAGCTGCGCTGCAGTAGCGTAGCAAGTGGGGGTGTGCGGAACGAGCTTTGGGGGTGGCTCCACCCCCCCTCGCTCTTACATGCGTTTGCCGCAGGGCTGGCAAACTCAGAATTTATCGCCAGCACCACCCCCCTGCTCTTCAGCGCAGCCGCAGGCAGCAAAGGCAGGGACTGCCAAGGGTGGCAGAGTGCCTAGCTACGCCACTGCTGCGCTGTCAAGCTAGACCTAAAAATTAACCGGTTTGAGTCCCTCCTCACAGACCCAGGCCAATGGGGCAGCCAGAGCTCAGGCGATGACCTCTGAACTCACTGGTGAGAGACAGAGGCACATATCTGTGTTTTTTCTTCTCATACTCTCCACGCCATGAGGTAGAGGTTTCTCAAAATGTCCTAGTGCTGCTGGCCACACCCCCAGCCGACTACTCTGAGATTATGATCAAGTCTGTCCCCAAACGCCCTGTCGTATCTACCACCTGTATTAACTCATCTACATCCTGAGCATTCTCAAATATTTCTTTCTTTCCATTACATCCCTATCTCACATTGATTCTGTCCTCCACTGGTGATTTCTCCCAAGAACCACTTTTACCTTCACACTAGCCTCCACTACCGGCACCCAGCAGTCTCTCACCTGGAGCTTCGGGGGCGCCTGGCTGGCAAGCTCTTCTGAAATCTCCTTAAGAGCGCTTCCTGCTGTGGACCATCCTTCAAAGCGCGTTGAGGCTCCATGGCTACACCATGTTTTCTGCGGCCACTTTGAGAGTTGATAAAATTTGGGGGTGGGGCTATGGAATAACTCTCACAAAAAGGTTACACAAGATCAGAGGGAGTTTTTGTTATCCTATATGGACAAGAGACATCCTAGTGACGTCATAGAGGGGCTGCTAGGAGCAACCAGAGGAAGAAAATTCTATTGGCTGAACATGGAGCATGTGATGCTTGTGATGTCACTTCAAGATTTCCAACTAGTTGTGGTGTTACTTAAGGCCAGTTCTTGACTGCTGTGCACTGCTTTGGCGTGGCACGGGCAGTTCTGACTTACCACACCTTGATTTTTATAACTTGATGGGTCCCGGTTCCAAGCCGCAAACGTCACTTGAGCAAGAGCCGCATCAACAGTATGCATTAAAAGTCCATCCGGCCTTAAGCAGACAACCCCAACATGACACGCTTAGTTCCACACAAGTCTAGGAGGGATTTCTGTTGCGCCTCACCACTGTAAAATCTGAGTTCTTGCCACCAGTATCTTTGGTGATTTGCGAGGGGACAGGGAAATTGCCTGATTGTCCAGAGGCTGGACAAGGCCAAGCCCTGCAGAGACACTGATGACGTCACTAGGAGAGAGATAATCCATTGTGTGTCACAGAAGAGGCTGAACCTCCCCTCCAGCCCAGCAGAGGGCGTCGTTTCTGAGGAGAACTGATCATCTCGAGAAGGCACTTCTGAGGCCAAACTGTCACCAAAAGGTCACAACCCCGGAAGTTTCAAGATATTTCTTGCAAGACAGGACTGCTCAGGTCTGTTTCCGAAAGATTTCGCTCCTGAGCGCCAAAAGCGTATACCAGCTTCAGGCTATTGGCTAATGTTGCCCTTTGGGTGGATTCAGGGGGTTATTGAAGATAGGGAACCACAGATTACCCCAAAGTCAGATCTCTGAGGAAACTTTAATAATCACAAAATATTGGGGAGTGTTGATTCCTCAATGAATTTCACAGTCAACACTCATTTGAAATAATTCCTGAAGGAAGTGGTTGAAGAAAAACATTTTGTACTTTTAAATTATGCTCCGACACCCCTCTTTGTTGTGTGTGCTCATAATGTACCTGTAAATTCTAGGTGTGAGAGAACCGAGCACCTCGAAATCTTCTGCGCAACATCCGCCCAGGGGTACAGGAGGATCCTTACGAGGGCCCTGGGTTGGGAATTCTGTGGTTTTTTTAGTTTTTTTTTAGTAGAGGTGGTTGGGCCAACAAATTAACAAGGAGGGCCAAGTCATGGCCGGGCCAAGGGTCGGCTGTGGATACCAGACTCCTTGTACTAGCCGAGCCGTGAAAATATTTGCCATGTAACTCATACAACAAATATTATGATAGAATATGTACATCAGCTTATATCTCTGTATCGAGGAGTGTTTATTAAGAGTGATCGTCTTAAACAGAAATATTCCTGCTCCCGCCGTGACAACAACGGTATCAGTGATCTTAGCGGCAAATCCGTTGCCATGAGTACCCTATATGCGGCCTAGATCCTTATAATACAGAGAGCAACATTTCAGTTTATTAATTCAAACACAAAAGAGGTTTTCGTACAGCGCACATCTTGAACTCCCATATTGAAGGTGCTATGATGTGTGATAACGAACAAGAAGAAGGCTCCGCGGCACCGTTTGTTCAAGCGCGGAAGCCGATCCCAGGGTCAGGCGCGGTGCAATTCAGCAACTAGATGGGTATTCGGCTTGAGCAAAATTTTGATTATGCTGGCATCATTTTCATAAATTGGGGAATTTTATTTTAAGCTTGCAAAGCAAAATTATGACCTTGTGCTTCTTTGCCTGATTATGCACCATTCAATGTAAAAATTTACTGCAAAACGCGCCATTCACGGTAAAGATTTACTGCAAAGGTACAGGGAAACAGAATGCAATTGCTTATTGCTTGCTGTGCTTTTGTGTTTTTATAGCACCTCAAACAAATATTGACTCAAGGACGTATTTAGCTCTAAAATGTAGCGCAAAATGATGGATCTGCAATTTAGGTAACTACGCTAGATCAAATTAAGCACATCTTTCTGACATTTGCCGGGGAAGCTGTGTGCTCTATAAAACCTCATAACATAACATTAAAGGTTAATGCATCAAGGGATAATGCTTTGGCCTTAATTCTTCGAAGAGGAAACTGCAGCATGGGTGACCAACGGCGCTACGTTTTATTTTTGGATGTTTCATGTGGCGCAAACCTTGACCACAGACATACGAATGCTTTATAACAGACACAGAATGTGTTACACTTTTTTTTCATGTCAAAGCAAGATTTACTAGGATGCACGGGATCCGGAGCTGTGGACAGGTTCAAATTGGTTCCCCATTTCCCATGGCCGGCACTTTTAGCTACTAAACCATGTGGGCTTCCGTGAAAGCTCTACTCGTTTCGGGCTCCAGGTTCTAAGAGGACCTCGAGCGGAGCCCGAGCCTGATTTAGTGGCCATGAGAAGTTCACCAACTCTATTATCGGAGAGGAGAGATAACTTCTGGAGCGAAGCGCCTTGAAGGGCTTCAAAAGAACTATCTAGCAAAGACCGGTCTTCTGGGAGTGCTTCCAAAGGAAATTCTAGATGAATGTCATCAATTTTCCTATTCCAAGAAAGATGGCTGACCGATCCCACAGAGTCTAAAAAGGGACGATGGTGGTTTTGGCCAACAAAGGGGAAGAAAGATTGTAAGTTCATTGGTGAACCAGGGTGCAGAAGGGTTTTTTTTGTGTTACACGGTGTATCGGAACAACCAACTCCAGAGAGGATGCTATCCAACTACTGAAACTAGTACAGAAGAATCCGTGTTGGTTTCAAGGCCTGGAAATTCGCCTCTCCGGGCTTCACTGAAAGTAAAACACCTGATTTTGGTCTGAGTGACAAGTCTTGGAAATCCAAAACCATTAAATTGAACAAAACTGCCATATGATCAGACCAAACTGGAGGTAATGGTGAGGCAACGTCCAGACTCCACGATTCACAAAGATGGGGTCGGAGTGAGCGCTGCCTTCTGTGTGGGGAAGTTCATGAGTTGAGTTAAACCCAAGGCGCTCACTGGGGCACTTAGAGTAATGGGACCAGTACTCATGCCATCCGTTGAGTCACTTAGAGTAATGGTGTTAGTACTAATGTCATCCCTTGAGTCTTTAAGAGTAATGGGGATAGTACTAATGTCATCCGTTCAGTCACTTAGAGTAATGGGGATAGTACTAATGTCATCCGTTCAGTCACTTAGAGTAATGGTACCAGTACTTATGTCATCCGTTCAGTCACTTAGAGTAATGGTGCCAGTACTTATGTCATCCGTTGAGTCACTTAGAGTAATGGTACCAGTACTAATGTCATCCGTTGAGTCACTTAAAGTAATGGGACCCGTACTCATGTCACGGTTGAGTCACTTAGAGTAATGGGACCAGTACTCATGCCATCCGTTGAGTCACTTAAAGTAATGGGCCTAGTACTCATGCCATCCGTTGAGCCACTTAAAGTAATGGGACCAGTACTCATGCTATCCCTTGAGTCATTTAAAGTAATGGTGCCAGTACTTATGTCATCCGCTGAGTAACTTAAAGTAATGGGACCAGTACTCATGCCATCCGTTGAGTCACTTAAAGTAATGGGACCAGTGCTCATGCTATCCCTTGAGTCATTAAGAGTAATGGGGATAGTACTAATGTCATCCGTTCAGTCACTTAGAGTAATGGTACCAGTACTTATGTCATCCGTTGAGTCACTTAGAGTAATGGTACCAGTACTAATGTCATCCGTTGAGTCACTTAAAGTAATGGGACCAGTACTCATGTCATCCGTTGAGTCACTTAAAGTAATGGGACCAGTACTTATGTCATCCGTTGCGTCACTTAGAGTAATGGTACCAGTACTCATGCCATCCGTTGAGTCACTTAGATTAATGGTACCAGTACTAATGTCATCCGTTGAGTCACTTAGAGTAATGGTACCAGTACTTATGTCATCCGTTGAGTCACTTAAAGTAATGGGAGCAGTACTCATGCTATCCCTTGAGTCACTTAAAGTAATGGGACCCGTACTTATGTCATCCGTTGAGTCACTTAGAGTAATGGTGTTAGTACTAATGTCATCCCTTGAGTCACTAAGAGTAATGGGGTTAGTACTAATGTCATCCCTTGAGTCATTAAGAGTAATGGGGATAGTACTAATGTCATCCGTTCAGTCACTTAGAGTAATGGTGCCAGTACTTATGTCATCCGTTGAGTCACTTAGAGTAATGGTACCAGTACTAATGTCATCTGTTGAGTCACTTAAAGTAATGGGACCAGTACTCATGTCATCCGTTGAGTCACTTAAAGTAATGGGACCAGTACTCATGCCATCCGTTGAATCACTTAAAGTAATGGGACCAGTACTCCTGCCATTCGTTGAGTCACTTAAAGTAATGGGACCAGTACTCATGCTATCCCTTGAGTCACTTAAAGTAATGGGACCCGTACTCATGTCACGGTTGAGTCACTTAGAGTAATGGGACCAGTACTCATGCCATCCGTTGAGTCACTTAAAGTAATGGGCCTAGTACTCATGCCATCCGTTGAGCCACTTAAAGTAATGGGACCAGTACTCATGCTATCCCTTGAGTCATTTAAAGTAATGGTGCCAGTACTTATGTCATCCGTTGAGTAACTTAAAGTAATGGGACCAGTACTCATGCCATCCGTTGAGTCACTTAAAGTAATGGGACCAGTACTCATGCCATCCGTTGAGTCATTAAGAGTAATGGCGATAGTACTAATGTCATCCGTTCAGTCACTTAGAGTAATGTTACCAGTACTTATGTCATCCGTTGAGTCACTTAGAGTAATGGTACCAGTACTAATGTCATCCGTTGAGTCACTTAGAGTAATGGTACCAGTACTAATGTCATCCGTTGAGTCACTTAAAGTAATGGGACCAGTACTCATGCCATCCGTTGAATCACTTAAAGTAAAGGGACCAGTACTCATGCCATCCGTTGAGTCACTTAAAGTAATGGGACCCGTACTCATGTCATCCGTTGAGTCACTTATAGTAATGGTGTTAGTACTAATGTCATCCCTTGAGTCACTAAGAGTAATGGGGATAGTACTAATGTCATTCGTTCAGTCACTTCGAGTAATGGTACCAGTACTTATGTCATCTGTTGAGTCACTTAGATTAATGGTACCAGTACTAATGTCATCCGTTGAGTCACTTAGAGTAATGGTACCAGTACTTATGTCATCCGTTGAGTCACTTAAAGTAATGGGAGCAGTACTCATGCTATCACTTGAGTCACTTAAAGTAATGGGACCAGTACTCATGCTATCCCTTGAGTCACTTAAAGTAATGGGACCCGTACTTATGTCATCCGTTGAGTCACTTAGAGTAATGGTGTTAGTACTAATGTCATCCCTTGAGTCACTAAGAGTAATGGGGTTAGTACTAATGTCATCCCTTGAGTCATTAAGAGTAATGGGGATAGTACTAATGTCATCCGTTCAGTCACTTAGAGTAATGGTACCAGTACTTATGTCATCCGTTGAGTCACTTAGAGTAATGGTACCAGTACTAATGTCATCCGTTGAGTCACTTAAAGTAATGGGACCAGTACTCATGTCATCCGTTGAGTCACTTAAAGTAATGGGACCAGTACTCATGCCATCCGTTGAATCACTTAAAGTAATGGGACCAGTACTCATGTCATCCCTTGAGTCACTTAAAGTAATGGGACCCGCACTCATGTCATCTGTTGAGTCACTTAGAGTAATGGGACCAGTACTCATGCCATCCGTTGAGTCACTTAAAGTAATGGGACCAGTACTCATGCCATCCGTTGAGTCACTTAAAGTAATGGGACCAGTACTCATGCCATTCGTTGAGTCACTTAAAGTAATGGGGCCCGTACTCATGTCATCCGTTGAATCACTTAAAGTAATGGGACCAGTACTCATGCCATCCGTTGAGTCACTAAGAGTAATGGGACCAGTACTAATGTCATCCGTTGAGTCACTTAGAATAATGGAGCCAGTACTCATGTCATCCGTTGAGTCACTTAGAGTAATGGGGTTAGTATTAATGTCATCCGTTGAGTCACTTAGAATAATGGGACCAGAACTCATGTCATCGGTTGAGTCACTTAGAATAATGGGACCAGAACTCATGTCATCCGTTGAGTCACTTAGAACAATGGGACCAGTACTAGTGTCATCCAGGTGGCAGTTCAGATCTTTAAGGATTGTAAAACTGAAGGTTTTAAGAATAAAGGGATGAGGAAGAGATAATAAAGCCCAGAGGGTGATATACCAGGGCACCAGCACAAGACACGGCAGCATGTATGCCAAGCGTGAAAATAGATGCTTTACAGTGGCACCGGATAGAAATAGAGCAATTAATACTTGTGAGGTAGTTGTAGACACAACACGGGCACACTGCCTGCAGCAGAGCATGGGAATGATGCACACACAAGATCAGAGCATGTGAATGAAGCACACACAAGATCAGAGCATGTGAATGAAGCACACACAAGATCAGAGCATGTGAATGATGCAGGCGAGCAAGGCAGCATGACACTTGACAAGCACAGTGCCTGCAGCACACAGCATGTGAGGGGAGTGCGGCACAAGCACAGAGTATGTGAGTGGAGCATGCCACAAACACACTGCTTTTAACAGAACATATTGGTGTGCACACCACACTCACACTGCCTGCAGGACAGGTATGTACTCTGCCAGCACACTGCCTGGAACAGAGCATGCTAAGGGTGCAACAACAAACGCACTGCCTGCAATAGAGCATGTCACAAACACTGCAGTGCGTGTCTGTCTCTCACACTTCTTCATCCAACGCACTGCGTCCCATAACACGATAACCACACCTCTGTGGTCATCACGCACGGCAAGGCAACACTTCCCACACAGGATCAAAACAAAGACAGCACACTTCTTTCCACAGACTGTCTAGGCTGTAGCATGCTTCAAATGTAGGCAAGCGCTTCAGCGCCCCACGTAGAGGCAGTAAGCGCTATATAAATGATGCAATACTATACATGAGGCTTGCAGGTCCACACAGGGAGACAGGCATGGATGCCCACTGACTGCCTCATATTACAGCAGGTGGCAGCTCATTACAGACTGAGTGACACCCGCCTTGTCTCCATTACCTGCTCTTTGGCAGCATCACCTTTCCCCATGATCACCGCGCGGTAACGAATAGCACGCCCCGCCCCCTTGCACCCACCGCTGAAAGGAAACACCCTGACCCCGGATGTGCTAATACCGCTGTGACCTCCACAAAGCCAGCACCATGGAGAGGGTCGCTGTGGAGACTGGCGGGCGGTGGGTGGGTGGGTCTTCAAGCATAGAAGGGCCTGGGTCAAGGTGGACTTTAGATGGTGGGGTAACCACCCCTGCCCCCCTCCTTCTAGAAGCCACCCTCATCTCCATTCCAGTTGCATACACCTGTATTTCTTTCATCTCAAACATGCATTCATTTTTCCTGGAGTTTTAATTAATGCTAAATAAAAATGTGTCTCGGTGGCTACGTCAGAGCTCTTCAGAGCAGCGCATACATGGAAATATAGAAGTGCAGGCACTCACTATTTAGAGCACCTGTTTGCTCCTGGGAAGTGCTGGAACTCTCCCATTAAATGTATTGGAGAAGTGCTGAGAAGTGGAGGTACTCAGTACCTTACAGCACCGGCCCATTTAAAGCTCTGCTTCAGAGGATGTGGAGTTTGAAAGTCCGTTCGACTGACTATGTGCCCTCCTGGTGAATCCAATTCACCATTCGTGTCTGCAGAGCCTGCTCCATCCTTTTGTGTCTGTATGACCAATGCCAAAACACACACACACTGCCTCGCCCATCTGTGCAGTAGCATGCCCATGCAGTACCAGTGCTTGGCCCCTATCTTACATGTGCTAGTGTGGTAACACTCAAGCAATTGAAAGCGTGGGGTGCAACAACATGGGTGGCACTGGGCCTGCTGTCTCTCCATGGCAGCATCCAGGGAAGGCAAGCTGGTGGCAAAAGGAACAAATGATGGATGGAATGCTTAACAATTCTAACACACACACCCAGTCACAAAGATCAGGGTTTAATTCATTATTTTTTTAGCTCACTTCGCCACCCCAGTTTGGACCCATCCATATGCAAATCAGTCTTGATCCTGCTCCAATAAGAACAGTCCAGGCCGAACTGCCAAGCCAGGTCCTCACTGGACCGGAAACAAGCATCCTGGGACCCGTTTCAGGGCATCACCCCTCACCAGCCAGGCTAGCTTGAATCCAGTGGCAAAGTGAGCAAGGGACTGAAGTCTGGGAATTCTCGTCCCACTCGGGGTGATACCCCCAACCGGTCCCAGGATGCTTGTTCATGGTCCAGGGAGGACCCATCTTGCAAGTTCAGTCTGGACTGTTCCCATGAGGCACAGGGTCAATGATTTGCATATGGCTGGGTCCAAACTGGGGTGGTGAAATTAGCTAAAGACCAATGGATTAATCTCAGATCTTTGTGGCTGGGGGTGACTGTTTGCATTGTTTTGCATTTCATTTGTTCGTTTTGCTTTTGTCACTCTAAGTGTGCCGGGTATGCCCAGATGTGGGCCCCGGGCTCACTGTGCCGCTGGATTCAAGCTAGCCTGGCTGATGAGGAGTGTTAAAAACCGGTCCCAGGATGCTTGTTTACGGCATGGACCCGGCTTGGCAGTTCGGGCTGCACTGTTCCCATGAGGCAAAGGGTCAAGACTGATTTATATATGGCTGGGTCTGAACTGGGGTGGCGAAGTGAGCTAGAGAATGATGGATTAAACCCAGATATGTGACTGGGGGGTGAATTTTTAATTTATGGGCTTTGCTTCCAGGCGCCACTGACTGTGTGTCCTACTCCGGCCACTGAAGCCCCCAGCTCTGCCACTGAAGCCCAAGGCGTGCCTGGCTTCGCTTCTAGGCGCCACTGACTGTACGTCCCACTCCTGCCACTGAAGCCCAAGGGATGCCTGGCTTCGCTTCTAGGCGCCACTGACTGTACGTCCCACTCCTGCCACTGAAGCCCAAGGGATGCCTGGCTTCGCTTCTATGCGCCACTGACTGAACGTCCCACTCCTGCCACTGAAGCCCAAGGGATGCCTGGCTTCGCTTCTAGGCACCACTGACTCTACGTCCCACTCCTGCCACTGAAGGTGCCACTGAAGCCCAAGGGATGCCTGGCTTCGCTTCTAGGCGCCACTGACTGTACGTCCCACTCCTGCCACTGAAGCCCAAGGGATGCCTGGCTTCGCTTCTATGCGCCACTGACTGAACATCCCACTCCTGCCACTGAAGCCCAAGGGATGCCTGGCTTCGCTTCTAGGCGCCACTGACTGTACGTCCCACTCCTGCCACTGAAGCACATGGCATAACCCTTCCATCGACTGACCACCTCTCGGTTCTTATGGCCCCCATGGCTCTCGGCTCCCACTGCACAGCCACGACACACTCAGGCCCTCCCTGCCCCTCTTGTGGCACCCGATGCCAGCTGCGGGAGGAAGGGGCACCGACGACAGACGAGGCCCTCACCCAGCCCTCGTGGTAATGGCGGACACCGACACATCTGTCAGCGCGCTGCCTCATGAATAATTCAGGAGGCTCATGAATATGCAAAGCTGGGGCTGCTGATTAGCTGTAAATGACACGGCGGCTTTACGTCTCCGCAGCTAGCCTTGGCACGGGCGTCACAGCGCCTCGGACCCAGGGGTAGGCGCAATGCTTACACCTGCACGTAGGCGCTGTAAACATATCACTGGGAGTTCGCAGCACCTCTCCGGGGTGAAAAACAAAAGTGCTTCCATGTATATTCTAACCCCCTAATTAATCTCCCTGGCACTTTCCTGAATGCACACCTCGGCGCGCGCTCCCTCCCTCCAGCGAGACTTGAGAGTTCTGGGTCGCGCCGGTACAAAAATACAAACCGACATTTTCTAGGGACTCCTGAGATTAGAGAATTCGAGCAAAAAATGCCTCATGTGTGATTTTCCCCATCTGTTGTTCTCTGCTTTCTCTGTTGTTATTGTCAGCGTTTTTCTAATGTATATTTCGACCTAAAGGCTTGTGTTGACTGTTTTTTGTTGTTTTAGCAAAATTGCATATTTTTCCTCACCCTTCTGCCGTTGGTTCGTTCGTCTCTCCCGTGGACTCCCCTCGGGGCAGTGTTGGGGCGACTTCAGGGCCTGGCAGAACTCGGCAAGAGCCGGGGCATAACCCCTATAGTGTTTACTGTTGATATAAATTAAAGTATGCTGTGTTGTCACTTATTGTATGCCGTGGTCGTCACTTGAGTAGTGCATATTACTAAGACTCCAGGAATGGTGCCAAGATCTGTACCACTCTATGCAAAGTAACTTTTTACCTGCTGGAGGGCTACCCATAGACTGAAACAAGCATTGGCCAGTCCAATATATCTGGTTGTCATTGTCAGCCTCTTGGCTTTGCCAGTGCTTGCAATGTTTTGTTGTGGTGTCTGTGAAGCTTTATTAGGTCTCGCCTGACCCAGCGCATGCGCTGGTCTGGCGAGACTTATTGAGAGGGCTCCAAAAAGTGCTACCAGGTCAGCCTAGAGCTACAGTGCATGTGCTTGGGTGCGCGCTTGCCGCGATTACTTTCACTTTCGCGGCCGCATGGCCGCTTTGATCGCGATCACTTTCACGGCCCGCTTGGCATAGCCAATAGGTCTCGCTTTTGGGACCTTATAAGTATTTAGTTATGCAACTTATAAGGTCCCAAATGCGAGACCTATTGGCTATGCCAATGCTTGTTTTTGAGAAGCTGCTGGGCCCCGCTAATTGTCTCGGAAAGCGCACTTGGCCTTATAGTTCTGTCACTGACGGGAACTACTTTGTGTGAGGATGTGCTCTTGGTGAAAGGGCTGAAGGCGTCACTCAGTGCAGTTAGCCAATGGCTGAAGTGGGCTGACCCATTCCCCCTTGCTGTATGTGTGTGTCGGTGTGATGTATTTCTGATTGGCTGTTATGGGAGTGCTGAACGGGGTATTTGCGTCTGTCGATTCTTTGTGCATCATGGGGGATGTTACAGTTGTAAATCCGAGTTTGTGGTTTGTTGATACAATCCACTGACCCTGTGTAGTTGGTTTGTATGGATACACTGGGCTTTCTGGCTGGGGGTTGTTAATGCGCCCCCTAAATCACATACATGGTCAAATAAAGAGAAGTACGTCTCTTGTGCCAGTCTTTTTTTGGAGTTTCCATAAAAGTACACCAAACACTTGAGTTTCAAGGAGTCAGCATACTAACACATAAACATAAAATAAATACCTACAAAACCAAAGCAGGCCCAACCTTTAAATTCCTCAATAGAGGCCATCGGGGCTGTTCAGCCTTTTTGATTAGTCAGGGAAGGTGTCTGAGGCCCAGGAAGGTAAAGTGACCCAGGATCACACAATGTGTTCAAGAAGGGAAGCCAGGCAGACTGTGTCTCCTGGTTGCACTAACGACCACTACACCAGATCAGTGCACAAAATACACCACTTAGTGCACTAAGGCTCCCAGACAGTTGCTGTCCCATCATGCACCGCTTCATACTAGAAGACTTGAAAGTATGGGTATGCAAAGTTTCCACGTTTTTAATTCTGAAAACCTTGTGACGTTGTTCTTTTTTGCAAGCTTTGCAAAAAAAATTCGAGAATGAGATTTCACGCTTCCAGAGTGCACACATTTTTCTTTTGCTGGGAAATAATCAGCTCAGAGCAACCCAGAGCTTGCTCCCCCAGCCCCTGGTTTTCTGTCTGCCACGTCAGCTGCAGCTCTTGTATTTATTCTCTGTCCGCACATCACCTGGTCCCCTGGTCTATAAACTCCTCTGACTCTCCTACCACATGGGTTTCTGGCCCAACATTCTCACACTGTGCTTCAAACCCTCTGTCCTGACACCCCCATACATCTACAGCGGCTTCTTTCCACCCTCTTCTGGCAGAGGGTAGTCTGGGCTCCTGTTGACCCACCCAACCCAGTCTTTATTTATAGGTAAAATTAACCTTTACATTTTACTTTTACTAAAATGATGTGTATCATACATTTGTTTATGGGGGCTTTCAGCCAGCCCTCTTCATTCATTGGTCTGTTTCTGTGGCATTCACATATTTCTTCACTCCACTGCCGCATACAGCATGGAGCAATGGGTCAGCCCACTTCAGCCATTGGCTAACTTCGCTGTGAGTGACGGCATTCTTCCCTGTGTACAAGGAGCGCATCCTCCCACAAAGTAGCTCTCTTCGGTGCCATAACTATATGCCAATGTGTGCTTTCTGAGACAAAAATGTATTTGCTTTTAGACATTTTTTTTCTCAGATCGACCAGGATCTAGAAGCTTCTTCAACAATGAAGTTTTGCAAACACAATGGCAAAACAAGCATTGAAAAAGACAAAAGACTGGTGGCAAAAGCCAGGCCTATAGGCTTTGCCAATGCTTGTTTGTGTATTAGCAGTTGATTTGGCAATGCAGTCCCTGGTCCTCTGTTCCCCCAAACTCCTCCTGCTCGCCCCTGTTTTGCCTTGCTCTCTGAGCCCCCAAACTCCTCCTGCTCGCCCCTGTTTTGCCTTGTTCTCTGAGCCCCCAAACCACTCTGTTCCTGTTTTTCTTGGGCACCTGTTTGCCGGGCACCCTCTGGGTCTTTCTTTGATTTTACTGCTTCCCCACCACACTTTTCCTGACACCTCTGCCCCTCTCTGAGATGTCAGGACCTCTATCCTGGTGCCCTCCACCCCTTTGTATCAGTTCCCCACATACATCAGACACTCCATACCCAGTCCCCTATCCTTTCACCCAGGGCCGGACTGGGAACCAAAACTGGCCCTGGCAAAGAGTTCAGCCGCGCCCCCCCCACCCTACCCCGGGAGCGGCCGAGCTGTTTGCCAGGGCCGGTTTCTGCCGATTTTGTTACAGGGTCCGATTTTGCAGCTACGCTGCCAAAACGGCCTTGTAACAAAAACGGCCCTCAGGGCCCAAAATCGGCCCCCACCCTAGCGGCCCACCGGGGAAATGCCCGGTGCCCGCTACGCCCAGTCCGGCCCTGCTTTCACCTTCCCACTAGGCCACTCCCTGACACCCCCTTCAAACGATGAGACTTTAAAGTTGCAGTAGAGTGACCTTGAAATCAAATTGGGGTGAATGCTTGATTTCCTCTGCATTCTGTCCATCTGTGTGTCTTTTGCTTTCTCCCCCTAAGTGTGCCGGGTATGCCCAGACGTGGGTCCCCGGCTCACTGTGCCACTGGATTCAAGCTAGCCTGGCTGATGAGGGGTGATGACCCAAAACCGGTCCCAGGATGCTTGTTTCCGGTCCAAGGACGACCTGGCTTGGCAGTTTGGGCTGGACTGTTCCCATGAGGCACAGGGTCAAGATTGATTTGCATATGGCTGGGTTCAAACTGGGGTGGTGTGGTGGGCAAAAGAACAGTGGATTAAATCCAGATCTATTGACTGGGGTTGAATGTTTGATTTATTCAGTATTCCATCCCTCATCTGTGTGCCTTTTGCTTGAAATCAGGGCCCACCCAGCGGTCTGGTGTTGAGGTCACTTTGCCAAGCAGGCTTTTATTCCAATCTCCTCTGTCTGGTTAGTTTTAGAATCACACATCATCAACATTGGACCAGTCTCAATCCATGCGGTGCACATGAGAGCTAGACACTGAAACTCACAGCTAACCCCCGGACTACTGCCGGATAAGATCGCACTGCCCGCTGATGACACATCATTCAGTATTTGAAATCAGCGCCTGTAGCAGCCCTCAGTGGGCGGCTGCGGTCCTCAGTGCGGGTTCTCGTCTCTTTCTCCATCCGTGGGGTTTTTAAACCCTTTCTCTCCCCCCTCCAGTATGTGAAAGGGGGGGGGGGGGCAGGGACAGAGAAGTCTTCATTACAGGATGAGTGACTATACACAGTTATTGTCAATATTTGGTGAATACATACTTCAGAAACACGGGAATCAAGGAATTTTTAGGGACTCTCAGACGTACTTTACTTAATGGTGGGATTATTGATGCAAAAATGAAATTAATATCCCCATTGTTATGTTAATTGACAGATCCGTGTTATCGATGGTTTACAAAAACGGCAGCCATAGATACAACGGTGCCCACTTGTGGCCGGGTGTTTACCGCCAATCAGAGTGCAGGGATCCCCAACAGAAACAAGTGATGCCCAAGAGCACACTGCCCACAGACACCTCGAGGGGGCGCTGTTGCATGCCATCACTTTCATTCAATGACATCTCGTTTCAATGCTCAAAAGGATGATCCACTGACGTCATCTCTTCTTATTGATTGGTAAAGAGTCAATTTACTAAGGCATCCTAATGGGAAATATAGTTTTAACGTCACCCACAACTTTCCGAACTCACTGCCAAAAATGTGACAATCAAATCTACAAACAGGGCTCTTTTATCATAAATTATAATCTTGTTAGATTCACAATTATTACTTAATATTCTCAATTATGAAATGGAATCCTATTTAAACAAGCATTTTCAATGCAATAGTTCTCGCATTTGCAAGTCTTTAGGCTCCTGGCATTGTAAATGACAATGCCTTTTATTTATCTGCTTTGATGATTAACACAAATAAAAGGCATTGTCATTTGCGGGGGGAGGGCGTGGAAAACTCTGCTGCTGCTTTTGGTGCAGGGGGCCAATATTGCAGCACTGCTGCAAAACCGGGCCCCTGTACCAAAACCGGCCCCCCACCGGTCCAAAACCGGCCGCCACCCTTCCGGCCCACCAGGAAAACGCCCGGTGCCCACTGCAGCCAGTCTGGCCCTGTTTAGGTTCCTTTTCATCTCTGCTTTCTCACTTTGTCACTGTTTTCCTATTGTTCTCTTTCCTCTTTTCTGCCCTTGTCTCTCTTGCTCTGAATCAAAGCCTGATGATGAAATAGGTCTTGAAACCAGAAATGAGTGCTGAAGGCCAGCCCTGCAACCACCAGTACAAACTAAGCACCGCCTGGAGTGTGTGTTATGTTAGCAGCTGCTGTGGAAAACGATTAACTGAGGACGGGATAGTGTTGACATGGAAATAAAATGCAAGAGAGACAGGAGAAGGGGAGAGATTGGGAGCACAAAGGAGAGAGGTGGAGGGTAGACAGCATACTAGGAGAGAAGGAGAGAGCAAAGAAAGAGAGTGAAGAGATTCAGAGAGCAGTGTGAGAGAAGAGCGAGTTTGAGAGAAGATAGACAGAGGGAGGGAAGACAGGAGGGAGAGATAGGTAGGCAGAGAGAGGTGAAGAGGTGAGAGAAGAGAGGAATAGCGTATGTGTGGGAGAGAGAATGGGAGAGAGAGAATGGGAGATAGAAGAGAGAGAATGAGAAACAGGGAGAAAGAGAGAGCAGAGAGTACAACAGAGAGGAAAAGACTGAAGAGAAATGATAACATGATGAGAGACTGAGCTAGGGAAAAGGTAGGAGAGAGAGAGGTAGTGAGAAGAGGGAAAGAAAGGTAAGTGGGAGTACGATAAAGGAGAAGGAAGAAAGCAATAGAGAGAGTGATAGATAGCAGAAAGAGGGGGAGAGAGCTCAAGCACAGAAGAAGAAAGAAAGAGGCAAAGAGGGGAAGAGGAAGAGAGCAAAAGAGGGGCGAAGATGGAAGGAGCGAAAGAAAGACGGAGAAGACGATATAAACATCAAAGAACAGCAAGAACGAGTGACAGGAAAATAAAAATAAATAACTGAAACAATAGGAGGACGAAAAATAAACAAATATAAGCGTACATGAGCGAAATGAGTGTAAAATAGCAGGAAAGAAGAGGAAGGGTAGGGTTGAAGGAGGGCACATGTGAGTGGAGGAAGGAGGGCGCGTGTGAGTGAAGGAAGGAGGGCGCATGTGTGAATGAAGGAAGGAGGGCGCATGTGTGAATGAAGGAAGGAGGGCGCATGTGTGAGTGAAGGAAGGAGGGCACATGTGAGTGAAGGAAGGAGGCCGCATGAGAGTGAAGGAAGGAGGGCGCATGTGAGTGAAGGAAGGAAGGTGCGCATGTGAGTGAAGGAAGGAGGGCGCGTGTGAGTGAAGGAAGGAGGGTGCACATGTGAGTGAAGGAAGGAGGGCGCATGTGAGTGAAGGAAGGAGGGCACATGTGAGTGAAGGAAAGAGGGCGCGTGTGACAAGCGCAAAATATAATGAAGCGCGCACTTAGGACTCGACCCCCCCGGGCACGCCTCCCTTGGTGATCCTCATCGGTGGAGTAACGGGACTGCAGCATGAATAACTTCCGGGTCAACGTCGTGACGTCACTTCCGGCCGGAGCCGGCACCCCGAGGGGGGGAGTGGGCGTGGGCCTATTTAGGGCAACTTGCCTTTGTCCTCTCTTTCTTACTGCGCCGGCCCCGGTATGCAGGGGTCTCTTTTTAATCTCATTTGTGCAGGTCGTCGAGTTATGCGTCGTTAGAGGACCGGCGCTTGTGGAGTTTAATGGACAGCAGCTGTGGGAGAGCATGGCTGCAGGTCCGGAAGCTGGAGAACAGTGGAGCTCCCGTATGGTCTGAAGTGCAGCGCGGCCTAGGAAGAGGGGATTGAGCCATAGTGTGTTGGTGGAGCAATGAGGTAAAGAGAAGGGAGCCTTTGATTGTTTTGCGTTAGAAGTGCGCAGCGATTTTTAAAAAACGCACGGAAATGGAGCGTTGGCTTTGGTCGCCGGTCACCCGCGGTCTGTCTCTAATTACGATAACCCAGCGGTGGAAGGGATTGGGCATCAGTTTCTTTATGGGCACACATATACCTACACTTGTGGGGGCGCGGGAGCTCTGAGAGCGTAGTAAAGAAGTTGCGGGTACACGTGTCTGCTACGTTGTTAAACGTGTAATGTATTGGAGCTGCAGTCCACGTAGGGTAATAAAGCGGTGTGTACAGGGCTCGGAGCATAAGTGAATAGTTAAAAACACGGGTGTTGTGTCGAGTGCGGCACGTCATGGCGGTTTTTGAGGGAGCACGGATGAATCGCGGGATGGAGATCACCGGGATCCGTTGCTACTGTGGCCTAAAGGTTAAGGTATGAGTCGCTGACTCTCAAGGTGACATGTTGAAGTCCCATTGACTTTGTCCGGTTCGATATCCGTGTCCGTTACGATTGTGAGGGTCAGCCCAGTTGTCCGATGCTGAGGGGCCCAGGTTCGGGCCTCGGCGGTGGTGAGGGTCAGCCCAGTTGTCCGATGCTGAGGGGCCCAGGTTCGGGCCTCGGCGGGCCTGAGGGGCAACGGGATCCGTTGCTACTGTGGCCTAATGGTTAAGGTATGAGACGCTGTCTCTCAAAGTGACATGTTTAATTCCCTTTGTTTTTGTCCGGTTCGATATCCGTTTCCGTTACGATTGTGAGGGTCAGCCCAGTTGTCCGATGCTGAGGGGCCCAGGGTCGGGCCTCGGCGGGGCTGAGGGACACTGGGATCTGGAGCTACTGTGGCCTAATGGTTAAGGTATGAGACGCTGACTCTCAAGGTGACATGTTTAATTCCCTTTGATTTTGTCCGGTTCGATATCCCCTTTTCCGTTACGATTGTGAGGGTCAGCCCAGTTGTTCGATGCTGAGGGGCCCAGGGTCGGGCCTCGGCGGGGCTGAGGGACACTGGGATCTGGAGCTACTGTGGCCTAATGGTTAAGGTATGAGACGCTGACTCTCAAGGTGACATGTTTAATTCCCTTTGATTTTGTCCGGTTCGATATCCCCTTTTCCGTTAGGATTGTGTGGGCCAGCCCGGTTGTCCGATGCTGAGGGGCCCAGGTTCGGGCCTTGGCGGGGCTGAGAGATATAACGGGCTGAGGCGATAACAGGCTATAAACCGTAACTGTTGGCACGCAGGCAGGCAGGCACTGGTTGGGGGGCTCCCAGATTTACTGTGCAGTGAAGGCGTCAAACATACTCGGACACAGAAATTAAAGCAACTCAGTAAAAGAAACAGTGGGGACAGAACGGTGCAATACACATTGGCAAACAGCACTTCTATGAGCTGTCTTTCCAAGGAGAAGTGAGAGCAGCTGCACTTTGCACCGATTAGAACACCGGGGGCACAAAAAGAACGCGAATCAACCATACTCGATGACAGTGCTTCTGATTTTGGTAGCGTGTTTTGTCGTTTGTTTTAACCAGGTCATGCCAAAGAGTGTCAGAACCTCATTCGTGCGCTCAGGCTACCTGAACCGAACCCTAGTTTAAGGAATGCTGTGTTCAGACGGTGGCTGAAAGTGTATTAAGTACTATGAATATGGTTACCAGACAACTTTTAACATCTACTCATAAATTGGAAGGAACACCACTGTTGTATTGGCGGTCGGGGGAAAAGATGGCTGTGCACGTCACGTGGGAACAATAACTGGGAAGCGTAACGTTGGGGTGGCATCAGATCAGCACGGGCTATTGCTGGCTTAGGATGAGGCAACACGAATATTTCCCCGTGCCAACGGTTAATGAGCATATTGCAGAGGATGACTTCGACGTTGCTGAGTTAGTTGAGTGTTTTTTCCGCGTGAACGTGGTGAGCCTGCGTGGTGTGCACAAGATTGTGGTTGTTTCGGGCTTCCGATTGAAGTCCATCCGATTCGGTTTCGAGTTACACAGATAGTCATGGAGTGGGAGCAGGGGTTCAGTATTGAGACATGAGCACATTTTGACTAGTGGGGGGCCAAAACAAAGTAGGTTCTGAGCCAGTGCCTTGCGTTCCACCCAGCGGCTTCACGGCGCATTGTGCCTACTCTGGGGTCATGAGAAGGACTGGCACACATGCAGGGCACGAGCCTAGAAGACTCCTTATCTTCATCTGTAAATCCCTGGCTTCATGGAGGATTACTTTCTCAAGCTTTGTATCTATGAAAGATATGTAGATGTATGTGTGTTTTAAGGGAATTTTAGGGGTGTGCTTAATTACATTAAGCATAATCAATATAGCGCAGGTTACAAGTGAAATTGTTTCCGTTGGCTAATAATACTTTGCTAGGGATACTCAAAGAAACCTGTTTATAGGGCAAAAATAATAACAGTGAGTTCAAACATTCGCCTACTGAAACCTATGCTTTCCATGCACAACGAGCTAGTGCATAGCTCACTAAACTATTCTGGAGAACCAGGTTCGAGTCTCAGCGCCTTCTCAAAGTGCAGTGATTCTGGGCGAAGCACTTAATCTCCCCGTGCCTAAAAAGAAATGAGTGTGACCTTGTGTAACGTAACTGGTGCGCATGTAGAGTGCTCAAACACCCAATTACTTATGGTCGTGCAGCACCATCTAAAACTGCAGAAATATAAGTATTACAAAATATTCTATCATGGGGGTGTGTGGCAGGACATATTACAGTAATCCGCAGTTCACTAGTTACTTATCACCTGGATAAGCGGTGTTACATAGAGTAGACGTCTGATCTGGCATTTTCATTCGAAAAACTGCAGCAGGCACGTTAACTATTTTCTGATATTTGGAGTCTGTAACAAGAGATTACCCACCCATATTTTCAGTAAGAGCATCCCCCCCCCGTGCCCGCTGGTCAGTTAATAGCCTAGAATGGGCGGACACAGCTAATTCGCTGCAGCAGTCGCCTTGGTCTCCTAAGGTATTTTAAAATAAATTCTGTTTGACACCAAAGGTGTCTGGCGGCAGTATTGAATTTATCGTTGACTTTCGGTGCTTGCAGAAATGTGTGGGGGTTGCGAGCTTGGTTTTACTCGAGCAAAGTTGGAGACAGTTGTATTCGGGGAGGGTCTTTTCTCGCCGCTGCTGTTGACGGAAACAGTCAATTAATCCGTGGCGACTTTCTCGCATCATGCGCTTGCGGTCTTCATGTTAAATTGGCCTTTGCTTAACGCTGGGTGTCCTCTTATGGTCGGTCTGTGCCTTGGCTATGTCCCAACATTGGAGCTGTCCCTTTCTCATCGCCTGTGACATATACGTCGTTGCGGTCTGTCTGCTTTGGGGAGGGTATACGCGCAGGATGTGTCGGTCATCGCCGCAATGAGGCCCAGAGGGGCGAAATTGCCCGATTGAAGCTGGTTCGCGGTTCCCTCTGTGCAATCTTAGGGGGGATCCTGCGTTGCCACAGGCCCCCCCCCCTCTTTCCCCTGGGAAGGCGGTTTGTCGTTTGGCACCTCCCACTTCTGTACATTTGTGTCCTTGGGTCACGACTTCCTTCTCCATTCGGTCCGGGGGTATGCTTGAGCTGGCACTCACCTTTCCTAGTGGTACACTCCGGGGGGTCGTACAACACACTTCATCTATGCATCAGTGATTTGTCAGGCTCAGTCACTCCTGAGATTGTTTAGGCCTTGCAGGACTTGGGTAGTGTCAGCAGGGGAGGACCCCCCCCCCCTTTCTCCCGCTTTGAAGCCCAGTTGAGGCAGCTGGCAGGGACGGAGGGCATAAAACGGGCCCGTATCTGGCACGAGGACGCAACAGATGGTGGTCACTTTCAGGGCTAAATTTGGGGTAATTCCTTCCTGAGGAATAAAATATTAATAAGTGTCTGGTGGCGTATCCTCCACTGCAACAGCAGTCATCCGACGGACTTACCTGATTTCCCGCATCAGATGCAGGGTGGTGGGGCGCCTGCGAGGGCTCCTCCAGGGGGAGCAGACTTGTGCGGGCATCGTGACTCAGAGCGGTGGGAGGGCGGAAGTGCCCGGACACTTGGTTAGCTAGGGTAGACAGGCCCTCTCCCGACGGAATTTTATAACAGGAGCATGTAGCGGTGGGTGGATGTTCACAGGGGTATGCATGCCCATTGATTAACATGACAGACTCGCGCATAGTTAGTACATATCGCTTGGGCTATTTCCCGCAGCTGACGGTTCAAGTTAGTTGGTCACAAGATTCAGAATTGAGCCGCAACATGCGCAGCAGGATAGATATGGCTCGGGCCAAGAGTTAGGTAGGGTGGTAGGAGCGGTGTAGACCCTGGGTGGCCTGCCTGTGAGCACTCAAAGGCTCTCGGTGAAAGACGCGGGAGCCTCTTCACTACAGGAAATTTACATACAATCCTCTGCCCGGAACAAACATGCAATGACGCCAACCCCATCTCACAATTTAAAAAAAGTAAAGACAAAAGTGTGCAGAATTTAGCCCCAGCTCAAAGTGTCCATGTTTTAAATATAATTCAAACTGGTTACTCTCTCAGTTCCCGCGGAGGAGGCACAGTGTAGCAATGTCCGACTACAAGGACACAATGAAAGCCGCTGAGGAAATTCAATATCTACAGAAGGATCAGATAAACTCTGTCCTGAGCAAGGGTTGACAAACTCCAATCCTTTCAGAAAGTTACAATCCCCCAATCCCTGCAGAACATATGAAGATTAGAAGGTCCTGCAGACAATTGACAGTATACCTTAGTTAAAAATCGTAGTCCCATAGGAAGTTTACAAGAGCTCTGGGCTCTGTAAGAGAGTCACAGGATTTTATTCTGAGAATCTGCACATTTGCAAACGGTAAAAAGGTTTGATACATATGACCCTGAGTCTTTTAAAATGGATGCAGAGTCTAAAAATCCTCAGAAAAGGCAGAGAAAGTTCAAGGCATTTGAATACTTTTATGAAATTTTCAGACTCTGAAACACTAGAGGACATCTACAGAAAGTCAAAGCCTCGGAAACTCCAAGATTTGCATTATTCTTTGACACTTCGCAAAATCTCAATTTCAGCAGGCATAAGCATAGTTCACGGAGTTTTGCTACGCGGAACTCTGCGAACATACAGAAAACTCCGCGAAGTTCCACGAGTGGCGGAGTGCAGTGCGAACTGCAGTTTGTGCGGGTATTCCTGCCACTCGGGTAGAAATTCTACCCGAGCGGCAGTTCGCGATCGCGAACTTACTGTTTCGGGAGCGGGGAAAAAACTCTGCTGCACATCGAGAAGCGGAGTATTCTGCACTCCGCAAGCTCCGCGGAGTGCGGAGTGCAGAAAACTCCGCGAACGGAGCGAACTTCACTGCCCAGGCCTAAATTTCAGCACAAAATATACCAAATTTTAGCTGAAACAGGATAGAATATCCACAACATGGCAAAATTCACACAATCTGCGCTTTTGATTGAACTTTGTAAGATTGCAATTCATGCAAAATATTTACAGCGCGCCATTTCCTGGCAAAAATGTGCATAATTTAAATTCCTGCATAAACATAGCAGAACAAAAACTTTATCAAAGTTGACAGGACTCGAGCCCAAGCACCAAATGTGTTCAGTTCTGTAAGCATTCAAACAGCACACAATGCAAACACAGATAGAGAATCCCCCTAGCTGTAAGAAAATGTTCATCAATCCAACATTACTCAGAAAATGCACGCAACGCCACCCCAGCGTATAATATCCAGAGTATCAGCGCATTGGACAAAATATAGGACATGAAAATCTTCTACCAAATCGTACAACTTCTTGCACACTCCTCAAACACACGGATTGTATGGAGCTATCGAATGATATGTGCTACAGAAGAAACTGCAAACATTTGGCAAAAAATTATGGAAGTGCAAAAGGCAAATGAGTCTATGCAGGATGCGAGCCGGGGGTACACACGTGTGGACGGTGTCCACCCACTTTTTACGCAGGGTGAACGCTGTCCACCCTGCCAAGAATTTGGGCCCCACTGAATAATGTGCTGAACTCATCCCGGTTTAAGTTCCAAACACCGGGACACTTTCAGCAGCGCCTGCACGTTCGTTCTCTGCTTTCCATCTGCAACAAGCAACAACGTGCAAGCGGGTACGGGACTTTCTTATTTCTGACTCCTGCTGGGCCCATAACAAAGGCCGAATGTGAGGGGTCATCAGGCCTCCTTTTGTTAAATCTCTTGGCTGGGAGCAGTCAGGAGCCTCAGACCTGATGCAAATACAGTGGAGGGGATACAAAGGCCCACACCTTGTTAGCACTTGACACATACTTAAGAGAGGCAGCTTTTCACTTGGTTCAGGAGATACGCATGCACTGTAAGAATATCAGATGTGTTGGTCTTTCCCAGTATTTACAACAAAACAAATTGCATTTATATAGAGCTTACTCCCCCCCCCCGCTCCCCCCCCCCCGGAGGTGTTGAAATAATTTAAGTACCACTGTTTTTTCTTGTAAAGCCCTACTCATTCCAATGCAGGGTGTCAGAGCGCTTTACATCAACACGTGCATATTACATGTGCAATAAATTATATGTTTGTAAATGAATGTACAGGATGTGTTACATAAAACTGGGGGATTGCAGGGTGTAGAAGTCCCATATCTTCCATAGCTCACTGTGCTATTATCGTCGCAACGCGCTCAAACATACACATGATAGAGCTGCTAAACAAATATGTGAGGGCTTTAGATCTGATGTCTCTTCTTGTGATGCCACTTCCTGTAAAGTCGTGGCTTGTGATGCCACTTTCTATGATGTCAATTCCTGTGATGCCATTTGTGATGTCGCGTGCCGTGATGTCACTTGCATACTGCCTAACTAGGGTTGCCTGGAGCCACTTCTGACAGTTTAGCCATGGAAAGCGCAAGCCGAAGGCCCTTAGTAACCAAATCCAACGGAGGGCACAAGCCTGCAGTGCAACGGGGGCTTTCCCAACTGGCCTTTGCCAGAGACATTTTGGGTGGGTGAAGTGGGCAATTGCCCAGGGCCCCCACCTTCCAAGGGGTCCCCCGGCAAAGTGAAAGTGAACTTTCTCTCTTTTTGACATTTTTCTTGATTTTAACTGCTCTTTATGTCTGCCTTTACTATGTCTTTACCTACCCTGTTTCATCTATCAAAGGCAGGGGACGGCATCGGACTGCCGCATCTATGACGGTCGTGCCAGTCCCCCGCAGAGGCAACAGGGAGGCGGGGGTGCGCCACACACATGAGTGGCGCAGCGCCTTGCCTCCCCTTCCGATTGGCAGTTCGGTGCACAACCCGGAAGCGGTTGGAATCACTTCCGGGTCGCATGTCGGAACAACGTCGGGAAAGCCAGTTAGAACCGGCCTCCCGGCGAAAAGGGCAATAAAAGACTGGGGAGTGGGGGGGACATCCTCTTTCCTTGCCGCCCCCACAGCCGACCGGACGTCAGGACAGGACCTCACACTCAGGTCCCATCAGATTCTTTTTTTTCTTTTTATTGCCATTTGCAGACGAACTGGGGTGGCCCATAAGGCAGCATTCCCCCGGTGCCCAAAAAGGCGAAATGTTGGAAGAGGGTAGAACCTGCCACGAGCCCAGTGGAAGTGGCTGCGGCGACTGCACCAGTGGGGGAGGTGCCACAGACAGGCCCGCGGGTGCCGGCAGAGGGGGTGCCACGGATTACTGATGGGGGTGGCCAACCAGGGGCAGTGTGTACTTCTCCCCCGGGGAATACTTTGCCAGGGCCTTCAGGTGCCGCACCCCTGCCTCAGCCGCCAGATATCGCGGTGGGGGAGGCACAGTAGAAAGCCAGCCAGGGACCGGCACAATCCCTCCGTCCACAAGTGGGCCGTCGGGGAGCGCACCCGGCCAGCATGATTTAGTAGCGAATCTGGCAGCAATTCTGCCATGGTTGGAGAAGTCAGGTACTTGGACCCCAGCGGCAGGGTCCTGGGTGGTAGGGGAGGCCGCTCTTGAGAAAGGAACGAAGATAGTGGCGCGGGCTTCGGATGGCAAGCCTGGGGAAGGACAGGCAGCTTTGTCAAGTGGTGTGACACCGGGCGGAGCAGCTCCCGCAGGGGTCGGTAAAGAACCGCTAGCAGTAAGCACGCCTGTGGACTCCAGAAAAGAGAAGCCAGCGGAGACAGCAGCCACAGGTAAGCGGCGACATTGCTGGGCTCGGGTGAAGTGCGCTCGTCCAGGGAAAAACTGGCAAGGCACGTGACACAGGAGGTGAAAGACAACATTTGGAAGGGAATATAGGGTTGACGAGTCTTTGATTAATTGGGCCAGGGTTTCTCAATCTATATGGCCGTCATGTCTGAACGCTTTCCAGGCTTAGCTGCAGAAATGGCACGCTATCAGAGTAGGATCACTGGCGCGCATGATAAATAAGGGGGGATCGGGTGAAAGGAATACGATAAGGACTTTAAGAGAGCAAAGGCTGCTGACCCTGCCCTCACATGGGACCAGACTGATATGATTTTGTGGTTAGACCACTTGGGACACGGGTCGCAGGACAGCTCCAAGGGCCAGTCCTTTCTGTCAGGTCCCCCTCTTAGCTCGGGGGGTGAAGGGGAAAGGGGCATGCTGGGACTTTAACAGACATACGTGCACCAGGCACGTATAAGTTCAAGCACTCATATTCCTTCTGTGGCAACACCTCCCACTCAGAGTCCAAATGCTTTCAAAAATCAAAAGGGGGGGGGGGGGTATGAAACAGGAATGATTGGGTTTCCCTCACGAAGGCCCGGTCCCCCATTATAACCAGTGCTTTGATCCCATGACTGAACAAGTGAAAGTGCCCTATGTCTGCCAGAATGTTGTTAGAAGGTTTCAGAGATGGCTTCAGAATTCCCGCGCCTGACTACATGGGGGTATCTCAACGCGGGAACCAGCTATCGGTGAAGGCTAATCCGGGGGTGGCGGCAGCAAAAATGGAAAAAGAATCGCACCTGGGCAGGATAGCAGGTCCATTTGGCTGCATTCCGGTGGAGGGCTTTGCTTGCTCTCCACTGGGGGTGGTCCCCAAAAAAGAGCCAGGGTAGTTCAGGTTGATTCAAGGGTGCGGGGGGAGTTACGCTTTCCGGTAGGCTGGTTGGCCACCCCGCACGCGCACAAAGGCGCAAGTAAGCTGCGCAGAACTGCATGGGCCCCTTATGGAGATAATCTTCTGGGTGTAGGGGGTGGTATCCTCGCAGTGAATGGGGCCCCCTGCGCAAGTGAACGCCGGTAGGGGTTTTGGGCATAGCTTCATCAGGATCGGGGGCCACTCACTGACCTTGCGGCAGGCTCAAACAGGGATACGCATACCTGGCCATAATAAGGATGATGGTGCCCGGGGCAAGACTTTGTTTGTGTGGGAACCTTTTACTGGACGTATAGCACATGATGAAGCAATGTTTGGCACCACCTGAGCTCAGAGGCATAGCTAGACCTACTGCCACCTGGGAGGTCCCTAAGTTTGCCGCCCAGTGTAGGTAAGGGGGGGAGGCGGCTGATTGACAATATATTCGCGGGGCATGGTGGTAGTCGGCAGACCAAACTTGCTCCCCTCAGCCGACCTCAAAAAGAGTGCCACCCGGGGCGGACTGCGCCCTCCCTAGCTACGCCACTGCCTGAGACTGATTTAGCAGAAAACGAGAAATAAAATTCAAAGTTGTTTCGGACATGGGGTGCGCCCCTCCCCCCAAAATATGTCTCGCTCTGGGCCCCCAAATCCTTAAGATGTCACTGACATTGCCTCTTGAAGGCTGGCAGTGCCGGGGCATAGTCAGTCATGCATCAGGAGGAGCCCCTGTCCTACTGACCCTTCGGAGGCAACGGCCTGTTTTTTATTTTCCGCCATTTTTCATTTTTGATCACCGCCTTAAGATGGAGGCGTCCAGGGGCCCTGTAACGAGCCCTGGTTATTGTTCTGGGTGCCCGGTGCGCGCCGGGCTCGCAGGACTCTGAATGCTAATGGGGCCATTAGCGCCGCGCGCTCTGACGTGGGAGAGATGGGTCCGCGCGACGGACAATAACGAGGCCAGATGATGGACGCTTCTCCAGGATGTATTCATATTTTCGCAAGAGCACTTTGGCGCTTTATCGTCCCCCGCTTACATCCTGGAGAGGACAATACAAGTCAAGGAGGCCTGAAATACAGGAAAGAAATACCTTGATTCGTGGGGATCCTCCGTCGGAATTCGAAGGCCCTGAAATGCTGCGCCCCCAGATCAAAGGCGCACCTAGAAGACAACGGCGTAGTGCAAGACAGGATATCCTGCATGTAAATCCCTGTCCTGGTGAAATAGTGATAAGTAGTGGAGTCTGAATGAAGTGAGCTGATTCTAGGCACTCCAAGCACTCCTAACCTCTTTAAGTGAATGAACGTGATTTGCCCAGGATCAGACAATTCGGTCAAACAGGGGGTGCTGGGATTAAAAATGGCGTCTCCTGGACAATTTAGCAATAGCCCGTATCTCCCTCAGGGTCTTCACGTTGAGGGTCCCAGTAGATCGCGCCAGGTGGGCGCTTTAAACTCTAGTCTGACTAGAAGCCACTAGTCATTGTTTTCCGTCTGCAGCAAAGTCAAGGCCACGACAAAGGCACAACTTCCTGGTGAGACAAACAGACCTTCTCTAGGCCACTCTAGACCCCCATGAATCAATTTGGCTGTGTGCTCTGTGTTGAGAGACAAATAGATGCAGGCCTGATCTTCAATGAACCCAGCGCTTCATTCAACAAGCGCCTTGATGACCCCTTTGGGCGAAAAAATATATATATTTTTTAATGTAGGCACCACAAACATATCACACTTAGATATCTCACAATGTAACAAGCTGCACCGAGCTGCAAAGGCTTCCAAACCTGGCCTTGCCTCGACAAGCTTCAGTAACTGTTCAGATCCCCCTTAGAGGTCACTTTGTTTGTCCTGACGGCCATGTTAGTTTGCTTGTCTGCTTGTTCATTTTCCTTGCACGGTGTGTCTGTATTGTAATTGGTGTGGTGCTGATCTTTCATTTCTCTGTTGACCATATTTGGCACGATGTCCCGGTTAGTTCTGCTAGGGCGGCATCACTAAATGTATATAGGACTCAGAAACCAGTCACTCAGGGAAGACGCAGGCTGAGAGCACCAGTTCATGCCCTCACTTCTTCCTTGCCGACCATCAAGAAAGCATGTGTACAGACACATACATGTCATTTGTTCCTGAGTAAACTGCTGCATTCTGCGTTTCTTTCATTTGCTCCTGGGAGGGTGCAAAAATATTTATTTCCCCAACACCCTTTAACCAGGCCCATTGCGTGCACTGCAGGCACCTGAGCCTCCTAGGCTCAGGGTCCGGTGCCGACCACTCCTCCTTCTGCACAGCTGGCCCCGGACAAGTCTTGATGCCAAGCTGACAGGTGAGGAATCCTTCACATGGGTACGGTTGGGTAAGAGGGCACTTTTACTGTAACCTGCACCGTACAAGCCATGTCATACTGCTCCCCGTGCTGCTCTTCTTCTGTATAATTGTGCAGTATTTTTGTAGCTCTTATTTCCACAGATTATCATCTTCAAAGCGCTATAAATAACTGGTGTTAAACTATTGTCAAAGCAATGGCGCGCCTCTTGTCAGGGATTCCAACGTTGACTTGCTGATGGCATGCAGACGGTCAGACCTCAGTAGCTGCCACCCTCTAAGACTGTCCAACCAGGTTTCCTCAGTTCTCAGGGTTTTGGGATGGGCACGTCCCTTGCATGGTACCACTGCTCGCCTGCATGGCAACTAGCATCCTGGCATTTAGTTCGGCATGCTAATCTAGTGTGTACAAAGCAAAGGCTGGTTCCTGGTAATGTGGGGTCCAGAACATGTGGGCTTTGCACCACTATTCCCTGCGCTTTGTGTGTATCACTTAAATTGGTGGTGGCGGTGTACCGTGTCTTGTGAATCAACAGTGTGACATCACTTTTTTAGTTTTTGTCAAGAGGAGCGGAGTCCACTGGCTACTCTTGTGAAAGATTCCACCCTCATATGATACCCAGAACCTTGCAAACACGATTTGTATGTGTGGCCAATACTTGCATGTGTAGTATGTGTAAGGTAGGAGGACTCTGAGTTTTGTGACAGTCTAAGTACTTAGGTCGGTGAGATCCATTTTGAGCGCCCTGTGACAGCACCGCACAAGATGGAACCAAGGCACAAGATGGAGCAAGGCACAAGTTCTCCAGACAGTGGAAATGTAGTGCCCGTCATCCGGTCACTGGAGTGTGGGGACCCTGACATTAAAGCGAGGAGGATGGAGACAGGGCTCCCCATGGAAATCCAATGAGGGCCTTGTTAGCAAAGATCTGCGGATTACTTCTTCCTGAGCTCTGCCATTTGGTGGATGGTAGGGGTCGGGAATGGGACTGCGTTTCTTTTGTTCATGTTGAGGAAGTTCTGCCCTTTGTCCCTGATTATTGTTTTGGCAAGGCTGGTGACAGGTGGGTGCACAAATATCGCAGCTCATCGTGCCCCTGTTGTGGTCATTCCCCATTGCTAGCTGCTCAGTGACCCATCACTTTGCACAAAGGCTGTGTCTGGAGAGCAGCCTGTGAATAACACTTGAAAGGGAATCAATCCATACTAGCTGATAAGCATGAAGTGCTATATCCATATCCAATATCCGGAAAATGTGTATGAACTTTCTCCCATCATCTTCTTGACCAAAGAAAGGAGTCGGTCACACAGTACTAGAAGAGCTACTGTGAGGCCAGGCCAGGACTGGTGTCTACATGACAGCCAGACTCACAGAGCTGAGGGGACATCACCTGAAGTCTGCACTTTCTGCTAGAGGATGTAGGAGTCTGCCTGGGGCAGGAAGTTTGTCTGGCTCAGCTGGAGGAGGAACTATTTAGGAGGAGAAACCAGTGTGTTCCCTGCCCGAGGAACTCCCAGAAAAGGCTGGCTGCTCTAGAAAGCAAAGCTGAGAGGTACCTGAGGTGTGAAGGAAGTCCCTCAATTTCTTTAAGCAGTTCCTGTGTGAACTGCAGCAAGATTTTGTAAGTATGAGCAACATTGTGTCATCTGGAAACCTGTTGTTGGGCTGAGGACAGGTGCTACCACTGTGAATGCAGGAGGCGTAGAGCTGTGTCCGCGCTGAAGCAGAATCTAGATCAGTCAGAGAGGGTGCAACTGCAGAAGACGCATCATTACTGACAAAACAGCTCAGAAGCCGCAACTGCTGTGTCTGGGTATCCGTCTGCACTCAGTCTGGAGCGTGCAACTGCTGAAGATGTATCACTACTGACAAAGCGGTCCAGAAGACGCAACTGCTGTGCCTGGGTACCCGTCTGCACACAGCCTGGAGGGTGCAACTGCTGAAGATGTATCACTACTGACAAAGCGGTCCAAAAGCCGCAACTGCTGTGCCTGGGTACCCGTCTGCACTCAGCCTGGAGGGTGCAACTGGCGAAGACACATCTCTACTGACAAAGTGGGCCAAAGACTGCAACTGCTGTGCCTGAGAACCCGTCTGCACACAGCCTGGAGCGTGCAACGGCTGAAGACGCATCACTACTGAAAAAGCGGCCCAGAAGCCACAACTGCCGTGCCTGAGTACCCGTCTGCACTCAGCCTGGAGCGTCTAACTGTTGAAGACTTTCAGCCGCTGCACAGGACCTGCTGAGCCGACTCTCTCAAGCGGTTCCTAGCTAAAGGGAGGCCACCAGTGAGGCCTATGCAGTAAGAAGCTGCTGCAGCGATGAGCTGGGTGAGAGCCGCGCCTGTCGTACCACCAGACCCGCACCAGCCATTGAACAGATATAGCAGGACTTAGCCTGTGACCAGAACAAGGGAATAAAAGTGTGCATAGGAATCTTCCATGAGGAGTTAAACCTTTTCATCAAAGAGAACACCTGGGGTGAGAACTGTTGAAGCGAGGGCCGCATCCAACCTGGGAGGTAAGTGGAAGCGATACGCACCCGTGCCTAATGACTGCCTATGCCTGCATTCTCCTGGCAGTAGGTTTCCTAGGATGGGTAGTGGGTACCACGGGGTGGCAGCTTACTAAAAATCATAACTAAGACTATAAACCTACAACTGCTTTTGAGGTTGAATTCTGTAGGACTCATTCAAGTTTGCTTTGAGATGATTTAATTACCCCGGATAGAAATGGGATTTTTGGTCGGCTAGGGCATGTGCCAAAGTCGGGCAGAAACCACCACTCTAGTCAGGATAAGGGAGTTACACTCCTAAAATAACCCCTGCTCACCCCCTTGGTAGCTTGGCATAAGCAGTCAGGCTTATCTTAGAGGCAGTGTGTAAAGCATTTTTACATAACCAACAGTAATACAGTGTAAGCACTACAAAAGGACACCACACCAGTTTAGGAAAATATCCAATATTTGTATATACTTAAGACAAGACAAAAAACGATAAAAATCCACAATACAGTACTTAAAAATCTCCAATTATCAAAATATGCTTGAAAAATAGTTCCTTGATGTTGATAGCTCCGTCCAAAGCTATCACGGCGTCGTGAGCAAACAAATCCAAACAGTTCTGGCTTACCGCGGCATCGCGGGCCAGCTACAGTGTCGGTAAGACCCGCAAACAGTACCTTTTAGAAATGCAGGGCGTTGGCGACCTCTCGTTGAGCTACCGAAAGCATGGCGTCCGCTGGCGTCAGTTCCGGAGGTCGGTGCAGGAGTCGTTGGGGCCCTCTAAGTCACACGCGTTGCCGATTGATCTCCTCTCTGTTGGAGTCAGGAGCGCTGGCATCGGCAGGCTTCGGGTGCTGCGATGCGAAGTGCAACGGTGCAGCGTGCCTTGCCCTCAGTTCCCGGTGCGAGCAGCGGGTCGGTGGCAGCGTCAGATGGCGTCATTGGTGAGACCAGGGTCGCGGTGCGAAGTGAATTTGGTGCTAGCAGGTAGCGGTGCAAGCAGCGGCGTCATCGTTGCTGAAGCGCTGTCGTCGGCTGACAAACGGGATTCAATTGCGCCGGCGTCGGTAGGCCAAGGCTGCGATGTAGGATGAGGGCGGTGCATCGAGTAACTTTACGAGTGGTGCCCTCGAACCACGGTGCAAGCAGCGGCGTAGATTTCGGCATGGAGCGGTGTCATCGGGGATACCAAGGCATCATCGTGAAGCGAGACGGTGCTGAGTGTGGTGCCCGCAGGACGTGTTGCGAGCAGGGGCTCGGTGGCGGCATCAGCAGGCGTCATCTGTGAGACCAGGGTCATGGTGCGGCGTTGCGGTGGTGCCCTCTGCGGTGCCTTCAGGACACGGAGTTGGCAGCGGCGTTGTAGATGGAGTTGGCAGCGGCGTCGTAGACGGAGTTGGCAGCGGCATCGTAGACGGAGTTGGCAGCGGTGTCGTAGACGGAGTTGGGATGCTTTTCTTCTGTTGCAGCACAAAACACACAGTCCCCAGTGGTTTGGGCAGAAGAGCTTGAAGTCTTTGCTGTTCCCGAGACTTCTTGAACAGGGGGCAAGCTTTACCTCAAGCCCTTGGAGAAACTCACAAAAGTAGATTGCAGAAAGTTCAGTCCAGTCCTTTCACTGCCCAAGACAGAAGCAGCCACTGCAGGCCAACACAGCAAAGCACTCAGCAAAGTGGTAGTTCCTCCTCACAGCTTCTCCAGCTCTTCTTCTTGGCAGTCTTCTTGGTCCAAAAGAGTTCTAATGTTCAGGGGTCTGGGCCCCACTATTTATATCCCAAAATCCTTTGATCTCTTAGGAACAGAGTGTCTGTGCCTAGCCAGAACCAGTTCTGCCTTCTCTGGTGTGATTTCCTGGCAGGAGGTGAAGCCGGCATTGTCAGAGGCAGACCAGGCCCTTTGAGGTGCAAGGAAATCTCCTCCCCCTTCCCCAATTGCAACCCAGGTCTATTCAACCCTTTCCAGACCCATTTAGACTATCTGGAGCCACTCCTGCTCCCCAGCCTTCTGTCATCCAAAACCCAGACAGGCAATCCACATTCCAGCAGAGGCACACAGGATGACTGAGCAAAAAAATACCTACTTCCTAAAAGTGGAGTTTTCAAACACAGAATGTAAAAATCTCCTTCACTAAAAGATGTATCTTTAGATTCTGAGTTCAGGCATACCAAACTTTATTTCCCTACCTAATTCCCCGGGCCAGTTATGTTTATAAGATGTTATAGACAAACTCCCCATTTTGTCCTATGGGGAACAAATAGCCTTGCAATAGTGAAAAACGAAATTGGTCGTAATTCACTATCAGGACATGCCACACACACCAGGGCATGTCCTATCTTTCACATACACTGCACCCTGCCCACAGGGGTACCCTGGGCCTATCTTAGGGGTGCTTGACATGTAAGAAAAGGGAAGGTTAGGGACTGGCAAGTGTGTGCACTGGCCAAGTCGACATGGAAGTTACAAACTGCGTGCAGACTCTGCAATGGCAGGTCTGAGTTACCTTTCCAGGGCTACTCACGTGGGTGGCACAATCAATGCTGCAGGCCCACTAGTAGCATTTGATTTACAGGCCCTGGCCCACTCCGTGCACTTTACTAAGGACTAACAAGTAAATCAAATATCCAATCATGGAAACACCAATCCATAACACAATTTACATAGAGAGCATATGCACTTTAGCACTGATTAGCAGTGGTAAAGTGCTCAGAGTCCTAAAACCAACAAAAACAGGTGAGGAAAAAATGGGAGGAAGAAGCAAAACGTTTGGGGATAACCCTGCAAAAAAGGCCATTTCCAACACCCCCCCCCTAAAAAAAAGATAGACAGTAGGCTGGGCAATACGTTATGTTCGTCGGTTCACTGTTGAGTTTCGAGCCCTTGTGGCCCGGCTCACCCTCACTACCTCGAGGGTCAAGTCCAGAGCCAGAGAAGAACGAACCTCAGGACACCAGGGAAAACTGACCTCAACCCCACAGTTGAGGCCAAGTATCGCTGCGTGCCTGGCTCATGAGTGCAACACAAGGTTAACTCTAATGAGAAAGTTTACAAAAAATCAAATGTGCTATTGGCATTGTGAACATGAATTTAAGTTTAACTTGTATATGTATAGTATATGTACAGATGTAAAGAGCGTAATATATTATGCATTACTATTGTTGAGTATGGGGAGGGGCCATGGCTCACAAGACATGGAGCAGAAGGAGTTAAATTTGTGCAGTGAAATGTAATCAAAGTAACTAGGGCCTCCGAGTAAGGAGCAAGGGTGTGAAAATTGTGACTTTTTGTGAAGATTATGCAAGATTTTGAGGAATTAATCTAAAGGCAGCATGTCTGAAAATTGAACAATAGTTTATATCTTACACTCAAAAGTGAGGTACGGCGGGCTCTATATGAACTACTGTAAATCCTACCTGTGCCCTCTGCGCAGCGCGGACCTGCTGGGTCGGTGGTCCGAGGAAGTTGCGGTGGTGCGGGATGGCTTTAAATACCTGGGGGTCTTCCTGGCTGCCTCTCAACACTCGTCTTGGGAACAAAACCTACCCCCTTTGTGGGTGCAAATCAGGTAGAAGACCCACTCTTGGTCACATTTGCCCCTTTCCCTTTTTAGGAGGTCACTCATTTTCAAGATGGTCTCCCTGCCCTGTCTCTTGTATTAACTCCAAAACCACCCATATTCAATACCACCTAGTTGGTTCACACAACTAAATTCTACTCTCCGCAATTTTCTTTGGGGGGGCAGCTCGGCTAGAGTGGCGTTGAAGACGTGTTTTCAATTGACGAATTGCGGTGGACTGGCAACGCCGGATGTCCAGGTGTGTCATGCGGCATCGCATCTCCTTTTATTAAACGATTGGTGGTATGGTGATAGGTCGGATCCCGCATATACGCTTGAGCGCTGGCTGATAAAATGACGTGCCGCTCCATGCGCTCCTCTATTCGGGTCCGGATCGGCGGGCCTTGCCCACGGTGACTGTCACCGTTTTTTCAATTGTGGAAATGCACGTTTCGACAGTTGGGTAGGTGTGGCAGAATAACAAAGGAGGCTCCACTCTGGCACAATGGCCTTATGCCACAACTTGCTGGGCTCCCAGGCTTCTGGGGATGGGAGGCTATAGGAATTTCAACTGTGGGGGGTGTCTTCCATGGACAGACCCTGAAGTCCTTTCAAGAATTACAGCAAGAGTATGGGATGCCTCAATCACAATTCACTAAATACCTTCAGTTCCGCCATGCCTTCACTCCATATCTAGCTCTCCGGGAGATCATACCTGATTTTAGCCCTCTGGAGGCGAAAGTTTTCATGGGAGAACTTGGAGAACACAAGGGCGCCAAAATATATTGCACGCTTGTGACAAATAGCCACACAACACTGTCTAATACACGGGAGGCTTGGAAGACAGACTTGGGCCCTTTGGACGTTGAGGACTGGACCGAAGTGCTGGCATCCCCTCGAAGTGCCGCCATAGCGACTCGGCTACACTACATGCAGTTTAAATACCTACGCAGTGTATAATATACTAGACATCGACTTTGGCAGGCTGGAGTTATTGCCTCTCCACTCTGCTTGCGATGCCAGGCAGCCGAGGGTCCTTTCCTCCATACCATTTGGCTGTGCACATCTCTCTCAAGATTCTGTCACTAGGTCATCGCGTGTATGTCGCAGGTCCTGGGTTGGGACATCCCTCATTCACTCCGATTAATTCTTCTACACATAACTGATGATATTGGGGGCAACATCTATAAACGCCATCTACTGTTACTGGGTCTCACACTGGCGAAGCGAGACATTGCGAGGGCCTGGAAGGACACCTCCCCACCGTCTTATGGGGACTGAAAAAGGTGCCTAGATTTCTGTATGGGGTTAGAGATACCTGTATTCGCTGCGTGGGGCTGCCCCGAGAAAAACCCCAAGATATGGAAGAGATTGGCAGACTTCCGGGGAATTTACCTAGAACCTATACCAGATCGTCCGATAGATTGATGTTCCTCATGCCTACATTTTGCTCGAGGTATTCATGACCTAATTCTTTGCTCTGGGGTAACTTGGCATGTAACATATCACAGAAGGGATATATGACACTTCAGTTGATTGTTAATGTAATATGTTGTTATGCATATGATTTTTTTCTGCGCAGTTGGACACAAAATGTCGACATCAATACTTGTATTATGTATATTTCGCCGCTGCGATATATGGCCTTAACTGGCATACTCTGGGTGTTGACAATAAAATTTTGTTGTGAAAAAAAAAAGTGAGGTACGGTACTGGTAAGGAGAGGGCTTGAGGAGAAAAGGTCTCCCGCAAGACATTTTCTGCTACAAGTCTCCCCCTGAAATGAATTGTGAAAAAAATTGCACCCTCCAAATAGACAAATTAGTTTTGGGAGTGGTTTATAATCTAAAGCAGGGCCATTTTACATTGGTGAACTTTTAGTTATGTAACACAATGTAGTCTATATAATAATAACAACAATCCACATTTGTAAAGCGCGAACAATCACCCGTAAGGGTCTCTAGGCGGTGGGGGCCGTCGGGAAGATTAAGCAAGCTATTGCCCAGAGTCACATGGTGCTGGGCTAATCTACCGCCGGTGCCAGGGATCGAACCGTGATCCCCAGATTCCGGAGTCAGTCGCCCTGGCCGCGGCGCCACACCTCTTCCCAATATATACCTTTTACTTTTGTTGAGTATGAACCAGGTCCCAAACAAAGGGAGTCTGAGCACTGTCCTGTGAACCCAGTGAGTAATTTTCACATACACGTTTCGACACTTTGGGTCTGATTCAGGGCGCTGACTGTCAGTGTGAGGGAGTTTTCTTGATGATAATGTGCACATGACTTAAACTACTCTGTCTTTCTCTTTCCAGGTGATGGCGTTCCCTCTCAACTGGCTTCCTTCTGTGTGAGGATCATGAGAACCATGACATTTGAGTCATCAAGTTCCTTCTATCGCGCCAGCGTTTAAGAATGCAAGATACACGAAGCCCTAGCATTTGCAAAGCCCTTCTCTGAGACCACTCTACAATAATAATAATAACTTGTTCTTTAAATATGATTTTACGCTTCCAAAGCTCCACAGCGGGTAAAAAGGTTTTCCTGTCAAGAAGAAGCCACGTCCTCTTGTAGGGACCTCAAAAGTCCTGGAGAAGTGAATGCATTTAAAGTGCTTTTGAAAACCATAAATTCGGATTTCCTTTGAAAGATGAGGCCTGAATCTAGAAAGAAAGGTGCCTGCGAGTAGGTCACCCTTCCTACTCTGCCACACTGCAGACTGAGCTCTGCCTCCTCAGTCGTGTAGTGCATGATAGCAGAAGACGTCAGTCGCATCCCTTCTCCGCTGGGACCGCCTCCATCAGATATCTGTGGTGAACACCTCTATCTACGCTCCGCATCAACATGTCTGCAGCCCTCCCTCGGAGATCCCTGCATTCTGTGGTGACTCCTCGCCTCACAGGCCCTGCACAGACACTGACTGTCAAGAGGAAGAGAGGGAGCCTTTCTGGGATCAAAACCTCTGCGTAATCTTATATTTTGTGCGTTTATATGACGTGCTTCTCACCCAGGAGGGTATGCTGGCCCCCAAAGAAAGACTGGAATAGTCAGTTCTCTGGTTCTTGCAAAATTCATGGACTGAGCTACCGGCTGTGATGTGCAAGGGGTGGTAATTCCAGGCTTAGGGAGCCAGGTACGAGAAAGAGTTACATGGGCGCCTATTATAGTAATTATCACCGAACATGTCAGCATCAGTGGACCTACTCTCGGTACAAGAATGGCAACAGAACCAAAGCATTGTGGAAAAATATCCTGGCATTAAAGATTCATGGGTTAAAAATAATAAAACAGGATAAAAGATAAAAGTTTAATCCCATCCCTTCAAAGCAATAATGCAAAGTGAGGCAGCAGCGGCGTCACAGTGCCACCATTGGCGGCGCCAAATAACAAAAAAACTCCATGCAAACTATCCTTTCATAACGTATGGAGTGCTCCAGTGGCAAACTGCGATTTTGCCTGGAACACTGAACATCATTGGACTATTCTTGTACGTGAGACGAGAGGACGGAAATGGGGGCCTACATGTAAATTAAAATCACACGGGTCTGAGTGCCTGGTCTGTAACGAGACAAGGCTAGTTCCTCCATGCCATCTTTACAGGTTCAAATGACACTTAGTGCCTCATTTAGAGGGCAGAGGTATCAGATGAAATGTGTAGTAGCAACGAGCCACACATTTCAACCCTGTGGGATCACATATTGTCCAAGTCCTTTATGGCTTTCTTAAATGTGCACTTGATTTCAACGGTACAGATTTTGACATAAGCCCTGAAGAAGGTCACATTCTGAGTGAAACGCGTGCCCACATATAACAATATGGCCCAAATATATTACAAAAAAATAAGGATTATGATTGCAAAATAAATGTCACATGTAGTAATGTTGGGTCCAATTCACAAAGTTACTCACGTGTGCAGGGTTGGCTGACACATTGAAATAGCTATTTTAAAAGTGAAAACATATCTTTCAAAGTCAGGAAAGTTAGTTTTGCACTGATAAAAATAGTTCACACATAGAGGTTTCTCTGTGGGCAAATCTACTACCTCGGGCAGTATGTTCAGGGCCACTGGAATTATGTGGCAGGAGAGGGCCGAATAATGAGGCAGAGGAGAGCCGAATTATGCAGTTGGATTGAGTAAATTATGCGGCAAGGAAAGGCAAATTGTGCGGCATAATGCAACACTTTTTGTGCTAGTATTACCTCATTATTGTCTCATTTTTACACGTGTTAACACTGAGCATTGATTGCATCTCATTAGCATCAGTCAAACATCCAAACATGGCAATAAGCAACAGAAAGGTGACCCGTCAAACTTTGCAAGGGGCCTTCCACAGAAACACGTGTCCCTGTATTATTATAACTTTTGAATCGCTTGTGCTATAAACACATTTTTTTGTTAAAACCTGCAGATTACACAGAGGGTGATGGATTATGCGGCAAATCGATAACTATGCGAGGCCTTGAATGTGTGGATTTTGAGGAAGGGAGCTTGGCCACACCCATAGATTTACCCAGCTGGGCCTATTCAGAAGCCATTGTCTGATGCTATCTACTCTGGAAAGGTGCAGAGATTTACTCCTGGTGAGGGCAGTAATAGACCCTTTTCTAGCTTCCGTAGGAGATGCAAGATGGAACACCCCACTGGGAAAACATGATTCCCTGGAGAGAGAAAAAAAACTGCACTTGTGTTTCCGAGGAGAGTTCCTGAACACCCGTTAGAGTCAGGGATTTCCAGGCGCTGTTCTGGGCACCTCGGTGAATTCCCAGAGTCGTACATCTGCAATCATGCGGTGCTACAGCCCTGCAATTGTAGGTTAAGAGAAGGCCTTTAGAAAGCAGGCTGGTGCGTGATATCACAATTACCGACAGCAGCCACCAATTCTGCAGACTTTCCAGCTCAGAGGCTGCCACCCTGCGTCACACGATATTGGTTCCTTTCACACGGTCATTCTTTTCACACGGTCACCGGTGAGGAGCTGATATCACACGGTGGCAGAACAGACGAGCCGGAAACCAGTGCACAGGCTGTTCCAGCTCCTCTATGGGGACTGTGAAAACACCCCAGGGCATGGGCGACACCCTCAGTGACCCTTTGCTTTTGTTTTTTGGAAGGGTGGGGAGATTGTTGGGGATCAAAGAGCCTCTTAGGTAGTTTTTTGCAGGAAGCCCCGCCCCCTCCTCTCACAGTGAGATATATTTTCAGATTGGCAGTTCTGATTCTGTGCATAATTTGTTGAATACCCCCCTGATTCCGTAGACACCCAACCACACGAGCTCTTGACAAGCCTTAGCTTCAGGTACACTATTGCACTTCTCGGTCGCACCGACTAGGATAGGCAAACATAAGTATCAGCGGTGCCTCACCATCACGACGCTACATTCCCTCGCCAGTGTAATTGGACATATTCCTCCATATCCATTCCCTAGTTTATGCCTATGTTAAACCCCAGTTCCTTTGCCATATATGGAACCCGAGATCGCAGGATCTAAACGTCAGGATAACTGTATGCATTATTTATGCTTCCTGGTGACGAATCATCAATCAGTACAGTTGTTAAACACCATTACAGGATGAATGATCGGATACGCTCACCTGAAGAATATGAATGATGTACAATGTATGAAATATGAAAATGGCAATAAAAATAAGTTTAAAAAAAAAAATGCACTTTACTGAAAGTACACAAACCACTAGATTATGAAAAGAGCCAAAACTGAAAACGTGCAACTGTATTTACAAAGCGTGTGTTACCCGATGAACACGTGACTAAAATCCCCGTTTAGGTGGCCAAGCTCTAGAACTCTGTCCCTACAGGCAGCACAGACGTTTGGAGGCTTTAAAAACCCGGCTCTTTCCAAGCACATTAAAGACCGAGATGACCGAATATCAGATAAGCACATGGCTGGCAGCTGGAAGTGCAACCACACTTACTCCCAGCCTTTTCTGCAGCTCCGCATTCCCAGGCGCAGCTACCAGTTCCCTTCGCCCACCGCAAACACCTCCCATATGCACCAGAGCACACCCTTCCACTCTGCAAGGGCTCCCTGGGGCCTAAAGTGTAGCGCTTTGCATCCTTGGCAGTGGTTATGAAGCACTGTGTAAATAAAGCACTTCATCATAACAAAAAAACACCATCACACAGAATGTGCTGGGCATTCTTGAGGCCCCATCAAGGAGGGACTACGGTGTGGACTTGGGGTATTTGAAATAAAGGAAATTTGCTTTCACAGAGGCTTTACACCAACTCCCTGAAACAAGCAGGTGATGGGGGACTGCACTGACAGACACAGAGCTCAGGGATGTGCCACCTTACATCAGCCAGCAACCACAGTTAACTCCGGGCTGTGACCGCCAGAGACTCAGTCACCATCAGCTGGCAGCCACAGTTCACCCGGCTGAGACTACCACTGACACGGTCAGCATTAGCCTGCAACTGCAAATCACCCAGGGCTTGCTCTATCTCCGACTGGGTCACCATTGGCCCACAACCACACATCTCCCAGGGCTGCCTGTGTCCACCACTGACACAGTCAACATTATCGTGCAACCACAAATCAGAAAGTGCTGCCACCACCACTGACGGATCTTTATAGGCCCGCACACACACATCTCTTAGGGCTGTCTGTGGCCACCATTGATTGTGTCACTATCGTCCTGCACCTACAAATCACGCATTCCTGTGACCACAACTAACACAGTCAACATGAGTCTGCAACCACAAATCACCCAGAACTGAGGCCGCCATTGATATGGTCAACATTACCTTCCAACCACAATTCATCCAGTTCTACCACCAGCACTGGTTGCCTCACTATCAGATTGCAACCACACATCTCCCAGGGCTCAAACTACCACTGCCTCAGTCGCCATGAACCTACAACCACACATCTCCCAGTGCAGCCTGTGATCCCCACTGACTCAACCACCAGGAATCTGCGACCACACATCCCCCAGGGCTGCAGCCACTACTGACAGGCCCAATCAACCAGTAACATCACATCCCCCAGACCTGCTTGTGAACAGCACTGACACAGTCACCTTAGGCCTCGGACCACACATCGTCTGGGGCTAACTGAGATCACCAATGACATGGATGCCATCGACCTGCAGCCACACTTCGCTTAAAGCTGCTTCTGACCATCACGGAGTTGGTCACACTCAGTGTGCAACCCCTAATAACCCCAGCCTGAGACCACCACTGCCTCGTTCACCATCAGCCGGCTACCACACATCTTTCAGGACTTAGACCACAAGTGGCGCTTTACCATTAGCCTGAAACCACAAATCACCCACGGCTAAGTCCACCACTCACATGGTGAACATTAGCCTACAACCATAAATCACCCTTGGCTACCACTGACTGCCTTAGGGCTGCAACCACACTTCTCCCAGGCTTGAGACCACCCCTCACACAGTGAACATTAGCCTGCAACTACAAACCAAACAAGCTTCCACCGCTGCTGACTGCCTCACAATAGGCTGGAAAGCATAAATGACCCAGGCCTGAGACCTCCACTCACATGGTGAACATTAGCCTACAACCATAAATCACCCAAGGCTACCACCGACTGCCTTAGGGCTGCAACCACACTTTACCCAGGCTTGAGACCAGCACTCACATGGTTAACATTAGCCTGCAACTACAAATCAACCAAAGCAACCACTTCAACTGACTGTCTCAATATAGGTCTGAACCACAAATCACCCAGGGCTAAGTCCACCACACAGAACATTAGTCTGCAACCACAAATCACCCAAGGCTACCACCGCCGCTGACTGCCTCACAATAAGCTAGAAAGCATAAATGACCCAGGCCTGAGACCACCACTCACATGGTGAACATTAGCCTACAACCATAAATCACCCAAGGCTACCACCGACTGCCTTAGGGCTGCAACCACACTTCACCCAGGCTTGAGACCACCACTCACATGGTTAACATTAGCCTGCAACTACAAATCAACCAAAGCAATCACTTCAACTGACTGTCTCGATTTAGGTCTGAACCACAAATCACCCAAGGCTAAGTCCACCACACGCAAGGGGAACATTAGTCTGCAACCACAAATCACCCAAGGCTACCACCGCCACTGACTGGCTCACAATAGACTGGAAAGCATAAATGACCCAGGCCTGAGACCACCACTCACAGGGTGAACATTAGCCTACAACCATAGACCACCCAAGGCTCTCACCGACTGCCTTAGGGCTGCAACCACACTTCACCCAGGCTTGAGACCACCACTCACATGGTTAACATTAGCCTGCAACTACAAAGCAACCACTTCCACTGACTGTCTCAATATAGGTCTGAACCACAAATCATCCAGGGCTAAGTCCACCACACAGAACATTAGTCTGCAACGACAAATCACCCAAGGCTACCACCGCTGCTGACTGCCTCACAATAGGCTGGAAAGCATAAATGACCCAGGCCTGAGACTACCACTCACATGGTGAACATTAGCCCACAACCATAAATCACCCTAGGCTACCACCGACTGCAACCACAATTCACCCAGGCTTGAGACCACCACTCACATGGTGAACATTAGCCCACAACCATAAATCACCCTAGGCTACCACCGACTGCCTTTGGACTGCAACCACACTTCACCCAGGTTTGAGACCACCACTCACACGGTGAACATTAGCCTGCAACTACAAATCAACCAAAGCAACCACTTCAACTGACTGTCTCAATATAGGCCTGCCCTGAACCACAAATCACCCAGGGCTACCACTGCCGCTGAGTGCCTCACAATAGGGCAACAACAACACTTCATCCAGGATTGCTAGCACTACTGATTCGGCCCCTCCTGCCTGCACCCACATATCACCCAGCGCCTGCTGCAAATGATGTGAGCAAACTGCAGGTCGCAGATTTGAACTCGGCAGGGCAGACTCGGCCTTTCATCCTTTTCGCCGAGGGGGTTGTTCCAGATCCCTTTGTCCTTCAGTTGACCTCCATGGGTGGAGTAACATTACTATTGGAACTCGAGAGGTGGCTCGATGTGTGCTGCACGCCTTTCATCCAACATGTAAGTATTTAATACGCCCTATAGAATGCCACAGGCGCGTTCCACCCTAGAATCCCCCCACGGCTCGTGGGCTCGCAGTGAGGAAGGGGGGAACGGTGCGGTACGTGCACTTGTTTTTACTCTTATATGACACTTTTGTCGATGCCTAAACGAGTGAATGTTTGCCTCGTGGCGCTGTGACGCTAACTTCAGCACACGTATGAGATGGAGTCCAAACTACCAGGACCCGGGGGGCGCTCGGCCTCCCGCTGGCCTGGAGCCGCCCCCGTGCAGGTCTCCGGTACTTGCACTGGGTGTGTGTCCCCCCGCCCCCTTACTTGTCCCCTCCCCTCCGCCTTAGGTGGCCCCCCATTCATCTGAGGCGCACCCTCTGTGGGCTCCGAGATCTATTCAGTCAGCCAGTGATCGCCCCGCATGGCAGAAGGGGGGGGGGGGTTTGTCGGGGGGTCATCTCCCCGTGCAGGCGCTCCATTACCTGATACCAGTCAGGTAGCTCAGCGGAGAGCGGGTTAGGCGCCTGCTGCTGCGTCGTGCTATTAGAGGCCACACACGGGGAATTCATCACTTTCACTGTATTCCAGCCCCCGTTGCACGGTCTTGGAGACATCACCAGCCCCCCGCCCCCACACCGGCGCAGGAGAGTCATCGATTACCGATCCGCAGGCAGGCTTGTCCTGTCGGGTCAGCAGAGGGGTGCCCTGGGGGCTTCCTCCGGCCTGCACAGGGATCAAAGGTCTGTAAAACTGATGGAGTCTGGGGGCGGGGAGCCCATCTGCTAGAAGATGGGGCCCTTTCTTTCTGTCAGCTAAAGACCGCCCACCCCCGTGTTTCAAAGCTAGCAACAATAGAGCGCTATGACGCCCCCGCACCCTCCAAGATATATTGACTCAGCCCCCTACTCTCTGTGCGCCCCCCCCCCGCTCTCGTTTCCTCTCTCTCTCCCTCTTCTTTCTCAATTTCCCTTCTTCCTGCCTCTCTCTAGTTCCCTTCCTCATTCTTACTCCTCCACTCGCCCTTCCAACCCCCATTGTGTAGTGACGTCAGAAAATGTAAACGTCATATTGTGGGGTCGTTGAGCTCAGCCCCGGAGCCCGGACAAAGGCGACGCGTGTCACAACATTAACAGTTCTATAATGTTGCCCCGTTAAACACCGGACACGTATGTGTGTGTGTGTGTGTGTGTGTGTGTGTGTGTGTGGGGGGGGGGGGGGGGTGCAGAGTGGGGTTCACACAAACGCCCTCTTCAAGGAGTGAACTACTAACTGCCTTTTAATACCAGTATCATTCGTGTTTGTACCACAGGGGGTAGAAGCGGCGCGGTGCGCTGCGGGTGTAGGGTCCAGGTGTGCCGTACACCCCCCCCCCCCGTAATCTTGTGTAAATAAATGCATGTTATTGTGTGTGCCCCAGAGGGGTACGCATATCGTGCAATGGGTGTAAGGTATGGTTTACACATGCATATCTCACTGTGTGCCCCATACATACAATAAAATAGGAGTACATGAAGTACTATCAGTGTAAAGTAAAGGCTAAACATTCCATTTGATTGTATATACATGGTGGGGTCACATATAAAGTAATCTGCATGTAAGGTGTAGCTTAAACATTCCATATGATTGTATATACATGAGAGGGCGTACATGAAGTACTAAGGTGGTAAGGTGTAGGTTAAATGTTCCAAAAGATTGTATATACATGAGACGGGCACACATGAAGTACTATGGGTGTGAAGTAAAGGTGAAACATCCAACATCCCGTAAGGTGTAGGTTAAACATTCCATATGATTATTCATACACAAGCAGGTAGCACATAAAGTACTATGGGTGTAAGGTGTTTAACAAACATTCTGTTTGATTATATATACAGAAGAGGGGCACACATGAAGTACTAAGGGGGGTAAGGTGTTGGTTAAACATTCCATAAGATTGCATAGAGAGAGGGGCCCACATGAAGTACTATTGCTGTAAGGTAAAGGTTAAACATTTCATATGACTGTGTACAGACACGAGGGGCACACATTAAGTACTATGGGTGTAATATGTAGGTTAAACATTCCATATGATTATATATACACAACAGGGGAACACATGAAGTATTATGGGGGTAGGGGGTGAGTTGTAGGTTAACCTAGTCCATAAGACTGCATATAGATGAGAGCGGCACACATGAAGGAATATTGATGTAAGATAAAGGGTACCATCATATGACTGTATACACACACACAAGGGGCACACAAATTACTGAGTGTGATGTTTAGGTTAAACATTCCATGTGATTGCATATACACAAGAGGAGGTCACATGAAGCTTTCTGGGTTTAAGGTATAGGTGAAACATTCCATATGATTCTATATACCATGAGTGCAGCACATTATTTATTCTGGGTTTAAGGTGTAGTGTAGGTCAAACATTCCATATCATTGTATATACACAAGAGAGGGGTACACATGAAGTACTATAGGTGTACGGTGTAGGTTAAACATTTCATATGATTGTCTATACCAGAGGAGTGGTGCACAATAATTATTCTGGGTTTAAGGTACAGGTTAAACATTAGATTTGATTTTACATACACAAGAGTGGCATACATTAAGTACTATCGGTGTAATGTGTAGGTTACGCAGTCCGTATCCTTTATGTACCAGAGAGGGGTGTACACGATGTCCTGTAGCTGTGACATGTAGGTTACACATCGTCTAGTAATCCATATAGTGTAGAGGAATGTGCATGCTGTCTGCCAGGTGTAAGGTATGGGCCGCACACCTGATATCATGGTGTGCACCCCACAGGGCCCACATGTAAGCTCTATGGGTGTGAGGGGCAGGTTACACGTCATGTTACTATATTTACCCCGGAGTGGCACACATGGATGCTTGGTAGGGGTTAGACATCTCATGTTAACGTCTGTTCCTAGTCGGGGTGGCGCACATGGGTGTTAATTACAGGTTACACATCCAATGCTATTGTATGTACCACAGAGGGACGTACATGGTTGAAATGTATGGGTTACATGTCTTGTTAGTGTATGTACCCCAGAGTGGCGCACATGAGTGTAAAGTGCAGGTTATACATATCATGTTAGTGTATGTACCCCAGATGTGCTCACATGGGTGTATGGTGCAGGTTACACATCTTATGTTATTGTATGTACCCCGGAGGGTCGCACATGGGGGTGCAGGTTATACATCTCATGGTTTTGTATGTACCCCGGAGGGGCGCACAAGGGTGTAAGGTGCAGGTTACACATGTCATGCTATTGCATGTACCCCGGAGGGGCGCACATGGGTGTAAGGTGCAGGTTACACATGTCATGTTATTGCATGTACCCCGGAGGGGCGCACATGGGTGTAAGGTGCAGGTTACACATGTCATGTTATTGCATGTACCCCGGAGGGGCGCACATGTGTGGCAGGCATGGTATAGGTGACACAGCTCACGCTTTTGATGGTGTATACGTTGTGTATAGGTGAAAGATCCTACACGACTCACACATTTCAAATCTTTGCTTTCGGCGCTACAAACGTGAAAGTACGTGTCAGAGGCAGTTTTGCGATGGGCTTTTAAGAGGGGGGGGGGGGGGTCCAAGAGGAGTAGCTGAAAGAATGGATGGATGAGTGAATGAGGCGAGCGCTCCCTGCAAAGAGATGGATTCAACAAAGGAATGTGGGATGTGGACGGACGGACGGATGGATGGATGGATGGATGGGTGAATGGATGCATGGAATGATGAATGGATGCATGGAATGATGAATGGTTGGATGGGTGAATGGATGCATGGAATGATGGATGGATGGGTGGATGGATGGATGGGTGAATGGATGCACGATCAAGTGTGCCAATGGGCTGGTGCAAGCATAGGTGGTCTGGTGGATGAATTGATTGATACCTGAATGGGTATGAAGGTAAGTAGAGAGATCTACACTTGAATGTATGGGCGTTAAACATACATGGGTTGACGGCCCGATGTTTGGATCAATGGATGGATAGATGGATGGATGGGTAGGTAGGTAGGTAGGTAGGTAGATAGGTAGGTAGGTAGATAGATAGATAGATAGATAGATAGATAGATAGATAGATAGATAGATAGATAGATAGATAGATAGATAGATAGATAGATAGATAGATAGATAGATAGATAGATAGATAGATAGATAGATAGATAGATAGATAGATAGATAGATAGATAGATAGATAGATAGGTAGGTAGGTGTGTGGACGGACTGACAGACTGTAGATGAAGGGTATGCGGACGGACGGACGGACGGACGGGCGGGGACAGATATCCTCCGATAGAGGTGCATGCACGGAGCGCCTACCTGCAGAGATCCCTGCTGCCCTCAGGGTCCGGAGGAATGCATGAGGTGCGGCGGTCACTCCCACCGACGGTGCCCGCCTCCGGGGCAGGGGTCCCTCCGTGCGGCGGAGCAGAAGCGCCTGGAGCGTAGGAGGAGGGGCACGGGCAGAGAGAGGGGGCGCGTGGGGCACCAGCCGCCCCCAAACACGCTCTGCACTGCGAAGAAACAGACGGGTCTCCCCGTTCCTTTTATGTGTGTGTAGATGGAAGGCGCCTAGAGGCGAGCAGTGCGTATAGATGGAAGGCGCCTAGAGGCGAGCAGCCATCCTCCAATGGACAGGCGACGCATCCCGGGCTCCAGCAGTCCAGATCCGTGGGGTGGGCGCTCCTGGGTCACTTCGGGGGCAGGCGGTGGAGAGCAGGCGCCTGCAGGCGCATCCTGACCGGAGCAGCAGGAAAGAGAGTAAAGCCTCGCCGGTGCCCGCGCTGGGCGCTGCCTGCCTTGCCCCGTCTTCTGCCCCTGCCTGCTGCCCTCCTTGCCTACTGCAGCTGCCCTCCCTGCAGCAGCTGCCTGCCGCCTCCCTGCCTGCTGCTCCTCTGCTAGGCGCCTTTTGTGCGCTGCATCGCCCGGTGCTGCCTGCCCTCTCCCTCAGCTCGTGCCTGTGCAGGCATCTCCCTGCCCCCTGCAAGGCTCGCTGCTGCCACCTGCAGGGCGGGCGCTGAACTGCAGCTCCAGCTCTCTCTCCTCCGAGTCCAGGCTGCCGAAAATCTCTCGGCTCAGCCCCAAAAGGCAGACTTCACCTTTCCGCCAGTTCACATGGCGGGGATCACGACAACGCGGGGGCGTGCGGGGAAACCCTCTCCGCACTCTGCTCACACTGCCCGGCTCTGAACTTCAGGGCAGAGTATTCGGGGCAGAGTATGGCAGGGTAATATGTCTGCCTGCCCCCCCCCCCCTCACTTCCCAGCACCCAAGCCCAGCCTGCATTGACAAGCGACGCTTCAATGTCTCAGCAGTGACTGTGGGGCAGGAGGGGGGACCCAGTGGTGTATGACGTCACAAGACGGCTGCTCTAGTGTATGACGTCACGTAAGGGCTGTATGGGAGCCAGCTGGCATCTAAGAAAGGGGCACCCGAGAATCCAACTAGAAGAACAAAGGGCCATTATAGAGTCCAAAACACAAACAGACAAGTCAAAGAAAGGGCCCACCCGGGACCTATAGCCGAACCAACCACCATCCAATGGGCGCTATAGAATCTGAAATCCAACGTCACCCAACAAAGAGACAAGAGGGGAGTGAACAGGTAACAAGACCTCCTCTAACTAAGGGGCAAGCAGGAAGAGAAAACCCAAGAAGACCTCATCAATAAAGAGGCCTTCTGCAACCTTAAACCCAACCCAACGTCATCACAGAAATATCACAGAAACTAGACCTCAACCAGAAATACAACATACAACAAGACACGTGGTACGGGAAGACCTACAAGACCTCATCAAACTAAGAGACAGGCAGCATGAGACAACCCAAGAAGACCGTCAATAACGAGACATTCTGAATCTTAAAACCCAACTCAACGTCACCAAAGGAGCTTCACGCAATCTAAAACTCAACGAAGCACAACAAAGAGACATGAGGGGAGAGAACCAGTAACAAGACCTCATGCAACAAAGGGACAGGCAGGAGGAGAAAACCCAAGAAGACCATCAATAACCAGACATTCTGAATCTTAAAACCCAACTCAACGTCACCAACGGAGCTTCACACAATGTAAAACTCAACAAAGCACAACAAAGAGACATGAGGGGAGAGAACCAGTAACAAGAGCTCATGCAACAAAGGGACAGGCAGAAAGAGAAAACCCAAGAAGACTGTCAATAACGAGACATTCTGAATCTTAAAACCCAACTCAACGTCATCAAAGGAGCATAGCAGAATCTAAAACTCAACGAAGCACAACAAAGAGACATGAGGGGAGAGAACTGGTAACAAGACCTCATCAAACTAAGAGACAGACTGTTTGAGAAAACCCAAGAAGACATCATCAAGAAAGAGACATGCTGAAACTTAACCCCCCCCCCCCCAAAAAAAAAACATCATCAAAGGTGTATAACAGAATCTGAAACTCAAGAAAGCACAACAAAGGAACATGATGCAAGACACAAGAGGACACTGAACAAAACCTCCTCAAACTAAAGGACACGCTGGATGAGAAACCCAAGAAGACCTCGTCAACAAAGACATTCTGCAACCTTAAGCCCAACCTAACTCCATCAAAGGAGTTGAACGAAATCCGAAACTCAACAAAGCAAAGAGACACAAGGAAAGAGCACAGGTAACAAGACCTCATGCAACAAAGGGATAGAAATTAAGACAAAACCCAAGAAGACATCATCAACAAAGTGACATTCTGGATCTTAAAACCCAACCCAACGTCGAAGGAAAGAATCCTGGAACTCAACAAAGCACAACCAGCAACAGGGTATGAAGGAACAGAAAACCTAACAAGGCCTCAGCCACCTCATGCATCCTTAGGAGATCTCTGCGGTGTTGGAGGGGATCGTTTTGTGGAAAGGAATTCCACCCTTTTGTTGGAAGTCATTTCAGCAACACTTAGTGCCGGACAGGCCACCATGTTGAGGCTACCTCTCAACATATCTTTTCTTCTGTAGAAGAAAACCCTCACAGCTGAGGTGTATTTCTGCAAAGCAAAGAGACAATGCTACAGACGGGCAAGGCGGCTGCTCCCTGCACAGGGGGGCCTCTGTTCTCCCCCCTACTGGGTGCTGTACCCCCCTCCCTCCCCGCCTCAGCTGCAACCCTTTCCCCAAGGACCGTACAATGATGCGTCAGCCCTGGTTCCTTGCATGCCTGGGAGAAATCTGAACTACAATGGTGTAATTTGCGTAATTTTGGGGATTCTGTGTTACGCTTCTTACGTGAAAAGCCTGCAATTACGCCGCTGTGACACTTCGGCTAACGATGCGGCTCACTGTAAAAATGTGCAGTAAATACAAGGGAACAACAGAACGCGAGCAGTTGGTGTTCACGGGCTTTTTGTTTAAATGTGTCTTCTTGCCAAACAAAGACGCAGGGACACGCTAGGGTAAACTGTGAACAGAAGTAGAAGGCACCCTGGCCCTTTCGCTGCTGTAATACGACAAAGGCAACAGGGCGACCTTACGCAAACCTTCCATTCTGTAGAGTCACACATATATATATACACATACACACGAGCTCCCCAATAAATTCTTGTACATGTACAGTAGAGCGCACACAGTGAACCTACTCTCCACCCCTGTCCCAGACAGACACAGCAAGGACCCGGATACACAGGAGAACATGGAAACAGAGTGGAGCCAAAAAATTCTAGCAACGCAGAGAAAACAACTTTGCTCAGAAGAGAGCCTAACAAAACACTGCAAACTTTACAAAAGTAGAAAATCTGGAACTACACAGAACTTTTCATGTTAAAAAAAAAACCTCGCACACACGTACTACAGGTTATCGGGAGGGAGGGGGGGGGGTATTCTGACAGGGGCACGCAGCATCTCAGAGACAGGGGCAGACAGGGGCACGCAGCGTCTCAGAGACAGGGGCACGCAGCATCTCAGAGACAGGGGCAGACAGGGGCACGCAGCGTCTCAGAGACAGGGGCACGCAGCATCTCAGAGACAGGGGCACGCAGCGCCTCAGAGACAGGGGCACGCAGCGCCTCAGAGACAGGGGCACGCAGCGCCTCAGAGACAGGGGCACGCAGCGCCTCAGAGACTGCACACCTATACACAGGTCTGAGAAGTGGCCTTCTTTTGTGGCAGTTCTGAAGAAGGCCTGGCTTGATCGCTGAAACACACGTAGATTTGATACAAAAGCCACAACTGAGAATAAAACATATTAAGAGATTGGATGGGAAACAGCCATTACAACGCGGCTGTTTCCACGCATGCCTTTCCAACGCATGCTCCATCACAATGCATAGCCCTTACATATTTTTTTACTACGCATATGCTTTTCCCACACATGCCTTTACAACAAATTTTGTTGTAAAGGTATGTATGGTAAAACCATATGTGTAGTAGTAAGGGCATATATGCGTGGAACATCCACGTTGGTAGGCAATCCACGTCGTTAGAGGAAACGGAGAGACTCTTCCTCACAATGACGTGCACCGTCCCTCAGATGAGCGACCTGCACGAGGAGAGAGGTAAGGGGCTTGGGCTGGGGGCTACTATTTAAGGGGTTTGGGTTAAAGAAGGGCTGGGGGGAGTGTAGGGGCAGCGTTTTTTGGGTATAGGGTAGGGGAAGGCCTGGGGACTGGGAAGCGCAGGGGTAGGTTTTTAGGGACTGGGTTCAGGGTAGATGTCACGGAAACCTTTGCCACGCATAGGTCATTAGTATACATGCTTTTACAACGAAATTCATTATAAAAACATGCGTGATAAAGGCATATTCATTGAAATAACATGCGTGGTAAAGGTTTGCGTTGTAACGCATGCTTGGTAAAGGCATGCGTTAGAAGGGAATGCGATGTAATATCATACATCCGGATTGGACATATGGATGCATAAAGGATATCCAAGAAGACGGCGTGGAATATTGGTATCCTTTTGAGTCGACATATAAAAAGAAAAATAAGGAATGTACAGAAACTGTAGAATTTGATGTGACGATTCAACACCTGTTTTGAAATTTGTTATTGATCAATGTTTTTTAAGAATTGTAAATTTGAGGTCTGTGTATGGAAGGTGGAATAAATGTAGCTTATATGACAAGGATGTGAATGAATGAATGTGGTATAAGATGTTTTAAAGAAAATAAAGAAGTGATAGTTCTCACATTTTATACCTATATCAAGCATCGAAAGGCTAAAAATAGAGTGATATGTGTTAAGTGTCCTATACACATTGTTCAAATGAAAGTTTTGACAAAAAAGTGTTAAATTAATTTCTAATAAGTTGTATAAACAGAAAAGGAATTTTAACAAAACAGCACAGGTGCACCACACAACAACTTAGACAAAGAATAGTATATAATCTATGTCAACAGATATTCTTCCAAATTTCTTCCTTTATTTTGAATGAAGTCTTTTTAAAACATGATCAGGGTGATTGAGACACAACCGACGCGTTTCGTCCTTATCGAAAGGACTTCTTCAGGGTGAATTGATCTTTATTACTGATTCTATTTGGAACCTGGACCACCTAGTAAGCCGAGTGTGGAATACAACATGCTTCGTTCAACATGCAACGATGTTACATTTAACTCCTTCCGTGCTCATGACGGAACCACGCCATCATGAGCCACGGTTGCCGTGTGCTCATGACGGAGTGGTTCCGTCATGCTGCGGCCGTTGGCGGCTGCGCCGCCCATGCGGCGCTAATTCCCCGCCTGTGCGGGCGATTAGCGCTGTGGGCGGAGTCATGACGGAACCACTCCGTCATGAGCACAGCCCAACCGTGGCTCATGACGGCGTGGCTCCGTAATGAGCACCGGGCCACCGCGCTGCCCCCCCGCACCCCCCAGCGCTGCGGCGGAATTTCCGCCGCAGCGAAGGGGTTAAACACTTTAATTTCTTTAATTGGCGCCTTAATATAAAAGGAAAAAGCCGAGAGGGTGTATGATAACTCCCAGTCTAGGCAATTCTAAATCCCAAATCAGGGGACTGGATGGTATGCAGAACTGGTTGTACAATTGCAACAGCCGGCCAGAATCAGTCGGCGCAATCCTCGGCGAAACGCGTCGGCTGTGTCTCAATCACCCTGATCATGTTTTAAAAAGACTTCATTCAAAATAAAGGAACAAATTTGGAAGAATATCTGTTGACATGGATTATATACTATTCTTTGGCTAAGTTGTTGTGTGGTGCACCTGTGCTGTTTTGTTAATATTGTTATATTCCTGTGTTGCAATCACACTGTGACAGTGGGTATTTATCAGTGTGCACACACGTTTCTGGGTAGTCCCAAATTATATAAATACACATTAGGGATAGCAAGTCAGGTGCTGAGGCCTATAGGGTTCCACTGTCCAGCCTCTTGTGACCTTTAACCCCTTCGCTGCGGCGCGAATTCCGCCGCAGCACTGGGGGGGTTTGGGGGGGTTGACGGCGCCGCTGTGCTCATGACTGAACCACGCCGTCATGAGTCATGGGTGAGCTGTGCTCATGACGGCGTGGTTCCGTCATGACTCCACCCACTGCGCTAATCGCCCGCACAGGTGGGGAATTAGCGCCGCGTGGGAGGAGCGGCCGCCCACGGCCGCAGCATGACGGAACCACTCCGTCATGAGCACAGCGCACCCGTGGCTCATGACGGAGTGGTTCCGTCATGAGCGGGGAACGGGTTAAAACAGAAAAGAAATAACAACATATAAAGGAAAAAATAAAGTAAAGCAATACTTTTGTTCATATGCTGCACGTGTATTGGAGTGGATGAATAAGAGAGACTGTGAACGGCGGATGGAATAATAGGGTTGCCGCGGGACTAATCTCAAATAATATGGCTAAAAAAAGCACTGACAAAGCCAACAGATCTTGCATAGGCGCAACCTATTGGATTTGCCAATGCTTGGTATGGAATGCCATATGGTAAGTTACAAGTATTTATATAGTGTTTACAGCGGCTGAAGCGCTAATGTTATAGAGTAGAGAATGCCCTTGCCAAGGTGTTAGTGTGTCCAGATTCAGAAGCATTTTAGAACCACACAAAAACAGTGAAAATGTGCCATAGAAATGCGCAGAATGTAACATGCGTTGTAGGTAGACAGAAAGTCCGATAGGTGACAGCTTTTATTATAATGATGCTTTAGGCTTTATGTTACTTTGGGTGTAATGGTTAGAAAAGAACCAAAAAAAGCACTCCTGGCTGCTTGTTTAGTACAAAAATATATTAATAACCGGTGTTCAGTGGGTTTCCTACAGCTTTTGGCCCCTGTGCCACTGCACCAGCTGCACTATTCAAATCATGACCCTGGTACCTGCAAGGGGCCTGCACTTGTACCTGCTTGTTTAGTAGTAACATATATATCAATAATCAGGGTTCAGTGGGTTTCCTAGAATTTTGCGCCCCGGTGTAACTGCACCTGCTGCACCATCCAAATCATGGCTGTAGTGCCTGCAAGGCGACTGTACTTGTGACTGCTTGTTTGGTAGTAACAGATAGCAATAGTTGGTGTTCAGTGGTTTTCCTAGAGTTTTTGGCCACTGTACCTGCTGCACAATTCAAACCATGGCCCTAGTGCCTGCAAGAGAACTGCACTTGTGACTGGTTGTTTAGTGGTACAATATCACAATAATCAGCGCTCAGTGGGTTTCCTAGAGCTTTTGCCCCCTGTGCCACTGTACCTGCTGTACCATCGAAATCATGACTCTAGTGCCAGCAAGGACAAATGAGGAAATGGTTTATATGCAGAAATGTACGTGTTCTGAAAAAGGCTCCGTTGCAGATGGAATCGATAATTATTGTGTAGGTAAACATAAACAAAAAAGCTTTCATAAAAAGTGCCTTTTAACTTATCCAACTCTCCAAACGAGTTGCCACAGATGTCATAAATAAAACACATGTTTTACACATCAAAGTGAAAATTAAAAAGCAATGTTAAATTGTGTTACTGTGCGGCTGGCGCTTTCCTGTGAAAAGATCTTATCCGGTGATTGACAGTGAATGGGCCAGAATCAGTGAAAACTGCCCAAGATCACCATATGTTAGGCTGATGCTGAGACTGAAATGCGGTTTTATACGTTGTTCCTAAAAAGGCCGTTTCTCAAATTAAATGGACTCATCAAAGAAGAGGAAGTTTGCAAAAAAACACTACAAATATTTTCTGCCGATGAAGAATGAGATGGCTATGTCTAAAACAAAATTAAAAAAAGAAATGGGCACGATCAGGCTCCATGGAGAAAGTACACTGCACTCCTCTCCCCTATAAATGCTCTCACTTTGAAGTCAGCCGAAAGCAAAATAACCAAGCTCGCACAAAATCACAGCTTGACATTTGACCTTGGACTTTGACATTTGACCTCGGACTTAGAATGCCCAGAAAATGTGAGGGGTTAAGAACAAGATTTAAAAGCCTGTTTATTACAGAAAATGAGTTTTTGGAAGAATAAGGTAAAAAAGATTTTAGCATGGGAAGGTACAAACACAAGATGCACAGCCTAAAGCAAATAAAGCCAGCAAATGGAAAGCAAGAACAGGAGTTACAAATCACAAAACCAATAACAAGCCACAGGCGGAAATACAAGTCCCCAAGATGTCTTTCGCTTAGTAGGCGGCGACCTAAAAACGAAGAATGTCAAATATCCTTTGGGGTTAAAAGGTTCCTACATTCTCAGGGCCGTTGAAACTCAGCCGCCACGCACTGCCCAGTCCATGGATGGAGAGGCCGTGGATGCGTTTCTCCCCTATTGCTCTGGGCTAATGACAGCCCTGAGTGGTAGCGGGAAAACTCCTCCAAGTAACAAAGAGGCTGATTGGATGCATCTGGTAACCCCGCCCTTCTTGGGCGGGACTTCCGATGACAGTGATTCATGGTATTCCCTCTTCCTTTACTCTGGCCAGAGAACAAGACTTTATCCTTAAAATAATTGACAATGTATTTAACGGTTGTATTGCGTTTAATGTCTTTTAGGTGAGTCTCGAAAGTCGGCCATGGAGTCACCTTCTGAAAGTTTCACTCCTGAGAAAGTTTCTGTAAAGAACAAAAACAGGTCGCAGGTCAATGACTTATCGCTGGACAGAGTCGTGGTTTTGTGTGGCGAGTTGTGGTAAACAGATTGTTAAATTACACAACCTGGGATGACACACTTGTTAAATTATTTTCGGTGGTCAAAAGCTCAGACCCATATTTCACTTTGGGAAGAGCTATTGTGCCTCTGGGGGGGGGGGGGGGGGGCAGTGAGAATTCAGCTTTTAAAACCCACTTGGTTAGAAGGGTTGGGACCTCAAGAGATTGTTTTTAGGTGAGTGGTTTTAAAATTGTTTAAGGGAAGAGGGTTGGTCCAATGCTGGACGTTTTATAACATTTTATTTAAGACTTGTTGAGCAGATGTTTGCACAGGCGGTCCACAGCTGTGAATATGTGGGTGTCAACAAATGAAATACTAATTCTCTCTGTAGCACATGACAGGGGAGCCTGGAACTTCTGGAGTTAGTGGAATCCCACCGAACGCCTTCCTGATAATGTAGTTGTTAAAACAGAAAAAGTAGCAAGTGTAAACACGGCCTTTGAGTAACTTTGCAATATTAGAAAGTTACAGAATTTGTAATGTTAGATAATTATTTGCATTTAAGATGAAACCATCCTTTAATGGATTTTGCTTGACAGTTTTTTTTAAATTTGGTATTCAAGCCTTTTGAATGTTTAAGAGCTGAAATGAAGATGATGCGTTAGTTTTATCGCAAAAGAAGGATTCAGAACTAGACCGACCCAATCTGTGCTGGTTTTTCATAAGCATTATCCATCCGAACAGTTCAAAGATGAGGCCAGTTAATGTCTGAAAAATGTTTAATGTTGAAAAGCTCTTCAAAGAGGACAGTTCCAGTCTGGAACGTTGCAGCGTTTTTGAGGGTAGGTTTATACTTTGTTTAAAGAGACATGGTTACATTGTATCTGCTTCCGTTGCAGTGTCATTAAAGCGTTAATGAATAATGTTAGCCTCCGTGTCTTTAATAAAATCTACATTCTCTTGTCATATGTTACTGTGAGAAGAGATATTCCCCACACTAGCGCTGTCGCTCATTGACTGGCCTCTCGGAGGCTGAGCCAGCTGCGTTGTCCCGAGGGGCGCGGACTGTGTTCCCACATCTCATTCCCTTAATGAAACAGATAAGGTGAGCACTGCCTACCAGATGAGCACGCGGCACCTCATCCTATCTCAGTGGATGCCGCTCCTCCGAGACTGGGTGCCGAACACCATCCCCCCCAATACCATAGGTGACATGGAAAGCATCAATGCAACATATGCGGGGTGTGGAGAGGGTGCTGCGGAATGTCTGCTTGGACTAATGACGAGATGGATACGGCATGTCTGCTTGGACTAATGACGAGATGGATACGGCATGTCTGCTTGGACTAATGACGAGATGGATACGGCATGTCTGCTTGGCCTAGTGATGGGGGTCGATACGGCATGTCTGCTTGGGCTAGTGATGGGGGTGGACACGGCATGTCTGCCTGGCCTAGTGGTGGGGGTGGATACGGCGTGTCTGCTTGGCCTACTGATGGGGGTCGATACGGCATGTCTGCTGGGCTAGTGATGGGGTGGATACGGCATGTCTGCTTGGCCTAGTGATGGGGGTGGATACGGCATGTCTGCTTGGCCTAGTGATGGGATGGATATGGCATGTCTGCTTGGCCTAGTGATGGGATGGATACGGCATGTCTGCTTGGCCTCGTGATGGGGGTCGATACGGCATGTCTGCTTGGGCTAGTGATCGGGGTCGATACGGCATGTCTGCTGGGCCTAGTGATGAGGGAGGGATACGGAATATCTGCTTGGCCTACTGATGGGGGTCGATACGGCATGTCTGCTTGGGCTAGTGATGGGGGTCGATACGGCATGTCTGCTTGGTCTAGTGATGGGGTGGATACGGCATGTCTGCTTGGCCTAATGATGGGGGTGGATACGACATGTCTGCTTGGCCTAGTGATGGGGGGTCGATACCGCATGTCTGCTTGGGCTAGTGATGGGGTCGATACAGCATGTCTGCTTGGGCTAGTGATGGGGTTGATACGGCATGTCTGCTTGGGTTAGTGATAGGGATGGATACGGCATGTCTGCTTGGGCTAGTGATGGGGGTCGATACGGCATGTTTGCTTGGGCTAGTGATGGGGTCGATACAGCATGTCTGCTTGGGCTAGTGATGGGGGTTGATACGGCATGTCTGCTTGGCCTAGTGATGGGGTTGATACGGCATGTCTGCTTGGGTTAGTGATAGGGATGGATACGGCATGTCTGCTTGGGCTAGTGATGGGGGTCGATACGGCATGTCTGCTTGGCCTAGTGATGAGGGAGGGATACGAAATGTCTGGTTGGCCTACTGATGGGGGTCGATACGGAATGTCTGCTTGGCCTAGTGATGGGGTGGGGTGGATACGGCAAGTCTGCTTGGCCTAGTGATGGGGTGGATACGGCATGTCTGCTTGGCCTAGTGATGGGGGTGGATACAACATGTCTGCTTGGCCTAGTGATGGGGGTCGATACCGCATGTCTGCTTGGGCTAGGGATGGGGGTCGATACGGCATGTCTGCTTGGCCTAGTGATGGGGGTCGATACCGCATGTCTTCTTGGGCTAGGGATGGGGGTTGATACGGCATGTCTGCTTGGGTTAGTGATGGGGATGGATACGGCATGTCTGCTTGGGCTACTGATGGGGGTCGATACGGCATATCTGTTCGGCCTAGTGATGGGGTCGATACGGTATGTCTGCTTGGGCTAGTGATGGGGGTGGATACGGCATGTCTGCTTGGCCTAGTGATGGGGTCGATACGGCATGTCTGCTTGGGCTAGTGATGGGGGTGGATACGGCATGTCTGCTTGGCCTAGTGATGAGGGGGGATACAGAATGTCTGCTTGGCCTAGTGATGAGGGGGGATACGGAATGTCTGCTTGGCCTAGTGATGGGGGTCGATACGGCATGTCTGCTTGGCCTAGTGATGGGGTGGATACGGCATGTCTGCTTGGCCTAGTGATGAGGGGGATACGGAATGTCTGCTTGGCCTAGTGATGGGGTGGATGCGGCATGTCTGCTTGGCCTAGTGATGGGGTGGATGCGGCATGTCTGCTTGGCCTAGTGATGGGGTGGATACGGCATGTCTGCTTGGCCTAGTGATGTGGGTGGATACGGAATGTCTGCTTGGCCTAGTGACGGGGTGGATACGGCATGTCTGCTTGGCCTAGTGATGAGGGGGAGGATATGGAATATCAGCTTGACCTATGTGTGGTGACATGAACATGTTGCGGTATAATGACTTAACGTATGCATAGGGACAGGGGAATGGCCCCTCTATCTTTACATAGTAACCAAGGGGCTGGCCAGTGACAGAGGGGAACATGTTAAAATGTCTGATCGCCGAGTGCAGTGACTGGTGGGTGGCACTGCTGCATGCCCACGAGAATTGTGTGTGATGACAGATGATGCAGTATGCCTACGTGACTTGTTCGACAGAAGGCAACCCAGCGGTATGCCAGCTTGACTCCTGCATCATGACAGATGGGAGCGCAGTTGTGTGTCTGCTAAACTTGCATGTGATGCCACAAACGGGCATGGTGCGATGCCAGCGCCACTCGTATGTGGGACAGGAGGCACAACAGACAGTGTGTTCAACTTCATGAGAAGCGATCATTGGCCACTGAAGATGTACATGACCAGGCAGGCCACCACACATGAAGGTGCCAGGGGTGGCCTTGGGAGAGGGGGCACGGAGACAAATAAAGCTGCCCACATGGCAGCGGTAAGAGGACTTAAAATTGTGGACCTTTTTCGAAATTGGGTTGTTTGGCTTCCAAAGGTTTTCTTTTTTATGCCAGCAAAGTTTTACAAAGTGTCCCAGTTTCAGGTCGCCTTTGTCCATGCGAAGTCTTCTGAGCAAAGCAAGATAATTTTCACTCGAATAAACGCAGTCAAGATGGAGTGAGGGATGTGACAGTAGGCCTCAAGCAGGTATGGATGGTTCTTTCCGGCACTGGTGTATCCTGTAAGTATGTGTGCCCTTTCTGCTCACTTTAGCACGCCTTAGGGGTCTACTCTGGAGCCTTCATTTTACACTTTGTTCTAAAAATTTATTTTACAGATTTGAATCATATTTTCTGCTAATTCCCAAATGGTCCCCACTTTTCATCCCAGACTTCAAGCTAAAGTCTCTGTCCGCCTCTCTCCAGTGGTGGTGTTGATGCGCACTTGTTTTCTTAAATTTAATTTAAAAATACATTAATTATTTTCTTCCCAATTTCATCAACTATTTCTTTCCTCCCGAGCTACTGTTTTGTATTTAATACGTGGCTTAACTTCCTCCATCAGTTTGTCTCTTTTCCCAAATCCTATCTCTTCCTTCTGTGCAGAATTGATAATCACATCACCCTTTTCTTTCTCTTCTACGAAACTACTTCCAACTCTTGTCCCGCATCAAGTATCGTTTTGCTCTTTAAATATATCACTGCTCCAGTCCAAATAATTCAGAAGCCTTGTGTCTCTGTTCTCATCTCGATCATATCTCTTCATTCCTTCTCCGTCGGCTCCCCTTCTGCCTTCAGTTTAGTTTTCAATGTTTGTGTCTCGTTTCTAAATGTGATGACGTACCCGTCCTGCCTTATGCCTGCAGTTTCTTTGTATACTTCTGTTTCATTATTTCTTCTCGGTATACGCAAACCTCACAGCGCTCCTTCCGTTTTCACTCATTGGTCCTGCTTGCACCAACATTGAGAGTTAACTTGTGGGCCACACCAGGAGCGCAATCACACTTCCCTGGTTCAAAGTTTGAATGAAGCCCCGCCTTCCCTGAACTGGCTACCTCGATCCTCATGGTAAGTGGTTTTCAACTTCTGGTCTCAAACACTTTCTACCACTCTTCTCTTTAAGTACCTAGTTTTGGACAAAATAAATAAATAATTCCCAGAATGATAACACAATAAGTCTCCCGGAATAAATGTCACAATGTGTGGCAGCAGCTGCCGTCACAGTGCAGACTTCGAATCATCTCACAATGGGTTTCGCAGAGGGGCCAGTGGTTCAGTAGGTCACAATCGGTTTCATAGTGTGGGTTAGGTCACAATAGATCTCATCAAGTGTCTGATGTCATAATAGGTCTGATGGAATAAATGATGTCACAGTCCCAGACAGGCGTGCGCGCACACCCCCCCCCCCCCACCGTCTCAGTAGGTCACAATGGGTTTCATGATGTGTGTGATGTCACAATAGATCTCATCAGGTAACGGATGTCATAATAGGCCTGATGGAATAAATGATGTCACAGTGTGACACACACACACACACACACACACACACACACACACACACACACACACACACACCCTCCCCGTCTCAGTAGGTCACAATGGGTTTCATGGTGTGTGTGTGATGTCACAATAGATCTCATCAGGTAACTGATGTCATAATAGGCCTGATGGAATAAATGATGTCACAGTGTGACACACACACACACACCCTCCCCGTCTCAGTAGGTCACAATGGGTTTCATGGTGTGTGTGATGTCACAATAGATCTCATCTGGTAACTGATGTCATAATAGGCCTGCTGGAATAAATGATGTCATATTGTTCTTTACCGGAGGCAGTACCCCCAATGCCATGCTGTGGTATGGGTGAGTCAATAATGTGCGTTTGTGAAATGGCCGCTTGCTCTAAACCAGGCGACCATCATGGAACGCTGCTGCCCAATAGCTTATCACTGTGTTGTGCCATTCCATAATGGCCGACGCAATGGTTCTAAAATTGGTGGCCATGCTGGGACTTTAAAACAATACTAGACTATACAACACCTCTGCAAGATGCACACCCGCTGCTATATTTAGTTGTGTTATTGCAAGCACACACCCGTCCTATTTGGATGGCAGCTTGTCTTCTTTTTTTTCTACTTCTGTTCTTTTAATTTTTCCTGCATATGTTGCTGAGGGCATCTTTGTCAGAGGGTCGATGCAAGAATGAGTCTGTGGATGGATGGATGGATGCATGAGTGCGAAGATTAGTGACAGAGGGCATGGATAATGACTTATTGAGGCCTAACCCTAACAATGAAACAAAAAGCACTATCATTCATAAGCGAGCCCTATGAACACTGCCAAGGCTTGTTCAGAAAGCGCACAGTTCGCGGTTTGCGTGTGAAATAGAGTGCTTAGTTGGTGGCGCATGATCAGAGCGCTTTTTGTTGCTGAGAGTGTGATGTGTGTTGCTTGCAATGCATTTAACTCCACTTTCAGAAGCTGTGTGACTGACACGATTTCTCCCGAAAGACACCACAGAGCAGAGAGAGGGGCCCCGAGCCAGGGAGCGGCCGCTCTTCATTGGAGGGGTGAGGGAGACATCGCCTTTATAGATTGTCTGCACAGTGTTGTGCTGCGAGGGGGGCATTTCCAGAGCGCTTAGGCTGGCGGCCCAGCCCCCCTGGCACGCAGCGCTGAGCCGCGGCAGATGGACTTTCCTGGAAAACCATTTCGGAAGCGACAGGAGCCAATCGATGTGGTCTGATCTCTCCGCCTCCACACACCTGCCCCGCTGTTCCACTCGTGCCCTGTGCGCCCAGGGCACCGTGGGCACGATAGACCCGGTCTAGCTGCCCCTCCTTCCACACACAATTCACTTAGCGCACCCTGCAAACCTCGTCGCTTCTGGGCGCTACCGACGGGAATTGTGATGAAAGGAAGGCAGTAACCACATTTGTGAAAAATAAAGGCTGTATCCAGATTTGTTATGATTAGAAGGCGGTACTCACATTTGTGAAGAATACAAGGCGGTACTCACATTTGTGAAGAATACAAGGCGGTATTCACATTTGTGAAGTATACAAGGTGGTATTCACATTTGTGAGGAATAAAAGGCTGTATCCAGATTTGTGAAGAATAGAAGGCGATACTCACATTTGTGAAGAATACAAGGCAGTATTCACATTTGTGAAGAATAAAGCTTGTATCCAGATTTGTGAAGAATACAAGGCGGTATTCACATTTGTGAAGAATACAAGGCGGTATTCACATTTGTGAGGAATACAATACGTTATTCACATTTGTGAAGAAAACAAGGCAGTATTCACATTTGTAAAGAATAAAAGCTGTATCCAGATTTGTGAAGAATACAAGGCGGTACTCACATTTGTGAAGAATAGAAGGCGGTACTCACATTTGTGAAGAATACAACGTGGTATTCACATTTGTTAAGAATAAAGGCTGTATCCAGATCTGTGAAGAATACAATGCTGTATCCAGATTACTGAAGAATACAAGGCGGTATTCACATTTGTGAAGAATAAAGGCTGTATCCAGATTTGTGAAGAATACAAGTCTGTATCCAGATTTGTGAAGAATTGAAGGCGGTACTCACATTTGTGAAGAATAGAAGGCAGTACTCACATTTGTGAATATAGGTTGGTATTCACATTCGTGAAGAATTCACATTTGTGAAGAATAAAGGTTGTATCCAGATTTGTGGAGAATTGAAGGCGGTATTCACATTTGCAAAGAATACTAGGCAGTACCCATATTTGTGAAGCATACAAGGTGGTATTCACATTTGTGAAGTATACAAGGTGGTATTCACATTTGTGAAGTATACAAGGTGGTATTCACATTTGTGAGGAATAAAAGGCTGTATCCAGATTTGTGAAGAATAGAAGGCGGTACTCACATTTGTGAATATAGGGTGGTATTCACATTCATGAAGAATTCACATTTGTGAAGAATAAAGGTTGTATCCAGATTTGTGAAGAATACAAGGCGGTATTCACATTTGTGAAGAATACAAGGCGGTACTCACATTTGTGAGGAATACAATACGTTATTCACATTTGTGAAGAAAACAAGGCAGTATTCACATTTGTGAAGAATAAAAGCTGTATCCAGATTTGTGAAGAATACAAGGCGGTACTCACATTTGTGAAGAATAGAAGGCGGTACTCACATTTGTGAGGAATACAATACGTTATTCACATTTGTGAAGAAAACAAGGCAATATTAACATTTGTGAAGACTAAAAACTGTATCCAGATTTGTGAAGAATACAAGGCGGTACTCACATTTGTGAAGAATACAAGGCGGTATTCACATTTGTGAGGAATACAATACGTTATTCACATTTGTGAAGAAAACAAGGCAGTATTCACATTTGTGAAGAAAAAAGCTGTATCCAGATTTGTGAAGAATACAAGGCGGTATTCACATTTGTGAAGAATACAAGGCGGTATTCACATTTGTGAGGAATACAATACGTTATTCACATTTGTGAAGAAAACAAGGCAGTATTCACATTTGTGAAGAATAAAGGTTGTATCCAGATTTGTGAAGAATACAAGGCGGTATTCACATTTGTGAAGAATACAAGGCGGTATTCACATTTGTGATGAATACAATACGTTATTCACATTTGTGAAGAAAACAAGGCAGTATTCACATTTGTGAAGAATAAAAGCTGTATCCAGATTTGTGAAGAATACAAGGCTGTACTCACATTTGTGAAGAATAGAAGGCGGTACTCACATTTGTGAAGAATACAACGTGGTATTCACATTTGTTAAGAATAAAGGCTGTATCCAGATCTGTGAAGAATACAAGGCTGTATCCAGATTACTGAAGAATACAAGGCGGTATTCACATTTGTGAAGAATACAAGGCGGATTTCACATTTGTGAAAAATAAAGGCTGTATCCAGATTTGTTATGATTAGAAGGCGGTACTCACATTTGTGAAGAATACAAGGCGGTACTCACATTTGTGAAGAATACAAGGCGGTATTCACATTTGTGAAGTATACAAGGTGGTATTCACATTTGTGAGGAATAAAAGGCTGTATCCAGATTTGTGAAGAATAGAAGGCGATACTCACATTTGTGAAGAATACAAGGCGGTATTCACATTTGTGAGGAATACAATACGTTATTCACATTTGTGAAGAAAACAAGGCAGTATTCACATTTGTGAAGAATAAAAGCTGTATCCAGATTTGTGAAGAATACAAGGCAGTACTCACATTTGTGAAGAATAGAAGGCGGTACTCACATTTGTGAGGAATACAATACGTTATTCAAATTTGTGAAGAAAACAAGGCAGTATTCACATTTGTGAAGAATAAAAGCTGTATCCAGATTTGTGAAGAATACAAGGCGGTACTCACATTTGTGAAGAATAGAAGGCGGTACTCACATTTGTGAGGAATACAATACGTTATTCACATTTGTGAAGAAAACAAGGCAGTATTCACATTTGTGAAGAATAAAGCTTGTATCCAGATTTGTGAAGAATACAAGGCGGTATTCACATTTGTGAAGAATACAAGGCGGTATTCACATTTGTGAGGAATACAATACGTTATTCACATTTGTGAAGAAAACAAGGCAGTATTCACATTTGTAAAGAATAAAAGCTGTATCCAGATTTGTGAAGAATACAAGGCGGTACTCACATTTGTGAAGAATAGAAGGCGGTACTCACATTTGTGAAGAATACAACGTGGTATTCACATTTGTTAAGAATAAAGGCTGTATCCAGATCTGTGAAGAATACAAGGCTGTATCCAGATTACTGAAGAATACAAGGCGGTATTCACATTTGTGAAGAATAACGGCTGTATCCAGATTTGTGAAGAATACAAGTCTGTATCCAGATTTGTGAAGAATTGAAGGCGGTACTCACATTTGTGAAGAATAGAAGGCAGTACTCACATTTGTGAATATAGGTTGGTATTCACATTCGTGAAGAATTCACATTTGTGAAGAATAAAGGTTGTATCCAGATTTGTGGAGAATTGAAGGCGGTATTCACATTTGCAAAGAATACTAGGCAGTACCCATATTTGTGAAGCATACAAGGTGGTATTCACATTTGTGAAGTATACAAGGTGGTATTCACATTTGTGAAGTATACAAGGTGGTATTCACATTTGTGAGGAATAAAAGGCTGTATCCAGATTTGTGAAGAATAGAAGGCGGTACTCACATTTGTGAATATAGGGTGGTATTCACATTCATGAAGAATTCACATTTGTGAAGAATAAAGGTTGTATCCAGATTTGTGAAGAATACAAGGCGGTATTCACATTTGTGAAGAATACAAGGCGGTACTCACATTTGTGAGGAATACAATACGTTATTCACATTTGTGAAGAAAACAAGGCAGTATTCACATTTGTGAAGAATAAAAGCTGTATCCAGATTTGTGAAGAATACAAGGCGGTACTCACATTTGTGAAGAATAGAAGGCGGTACTCACATTTGTGAGGAATACAATACGTTATTCACATTTGTGAAGAAAACAAGGCAGTATTAACATTTGTGAAGACTAAAAACTGTATCCAGATTTGTGAAGAATACAAGGCGGTACTCACATTTGTGAAGAATACAAGGCGGTATTCACATTTGTGAGGAATACAATACGTTATTCACATCTGTGAAGAAAACAAGGCAGTATTCACATTTGTGAAGAAAAAAGCTGTATCCAGATTTGTGAAGAATACAAGGCGGTATTCACATTTGTGAAGAATACAAGGCGGTATTCACATTTGTGAGGAATACAATACGTTATTCACATTTGTGAAGAAAACAAGGCAGTATTCACATTTGTGAAGAATAAAGGTTGTATCCAGATTTGTGAAGAATACAAGGCGGTATTCACATTTGTGAAGAATACAAGGCGGTATTCACATTTGTGATGAATACAATACGTTATTCACATTTGTGAAGAAAACAAGGCAGTATTCACATTTGTGAAGAATAAAAGCTGTATCCAGATTTGTGAAGAATACAAGGCTGTACTCACATTTGTGAAGAATAGAAGGCGGTACTCACATTTGTGAAGAATACAACGTGGTATTCACATTTGTTAAGAATAAAGGCTGTATCCAGATCTGTGAAGAATACAAGGCTGTATCCAGATTACTGAAGAATACAAGGCGGTATTCACATTTGTGAAGAATAAAGGCTGTATCCAGATTTGTGAAGAATACCAGTGGCGTCACTAGGGTTGGTGTCACCCGGTGCGGGTAACTCATGGTGTCACCCCATCATGACTTACCACATGGACCTCCTCCGCTCCGAGTCCACTAGTGGACACAGTTGGCAAATAACAGAACCATACAGAATCCTTAGTAACGTTTGTAAATTTAGGTCCTCTATTTACAAAGGCCATAGAAGGGTTTTGGACCGCCTACCTGCACCTGGTGGCATCACCTGAGAATAACCCCATGAACCACAGTGAGTACCGAGGGGTGGGAAGAGGGCCCACATGTATGTATTGAGCCATATAAAAAACTTTGTGCCTTCGGCTGAAGGTTTTTTCTTCATGTTGTTTAGGTCATCAGGAGGAAGGTCTTACCTTGGGGCACCAAAAAACTCCCAGAGGCAATGTCTGCTCAATAACATGTTGCTTTATTGTGGAGGCACGTGCAGACATGCAGCATTATATGCTTGGCATCCGTCATGTTCTAAAGCTGAACGTCCCAATGCACACGGACTCATCTCCGAAAATAAGATGCTTCCTTGTTGTGGCCTTATGTCACCAAACCACACTGTGCCCACTGCACTCAGTGAGATGTCACAAAACCCCATTCTTATTGTTTGTTTTCTTTGGGTGTCATTTTAGTTTGCCCATTGAAATGGCCACTAAATTTGCACAGACATTCAGTTTTACTGATAAAACTATATTGGTGACAAATGATGATGTGTGGAGCTTGGGTTTCTGTGACCATTCATCATTTGCGCATCAATGAGTTGCGTGTTCTGATTTGTTTTAACCCTATTTAAATCTGTGTTTCCATAACTCTTCAGAACTAAATGGGCTTTGTGCTTGGTTTTCTCACAGGTGAATGTGTACATTTAATTTACAGGTATCTACATTTTGTTGTGGGTTACAAAAAATGATAGCCTTCCCTTTCGCACTCCCTGTGCCTGGCAATATTGTCATATAATTCACTTAACTTTCTCTGACCACAACGTGAGAGAAGTTTGTAAATACCAATCCTTCACGTTGAAAAAAACATAAGAAGCAATTTGTCAGAAGTCAAATGTCAGGTTATGTCCTCTATCTTTGAAGCATAGGAAATGTGACAAGATAAATACAGAATTTACAAGCATCTTTGTATATTGCTCGGACTAACTTTCAAGACCCACCAAAAGTAAGTTCGACCCTCCAGTGGGTCCTGAGCCAGTTTGGGAAACGCTTTGCTGCTAAGGCATGCAACCACAGGTAGGGAAACACAAATGCAGACAGACTATTTGTGCGGTGCCTCTGTGTAACCTGTCACTTTCTGTTTGTATTTTTGTCTGTGCCCTGGATTTTTTGTCCTAAACATCTGGTGCTGCTTTTCTTTTTGTTCCTCAGTTTACAGTGCAAGTGCCTTGCCACATGATGGGGTTGGGGTGAATACCTAGTGGAACTGAGCTGCTGACCTAGGGAGCAGGGGTTGAATCCTTGTATAGGCTTAGCAGTTTTTGTGGGCAAATCACTTAATCTTTCGCTGCTTAAAAAATGAAAAAATGTGTACGTAGTATGGTTTTGTTGTTAAGTGCACTAATGCCCTTGGGACAGTTTCACGCTATAAAAAAACTGCATAAAAAAATGTCCAGTCTGGGGTGACCTAGAAAGAATCATGCTCCACTGAGAGACCACATACATTGTCTGTGTTCGTTTATGCATGCCTCTGTTTACATACGTTAGCAAGTTCTAGTCAGACTTGCTGACTTTGTCAACGCTCGTTTTAATAGGTCCAGCAAAAGTAAATAAACTGACTTGAAATTTGCTGGAAAATCCTTATATGCATGTGGTTACTCACGCCATAAACCCCTTAGGTATGCGGTGTTTACGTTTAAAAGGCATACGTTTCATGATGTTTTTACAGTGGGTAGTTTAATAACAAGAGGTGCATGGCACAGTGGCGCAACCGCCCTGACCTTTCTCAGTACCTATCAGCACGTGATGCAGGTGTACTTGTGAGTGGGTGGATGCAGGGGTACTCGTGAGTGGGTGACATTGCCTTTGTCAGACAGCAGCCCTCATGCATGCATCTCTTCCCAGGGGCATCCAAGCTGACTCCAGGTGAATCACTGTAATGTTACATGAACTGTAACTGCAGTGTGTGTGGTCTTCCGGGTACTACGAGCAGCCTGATTGGATTACACGAAACATCTTACCTTTTAAGACTTCACTGTGGTGGTGGCTGGGCCCCTACCGTATGGGTTCTGCTTCTGCAAATCGCCCAGCAGCCCTCCCCTGCCGAGACTGTCTCTGTCTTCACGCAGTCTAAGCGTGTGGTGATGGTGCGCGTCAGAGGAGCACAGCGCGGGGGCTGGCCCAGGGCCGTCATTGGTAGCGCTATAAGATTGACGGCCCTGGGACCCACAAACTGGGTACGCCACCGCCGCGCATCGCACCATCACCACTATGCTAGTAGGTGGTGAGTGTGTGGCGCTGGCGTGCACTGCAGTATTTGTTCCTCTGAGTCCTGATTATAAAGCAGTCAGAGGCAAGGCTGCAGAGCTGTGTTACACTTACACAGCGTAACGAGATTGGTGTCACCCAGGGCCGGCTTTAGGGCTGGTGGCGCCCTGTGCGACAATGTTTGTTGGCGCCCCCCCAATGACCACCTCCACCTCGGATTCTCTCACTAGCACCCTTTAACAGTGACCAAGTCTCCATAACCACACCCTCTCAGATGCATTGAATTAGTTATACAGCACCACTCATACCAGTGTAGGGTGTCCGAGCACTTTGCATCACACACACATTACACAGAGACAATCAATCATACATGTGTAAATCAGTGTATAGGCAATGTTACATAAGCCAAAGGACTAAAAGTGTAGGAGTCAATTCAATTCATAAAGCTTTATTCGGAGCTTGAAAAAAGTCCATAAAAGCAAATCAAACATAATAAAACATCAATGATATACATAAACAAATAACAGAAAATAAGTCATAAAAGCTTCATCTATACAGTTAAAACAAACGAGCGATAAAAACAGCAGAATGAGAATTTAAAAGATAATACTAGGCCTAGCCTTGATAGCTTTGAGAAGAAATGTAGCAGTAAAAAAGCACACATCGGGTGGAGGATTAAATATCAGTTTCATGGCATCTTTAACAGTTCTAACACCAAATTTCTTGAAGATAGGTTTTAAAAGATCAATACGGTAATTACCATATAGTGGGCAGAGCAATAAAAAATGCATAGTGCTTTGAGCTGTAGTGCCATCACAAGGGCAAGGACCAATTGGGTTTTTTTTGATATTGGGAAACGCCACTAAATAGTGAACAATCCCAAAGCGCAGTCTAGTTAGAACGAACCTGTGGGAGGGTCTAGTAACAATGCTCAAATAAGGTTGGTAACCTGACAGCTCACAAAAGCTCTCATAGAGCATACAGGTGGATAAATTGCTACTGGCCTTCAAACGTTGCTCGTACTTTAAAGACAGACAAACAGATTTCAGTTCGCTTTTGGTCAAACTGTTGGCAGCATAACAGTCCTCGTATAAGTTAAGACCATATATGTCCTTGTAACTGCTCATGACAAAGTTTACCCAAGGGATCTTTAAATGATTATCTAGGGACAAACAGTCCTTGATAATGTCTCTATTCAAGGTGGTCTCCTCCTTTGCCCAAATGGCACGCCACAGCAGTAAAGGTCTATGGGCGACGGAATCCGAAAGATAGTGTATTCCAAGTTCCCTATGCACCAGGTGCGTGGATGCTGAAATAGGCAAGCAGAGAAGCCTTTTTAAAAACAGGTTGGAGTCACATGTCATCCATACTGGTAGGCAGTATAGTTTAAGAGTGCTTGGTGTGGAGAAGCACAAACTCAGAGTCGAAAAAGAAACAGCCTAGTTGGGAGTTTTCTTTAAAAATAAGAATCGATTTCTAGCCAAATTAACCCTTTTTGCAACATTAATCAATGCTCTAATAATGTATATTTTGCGGTGTGTATGCAGTTCTAGGATGAAAGTTAATAGCTCACTATCCTATATTAGGACTTTAAGTTATAAATTGCAAGTAACAAAAGGATGTCTCTTTGGAAAGCAGTAACCTGCAGATCTGTTTACATCATACGCACTCTGTAATCTACTTGGTACACGTTCTTTGCAGCAGCCACATTAACCCGCTGCACTAACTTCACATAAAAGTCAAAACCTCATCTATACAAAATGCTGATCTCTCTCCAGGAAGATAATTAATCACAGGAGTTATCTTGACATTTATGTGAGGCCTGGTAATTGATGGGGGAAGGGGAAAGAAACGCTGCAGCAGGTGCTTACACGGCGGCCCTGGTGTCACCCCATACGATGGTGTCACCCGGTGCGGTACGCACCCCCCGCACCCCCCTAGTGACGCAACTGAAGAATACAAGTCTGTATCCAGATTTGTGAAGAATTGAAGGCGGTACTCACATTTGTGAAGAATAGAAGGCAGTACTCACATTTGTGAATATAGGTTGGTATTCACATTCGTGGAGAATTCACATTTGTGAAGAATAAAGGTTGTATCCAGATTTGTGGAGAATTGAAGGCGGTATTCACATTTGCAAAGAATACTAGGCGGTACCCATATTTGTGAAGAATTCACATTTGTGAGGAATAGAAGGCTGCATCCAGATTTGTGAAGAATTGAAGGTGGTATCCAGATTTGTGAAGAATACAAGGTGGTATTCACATTTCTGAAGAAAACAAGGTGGTATTCACATTTCTGAAGAATACAAGGTGGTATTCACATTTCTGAAGAAAACAAGGTGGTATTCACATTTCTGAAGAATACAAGGTGGTATTCACATTTCTGAAGAATACAAGGTGGTACTCACATTTCTGAAGAATACAAGGTGGTATTCACATTTCTGAAGAATACAAGGTGGTACTCACATTTGTGAAGAATAAAGGCGGTATCCAGATTTGTGAAGAATAGAAGGCTGTATGCAGGTTTCTGAAGAATACAAGGCAGTATTCGCATTTGTGAAGAATAAAGGCTGTGTCCAGATTTGCGAAGAATTGAAGGCGGTATCCAGATTTGCGAAGAATACAAGGCTGTATCCATATTTGTGAAGAATAAAGGCGGTATCCATATTTGTGAAGAATTGAAGGCTGTACCCAGATTTGTGAAGAATTCACATGCTAAGAATAGAGGCTGTATTCAGATTTGTGAAGAATTAAAGGTGGTATCCAGATTTGTGAAGAATAAAAGGCTGTATCCAGATTTGTGAAGAATTGAAGGCGGTATCCAGATTTGTGAAGAAAACAAGTATGTATCCAGATTCCTGAAGAATATAAGGCAGTATTCACATTTGTGAAGAATAAAGGCTGTATCCAGATTTGTGAAAAATTGAAGTCGGAACTCACATTTGTGAAGAATACAAGGTGGTATCCACATTTGTGAAGCATTGAAAGTGGTATCCACATTTGCCTAGAATACCAGGCGGTATTATCCATATTTGTGAAGAATTCACATTTGTGAAGAATAAAGGCTGCATCCAGATTAGTGGAGAATTGAAGGTGGTATCCACATTTGTGAGGAATAGAAGGCTGTATCCAGATTTGTGAAGAATTCACATTTATGAAGCATTGAAGGTGGTATCCACATTCCGAAGAATACAAGGCGGTATCCATATTTGTGAAGAATTCACATTTGTGAAGAATAAAGGCTGTATCCAGATTAGTGGAGAATTAAATGCGATAACCACGTTTGTGAGGAATTCAAGGTGGTATCCAAATTTGCGACGAATACAAGGCGGTACCCATATTTGTGAAGAATTCACATTTGTGAAGAATAAAGGCTGTATCCAGACTAGTTGAGAATTGAAGGCGGTATCCACATTTGTGAGGTTTAGAAGGCTGTATACAGATTTGTTAAGAATTGAAGGTGGTATCCACATTTGTGAAGAATTGAAGGTGGTATCCACATTCCGAAGAATACAAGGTGGTATCCAAATTTGTGAAGAATAATGGCTGTATCCAGATTTGTGAAGAATTGAAGGTGGTATTCACATTTGTGAAGAATTCACATGCTAAGAATAAGGGCTGTATCCATATTTGTGAAGAATTCACATTGTGAAGAATAAAGACTGTATCCAGATTTGTGAAGAATTATAGGTGGTATGTAGATTTGTGAAGAATAAAGGTTGTATCCAAATTTGTGAAGAATTGAAGTCGGTACTCACATTTGTGAAGAATAGAAAGCGGTACTCACATTTGTGAAGAATACAAGGTGGTATTCAAATTCATGAAGAATTCACATGTGTAAAGAATACATGCTGTATCCAGATTTGTGGAGAATTGAAGGTGGTATTCACATTTGCGAAGAATAAAAGGCGGTTCCCATATTTGTGAAGAATTGACGGCAGTATTCACATTTGTGAGGAATAGAAGGCTGCACCCAGATTTGTGAAGAATTGAAGGTGGTATTCACATTTGTGAAGAATACACGGTGGTATTCACATTTCTGAAGAAAACAAGGTGGTATTCACATTTGTGAAGAATACAAGGTGGTACTCACATTTGTAAAGAATGAAGGCGGCATCCAGATTTGTGAAGAATACAAGGCAGTATCCAGATTTGTGAAGAATACAAGATTGTATCCAGATTTCTGAAGAATAGAAGGCAGTACTCACATTTGTGAAGAATACAAGGTGGTATCCACATTCCGAAGAATACAAGGCTTTATTATCCATATTTGTGAAGAATTCACATTTGAGAATGATGCAGGCTGTATGCAGATTATTGGATAACTGAAGGCGGTATCCACATTTGTAAAGAATACTAGGCGGTACGCATATTTCTGAAGAATTCACATTTGAGAAAAATAAAGGCTGTATCCAGATTATTGGAGAATTGAAGGTGGTATTCACATTTGTGAAGAATAAAAGGCGGTATCCACATTTGTGAAGAATTCACATTTGTGAAGCATTGAAGGTAGTATCCACATTCTGAAGAATACAAGGCGGTATTATCCATATTTGTGAAGAATTCACCTTTGTGAAGAATAAAAGCTGTATCCAGATTTGTGAAGAATTGAAGGAGGTATTCACATTTGCGAAGAATACAAGGCGGTATCCAGATTTGTGAAGAATTCACATTTGTGAGGAATAGAAGACTGTATCCAGATTTGTTAAGAATTGAAGGTGGTATCCACCTTTGCGAAGAATACAAGGTGGTATCCAGATTTGTGAAGAATACAAGGCAGTATTCACATTGTGAAGAATATAAGGTGGTATTCACATTTATGAAGAAAAAAGGCTGTATCCAGATTTGTGAAGAATTGAAGCCGGTACTCACATTCCGAAGAATACAAGGCTGTATCCAGATTTGTGAAGAATTGAAGGTGGTATCCACATTTGTGAAGAATTGAAGGTGGTATCCACATTTGTGAAGGATTGAAGGTGGTATCCACATTTGTGAAGAATTGAAGGTGGTATCCACTTTGCGAAGAATACAAGGCGGGATCCAGATTAGTGGAGAATTCACATTTGTGAAGAATAAAGTCTGTATCCAGATTCGTGGAGAATTGATGGTGGTATCCACATTTACAAGGCTGTATCCAGATTTGTGAAGAATACAAGGCGGTATTCACATTTGTGAGGAACAGAAGGCGGTAGCCACATTTGTGAAGAATAGATGTTGTATATGAAATATGTGATGAATTGAAGCAGTATCCAGTTGAGAAGTACAGAATGCAGCACACACACTTCTGAAGAATCCACATTTGTGAAGAATAAAAGGTTTTATCTGCATTTGTGAGGAATAGAAGATGGTTTTCGCATTAGTGAGGTATAGAAGGCAGCATCCTTATTTGTGAATAACAGCAGGCGGTACTCACTTATGAGAATAGCAGAAGCTTGCAATCACATTTGTGAATTGGAGTAGGCAGTGTCCACACTTGTAAAGAATGAAAGGTGGTATCCACATGCCGAACTATGCAACAAATCAACTGAATTTTTGAGAAACAAAGTAGTATGCGCACTTGTGAGCAATGGAAGGCGGTATTCACATTTGCGAAGAATGGAAGGTGGTATCCACACTTGTGACTAATGGAAGACGGTATCCACATTTGTGAGTAATAGAAGGCGGTATTCACATTTGTGAGGAATAGAAGGCGGTATTCGTATTTATGAAGAATATGAGGAGGCGGTCAAATTTGTGAGGAATAGAGGGCGGTATTCGCATTTGTGATAAATAGAAGGCAGTATTCGCATTTGTGAGGCATAGAGGGTGGTATTCGCATTTGTAAGGAATATAACACGGTATTCATAATGAGGACTGGAAGGTGGTATTCGCATTTGTGAGGAATAGAGGGTGGTATTTGCATTTGTGAGGAATAGCAGGCGGTATCCATAATTATGAGGACTGGAAGGCAGTATTCGCATCTATGAGGAATACGCGACGGTATTTGCATCTGTGAGAAATAGAAGGCGGTATTCGCATTTGAGAGGAATAGAAGGTGGCATCCATCCTTATGAGGACTGGAAGGGGGTATTTGCATTTGTGAGGAACATAAGGCGGTATTCGCATTTGTGCGGAATAGAAGGCGGTATTCGCATTTGTGTGGAATAGAAGGCGGTATTCGCATTTGTGCAGAATGGAAGGCGGTATTCGCATTTGTGAGGAATAGGCGGCGGTATCCGCAATTGTGCCGAATGGGTCCGGCCCTGAATTCTCCTTGGCCTGGCAGCCGGCGCGCATCTCCTCACATTACCTGCACTACTCCAAGGTCCCTCTCTGGCCACCGCCCTTCGTCATCTTTACTGCGTGTGCAGGGCTGTGATAAAAGGCGGCCTGGAAGTCTGCTTCTGCGAGGCTGCAAGCAGAGAGATCTGGAAACCGCATCGACTGCTGGAAATTTCGCCAAGTAACAGCTTTTTGCTTTGTTCTGAGATTAAAGGCGAGATGTTCGATTTGTTAGAAATTGCACATTTTTCACCACATTGTCAGGCCTTGTTGTCCAGGATAATGGTGACTCTTACACATAATCGGCACTAAAGTGACCCTGAGGGCGGGGTGAGGCGCACACTCAGCGTTACATTCATTCAGTTCTCGACAGTGAGTGAGAGCCAAGGCGGGCGCAGCCCCCCCCCCCCCCGCATTATAATAATACCTAGCAGAAACACTGGCTGGGCAGAGCGGGGCTCGGCGGCTAAAGGGGGGGGGGAGTGGCTTTTATGTGCTGCATTCAGGGGCAGGCCCTTGCCGCACACGAGGGCCCCCGGCCCCTCAGCCTGTCAGAGGGGACCCGTTCCGCCCACAGCCAATGACAAACAACATGCTGCTCAAAGGCATATTTACTGTACATTCAGCGTCATACAGCGGGTCTGGGGTGACAGCATTGGGGTCTGACGTCATTCAAGAACACATGGGTAGGACACCCGTGGCCACGATGCCAAATGTCCCCATGACCCACGTGTACCTTGGCATAGGTCTCAGACACCATCAGCATCCGCCCCGTGGCGTTGAAGCGGATGTGACGTCAGAGACTGGGGTGGGACAATAGCTTCCGCCGAGGCAGCGTGGTCGGTGAGCAGCAGATGGTGTGAGCATCGCCCCTGCAGAGCCCATAGCGGGGAGGAACCGCTGGAGCAGGGACCGGAACAGAAGAGGCCTCAGAATGAGGTCAGCACCATGGACAGGGTACTCGCCGAGCCGCCGCTGCTCCGCCCACAGGAAGTCCGGGGACCACTGTTCTGTTAATAAGCTTTCAAAGCGCACTTCTGCCCAAAGGTGTCCTGGCGCTGAGCCCTGCCTAACTGGTTACCAGAAATGAATATGGCTATTCAGAAAACAGCCACGTTTTCAGCCCCCTCCTGAAGGAGAGGAGCTCGGCAGCATTCCTGAGATGTCCTGGTTGGATGTTCTAAGCTTTAGCAGCACAAGCGATGAAACTTCTGCCACCACAACTCACTCATCCGGCAGGAAACCGGCTGGAGGAGACAGCTACACCAGACATTAACTGAAGGGCATAACTACACGAGGAGACAGCCGCTTCAGTCATTAACTGCAGGGCATTACTGCACCTGGAGGAGACAGCCACTTCAGTCATTAACTGCAGGGCATTACTGCACCTGGAGGAGACCGCCGCTTCAGTCATTAACTGCAGGGCATTACTGCACCTGGAGGAGACAGCCACTTCAGTCATTAACTGCAGGGCATTACTGCACCTGGAGGAGACAGCCACTTCAGTCATTACCTGCAGGGCATTACTGCACCTGGAGGAGACAGCCACTTCAGTCATTACCTGCAGGGCATTACTGCACCTGGAGGAGACAGCTACACCAGACATTAACTGAAGGGCATAACTACACGAGGAGACAGCCGCTTCAGTCATTAACTGCAGGGCATTACTGCACCAGGAGGAGACAGCAACTTAAGTCATTAACTGTAGGGCATAAGTGCACAAGGAGGAGACAGCCACTTCAGTCATTAACTGTAGGGCATAAGTGCACAAGGAGGAGACAGCCACTTCAGTCATTAACTGCAGGGCATTACTGCACGATAAGGAGACAGCCTCTTTTGCTGCTTCCAAGGATGCTTGTTTCAGTCCAGGGAGGACCTGGCTTGGTAAAGCAGGCTGGACTGATCCCACGGGGAACAGGGTCAAGACTGATTTGCATATGGCCGAGTTCAATCTGGGGTGGCCAAGTGAGCAAAAGAAGGATGGATTAAACCCAGATCTGTGACGGGGGTGAATGTTTCCATAATTCAGCATTCCGTCTAACATTTGTTCCTTTTGCTTTTGTCACCCTAAGTGTGAATGGTATGCCCAGCCCTGGGTCCTGTGCTCACTGTGCCACTGGATTCAAGCTAGCTTGGCTAATGAGGGGTGATGCCCCAAAACCGTCCATCAATTGTACAGACTTCCTTAAGCGGAACCCCAGTAGTCAGCAAGATTGTCACATAAATCCTCTCACTCTGAAGTCAGAGAAAGAAAAGTAAACACCAAGCTCCCTCAGAAGACAGAGACGGATATTTTACCTTTGTCTTTATATGCACAGAAAATGTGACAAGATAAGAGGGTTATAAAGTGGAGTAGTGGGTTGTGGAGTGGAGTAGAGGGTTGTAGAGTGGAATAGAGTTTAATGGAGTAGGGCAATAGAGTTTAATGGAGTAGGGCAATAGAGTTTAATGGAGTAGGGCAATAGAGTTTAATGGAGTAGGGGAATAGAGTTTAATGGAGTAGGGCATCAGAGTGGAGTATCGTGGTGTGGAGTGGTGCAGCGCAGAGTGCTGTGTGGAATAAAAAGGTGTAAATTGCAGTGACTTAAAGTGAAGTGGTACACAATAGACTAGAGTGGCGTAGAATGGACTGGCATAGAGTGTAGTGGCAGAGAGTAGACCGTCGTTGAGGGTAGTGTTGTATAGTACAGTGGCGTAGAGTGCATTAGCATGGAGTGCAGTGGTGTAGAGTGGCACAGAGTAGTGGTGTAGAGTACAGTGGTGTTGAATGGAGTGGCATAGAGTGCAGTGACAGAGTATAATTGCATAGAGTGCAGTAGCATAAAGTCTTGAAGAGTATAGTGGTGTAGAGTGCAGTGGTGCAGTGTAGATTGGTGTAGAGTGCAGTGACGCAAAGTAGAGTGGAGTGGCACTGAGTGGCGCTGAGTGGATTTGTATAGAGTAGATTGTTTCAGAGTAGAATAGAGTGGAGTGTTGCCCGGTAGAATACAGCGGTGTACAGTGGAGAGTAGATTAGAGTGGCATAGAGTGCATTGGGGTAGAGTGCAGTGGTATAGAGTGCAGTGGTATAGAGTGCAGTGTTGCAGAGTAGAGTGGTATAGAGTGCAGTGGTATAGAGTGCAGTGTTGCAGAGTAGAGTGGTAAAGAGTGCAGTGGTGCATAGTAGAGTAGTGTGGGACAGAATGCATTGGCATACAGTATAGTGGTGTAGAGAGGCGTAGAGTGAAGTGGTGTAAAGTGGAGTGGTGCACATTTTAGAATTACCAAAGAACGTGCTTCATTTTTGCTTTACTAATCCTGATATATTCTGCAATTTGTGCACATTTAATTGACAGATATTTAAGTTTTGTTGTGTGCTAGAAAAAAAGAACATTTTGCAGCTTCCCTTAAGCATACCCCCAGTAGCCAGCAAGATTGTCACATAAATCGTCTCACTTTGAAGTCAGAGAATAAAAAAGTAAACACCAAGCTCCCTCTGAAGACAGAGCCTGACACTTTACCTCTGTCTTTGAATGCACAGTAAACGTGACAAGATAAGAACAAGATTTGAAGAGCTGTTTACAGAAATCTAGTACTGGTGGAAGGATGCCGTGATTAGAGGTTTGGGAATGGAGGAGACAAACTCAAGCTGGACAGCCTAAAACTAATAAAGCCAGCAAACAGAAAGCAAGGAAATGTGAGTTACAAACCACAAGGCCAATGGTAAGAAACGGGCGGAATGCACTCCCGGTGAAGCTTTCAGAATGTCCCCAAGATGCCGTTAGCAAACCAGACAGCTGCCATCTCACAGGGATAACCAGGACGGGTTCCCCAGCGGTCTACAGCGCCAGGACGCCTCAGGGCAGCAGTGCGCTTTACAAGACACATACATACATACATTCAAACGACAGGCATCATCCCAGACCATTGGAAAAGTCAACTCCCAGGCAAGCCAATCTGAAAGACACCCCAGTACATCCTGTCGCGTGATTGCCTCTCATTAGAGCTGGTGCAAAGCTTGAGTAATGCAAATTACTGCAGTTGAAACAAATTTCCGGATGGCTGGGGCAACGCGATGCATAAAATACGGCGCAGACCCTCATTTTAGACCGTGTACTTGGCATCAACGTAAGAGGCAGCACTCCATCAGCCATGGCCTTTGTCACCCAGTAAAACCACTCTCTGGTGGTGAAACCTGCAAGCATTTCATCAGCTTCCACTCTTTACATTCCTGGCCAGTTCTATGCTTTGCCATTGGGAAAAATATTAATACTTTCTGGAGTCACAAAGGATTCACAGAATGACAAGATCACACCTCTTGTAAGGGGCTCCCCAATGAAAAGAAAAAAAACCCTGCTTCACCAACCATTTCTGGCAAAAGCATTCTAGAATGTTCTTTTGTTTGATGACGTCAGCTTGGGTTTTGAGACCTCTTCCGACATCACTCACTTAATGACCCCCTTTAACCATAACTACCTATCCCAAAAATGGGTTTTTCAGGACAGGGTAAAATATTTTAATTTTCTATTCCAAAATTAGCATTGTGGCATTTGCCAACTTCGTGATCTTTTAAACTCTCCATCGGCTTCACAAAGTTGTCATATCAAGCATAAAAAATTGTGAAAATCAGTAAAATATGCAAAATCTATTTTTAAGGCGGAGAATTCACACGTAAGTGAAGTTTATGCTGGAAAAATCTCCTGCAAATATATTTCGCCTGAAATATCACCTCGCAGGTGGAAAACTTTGCGACTTTGTCTCTTTCAAAAACCTTTGCTATAGAATTATAATTTTTGCACACCCTATTAACAATCTTCCACAAAACCTTTTTAGGTTTCCTTGAAAAAATTCCTCTTAGGTGAAGTTGTGCTAATTTCGCTGCACCAAGTTGCAAAATTTGCAACTCCCCACAACTTCGGCATGGGTGTTTTAATTTTTCACACTCTTACCAAGAGTAGAAAATGCATGTACATCTCTGCCCCAGTGGTAGAACCCAGATTTGAAACCGTACCCCTGTTTTGGAGTTGTGTCTTCAACTCTCTTTGCTCAGTTGAAGATATCCTTCTGCCTTCCCACATACCCCACTGGAGCTTCTTCCGGATTAGTCTGGGAAACTGGGATACCGGTTCAACACACAGAAAAGCCATGTTAACTGTAGTTTCCTTTCTAGCTAGGGCGGGTACCGTGCTCCCAGACCCACTGTCTCAAGTTAAGGCTGCTTGAAGTAAGGTGACGTGAAACCATTATCTGCCGGTGTATTCCTTTCTTATCCTATCCCTTGGCCGGTGGATCCGATTTCCAAGGGATATCCCGTTTCCCGAGCCTCTAAATGCTCATCCGGAGCAGGTGAACCTGCAGTCACAGCTTCTACTGATGCCACACACCCTCCACGCCCGCCTCTGGGATGCACAGGGGCTTGACATGTCAAGCCACAGATCTGTATTACTTTTGACATTATCCCGTAGCGGATCCCGAGATACAGAAAATTGATGGAGGTTGGGCCGTCCAGCTGGGATTGATTTTTGTCTAGTCACCGATGCTGTGCCTCTCTGTGGTATTTAATAAAAGCTGACAAAATACCATGAAATGCCATTTATCATTATTATTTGTTTACGGTTGCTCCAGGCGCCTGGAGACAGAGGGGGTGAAGCAGAGGAGGAGGCACGGTGAGGCTGCATTACCTCTCTCTGCATGGATAAGCGAGGCTGAAGGAGTGCGCGTGCCCCTCTCTCCTCGCACGACCATCAAGCGGTGCAGGTTAGGCCTCGCGGCACTTGAGATGGGTAGATGGTGCTGTTTGCTTCCTGCAGAAGAGCAAGAGAAGTCTACACTGGCACCTGGAGATGTTTTTAAATTTATTCATTTTAAGCATTTCTTTATCTATTCATGAAGTTCTATATGATGCCAACATTCAACCTGATGTCACTACAGAGACCAGGGGTGGAAGACACAAATTCGGAGGATGCAAGGATCGGTAGATTCCATCTGAAGAGGAGGTGCTGTACCCCTACACAGATTACTCTGTTGTCGTCGTTCTCAATCAATGGCGGAGGAGTGTTGCCCCACTGCCTGGCGTAGAGCCAGCATCGTTTTATTTTTCGTTTGCCAGCTTGTGCATGGAGGGGCGGGGCATGGGCGGGTGGAGGAGGAGTGCTTGTGAACTCCCTAAGTGCTCATGTGTGTTTGGCGGCCCTCCCCCCACCCGCCCCACCACGCTTTGTTAGTAGCGGCCACCACTGTAGTCAAGGACGGTATAACAAGTTGTGTCTCCAGGAATTCTCTGAACTGATGGTGGTTCAGTTCTGGTTCACGTCCTACAACCTATGTACCAAAGTGCGTGAGCTTGGACTCTGAGCGCTGTGGCCCCGTGTTTTGGCATAAGAAGTCCCTTTGGTCAGTAAGGTGAATCTTGGTGGGTTAAAGGTACTTAACGACGCGGAGTAAGGCCCCAGGATTTGTAAGTAGCTGTGTCATTGGTCGCGACATTCCTTGTGCGTGGTTAAAGAATGTTTTATCAATCTTTGATTCCACATGGAACCAATGGAGAGCTTTTTAGGGCGGTTCCAAATGGTGCCATTTTTTAATGCTCGGACAGAGTTGGACTGTGTGATTTTGTAGTCTTTGAAATCTACTGGACTCCTTTTTGAGCTGTGGACACGGAGGACTCGGGCCGCATTTAGGCCAATGAAAAGGAAGTTAGTCGTGGTCTGGCATCCCACAGCCTTCTCTGTTTTTGCTACTTTCATGCAAAGAAAATGTTCTTTCATGCAATGGCACAAGTGTATGTGTATGTGTATACATAAGCAGCATATGTATAGCACAAACCTAGCAAAAATGAAGCAGAACGCAGTATAGCATTGAAGGCAAAGATGCGCTCAACAAGTGGTCTTGAGTTCCTAGAAATCATGTCCAGTATGATATGGTGTGGAGTGCTCCCCACATACATTTGGAAATTCCACTTCCGCTGCACTAGTATGCGATACCAACCATGGCCGGTGTGTTTTTGATTTTCTGGGGGCATCTCACAACATCAGTGATTAGCTGGAAGGGGTGATGGGTTCGCATGGGCAGGTGGCAGGGACAGCTGGGTGGGTTAAAAAGGCGAGTGGACAGCCCTTCTCACCGCTACCCGGGTTTCACCTGGCTGCCCCTGCTGGCCACTTACGTGCCTGCACCTTGGATCTTCCTTCCCCGGGACCCAACAAGGATTTCACTCTTTTTGTGAACTATCTTGGCATCAGCAATAGAAATGCAAGTGAATTTAAGATGAAACTCGAAGCCTTTCGCTCAAACTGGGGCTGTAGTGATGGGGCATATAGAGAAGGGCTCGGGACGACTGCTACAGCAATTGTCCATAGCCTCCCACGGTAGTCCATTACATGGCCCTGGGAATGTCGGGGGATGGTGACGACGACATGAGTTGAAGTTATGGTTCGGCTGCCCAGACCCATCTACCATTGGGTGCCAGGGTATCCCTTCATTGGGCTGGCTCTGGCATGGTTGTGTTTTGGGGGGGGTCCAGATTTCATGCTGGCCCATGCTACCACTATCTTGAAGGGGCAGGCGAGTTTGCCTTCTGATGTGTAAATTGTTGGTGGGGGAACTCACGCCGCACCCCCCCCCCCCCACCCCCCCCAAGTCAATTGGAATAGTTGATGCCATAGCTGCCCCGGGGGCGGTTGAACCATGAAGCAGGAATGCCCCTAGCTTGTCTCTGTCATTCTAGGAAGAAGCTTCCAACCTCGCATGGGGGGAGGTGGGTGGGAAGCCTTGGGTGGGGAGATTTGAATAGGTCTCGCTACTGTACCCGACCTGTGAAAAGGGGCCATCCGCTCGCGCCCCCCGTCAGTAGTCTGAGAAGTCTACCTTTGGTCTTGGCATCTCCTGCCTTCCTACCGACGCCTTCTTCACAGTTCAGCCCTTCTCTGAGGCCCTCGCGCCAGCCTCTAAAGAAGCCCTTGACACCAAACCTCCACCCACACTCACCATCTTTAAATAGCACCTTAAGCTCCATGTTTCGGTAATCCTTTATTTTCACTCTGTCCTTGACAGTTGTGGGGGCCCGACTGACGCCTGTTGGGTCTGAGTGCACCACATCATTCCCTTCTACCTCCCCTGTCTCCTCCACACCACCCTGCCTTGCCCCTCCATTCTGTTCTCAACACCTGTCCCTTCCCCACCACGCACCTGCTTCCCTTCACCTTACCTTCTCTGCTCCTCTCTTGCATATGGCCATGTCTGAACTGGGGTGGCAGAGTGGGCTAAAGAACGGTGATGGATCAAACCCAGATCTGTTGACTGGGTGTGAGTGTTTGATTGGTTCTGATGCTCCGTCCATCACCACCCCCTTTTGTACCGCTCTCTCTTCTCCACCACGCACCTGCTTCTCTCCACCTTACCTTGTCTGCCCCTCTCCCTTTTCCACCATGCACCTGCTTCCCTCCCATCTCAGCCCCTCTCTCTTCTCCACCTAGCATCTGCTTCTCTCCACCTTATCTACTCCTCCCCTCTCTCTTCCACCACACCCCTGCTTCTCCCCGCCTTACCTTCTCAGCCCCTGTCTCTCCTCCAGGCGGGGCCTGCTTCCCTCCACGTTACCTTCTCCGCCCCTCTTTCTTCTCCACCATGCATCTAACCCCTCCAACTTACCTTCTCTGCCCTCTCACTTCTCCACCAAGCACATGCTTCCCTCCACCTTACCTTCTCCGTCCCTCTCTCTCCTCCACCACGCACCTGCTTCCCTCCACCTTACCTTCTCTGCCCCCTCTTTTCCCCACCACACACCTGCTACCCTCCACCTTACCTTCTCAGCCCCTCTCTCTTCTCCACCACGCACCAGCTTCCCACCACCTTACCTTCTCCGCTCCTCTCTCTTCTCCACCACACACCTGCTTCCCTCCACCTTACCTTCTCCACTCATCTCTTCCCCACCACACACCTGCACCCCTCCACCTTACCTTTTCTGCCCCTCTCTCTTCCCCCATGCACCTACGTCCCTCCACCTTACCTTCTCAGCCCCTCTCTCTTCTCCACCACGCACCTGCTTCTCTTCACCTTACCTTCTCCGCCCCTCTCATCTCCTAACCCCTCCACCTTATCTTCTCCGCCCCTCTCTCTTCTCCACCAAGCACCTGCTTCCCTACACCTTCCCTTCTCCGCCCCTCTCTCTTCTCCACCACGCACCTGCTTCCCTCCACCCTACCTTCTCCACCCCTCTCTTCTCCACCACGCACCTGCTTCTCTCCACCCTACCTTTTCCGCCCCTCTCTCTTCTCCACCACACACCTGCTCACCTCCACCTTACCTTCTCAGACCCTCTCTCTTCACCACCACGCACCCGCTCCCCTCCCTTCTCAGCCCTTCTCTCTTCTCTACCACTCACCTGCGTCTCTCTACCTTCTTTGCCCCCTCTATTCCCCACCACGCACCCGCTCCCCTCCACCTTACCTTCTCAGCCCCTCTCACTTCCCCACCACGCACCTACGTCCCTCCGCCTTACCTTCTCAGCTCCTATCTTGTCTCCATGAAGACATCCACCTCCCTCATCCCCTTTCCCTCCCTCACCTCCACCACATTTAACCCCGCCTCAACACTGCCCTCCCTGTGCCCGCCAGCGCTCCCTTCTCAAACTCTTGGTTTGTATTCAGAATTCTGCACACGACGCCCACTCCAGCAGCGCCCCCCAGTTTTGTACTCTGTGGCAGTCAATGTTTCATCACTCTCCCCGCCCCCCCCACCCTCCTCGGCCTATTCCCGGCTGCCATTGCCGCGCACAGGCTGCCATTCTGCCTTGAACTTTTACTCTGCATTGTTTTGCTGCGTTACTGCAATGCGCGAGGACGCGTGGCGCGCAGTGCGCGTCGAACATGCGCAGCACGCGCCTCGGCCTTCTGGCTAAGATCAAGCGTAGTACCTGTTCTTATCATTTTGAAACCACTATTAAGTAAGTACTAATTTTGATAAATTTCGGATCTGCGACCTTGACCTGAACGAAGTGAATTTGCATTGTATATGCAAATCTATGCTAATTTTCGGACAAGGCCCACCTGATGTCTAATGAAGCAGGAGGAAGTATACCAGCATGCTGGTGTCTGTTTTGCTCACTACTCATTTATTTATAAAGTTTTATATAGCGAGAACTTGACCCTAGAGGGTGTCAGAGCGCTTTACATTACACCATTCGGAAACATTAGATGGTTGAGGGGGTAATATACATACATTCAATATTTGACTATGAACGTAAAATAGTGCCCGGCAAGGACCTGTGGTCGCTCCTAGAGCCCGGTCACGTTGCGCTCCTTTGATACTCTGCCTGGCGTTTGGCTGTACTAATGCTGGAGGACTAACAATGCTCCCGACATCCTTCACGGGCCTGTAGAGCACCCAGACCCTTGGCGAGGGGATTTACGCTTAGGTAGAAACACCTATATCCCCCACCACAGCTCTTTGGAGTGTTTAACTGAGTTTCTTACACAGTAGGCAATTTCTGCCTACTAGTCGGACTAGGACAAGAACCACCTGTAGGTAACCGGTAATCCCCAGGGTAACCTAGAGAGACACTGGCAGCCCAAAGGGTAGCACCCATGATGGTTGAAGACATGGACACCGGTGTCCCAAGCACCAGTGCTGAAGACATCCCCCCACAGAATGTCCTAAAGCCCAGCCCCCTGGGGAGGGCAGCATGGATACAAGTAAGGCAGTTCCAAATGTAGGGGAGTTTCTTTTAGAAGAGCTGCCCCATCCGGCAGTATTAGGTAGAACCCTTTGGATCTCGTGGCGTGTTCGCCGTGCAGATCAGCAGTCAGACTGATTAGTCTACCTCACCAGGAGCAGAACTTATAGGAACCCTTTCCGGGTTGGAGCTATCGCCAGAACAAAGAGACTACTTGAAACTGACCTCAGACCTGAAGAAGTCCCGGGGTAATCCCTTGTAACAGCGACGAAACGCGTGTTGGCTAAAACGGCTTAAAGATCTTGAATTAAAGACATCCGAAAATATAAACACAAGCATCACTGTGATATTTTATGTAACTTTGTGTATTTACTTTTGAACGTGTGCAGACTATTAGTATATATAGCATAAGTGGTCTGCGGGCCACACACGTGGGGATCTGGTGGTTTTTCCCTACCTTATGCACCGTGCCAGATTACCTGCCATAACTGATTTGTACTTGTGATAGGCCTTAGAGCGCCATTGTGCCTATTGCTGACCACCGACTGTATAACTAACCTTTTATTTACCTGGTTTGATCATTAATACATGAATAAAAGGTATTGTCATTTACAATGCCAATAGCTCAAACTCTTGTAAATGCGAGACCTCTTTAATTTCAAAGAAGCGACCGTTATTGTCCCGGGCTGCTTGGAAACTGAAAGCCTGCATGGCACGCTGAATGTTACAGGAAATCATGTTGTGCCTGAAGTAGGAGAAACTCCTTAAACAAAATAGTGTTCACAGACTAAATAAGACATGCAGTGAAACCAAAGGGACAGTCCTCATGGGAGGTTACAAATGAAGACAAGGCGGTACAAAGGAGAGACTAACAAGCCTATTAACGAAACAGAAGCCAACATTTACAAAGGACAATGATACAAGCCAATTAAAAATATGGGTGGAGCATGGGTGGAGCGTGGGCAGAGCTATAAGTCCATACTCAAAAACAGCATGGCTCGCAGAGCAGCGCCTATGCTTCGCAGGCTCAACCTAAAAAGGGCTTTGTGGAAGGTGACGATTGAGGTATCTGAACCACAAACAATGCCCTGAGAAGAGGAATTAAAAAAAAAATGAACAGCATGTGCTGCAGAAGGGTCTGTGCCTCACACAGAACCGGCACATTCCGTACAGCAGCTGTGAAAGCATCACTCACATTGAACAGGTGCAGCATGCAAGTTTCTCTGGTCTAGATCAGTCACAGCAAATGTGCGAGCTTCACTAGCATTGAACAGGTATATCACCAGTAGTGAAAGCTTCACTCACCCAGAACAGGTACAACCCATGCCCCAGCAATGCAAGCATCACTCATATAGAACAGGTACAGCATGTGGGGAACAGGTACATGTGATCCTCACAGACCAAGATATTTTTTGCAGTGAAGTGCAAGCTTCCATCACATACGAAAGGTAGAGCACACAGAACAGGCACAGCATGAGCAGCAGCAGCGCAAACTTCACTTGCATAAAAAAAGGTGCAGCAGAAGCGTCACTCAGACATAGCAGGTAAAGCAAATGCAGCACCAGCAGTTCATACTTCTTTCACATTGTACGCCTCATGGGCATGCAGCAAGAATGAATGCTTCACTCACAGATAACATTCACAGCAGATGTGCAAGCTTCAATCACGTAGAACAGGTGCAGCTGTGGTGCATACGTCCCAAACAGAGATTCTCAAGTGGACCATTAGTGTAGAAGCAATGCACATTCAGTTCTTGGATCCTCCGCTGAGTCTGTGGTTTTGAAGACTTTGGATAACGTGTAACAAGACTACGAATGGGCCACAGCAGAGTGCTTCAATGGGAAAGGAGCAAAGAAGACTGGACAGGGTTCAAAGGATTGATCTGGGGATTTCGAAGTTTCGAGAACAAAAACAACTTATCAAAGGTAAGAAGTGGTTTAAGGTTTTCGCTGCTGGAATCGAGTCCTAGTGATAGGGTTGAGGCGTAGGGAAACTTGTTTCCTACAACTAGGTGTGAGCTGCTGTACACAGCCTGCCTTATAGACTTGGTGTTACCTTTCTGTACCATATAGAGGTCTCAGATCTCAGTCATCCGCAGAGAGAGTTACACAGACCCACCCTTGGGGTCTCAGATCTCCTGCATCCATTCAGCCTTTCCGACAGATGCATCGCTTCCGTGCTGGATAGGGCACAGCCCCTACTGCGCACACACCCTACACCAGTCGCTTCCTACAACACCATGACCCGTGCTTCAGACCTCGCCGCAGCACAGCGACTGACACCGTCAAAGGTGCAGCTGATGCCCACTTGATCGCAGTTGAAGGCGACCCCTTTTTATTGAACCCACCAGACACCGAACTCTCAGACGCGTTCTTGTAACACATGAATTCACTACAACCCTAATTTAAGGGTTCTGGGATGAAAGAGAAGCATGTCAACGAGTGATAGGAGAGGAAACTGGTTTGTGATGGGAATGCATTGAGATGTAGTGTACTTTAAACAGGTGCGCCTTCAACTCTTTCCTAAACCGGAGCAGCGTTGGAGCGGCCCTGATGGATACAGAGGCGTTGACCTTAAAATGGCCGCCTTCAGGCTTGGCTCCTCCCACCCATGAACTCTACATGGGCGAATCGACTCCTTTCATAGCCCCTCAATGCACAGTCAACCCTTCTACTAGCTAGGCTTGCAGTCTATAAATAGCTACTCATACATACATACTCTGTACTCTACCACAGGCTCATGCGTCTCTCAACCATACAGCGACGTCAATAGAGACAGGGCTTCGTGTACTCTTTACGGGTGTCTCTATCCCTTAGGCGAGTCCTATGCTCTCCTGTAATGATGTCAAAATTCTCTCCCTTCTGTACTCATTGGACTGCACAGGGCCCTCTGCGTCTTGTGCTGCTGCTGCCACACACACACAGGTAGCCTAAAATGTGTCCCCTTAGGCACCAAGCCAAACAGACGCAAAGGCCACTCACGTTCTACACATAAATCTGTCGCACAGACAGACGTGAAAGAACCTTGTGCAGCGGGACTGGCAGAGCTTTTCATGTAAAGGAGGTCGGTTGACATCTTCCAGTGAGGGAGACACGCAACAAGGCCAGTTCCTTCACTATAATATTTTCTGACGCCACTCCAAGTGCCGCAAAGCCCAGTCAGAGGGCGCAGGGGCCACGCACTCAAAGAGAGGAGCACTTCGGGTGCTCTCTCGGCCTCAGGGCGCTATACTCGTGTCTCAACAGGGAGCACGCATGTTCTGAACGGGAGTACGTATTTGATATTTCTAAAGTGACAAAAAACTGACCTGAGTCCAAATAGCCTTTTTGGTTACAGGCAAACATCTCGGGTCTTATTTATTTGGAACATTCTTGTAAAGAGAGAAACAAACATCAGTCGGACAAGGATTGGTTAAATAAGACGTCTTACAAACCCTTAACACGACTCTTGGTCCCCAGAAAGAGAACGCCAGACAGAATCAAAACCTCATCAATCATCCCAAGGCACAATCTTTTTGTGGGGTCATGGTCCGACTCTTCCCCAGGTGAGGTCCTCTCTGCATCCTCGGAGACCAATCAGAGCCCCCCTCTATACTATGGAGGATCACCAAAATGTTGCCTTGTCTGCTCCACCTTCAAAGGTGGTAAGAGATCCGCTCCAATAGAAATCTGAAATGCCCGAGGCGCCCCCCGGAGGACCCCCTGGTACCGGATAAAGAGATGCTCGGGCAGCCGGGCCAGCACTCCATGCCTGGCGTGGACCGCACCCCTCCCCTGCACCAATGGATAAAATGAATGCTGGGGAAGGGTATGCCCAGACATGGGTCCCGTGCTCACTACACCCCTGGAGTCAAGCTAGCCTGGCTGAGGAAGGGGGATGCCCTGAACCCGGTCCCAGGATGCTTGTTTCCCGTCCAGGGAGGACCTGACTTGGCAGTTCGGGCTGGAATGTTCCCATGAGGCACAGGGTCAAGACTGATTTGCATATGGCTGGGTCTTCACCCCAGCCCCCCCCCCCCCCCCCCCCGACCATCAAACTCCCGACACCCTATTAGGGGCGCGCACATCCAAACATTCACTCTAGAATGGCTTCGATGGCCCGCCCCGGAAGTACACAGCGGGCACGAGCGTCTAATATCCCACCATCTATGTTTGACGAATCTGCACTTCTCGCCAAGCAGAAAATAAAATTACCCTAAATGTAATTTGCAGCTTTTATTAGGATTCTGCTGTTGGGGCGTCTTCGAATGAAGGCCCCGCGGAGGAGGCACGCAATTCCGACCGACAGCAAATGAAGTGTAACACGAAATGAAAGTCTGTGTGGCTGTAATTCACTGCACACTCCGTGTAATACACTGCAGGCGCAGCTGGGTATGAAACGTCAGCTCTCATCTCCTCAGAGCCGGTTCCGGGGCTGTTTACCACCGCAGTCCCCCACCAGGTAGCACCGAGGCGAGACTGCTGCATGAGAGCAAGGGCGGACCTTCCCATGGTGCAGCAGGTGCAGTGGCACCGGCCCCGAGGCGCTGAATGAACCCTGATTATTTTTGTATTTTGTAATTCAAACAGTAGCCAGGGGGTCCATTTCCTCCCTTGCAGTAGGGCTCATGACACATTGGCTACAAACCGCATCAGCGCCAGAGGCGTCTCCGAAACCGAATTATAGGGAAGGTCTCGGAAGCTGAATTTATGGGGAGCAGGACGGAGCCCAATCAATGGTAGGGTGACCAGATTTGCCGGACAACTTATCATGAAAAGGACAATTCCAAGGCATAATCTCATTAAATAACGTCTGTTTCAGGGAGGGCAGAGGTCAAGCCATACATAGCTAATGTTGTGTAAGGGATATATATATATAATCATTTTCCGTTTTCTGCTTCTTTAAAACTGGTCACCCTTATCGACGGGGAAAGGACCCAAAACGAGAATTAAGGGAGGTGGCATACAGGAAACTAAATAATAGAGAAGGAGGTCCGGACACAAACCCGAATTAAAATGGAGGAGGCCTTGAACCCTATCAAAGTGGAGGAGACGAGAACTTGAATCTAAGGGGAGGGGGGGCATGACATGCAATCAAAAGGGTGAGGCCTGAACCCAAATTAAAGGGGAGGAAACCTGCAACTGACTCTAAAGGGGGTACCTTGGTAAACCGGATCAAAGGAGAGACGCCCAGAACTGAATCAAAGGGGAGGAGGCCCAACACCCGATTCAAAGGGGGCGGCTGCCCTAAACCCGAATCAAAGGGGGCGGGGGCCCGGAATCCAAATCGAAGGGGGCCGGGGGACCAGTACCCGAATCAAAGGGGGCCGGGGGACCAGTACCCGAATCAAAGGGGGCTGGGGGGTCGGAACCAGAAATCAAAGGGGGCCCGGAATCCGAACCAAGGGCGGCCGGGGGCCCTGAACCCGAATCAAAGGGGGCCGGGGGCCTGGACCCCGAATCAAAGGGGGCTGGCGGCCCAGAACCCAAATCAAAGGGGGCCGGGGGCCTGGAACCCGAATCCGAGGGGGCCCGGAACCCGAATCAAAGGGGGCAGGGGCCCGGAATCCAAATCGAAGGGGGCCCGGGGACCAGTACCTGAATCAAAGGGGGCTGGGGGGTCGGAACCAGAAATCAAAGGGGGCCCGGAATCCGAACCAAGGGGGGCCAGGGGCCCTAAACCCGAATCAAAGTGGGCCAGGGGCCTGGACCCCAAATCAAAGGGGGCTGGCGGCCCAGAACCCAATTCAAAGGGGGCCAAGGGCCCGGAACCCGAATCAGAGGGGACCCGGAACCCGAATCAGAGGGGGCCCGGAACCTGAATCAAAGGGGGCTGGGGGTCCGGAACCCGAATCAAAGGGGGCCGGGGGCTCGGAACCCGAATCAAAGGGGGCCGGGGCCCTAAACCCGAATCAAAGGGGGCGGGGGCCCGGAATCCAAATCGAAGGGGGCCGCGGGACCAGTACCCGAATCAAAGGGGGCTGGGGGGGTTGGAACCCTAATCAGAGGGGGCCCGGAACCCGAATCAAAGGGGGCCGGGGGCCCGGAACCCGAATCAAGAGGGCCGGGGCCCGGAACCCGAATCAAAGGGGGCCGGGCCCGAACCCAAATCAAATCAAATGGGGCCGGGGGCCCGGAACCCAAATGAAAGGGGGCCGGGGGCCCGGAACCCAAATGAAAGGGGGCTGGGGGCCCGGAACCCAAATCAAAGGGGGCTGGGGCCCGGAACCCAAATCAAAGGGGGCTGGGGCCCGGAACCCAAATCAAAGGGGGCTGGGGCCCGGAACCCAAATCAAAGGGGGCTGGGGCCCAGAACCCAAATCAAAGGGGGCTGGGGCCCAGAACCCAAATCAAAGGGGGCTGGGGCCCAGAACCCAAATCAAAGGGGGCCGGGGGCCCAGAACCTGAATCTAAAGAGGGTCATCTGGATCCCAACTTAAAGCAGTGCATGATGCCTGCAAATAAGTGTACTGACAGAGTCGGGTGAGATACAGAGCCTAATTGGTAAAAAAATAAATAATAACGATAATAATTTCAGTGGCCAAAAGTTTTCATGGGAGACATCGTGGCACTGCCGAACAACAGGGTTGTAAAAACACCGAGGCTGCCTGGTCCTGATTCCTCCTCATGTCTCTTTTCTTCCACCCACTAAACTTTCTCTCTCTTTATCTCATGAATACCGACACTGCCTGGTCTTGATTTCAACCCATTTCTTTCTTTTCCTCCATGCACTCCCTGCCTCTTTATCTTTCTCTTACAGGTTTTAGGAAAGTGCCACTTTTTGCCCCAGTACTGATGCTTTTCGACTGAAAGTGCACCGGTTCCCTGCTAACCAGGCCCCAGGGCCAGTGTTCTTTCCCTAAAACAAGGTACATGTTCAATTGTTAAACCAACTGGCAAGACTTAAGCGCCCCGGTAAGTGCCTAGTAAATTGTACCGCTGGTACCCAGGGCATGGGTACTAAGGAGGGTCCCTCAAGGGTGCATGTATCATGCCACCCTAAGTGATCCACGTACAAATTGCATGCAGGCTGCGTGAAATGGTGTAAACCATTTAGAAAACCCGACATGGCACACTCCCAGTGTGACATGCTCATACACACTGATTATACTATATGTGTAAGTCACCCCTACAGCAGGCCGTATGACCCTAAGACAGGATGCATTTTATTATAGACCCATTTGGCACCAGGACAGGCGGTAAAATTGGCTAGTCAGAAGGAGTGTTCACTCTCAGGCTAGTCACACCCCTAAGGTGGGCTACCTTTAGTGGACAACGACTAACGACTGTTTTTATTGGAACTAGGAACTCTGGGTCAGGTTTATGACCACTCTCGACAGGAGGTGCTCATACAGGGGGTGTAGACAACGCAGCCGTAGGTAGTCCTTTGGCTACTATCTTAAATATCACTTAACACCCCTAACGTCAGTATTTAGGTGGCCCCCTGATGCCAGGAACTCAGATTTGTCTACTGAGAACAGGAGAAGGACCAAGAAGAGCTACGGACCAGGTTCAGATTTGGTGCAAAACCCCACCTGCTGCTGTACTGACAATTGCAAAGACCCGACTCATCCTGAAGCTGAGCACCCAACTAAAGCCTTGGAGGGCTGCCAGGACTTTGCCGACCATTCAGCATCTCCCTTGAAGTGAAGGAGCCACTTCCGTGCAGTCGGCAGGCACTGACTGCAACTGCTTGGTACACCATTCTGCCGACTACAGAGTCCACGGAGAAAGCAGCACCCATAGAAGAGGACTTTGTGGCTCCGAGAGGTCAGCCCCATCTCCCCAGCGAGTCTCTAGCTGTTAGGCCCTCCAGGAGCTCTCCAACACTAATACCCTGGGTACCTACCAGAGCCCTTGCAGCAACCAAGGCTGGTTAAGTGTCCAGTCTGGACACCAACCCTGCCAAGTCCGACCTACCGACGAGGGACATCAGCATCACTGGGGCGGCACCGAGAGTGGACATACTGTCCTGTTTGCCCCCCCATCACCAGGTCAGCCCACGAAGTGACAGCCTCCAACGCAAGCGACCTGCCGGAAAGAAAACCTTTGCACCCGAGCCCCAAAGCCCAAGTCCGAGCCAACCGATGGCGTCCCCTTGAACCACAGACCCTCAAGAGCCAAGCCCCCGTTTGGGTTCTGCTGGAATTGTCCCCAAGTCTCCACTTGCAGCCATTTTCTGTTACAGGTTTCTCCATTTACTTTAACAGGTAGCGTTTGAGGCTACCATCGCCACCAGCAGCTCTGCACCCGGACACACCAGGACAGGTAAATCCGAGCTGCTGGTGGTTCTATGGACCTTGGACCCTAAGCACCTTAAGTCCAGAACAGTAACCCTGAGAATCGTTTGTAAGTGTACCTGTGCCGTGAATGTTTTTCCCATAGGAGAACATTACTGCATTCGAGAATAGTACCTCAAATATGACAGCTGTGATTTTCTACTGTTTTACCTGTCAAAATGTAGAATGTCTAAAGTACTTACCTGATTCTGATGGTCTTGGTGTCTAAGGTTATATAAAAATCTGTGTTGTTTTTCTACATTGGTTTTGAGTGTGTCTCATTTAATGCCTCTGTGTGTACAACAAATGCTCAACACAACCCTCTGATGAGCCTAAACCGCTCGCCCACACTGCCACAAACGAGAGCCCTTGGGATAATTCGTGTAAGCCCTGTAAGCCAGTAAGGGTCGTCTGAATTTTCCGCACGGTATAACTCATGTTGGTGCACTACATATAACGCCAGCTTCCTACACAAGTTCTCTTTCATCGCTGATGTCAACTTTTCTTCCTTTGTCACTGTTTTCCTATTTTTCTTTTCCTCCCTTTTTTGTTTCCTTTATTTTTCTTTCTCCTTTTTCTGCCCTTTTTCTCTTGCTCTGGGTTTGATGACGAAAATAAAAGTCCCAGGCCTAAGAAATGATTGTGGTTACCCACCATCGGCAACCACCAGCACAAAGGAAACACTGATACGAGTCCCAGTGCTGCCACACAGCAGATGCTGCCACTCAGACTGAGGTACCCAGGCACAGCCGGGAGCGGGGCAAGTACAGGAACACCGGGCGATGTTTCTGGTAGGGACTGGGGTGCCCTGACACAGACAGAGTTAAGAGGGTCGCCTAGGGCCAGAGGCGCACAGGCAGTGACTGGTACCAGGACAGAGGGACGCAGGCAGAGCTGTGGTTTACTCCTGGCCCCAGGACAGAGGGCATAGGGAGACACATGCAGTGACTGGTACCAGGGCAGAGGGCACAGGCAGGGCTCTGGTTTACTCCTGTCCCCTGGACAGAGGGCACAGGCAGACACAAGCAGTGACTGGTACCACGGCAGAGGGGCGCAGGCAGAGCAGTGGTTTACTCCTGGCCAAAGGACAGAGGGCACCCTCAGACACACACAGTGACTGGTAGCAGGGCAGAGGGGCGCGGGCAGGGCTGTGGTTTACTCCTGGCCCCTGGACAGAGGGCACAGGCAGAAACATGTGGTGACTGGTACCAGGACAGAGGGACGCAGGCAGAGCTGTGGTTTACTCCTGGCCCCAGGACAGAGGGCATAGGGAGACACATGCAGTGACTGGTACCAGGGCAGAGGGCACAGGCAGGGCTCTGGTTTACTCCTGTCCCCTGGACAGAGGGCACAGGCAGACACATGCAGTGACTGGTACCACGGCAGAGGGGCGCAGGCAGAGCAGTGGTTTACTCCTGGCCAAAGGACAGAGGGCACCCTCAGACACACGCAGTGACTGGTAGCAGGGCAGAGGGGCGCGGGCAGGGCTGTGGTTTACTCCTGGCCCCTGGACAGAGGGCACAGGCAGAAACATGTGGTGACTGGTACCAGGACAGAGGGACGCAGGCAGAGCTGTGGTTTACTCCTGGCCCCAGGACAGAGGGCATAGGGAGACACATGCAGTGACTGGTACCAGGGCAGAGGGCACAGGCAGGGCTCTGGTTTACTCCTGTCCCCTGGACAGAGGGCACAGGCAGACACATGCAGTGACTGGTACCACGGCAGAGGGGCGCAGGCAGAGCAGTGATTTACTCCTGGCCAAAGGACAGAGGGCACCCTCAGACACACGCAGTGACTGGTAGCAGGGCAGAGGGTGCAGGCAGGGCTGTGGTTTACTCCTGGCCCCTGGACAGAGGGCACAGGCAGACACATGCGGTGACTGGTACCAGGACAGAGGGACGCAGGCAGAGCTGTGGTTTACTCCTGGCCCCAGGACAGAGGGCATAGGGAGACACATGCAGTGACTGGTAGCCGGGCAGAGGGGCGCAGGCAGGGCCAGGGACGTTTTATGGATTTTGGGGGCCCTGGGCCAAATGTATTATTGGGGCCCCTGTTCGTGCCAGCTTTGATTTTATGATCCAGTCTGGGCTCTTTCATGCCTTCTTTAGTCAAAAACTAAATGTGTGTACATCTGATATTCAGTGATGGTGATGTGTGTTTTTAGTATGTAACACAACTGCAGCTCACTAATATTACTGCAAATAATCTCTGTCGAACCCTTCCATTTCTCATAAGTGAGGTCCTCTATTGAGCTAAAATAAACTTTTTATATGCATGACGCATAAACACATTTTGTCTGCAAAATGTCTGTAATAGACACTTACACATTAAAAATGAATAGAAAAACGCTATTTACAACATTGTGTTTAAAAATTACTCAAGCTCATGAGGGCAAGACTCCATAGAACAGAGCTGGCTCTTTCAGCCACCTCACCCCCTTTGAAAGGCTGGGGCCCTGGGCCAGAGCCCACTTTGCCCATGCCTTAAAAGGTCTTTGGGCAGGGCTGTACCAGATTACCGATGCAGTTGACAAATGCCTACGTTATAGCATCTGGCTGGCATCAGGGAAAGGGTGGACCCTTTGCCAGCTCTCCCCATCACTCCACTTTCTGGCTGGGTGAAAAGGGCAACTGTCTAAATCTTGTCCTTGACACCTTTAGCGGAATGATTCACTTTACGCCCCACCCTGTCAGATGACAGTTAGCAGGAGGGTAAAGCAGAATTCCACACTGCACATCTCTCCGAGAACATGGCGTATCAGAACAGGGCTCTCATCTCACTTCCGACATTGCTCGAATATGGAACTAACCAGCTCCTAGGGTGCCCAGCAGCAGATGCCCACATTGGACACATACCAGACATATAAACCTGCTGGCAGTGGGCACGCACAGTGAAAGAGCAGATGCAGAAAATACCCAGGCACAGTCTCACCCTGCAACACCCAGAACCCACAGTGTCAGACATATTCACTTTACAAAGGGCTACGCTTTACCATTTTCAGACCACATCTCCACCACCCAACTCAGGGCTCTGCTCTATGATGGAACCCTACTAACGTTGTGATAAGTCATCCCTGGACTACTTAGTGTGGGATTTATAGCTAACAAACAACAACACAGTGTTACGTAATAACATAAGCCTCAATATTTATCGAATGTCCAGTAAAATGTAAAAAACAAACTGGTAATCATTCAATAAAATGTATTAACTCGTTTTTCAAAGAATATTCCAAATTCATTCATTTCACACATAAGGCAGTGAATGTGACTTCAACAGGCAATATTCCTCTATATTTTAGATTCTAGAGATAGAAGTAACAAGAAATATAGTGCTAAATGTGCAAAGCCTTTTAAAGGTCGCAAATGGCCTGATTCGCAAAAAGGCATTTCTAAATGTACAAAGCTCAAATTGCGATTCAGTAACCTGTTACCGAATTCCACTTTGGGTTTGCAAATTGGTATTTGGAAGGGGCATCTTGAGGGCGTCCCTTACGAATACCGATTCACATTGGTATGTACAAATGTTTTGTGACAGAAATGTGGTCGCAAAACATTCGCCATTTACTGACAATTCAAAATTGGTGGTAATTCATTCACAAAAGAGAAGGTGTCCTCAAGGGCCCCTTTCCCTTTGAGGATGGTCGAAAACTATGCTTTAAGAGTAAGAAGCGGTCCAAGGGACGACTGACAACTCTTAGAAAATTAAAATTAAAGGTTTCATTTTTTTCTTTTTAAAGGCATCCGGTTTTCCTTCAAGGTAAACATGCTGCGTTAAAAAAACAAAAAAATGCTTTAATTAAAAGCAATCACAGACATGGTGGTCTGCTGACCCTAGGAGGCCACCATTGGTGTGATGGCAGCAAATCGTAGTGGGTCACAAATTGCGACCTGCCTCATTAATATTCATGAGGTTGGTCTATTTGAGACCCACTGTGAATTGCGATTTAAGGAATAGGGACTAAATAACCCCTTTGTACATTAGTAACCGCAATTAAAACTTGGTATCGGCGAGCTTGCAAAGTTGGCTGATTAACAACTTTGAAAAAAAAAACATGTAATCTGCACAAGCTGCGTGAAGTGCAAAGGTGATGATGTCTGAGGTGGTGCACTCGTTTTCCAGCACCACTGAAAGGTCCACTCAAAGTGGCGGGCATTCCAGCTGCAGGAAAGTGGCGGGCATTCCAGCTGCAGGGAAGTGGCGGGCATTCCAGCTGCAGGGAGATTACCCATTGCGCGGGTGTGGAGCAGAACTACTTCCTGGTTTTACCACCACCACCCATGGCTCAGGAAAGCACAAAGGAGCATGGGGTTAAAACAAAGGAGCATGGGGGTTAAAGCAAAGGAGCACGGGGGTTAAAGCAAAGGAGCACGGGGGTTAAAGCAAAGGAGCACGGGGGTTAAAGCAAAGGAGCACGGGGGTTAAAGCAAAGGAGCACGGGGGTTAAAGCAAAGGAGCTCGGGGGTTAAAGCAAAGGAGCTCGGGGGTTAACGCAAAGGAGCATGGGGATTAAAACAAAGGAGCATGGGGTTAAAGCAAAGGAGCATGGGGTTAAAGCGGGGTTAAAACAAAGGAGCATGGGGTTAAAACAATGGTGCTGACCACTGGAAGCCAGTCCCTGCAGCTGAATATCCCTCCCTTCCTGATGGGGACCTCTATTAGCGGGGCCTCGGTGGCCGAAACATTATACACCTTGTGAAGGGTGAAATTTCCCAACTTTGTAAATGAAAATATTATTTGCACACCCATATTCAAATCACCTATCCTTGTCAAGGTATCTAATAAATATAAATAAATATATATATATATATATTTTTTTTTTTAAGATAAAAATTGGTAGTTTGTGAAAAAGTAGATTTAAAAAGAGCCACCACCCAAATATCCACTATGCATAAACAGCTCCCAACAAAAATGTAGACATACACCTTAACCCACAATCAAGCTCTTAACATCCAGAAACCTAATACTGGAGTTAAAATTGTAAATTAACCCGGCCCTACAATAGGTGAAAAGGTTTTTGGCTGTTTCATTAACTAGCCGCAGAATTAAATTTGAATAGGTGAGCTTTTAAGCATGTTCAAATTGCTGTCAACCTATATTTTTCAGTCTTTGTTTTTAAAGTTGAAATAATCCCCATAACGTTAGGTGGGCGCAGGGCATTCTGTCACACAGAGGATGTCTTGTAAGCCTTTAGACTGTGCACGTGGGGGTGCTACTAGCTGAAAAGCGCTTAGACGCCTCGTCAGGTAGTAAGCGCTATATAAATACAGTAACAAATGCATATTCGGCAATTTTCGGTCTAACGTCAACCCCAATTTATTTCACTTTGACCCTAAACTTCTGAGAGAACCGCGAGATAATATTTGACAGAACAATTCTTCAAGTGATGATAGTTACAAACGAGTCATAGACAAAGAAATACCCCAAATCAATAGTTAATGTTTGAAAGTTGAAAACACCTTTCCCTGCTTGTACCTCAAGGCTTAGAACCTCACTGTCAGGAGCAGCACCCAAACCGGAAGAAGGAATCCTTCTGGGCCAATCAGAAAACAGAACCTTACGTGAGTCTACGCCGGGGTGGTCCAGAAAGGCAGAAACGCGATGACGTAAGACAGGAGGTCTATTTTTTCTCCCTTTCAGTCTCTTTCTTTTTATTTAAAATCTCAGAACTGCAGAAAAGATTTGCCATTTATAATTCAAAGTTAAACATATAATTGTTTATAATTATATAACATAACTCGTGTCATTAGATATGCATTATCCTCTTCTGGGATTTGATGATTATCAGATTTATCTCGGAATACTGAGACTTAAAATGTTCTCTGGTTCTTCCTAAATTAGAACAACTTCTTTCTCCTTATTTACAAGTTCAGATGTTTCCACAAAGCTTCTAAGATTGGCATCTTTGGGGGCAATTGTTTCTTTCGCACTTTTTACGGCCGCACCTTCCTTTTTAGGGAGTAAGTTTCCATTGCTTAAGATAGGTCGGATTCACTTGGCTATAATTCAAATGAAAGGATTTAAAAACATTTTTGTTGTTGTTGCAGTTTTATATAGTGCGAACTCGACCCGAAGGCATTGGAGAGCTTTACATGAGCACCAGTTGCATTACACAAGATCACATGCATTGTTCACAGGCACGGGGAGATTAAGGGATGTGCCCAGAATCACAGGATGTTGAGCCAACGCCGAGACTCGAACCCGGTTTCCAAGTTCCAAAGTCGGCATCACGCCACATCCTCTCCCAGGGTGTTAGGAACCATCCCAGAAAATGGCTTAACATTAACAACCCTGAATTTGATAAATTCTGCTGATTCCAAAACCCCCCCGCCTGGAGCTGATGTGCAGGTGGTTGGGGGCTATAAATGTGACCGCAAGGGCATTCCATCCACCACTCACCTGGGGTAGCTGGAGGCTCTAAATGTGACACCGAGGGCATTCCATCCACCACTCTCCCAGGATAGCTTGTGACCGCAAGGGCATTCCATCCACCACTCACCTGGGGTAGCTGGAGGCTCTAAATGTGACACCGAGGGCATTCCATCCACCACTCTCCCAGGATAGCTGGGGCTTTAAATGTGACCCCGAGGGCATTCCATCCACCACACACCCAGGGTAGCTGGAGGCTCTAAATGTGACCCCTAGGGCATTCCATCCACCACTCTCCCAGGGTAGCTGGAGGCTCTAAATGTGACATCGAGGGCATTCCATCCACCACTCTCCCAGGATAGCTGGGGCTTTAAATGTGACCCCGAGGGCATTCCATCCACCACACATCCAGAGTAGCTGGGGCCTTTAAATGTGACCCCGAGGGCATTCCATCCACCACACATCCAGGGTGGCTGGGGGCTTTAACTGTGACACCCGAGGGCATTCCATCCATCACCATACACCCAGGGTAGCCCGAGGCTTTAAATGTGACCCGAGGACATTCCATCCACCACACACCCAGGGTGGCTGGGGGCCTTAAATATGACCCCCGAGGGCATTCCATCCACTACACACCCAGAGTGGCTTGATATTTTCCTGTGTGGCACTTTCACTGAGCGGTTCACACCAGTTGCCTCACCATATTTCTTGCTGGACAGTTTTAGTAACTTTTTCTCTTAAGAGTTAAGACAGACGTTCTAACGCTAGAGAATACTTTTAAGGGGGTGTGTACGCCCCCCCCCCCCTGAAATGCCACCTCGCTTTGTGTCTTCTCTGTGAGTTATTGTGATTAGCACAGGCCTCACTTCCCCTTGAAAGAAGAAAAATCCTTTCCAAATGCAATTTTCACCTCCATGCAATTACAGCCGCAGTTTGTTGGCATTAATAACAACTGCTGTCCACCTTGCTGAACAGCCCCCCTCCCCGGCCCCCCCAACACTGGGTTCCGCTGGGATTGAGGTGAAGCGTTTTATCACTTTGGGTTAAATGCAAACTGTGACCTGCCTTTTACCCCAGGGGTTTTGAATCGTGCTGTTGAGTTTCAATATGAAAGAGCCTCCGGGTCCATTTGTCAGCAGCGGTGATTGCTGGGTGTCTGACTCCCAAAGCACCGGAAACAGTTCAGAGAGACTCACAGCTGGCGTTAAACAGCTGGGACAGGCAGGTAAAGCTGCAGGCTGGCTGGAGCTGTTGACATCACATTGGGTAGGATGGTGGTGGTAGCGAAGTTTGCTGCTGGTGGCAAGGGTTTTGTGGAGGTGGCAAGGGTTTTGTGGTGGTAGCAAGGGTTTTGTGGTGGTAGCACATGTTTGGCGGTGGTGGCAGGGGGTTGGTGGTGGTGGCAGGGGGTTGGTGGTGGTGGCAGGGGTTTGGTGGTGGTGGCAGGGGTTTTTTGGTGGTAGCGCGGGTTTGGTGGTGGTAGCGCGGGTTTGGTGGTGGTAGTGCAGGTTTGGTGGCGGGGGTTTATTGGTGGTGGCGGGGGTTTGGTGGGGGTGGTGGCGGGGGTTTGGTGGGGGTGGTGACGGGGGTTTGGTGGGGTGGTGGCCGGAGTTTCATGGGGTGGTGGCGGGAGTTTGGTGGGGGTGGTGGCAGGAGTTTGGTGGGGGTGGTGGCGGGGGTTTGGTGGGGTGGCCGAGGTTTGGTGGTGATAGCCGGGGTGTGGTGGTGGTGGCAGGGGTTTGGTTGTGATAGCGGGGTTTGGTGGCAGTAGCGGGGTTTGGTGGCAGTAGCGGGGTTTGGTGGTGACTGCGGGGTTTGGTGGTGACTGCGGGGTTTGGTGGTAGTAGCGGGGTTTGCTGGTGGTGGCGTGGTTTGGTGGTGAAAGCAGGGGTGTGGTCGTAGTGGTATGGTTTTGTGGTCGAAAGGATTTGTAGGCAGTGACAGGTTTGGTGGTAGAGGTGTGGTGGCGGCATGCTTTTTGGTTGTACGGCGTTTTGTAGTCATGGCATGGTACAGGTACTGGTTATGTGGAGCTGATGGTGATGCTTTGGTTTTTGGTGGTGGTAAAGATTTGGTTGAGGTGTGAGGGTGTTAGGGCAATTGAAGGGTATTGATTGCGGGGTATTGATTGTGGCAGTGTGCGATTGGTGATGTGTTAAGCTATTATTTTCAGATGTTAGGGTGCATGCTTTCTTTTAATAAACAGGAAAACCATTTAGATGGCACCTGTGTGTGTGTCTTGGTATTTTCTTTCAGTTGAAGGCACCTTGACGGGTGTCAGGTGCTCTGAATTTCCACAGAACTGTATTACTGTAGTGACCGGATGCAGTCCTTACTGACCCGGAGGCTGATACTGGTCTGCAGTATAAAGCCAGTTCTCCAGAGCCACCTTGACTTTTCGGAGTCGCTAAAACAAGCAGTCAAGACCGAGGTCGTGGGAACTGATGAGCAGGTGTAGGTAGAGTATAACACAATTATTACAGCCCCCCAACATAGAGACATCCAGTGCGGGCTAGTATTTAGAAACACACAGCATACCATACAAAAATCAGTACTTAATTTGAGCCAGTGTTTTCCAATGCTCAGCAGCGGCACTTAATTGTCAACACTGGCACTTATACCAGTCTGCCACATGGTGGTGCTGTTTGTTTACTTTAGAGATGAGCACAGCACAGTTGTTTATTAATTCAATATTAATTAAAATTACTAATTCCTGTCACCCAAGCCATTCATAAAGCTTTGGGGGCCTGGAATAGGCTGAATTGTCACACTTGTAGGTGTGTGATGGTTGGTAGTTATGTGGGTACTGTCATTGGCAGTGCGGGCAGGGCAATGGGTGGTGCAGGCTGCAGTGGCCTCCTGATGAGAGCCCTGGTTATTCTTTTTTCAAAAATTAAGTACTGAAAACAATTATAATAGTCCAGAACTCAGAGAGAAAGATGGTTGAACCCATAACTACTTACAGTAACTGGGATTTACGTTTTCAGGACTAGGGCCCTGTTCCACACTTGTCAGAAGATATTCTATTCTGGACAAAGCGAGGCCTGGGCTGCGTCTGGACAGAGCGAGGCCTGGGCTGTGTCTGGACAGAGCGAGGCCTGGGCTGTGTCTGGACAGAGCGAGGCCTGGGCTGCGTCTGGACAGAGCGAGGCCTGGGCTGCTTCTGGACACAGTGAGGCCTGGGCTGCTTCTGGACACAGTGAGGCCTGGGCTGCGTCTGGACAGAGTGAGGCCTGGGCTGCGTCTGGACAGAGCGAGGCCTGGGCTGCTTCTGGACACAGCGAGGCCTGGGCTGCTTCTGGACACAGCGAGGCCTGGGCTGCTTCTGGACACAGCGAGGCCTGGGCTGCGTCTGGACAGAGCGAGGTCTGGGCTGCTTCTGGACACAGCGAGGCCTGGGCTGCTTCGTAGGAGATGAAGGGGGTTCCCTACACCTCAAGCTCGTTGTAGGTTTGGTACTTTTTTTGGTAGCCACAGGGGCAGCCTGTCCTACATCATCAGAGAGTGTTTCGTGGGGGTGAAGGGGACTGGTTATTAGTCAAGCTTTGTCCTCCTCTAATAAGAACCAATTGTCATCCAACGCCCCCGCCCTTTTAGTTCGGAATAGAAGCAACCACAGACTGATTTCACCCTACGTGGACCTCACCAGTGAGGCGCATCTAAGTCTTGGGGTACAGTGGGTATGGGACCCATGTCTGGGTGCACACGTCGCACTCAGGGTGTCTCATTTGAAAGAAAAAAAGGGTTTGCCGTAAGTGCTTCACTTAATTGGGCCACATATCAACCTGCTTTATTTATTTTTTATATTAACTTTACCAGCCATTTATTTTGTCTGCAGTTCCCGGACCCACTTATTCTGTTTTTTTTTTTTTTTTTTTTTTTTTTATTGAATGTTCCACAGAAAACCACATGGGGATAACAATACGACTGAAATTTTACAAAGACAGGTGACAGAATAAAGAGTTACAATAAAAGGAAAAAAAAAGAAAAAGAAGAAAAGGATTAATCAGATAGATAATCAATTAATGGTTGCCAGACTGCAATACCGAGTTTCCTCTTGCGTGGTTTTTTTAGTCTATACATACTAATTTCTAAATTATACAAGTTGAGTAATTTGGCCCGCCACAAATCGAAGCTCGGAGCCTCAGGTTGTAACCAAGCAGTTGCAATGGTAAGTCGGGTTACAGCAGCAACTATAAACAAAAAATATCGAAAATTAAATAAACATTGCCCCTCTGATAACTCTCCTCCAATCCCTAATAAAATCCAACTAGAAAAGACAGAGACAGGTTTGCCTAAAATTTGAGACAAAAAGCTTTCAATTTGGCTAAACAAACATCGTAAAGAGGGGCAGGAGTAGAAAACATGTACAATATCAGCGTTATCCGATTGGCAGCGAAAACAAACTACTGAATTAGAAAATTGACCAACATTACCCCATTTCCTAATAACCGCGGGAGTGCGGTATAAATTAAACAAGGTTTTGAAATGCTGGGCTTTTAACGAGGCAGAATACAAAATTTTATGGGCAATGCTAATAGAGTCTGCAACGTGGACAAGAGGAGAGTTTAATCGAGTTCTCCACTTCAGATTGATTTTATCCAAGTCATCTACTCTATTATCCAATAATATATGATAAATAGAACCAATACGTAACTGAGAGCTTATGGCTTCAATAATATGGATAGAGACAAGATAAGAAGTGTGTTTGTGAAGGAAATCCCGGATCTGAAGAAATTTAAAAAACTGATTATTAGGTAAATCGAATTTCTTTCTAAATTCATCAAAAGAAAGACAGGATCCCTCTGGAGAAACAAAAGCCCCTAACCGTACAATCCCCTTAGAATGCCATTGCCGAACAACTGAATCATAAAAGATAAAGGGTAGGAGATGTGGGGCAAATAAAGGAGTATAAATAGTGTGTTTAGGAATGTGAAACATCTTTTTAAGAATTTTCCAAACAGAGAAAGCAGAAGAAAGTATCTTAAAGCGGGTGCGCTTGTAGTAGCTGCCATCAAGTTCAGTTTGCAAACAGTTCTTGGCATAGCTACCAATTGCCATTTGAAAAATTGAGGGTGCTTCTGCCAGATTACTAACCTCCTCCCCCGTGAGCAGGATGCGCATCTTTAAAAGTAAACAAGAAATTTGATATAACGCAAAATCCGGGATTCTCCATCCACCGCGATCAAAAGGTAAAGTCATCCAGCGTGAAGCTCTCCGAATTCTCCCTGGAGCCCAGATGTAACTTTCACAGAGAGATTGCAGTTGTTGAATCTGACGCTTGGAAACCAGAAGAGGGACGGCACGGAAAAAATAAAGTACCCTTGGGAGAACAACCATCTTTAAAAGGTTGGATCTACCGACAAGTGTAAGATGTAGACTCTGCCAGGATTCCAACGAGGCTTTGGTTTTGTCCAAGATGTCATTCCAATTGACAAAAACCAAATCGTCCAAGTTGGATCTGATCTTGATTCCAAGGTACACCACCTCTTCGACCACCCTAGGGTCGGAAGTTGTGGGTAAATTCAGACAGAGACATTGAGTCTTGGTGGTGTTTAATTTATAACCAGAATGTCTACCAAAGGAGGCCGCAAGATGTTCAATAACTGGAAGGGCGGCCTCTAAATTGGAGGTGATGACCGTGATATCATCTGCATAAGCAAGGACTTTATATGGCAGATTCTGAGCTACAAAAGGGGGAATTTGGGCATTCAACTCAAGCATTTTCACAAAAGGATTAATATAAAAAGCAAAAAGGATAGGAGAGCAAGGGCATCCTTGACGGGTACCCCTACAGATCTGAACCACCTCCGATTTGATTCCCATTGCACATATCCTTGCTATGGGTGCTCGATAGAATATCCGGAGAGCCCGTATAAAACCGACACCGAATCCCATACGCTTCATTATTTCCCAAAGGAACAGCCATGCGACCCGGTCAAAGGCCTTCTCGGCGTCGAGCAGGACGAAACCCAAGGATCTGGATTCGACCTGCGCAACGTCGAGGAGAGCAACAACCCGGCCAACATGGTCAACTGTACCTCGACCAGGGACAAACCCATGCTGTAGTGGTGAAACCAATTCAGGGACAAGCGGAGCCATTCGGTTAGCAAGTAGCTTGGCATACAGTTTCCCGTCACAATTAATCAAAGAGATCGGGCGGTAAGACCCTGGTTGATCAATGGGCTTCTCTTTTTTAGGAAAGATAACGATATGTGCTTCATCCCAAGAACGGGGGGGGGGAGATCCTTGTCTGGCCGCCTCGAAAGCACTTAACATATCTTCCCGCACTTCAGAAAAAAATACCTTATAAATCTCCATAGGAAGAGAATCTGGCCCCGCAGCCTTGCCCGAGGGCATTTTGAATAAAGCTAATTCAATTTCTTCAGATGTTACCAGCCTTTCCATTATTTCGACATCCGCCGGATTCACTTGTTCCCATCTCAATGCAGGTAGCCCGAGATCGGCGGGAAGATCTCCAGTGTTCGGCTGGGCATATAGTTCAGAATAAAAATGATGAAGACCTTCACAATTGTCTGTGGTTCATGAACTAATAATCCCTGGGCATTGTACATAGCGTTAATCATTAGAGCTTGATTTTTGGCACGTATTCCTTGAGCCAGAAGTCTCCCCGACGATTCACCAAATTCATAAAGTTGCCTCCTATAAAGATGATGTTTAAGCGCGATCTCTTGCGCCCAAACAAGATTAATATTAGCCTTACGTTTTTTTTTTTTTTTTTTTTTTTTTTAAAAACCTTTATTTGTGCATATGAAAAGAACAAATACGGGCCTACAACCGTCAGGCCGGCCACGGTACGGTTAAGCACAGATACAAACATTACATCCCCTGAGCATCCACGGTCAAGATTAGCAACGAGTCATGAGGTATACACTGGAGAGATCCTTGACACCAGGGGGAGGAGAAGTGAAGGTTAATTTTAAGGTTTTCAAAATAATTTTATCAGGGAAAAATCAGTAAAGAATAAGAACCAAGGAGATTCGAGTCCGCAAAATAGCTTCACCACACGGGAGAGCAGCAGCATCATTAAAACGGTCATGGAAGGAAAATCTCAGGCAGTGAGGCGATGCAGTTATATAACAGGATAGTCACATGAGTAAATATGCACCCCTCCAGAGCCGCCCCCACTCAATCCACCCCACACCCGGACCCCGAATCGAAACAAGTATAGCACAGAAACATAAAAGAAAAAGGCCCATAGAACTAAGTAGAAACAGTGAATTACCCCCCCACCCTACACCAATGCGGAGGCTACGGCCTACCCCCCCCCCCAGCATAGTGCCTGTCGCCCAATGAACCCGAAATATAGACAAGAGAGAAAGTAGGAATAGAGTAAAGAAAAATAAGAGAACAAAGAGGTAAGTGGGGAGGAGCCTACGTTACCCCAGAGCGCCCGAAACCATCGGCCAGCTATGGCCTCCACACACTGAGAACCCACTACGCCAAAAGCGGTCGTGTGAAGATAACGTGTCACAACAATTTAAATGAAGGCGAACAAAACCTCGACGAGTGCGCACAACATATGCAAACAGTTCCAATCCAGTCCAGTCCATCCGTGAGACCATGGCGATATAAATCAGTTCAGCCCTGGCCCGATCGCGGGCTTAAGATTACACCAGCCCCTACATGAAGGCCCCGCACCCCGTGCAGACAAAGACAATATGGCCGCTTGGGAGAAGATGGTGAAGTAGAGTCACAAAATGGCCGCCGACCATCTATAGAGGTCCCCTTGTACACCACATAAAGTCCAGACCTGGCATGTAAAGTACAGGAGTTCCACAGAAAAGAAGCAGTAGGCCACCATGAACGGTTCCTCGAGGACGTCGGGTGTCGCTCTGCTGGATACTCTTGCGGGCACGGTGAGGCAGGCAACAACGAAGCAGGCAACAATGAACGGGGAGACAAAGTATCCGCAATTGAGCTGGAGAGCGATTGATCCTGGGTGCCGGTAAAGCCAGATGCAGGCACCAGTGTAGCACGATCATAAACAGCCATTGCGTCCCCGCAAGAGGACAAAAGCACTGGCAGACCCACGCCTTGTTGATGACAAACGGGGTGCTCACGACCCGCAGCCGACAGTATGGAGTCAAACCGCTCACTCAGCGCCTGCAAGCCAAGACACATTTGTAGACGAAAGTCCCGTAGGGCAGCCAGAACGGAGCCGCATGTCAGCGGAGGCTGCGCCCCCACATCGGTAGCAATCCGGGACGGCACTGCGGAGCTGGTGTCTGGTAGAGGGAGGGCGAAGCGGGCAGCGGGCGAGACCGGAGTAGCATCCCCCAGCCGCGAGCAGGCAATCAACGCCATGTTTTACCGCAGAACGGTACAGTGGCCAGGGGGGGGGTCTTAGCAAGGAGGCAATTCCCCTCAGGTCTGCGCCGCAGCAGGGAAAAGCCAACAGTCGCTGCCCTTCCCTCGGGTTCTCTTTGCAGCCGACTAGGCAATAGAAGAAGGGGGTCTGCAGCCTCCCACAGCGCGGTCCACAGAACGGGGCAGGAGACCCGCCGCACCGGGGCTTACCCTATAGCTCCAGCCCATCCGGTGCTGGGTGCAGGAGGGGTCCGGGCGTCCCTACCCCGGCTCATCCGGCGACAGTCCGTGGTGTGAGGTGGGACCGGGACCTCGGGGCTCAGGTGTACGCTAGCGGGTCCGGTAACTGCGGAGCTTCCAGGGGGCCGGCCAAGGCCACAATAGAGCAGGGGTCCAGTGCGGAGAACAAAAGCACCAAGAACTCCGGCGTCCGGGCGGGCTAAGACTCCGGGAAAGCGGCGGCGCGGTCAGCGCATCGTCGCACACGTTGCACCTCGAAAATCGGCGAGGATAGGAATCAGGATGATAGTCCGAGGCCAAGGGCCGACGGAGCCGGGCGCTCAAGCGTCTGCTCCGGTCGCCATCTTGGCTCCTCCCCAATATTAGCCTTACGTTGAGCGAGTTTATCTAAACTTGCTTTAGGATCAGCTGCTGCGTGTATCTGAGTGGCTAAGTCCATTTCAGCGTTTCTTAAATTAGAAAATAGTTCTAGCATTTTTTGCTTACATGATTTTTGAGCAAACAGACCAAAGCTGAGAACCTCGCCTCTAAAACAGGCCTTAAAGGCGTCCCATACCCCCGCAGGAGAGGCTGACCCACGATTGCATAGAAAAAAATCCCGGATCCATTTCTTCATGTGAGCCAAAAATAGGGGGTCATATAACAACTTCCTATCAAATGAAAAGGTCTTAATACTTTTAAAAATAGCAACATTAGATAGAGAAATGACCACTGGAGCATGATCCGACAAAAGTCTCGGAAAAATATGAATTTGGGTACTAGGAACCCAGGCAGCTGGTACAAAAAAATAATCTAGACGAAACAGTTTGTTGTGCGGGAATGAAAAAAAAGTGTAACCAGGGTCCTGTGGATATATCGTGCTCCAAACATCTACCAAACCATGGTCCTGTACCAAATTCCTAAGAGCTTGGAAAACTTTAGGTTTGCAGCCTTTATAAAGACAGAAGGGATGTGCCCAATTGCTTGAGAGATTAATATTTAAGTCTCCACAGAGTATTAAAGGTGAAGGCCATAAAGCAAGTTCCCCATCTAACAAATTAAAGATACTTGGTTCATCTAAATTGGGGCCATATATAGTGCACAACGTAAAGCTTACCCCCCCAACTAGGCATTCGAAAATAGCCCACCGACCTGAGATATCCACTGAAGAATGCCCTGGAGGGAGTAAGGAAGGTCGAGCTAAAATAGCCACCCCGCGTTTCATATCGGATTGTTTAGATGTAGCAAGTATGGAATATCCTAAATCAGTTAACTTCTGCCTATGGGACCAAGAGATATGTGTTTCCTGCATACAAATAATGTCAGGAAGAGTAATTTTCAGCTCCGCTTGGATCTTTTTACGTTTATCATAATTATTAAGGCCACAGACATTGTATGTACCTATTCTAATCCCTTTATCAGCCATAAACCAACATAATCTAAATAACCAATATGAATAATCCTACTCAATAAGAAAAAAACAAAAATAAATAAACAAAAGAAAAAACAAATAATTACATATTCTGTGGAACAAGAAGTTTTTTGATTTTTACTACGCCCTACCCTAACCCTAACCCCAGACCCCACCCGCCACCCAGAGAGCCCACCCTGCTTGGAGGCAATGGGACCGAAGTCCTGGTGATGGGGAGTGGGAGGCGCTCCCTGTGGCGCTCCCCCAAAAATAGTTAGAAAGAAAGACTGAGTACGGGGAAAAACCTGACAAACAGCCACTTAACCAAACCCAGATTAGGAACCAGACTTAAATGAGTGTAAATACTCCTTAGCTAGATTTTCTGAAGAAAAAAATTTAGTCTGGTCTTGAAACACAATTTTTAGCTTTGCAGGATTAAGAAGAAATGCTTGACATCCTTTAGCTAAAAAAAGAGGGATCAGTTGGCGGGGCTGCCACCTCCGCACAACAGTCTCATGGCAGAAGTCGGGAGTGACAAAAAAGTTGACACCCTTGGCTGCTCTCTTCTGATTAGGTCTTGCTAGACTATATACATCTTCTCGAGCAAGAAAATTGTTGATAGAGATCAGAATAGCACGAGAGTGGACAGTCGTAGATCCAGGACAAGGAGGTTGAGGTTTGTTATAAAATGGAAAACGATGGGCTCTTTGGATCTCAATCTCCCAGTTCCATTTGGATAGCTCAGGGAAAGCTTCTACAAAAAGCTGAATAATAAATTGTCTCGTATCACCCCCTTCTGTGCCTTCAGGAATACCCAGGACCCTTAAGTTGTTGCGTCTCATTCGATTTTCCAGCTCAGAAAACTTCCAAGTAGCGTCTTCTTTTTGAGCCTTCAGCTCTTTGACGAGCCCTTTCTGTGTTGCAACTTCATCTTCCAAAATTGAAATACAAGATTCAGTCTCCCCAACTCTTATACCGATCTCAGCACAAGATTTACTGATCCGTCTGATAGCGTTCTGCAACTTACGGCAAGCCCCCTGCGTTCTGGCATTTTCAAGTCTCGCCTCAGCCCTATGTGACAGCATCGTATCATAGATAGTCTCGAGAGTGATTGGTTTCATAGGAACTGAGGGATCAATAGAGGCAGAAGCTGCGTCTATAGCACCTGCTGTCTGAGCATTGCCGGTTTCCAAAGGGTTAGGAAGCGCAGTCGTGAAAGAATAATCCCAGACCAAATTCTCCCCAGGGGGAGAGGAATCTTTGGATAGTGTGGGATTAACAAAAGACTCTTGTCTGCTTGAGGGTTTACATTTCCGAATAGTACCTTCGAATGGGACCGGGTTCATAAACCCCCCCAAGAGACAATCATCCACCTCACCCTGGCTAGCAGAGCCAGTTTCAGATTCAGCCCAGTCTCTGTTTATAATATCATCATCATTTACATCATCGTCGCCGTCATCCGAAGTTGACGATGTGTCTGAGAGTGAAAAAAAATTGTCCAGGGGTTCTATATCATGGTTGGGGTCGATTCTCTCCCTGCTATCGATCGCCAGACCTTCCCCGGCTGCCCCAACTGCCCCGGGTGCCCGATCCTCCGGGGAAGTATCCACCACCGACTTGATAGTCTTGCAAGGGGGGACTACCTGACTTAGAGGGACTCCAGGTCCCATAATGCATCCTGGTAAAATGACTGAAGGCTGGTGATGATCCGTTGAGACTGCCAGTGGAATTGTATCTTTAGACAGTAAAATTCCCCCGTTTTTTTGACCCAGCGATGGACTTAAATCATGCACAAGCAAGGAGGGGGATAAGGCTGTCTCAGATGATACCGTTGGATCAACAGATTTAGAAGTATTTTGCGGAGAATTTTGCGCAGTATTTCGCAGGGATCGTTTCAAAAACAAAGGGGCAGTATTTTTGGCAGAATTAGAAACGGAGGGGGCCTTACCGGAGGATGTTTTCGCCGGCTCCGAGGGACCTTCTTGTAGAGATTTATGTGTCTTCGGGCCCCCCCCTGAATTGCCAGCAGAGTCAGTGCTCCCTGTAGGTTGAAGGTTGCGAGGTTTGTTAGCTTTTACAGAGCCTTTGGCAGCTGGTTTAGGCGGCATTTTTCCACTGCTTGAGAAGGTAACACCAGCAGAGAGCAGAAAGGAGGAAGAACGCCAAGCCCAAGAACGAAACACTCCAACGGCTCCGGAGCTCCAGTGCGATCTGCGCGTTGATAACAGGAGAGAGGCAGCTGTAAGTAACATCATTATCTTTTGTATAGATTTAGCGGGTTTGACTCAAGGTATAAACATGAAAAGTCCCGAAATGTCGGTCTTCATAGGTCTTCAACGTTTAGAATTCGAAAAGGGGGAGCGCCAGCAGTCGGGAACGCTTAACCCAGCTCACTCAGCCGAAGCAACGGCCGCCATCTTGCCCCTGCATGTTATTCTGTATTTTTTAAAGTTTATTTAATAACGTAATAGCATTGCAGCTCTCAGTGAATTAGTGCTTGCGTGCTAGGTAGCCATTTCTTCCTGCCTTCTTTTCCAATAATAATAGTAATAAGATGCCTGCTACAACTGAACGGCTTGTTATTTAAAAACATTGCTGGGAAAACTGCTGCGTCAGTGAATATTTTTTAATGTACTATTTTAATTGGAAGCATATGGTGCCCATGTTTAGGTGGCTGCATATTTTTTCTTTTTGTGGCATATTCTTGTGATAAAACATTAATAACTATCACACCAGCTTGCCAAGGCCAGACCCATTGGCTTCGTCAATGCTTGTTTTTCTTTGTCTTACACTCTCTCCCTTCCCCTTTTTCTCCTTTTGCTCTCCCACGTCTCTTCCTATCTCTCCCTGTATTTTGCAAAGAATCCTTCTCTATTTTTTAGTTTTCGGTCTTTCTTTCTGTCTTCCCACCTCTCCCTTTTTTCTCTCACTCCCTCGCCCTCTTCTCTCTCCCTCTATTACTCTCTGCTTCTTTCCTTTTTTTTAATCTCTTATGCTCTATTATCCTTCTCTCAGTTTCCTTCTTTGTCACTCTCTTTCCTCCTCCATCTCTCTTCATGAGAGTCATTTGTTGTCTCCTCTTCCCCCACCTCTTTCTCTTGTTTGCATTTTTCTCTTATTTTCTGATTTTCCAAATGTCTCACTGTAGATCTCTCTATTTCTGTGTGACATGGAATTGTAAGACAGGTTTCAATATATCTTTGTCTTTCTCCCTATTGCAGAACCCTGTCTTTCTCAGCACCCCTCTACAATCTTTTTGGTGCTTCTGACTAGATGTCACTCTATCCTTTCTCTTTGACGTCTCTCATTTTATCTCAGGAACTCTTTGGATGTCCTATCATTTCATATTGTGAATGAATGAAAAAGATTTTTAAAGCACAACAAATGGTGTCAAGGCGGTCAAGGCGGTAATAGCACTTAGTCTTAGGAATTTGAGGAGAAGGCAAGAAAAGAGCCCGCTGACTGACCATTAGAGGGTAAAACGCCAGATGTTCAAGGCCTTACGAAAGGAAGCGTGAGATTCAAGACTGGAGATTGAATGAGGAAGCGAGTTCTCCAGTTTCGATGCGGCCACTGAAAATGCTCTACCTCCCATCTCAATTTTCAGTACTTAGGAACAAAATAGACGAATTTTGCCTGAGGAACGTAGCGTTCTAGAAGGAATGTAGCGGTGAAACACATTTCTGAGTTCTCCCGGACCTATATTGTCCAGAGCTTTGTGAACCATACAAAAAGCCTTAAAGGCAATTTCTTTGTTCACTGGTAGCCAGTGAAGTTTGCGAATCCCCTCAGAGACTGATTGAAATTTAGGGATATCAAGAATTAATCAGACTGCAGTATTCTGAACAACCTGTAGTTTAGCAAGAACAGTCTTATTAATATCCAGGTCGAGAGCATTACGGGTATCCGGCCTGGATAGGACACTTGTTTTCACGCAGGGAGAGGAATGAAAGAAACACTTTCCTCAGGGATTTGATGATCCAAAACCAGGTAGAATTTGTCCTGTTTAACTGCAGGTCGAACGATATAAACCTATCGACCAATACTCCAAGATTTTTTGCAATTTTGTTGGGGTGGTTTAGGCCCTTTTAGACCTTTTAAAACCCCGCCCTGCTCTTCACAAGCAGTTATTTGTATATTAGAAGCCTCATTCTCTACCAAGGGGAGGGCGAATTTACAATCTTGAATAATTTTGGAAGGCCCTCTTAGTACTCACACAAAATTCTTTCCAACTCGTAAAAGAACTTTTGCAATCGTTTCTCGATCACAACTAGAAGGGGGCGTGAAAGAGGCATCCCGCTCCTATTTCTGTTTCGAAAGGCAACGTATTATGGTTTACGGCCGCAGGGGGTTAGAGGGGATCGTAAGCAGTGGTCCTGAGTAGGCCTGGGTGGAATTACAATTATACCGGACTAATCGGAGTAATTTAGTTAATTCCGTGTTAATCTTATGTAGAATTACCAATAATAACATGTAATTAAGAATAATTTGGGAGGAAAAAATCCTACCGCAAGAGCACATTTAACGAGCACGAGTCGCTGCTCGTGCTCTCTATTTACGTTCAGCTGCATTTACCACTATTTCTTAGCACAAAATGCATCCTTGTGTCCATTTTGGATGCGAGAGGGGCATTTTTGCACTAAGAAACTAGCGCTAAATGCCGAAATACTCTTCCAGCGTAATTCCATGTAATCACGCAGAATTTTGGGGTAATTCCACATGATTACACTACACAGCATTACACGAGTTATGTCCACCCCTGGTCCAAAATCCTGCTGCCCCACCAAGCTTTCCAAAAAGTGATCCTTTTAGTTAAAATAGCACTTACTGGTTCCTTTAAGGAAGAATGGCTGGTTTATTATTTTGTTTAAAAATCTGTTCTGGAATGCAATCATGAGGGTGGTGGAAGCTATTGCAGGCCACCCTCCCTGTAATTGTAGCCAATCACAAAGGATCACACATTTTGACCTGCCTGATGGCTATTGATTAGGCAGGGGGTTCTGCTAGCCACTTCGATTCAGGATTTTATTAACTGATTATTAGTACATAGGTGGGTTTGCAAAATATTATTCTATTCCAAGCGGTAGTTGCATAATTTGCAGACACTTTTTGCAAATGGAATAACAGTCATCAGGATATAGCGGCGACCCAGACGCGTTTCGGAGCGCACCTTCCTGGACTTCTGGAAGGTGGCTGGTAGATGAACAGAGGGTAACCAAGAAGAACGTATGACCTCTGACCTGCATATCATACCTGGACCACAAGGCCATCACTCAACTGAGGTGCCCTCCACACTCACGTGCAAAGGGGGCAAACCGCGCACAACGCGGGCAGAACAAAATTACAATACAGCGTTAGATCTCGAGAGACTTCTGGTGGTGTCTTATTCTGGTACCCCACATGGTTTTTAAGTTGGGGTACTTAAATGGTCTTTATATCTTGTGCTGTCTAGATGGTGGCCCCCAAAAAATCTTTCGATACTTGTTTAAGGCAACTTCCACAGCCCCCTTTGAAGGGCCCTTGTTATTAGCATTATGCTAACAGCTTGCATTTAATTATATATTGAGTTATCTAAACCCAACTAAAATATCGACGTCTTCAGCCTCGTTGAAGAGGAGGTAAACACAAAAGTAGGATGAGAACTTACATTTAGCCGTTAAAATACAAATTCAAGTGTTTCAACACATCACTTATTTGTCGTCTTACAGTAACACCTTCTGGAGTTTTTTCCCAGCAAATTAACATTTTGCTCACATTTTATTTTAAAGAAATCCAGATCTCGTGAAAACATTTCACCTCGGGTGTAATCAGTTGGAAAAGTCTCACCAGTGAATGTTAATGGATGTAAAATGATGACATCACCTGGCAGCGCCGACGCCGCAGCGCAGGTCGAGGAGATGAGAGCATCGCGGCTCATTTGCTTTGAATAAATGCGGCCATTTCCGTGAACATGGCGGACTGCGCCTCAGGGCCAGTGTAGACTCTGAGAGACGTTGATGTCTCTTGGGTCCGCTGGGGGTCGAGGTGTGCGGAAGGGAGCGGGGGATAGCCCGGAGATGACATTTTGCGCTGGAGCTGTAAAACTCTGGCTTCAGCTCAGCAGTGCTGTGATAATTGGGTGCGGCAGAGCTGTCAAACCCGACTTCCGGCGCGGTCTCCGAGGGATCCGGGACACGAAATAGAATCTGGCGGGAATGTGAGATTTAATCAAAGAGAAAACTGTAGACCAGCGGAAAGGCAGGGAGGGAGGCGGATTGGAAGACGGACACTTGGGAAGTACCAGGTACAGACCTCTGGGTGAGAGGAGATGGGCGTAGACCAGATGCAGGTGGTCTGTCTGGAAGGGGTGTGTTAAGTCTGCGTTCAGATTCAACATCCTTTCATTCCATACTTACGCATGTACGACTCACTGTGTGAACACCGGCATAGGACCATGTGCGAACACCTGTACAGGACTGTGTGCGAACACCTGTATGGGACCGTGTGCGAAAACCTGTACAGGACTGTGTGCGAAAACCTGTACAGGACTGTGTGAGAACACCTGTACGGGACCGTGTGAGAACACCTGTACGGGACCGTGTGAGAACACTTGTACAGGACCGTGTGCGAACACCTGTACGGGACCGTGTGAGAACACTTGTACAGGACCGTGTGCGAACACCTGTATGGGATCGTGTGCGAAAACCTGTACGGGACTGTGTGCGAACACCTGTACGGGACCATGTGCCAATACCTATACGGACCAGTGTGCCAACATCTGTACGGGAACACGTGCCAACATCTGTACGGGACCGTGTACCAACACCTGTACGGGACCGTGTGCCAACACCTGTACGGGACTGTGTACCAACACCTGTACAGGACCGTGTGCCAACACCTGTATTGGACTACTGGTGACCTCAGTGTCTTGGGCCAATCTTGAAAGGTTTTAAAAGGGGCATCTAGTGAATAAAGTCACAGTCCATCTCAAAACCCAAACAGACGTCATCAACAGAAGTAACGTTCTAGAAACGTTCGTTATTGGTGGCAATTCAGAGTGCTAGATCCCATCAAGCTGTCCTACTCGAGAGCCAGTTTCAAAGTGCATGGCAGTAGCAGCTGCCAGCCTACCTACCGAAACATCGAATCTTCTTCTACCCCCACCTAGACGATTGGTTAATCAAAGCCTCCGCTCCTTAGGAAGCCCAGCTGCATTACAACTGGACATGCCATGTCCTTCAACATTTGGGTCTTCACAACAACTACAGCAAGCCAACCGCCAATCTGGTTCAGACTCTATAGTATTTAGGGGCTTTCGTCAACACTACACACTCAAGAGTGTGTCCTTCAGAGGAGAGACTGTTATCGATCCGTCAGAAGAGTCACTCTCTCATGAAAGCCTTTCATCCAACGTACCTCCTCTGCTCCAAGGCCTCATGTATCTTCCTCACTCCGAATGCACGACTCCACATGCGTCCTCTTCAGGGATCTCTCAAGGACCAGTGAGACCAATTGAACGACAACTGGGAGGACAAGATCTTTCTCTCCCCTCATGCACAGCAGTCTCAAAAATCTGAAGAATTTCTCCACTGTAGTCTGTGTTTATAGGCTAAATAATATATTCTTTCTTAAGGGTCTCTACAGGCCTTCCTGTAGAAAGGTGAATGTCAACACTTTAGAAGATATTCTTAAGATATTTAGTAGCAGACTGGACTCCGGCAACGCTCTCCACGCAAGAATCAACAAGAAACTACTTCGCAAACTCAAGACTGTCCAGAACGCCGCAGCCAGACTGAACCTACTCATCCCCCGTCACAGCCACATCACCCAACACCTCCGCAATCTCCACTGGATCCAAATTGAAAGAAGAATAACCTTCAAGCTCCTCATTCACGCATACAAGGCCCTCCACAACATCGAACCAGCGTATCTAAACAACCGCATCTCCTCCCATGGCACCCAAGAGACCCCGCCGATCAGCCTACCTCTCTCTAGCCACTGTCCCACGCATCTACAAGACCAGAACGGGAGGAAAGTCCTTCTCCTACCTCACAGCCGAGGCCTTGAACGACCACACCCCTCCACCTCCACAAAGTCCGTACACTGCTCCAGAACAGGACTGACTTCAAGACCTGGCTCTTCGGATGACCCCAGCGCTCAAAGGAGTGTGCCCCCTCCTCCTTAGCGCCTTGAGACCCTCCCGGTTGAGTAGCTGCTCTTTACCAACCCTGATTGCTTGAGTCTATGGAAAAGTTCTCTGGGATTCATTCTGGAATGCTCAGGGGTGATGATTGCTAGCAAGTTAGGTCTGGATAATGGGAACGGTTTTTTCCGATACGCTTGATGGCCCCTCTAACAGCCATGAGTCTGCTCTGTGAAATGGAGTTTGCCCTTGAATTGGGATTCTATGTTTTTGGGGCAAAAGCGTAGCAGAGGATTTTTTCTGCCTTCACATTTACTCACACAAACAGAAGTGAGTTGTGAATAAGGAAAACTACTTGGAAAAGGCCAAAATATCCTGAAATGGGTACATATAACTCAGGTTCCACGGGGTAGGCTTCATTCCAAACACATTAACTCACAATAGGGGAGTAAATTCTGTACTGTGCGGTATCGATGTTTCCAGGTGCAGTGGCACCACACAGAGAGCCAGGAAACTGAATGAACCATTACTCGCTATGGTGAGAACAGGGGATGGAGCTAGCTGGTAATACTGTAACTCTGGCACCAGTGTGGGGCAGATAAGTAGGCCTTCCACAATCCACCGCACTGCCCCATTTCAATGCCCACCATGTCATCTTTTAAGACTTGTTCATCACTTCTCTATCGAGGAGTGTTGAGCAGGCTTCCTGGCACAGCCCCAGTGCCTTCCTGAAACAAGACATAAATGTTGCTCTGTGGCTTCAGACACAGTCGGGAAGCCCTGTTACACGCATGACAAAGGATGAGGCAGGCGTTCCTCCTAGAATGGTTTACCGGAGGTGTGAATGGAAAGTGAGCACATACAGGCAGGCACATGGCCATGACCAGACACCTTCTTAGGACTTTGGGTCCTGCTACCTTCACAATACCCAAAGAAGTAAATGGAAAGTGCATATATGCTGGCCATCACATGGGCATTGCCAGACACCTTCTTAGGAGTTTGGGTCTGTAGGAAAGTGTCCCTTTTTGCATGGTTACCCCTAACTTTTTGCCTGATATCTGATGCACATTGATTGAGGGTGCACTGGGTCCCTGCCAATCAGGTTCCCAGTGACTGTGTTCTTTACCAAAACTGTACCATTGTTTCCATAAATGGCACCCCCCTGGCCCACATGTCAGACCCTTGTAAAAGGTACCAGTGGCCATGTGACCATAGAGGGTCCCTAAGGGCTGCAGCATGTATTGTGCCACTCTCAGAGACCTCTCACTAAACACATACACACTGCCATAGCAGACTGTGTGTTTTGGTGCAGACAAAACCTAAGAGTCGACCTGGCACACATCTCTGTGTGCCATGCCCACAACCACTGCCTGTGGCACAGATAAGTCACCCCTCTAGCAGGCCTCACAGCCCTAAGGGAGGGTGCACAATCCCACAGGTGAGGACACAGCTGCATGAGCAATGTGCCACTACAGTGTCTATGCAATTCACAGACATTGTAAGTGCAGTAAAGCCATATTGAGTACATGGGCTGGCAGTTTGTCGTTATGAACTCCACAGCTCCATGACCGCTTTACTGAATGCTAGGAAGTTTAGTATCAAACTTCTCAGCACAATAAACCCACTCTGATCCCAGTGTTGGATTTACTGGAAAATGCATTCTGAGGGAATCTTAGAGATTTCTCCTGCAAAACGACACAATCTCTGGTGTGTAGCTGACTGGTTTTTGCCAGACTACCACTCACAGACAGGTTTCTGACCCACTGAGGTGGGGGCCTTGTGCTCTCATGGGTCAGAAATAAAGCCTGCTCTCGGTGGAGGTGCTTCACACCTACCCCCAAGCAGGAACAGCATTCAGGGTGATGAGCCCCAAATGCTTCCTGCCCTTTGATATGCTAGCCAGGGCCTCTCTAGCTAGTGGAGATGCCCGCCCCCCCAGACAAACCCCACCTCTGATGGCAAGGTAGGTGGGAACATTAGTAGGCAGGAGAGGTGTGTTCTCTCTCAGCCAGGACCACCCCTATGGTGTCCAGAGCTGAAATGACCCCCTTCTAAGAAATTCCTCCATGATGAAAGGATTTTAGCCTATCAGGTTAAGGGAAGCCCCTCCCCCAAAGAGAGGGGACGCACAAAGGGTGTAGTCACCCTAAAAAGTAAGCAGCCCATTGGCTATAACACCCCTAAATTCAGTGTTTTGGGGCACCCCTGAACCTTGATGTTCAGATTCCTGCAACGTATGAAGAAGAAGGTTGAAGAAGACGATGTGCCACAAAGCTTGAAGACAACGACTGATTTTGCCCCAGCCCTACTGACCTGTCTCCAGCTTAAAGGACCTACGAAGAAGACGACATCTGTTCTGCGGCCAGTGACTTCCAAAAACCAGAGGAAGACTTCCCACGCTTCAACAAAGACCAGATCTCCTGAGGACTGCGGCCCTGTCCAGAAGTACCCAACTACAAGGACTGCGGGTCCAGCCGGATCTACGTCTCCTGCCCACTCTGCACCCGACGGCCATGGCCTGAGTCTGAATAGCTCACCCAGTGATCCTGATCTTGACTCCATCAGAGGTTGACCTCTCCTGGACTCCACGAAGACGCCTGCACCCTCTTCACAAAGGGTCCCCCTGACCACAACCGGCTTCGGTAAAGAAAATCCGACACCAAAAGACACTCCTGCATCCTCAGCCCTCCAACTTTGGGGAGCCCAGCCGACGGCGCGCAGGCCTTCTCTGACATCCCAACTTACCTGTCCAGCCGGTGGTCACATTCGTCCAGACTCCTGGTTTGAGCTTGCAGCCTCTTTGTGCAACCGAGATACACATTCACTTGCGTCCAACGCTGATTTGCACTCTGCACCCGGCCGCCCCTGTGCCCCTGGCGGTGTATGCTTGGTGCTGCCTTGTGGCCCCCCTGTGCTTGCTTTAACCCCCGGGGCCTGTGCCCTGAAACAACGGGTACTAACTTGCAACCAGCACCTCTTGTGGGTTTCCCCAGCCTCTATTGACTAACATTGGGCCCTGTGACTTCTGTACCCGTATGCCCCAATACAGCTGGTGGTGCAGTACCTTCCTTGATCTGACCCCTGCCCAGTGTTGGTCTAGAACCCCGAAGACTGGATGTGTAAGTCGAGTACTTACCTGTGAATGTGCATAGCTGCTTTCCTCCAGTAGGATTGCGTTGCCTTTCTGCCATTTGAACTCAATGTCTCTCTCTCATATTTGCTAAGGTTGCTACTGTTTGATTGACATTACCAACTTATTTTTGATACTCCTGTAAAGTACTTCTATGCCTTTACAACACTATACCTACTGTATCTGAAAGTTAATTACCTGCAACTGAGTTCCTCTTGGTTCTAAAATAAAATAAGAAAGTAATAACTTTCTATTCAAAACAATCGGTCTTGGATTCAGCCTTTGAGTGTGTGTAATCACTTCTTGCCCGAGTGTGCACAACAAATGCTTAACACAGCCCTCTGATAAGCCTGACTTCTCAACCCCACTACCACAAAAGAGAGTGAGGTATTATCTACTTTGGTCTCTGTAAAGCCTCTGTGGTTCCCCTGGACTCCGTGCACACTATACCGTAGGTTGGTATAGGATATACAGAGCCAGCTTCTACCTTCACAATACCCAAAGAAGCAAATGGAGTGGGCACATGTAGGCCGCCACATGGCCATCACCAGACACCTTCTACAGACCATTCCATCGCACTCAGTGGACATCTGATGACAGTGCCTCCCAACATCAATAGCTTTTCCATGTGTCAGACTCTGACCCAGCCCCACTGGGGCGTATGATGAGGTAGTGCTCTGGCACCTGAAGGAAGCAGGCACACTCAGCCTGATCCCCGCTATGCCTGACTTTGTAATTTTGTATTATATTGTGGCACGGACCGGGCCAGTATCCATTTGGGCCTCTGGTGGGTAGGCAACAGTCGTCCCATTCAGTTAGGGTAGGTATAATATCACAATTAATACAATCAGAAATTGGAGTTATACATGTAGTCACTGCAGAAGATATATGCAATTTATTGATTATGATTTAGAAGCAAATAATAAGCAGAACGGTGAGTGAGCAAACCGTGACGAGGTAAAAGGGAAATCAGCCGATTTCTTTAACCCAGGCAGGTGACTTTAAAATGTGACTTTTTGGTGCGTGAAGAAATGCAAATACAAAAAAGTCAAATCAGCATCTCATACTCAACAATCGAATATAAAATACAGTATAGAGTTTAGAGACGTAAGTCGACAACGTTTCGATCCCTATGAGAATAGTGGGATCTCTTCAGGACAAAACGATGACAAGAATGCCTGGAAAGTTAGCTGTGTAGAGTTATCCTCCGAGCTTCCGCCACGTAACCTGCAACCTATCCTGCTCATTCGAGATTGCAGCTACGCTTAATCGTTTCTTTCAAGAACCTACCTTAAGGTGCCAAGTACCTTCCCAACGTGAACTCTGTTCCTCCGAGGTCCCGGCCGGGACCCACCTTACAATCAATTTTGAAGTACCATCTGCGCTCAGCAAGACGCATTCGCCTCACACCTCCCCCCACATCATGACTTCGGTTCCCCGTATCAGGTGAACCACACTTCGGATTTGCGACCGATTCCGGTCCTCGCAATTACGATGCCATCGCCTCTTACAGCCGCAGGTCGCCCCCCTATTAAAAATATATGTCTACCCTTGGTCCCGTCTGACCTCTAGGGTTTCCTTGTTTCTTACTTCGTCTGATGGGTAGGCGGCCATTGCACAGGGCGCTGTCCATCCATCTCTGTAACATGGTATGGATGATAAAATGGAAAGTGCCTCAACATACCCACCTTGCAGACTTCGAGGAGCGAAGCAAGGCCGTGTACATTGTGTTTGACGTGATGTAGAGCACTAATAAAGACGCTGCCACCAGACTGTCCCCCCCAGAGGACACTGGGGTGAGAGAGAGTGTGGAGGAAATGAAAACCAACATTAAGCTGGCACAGAGGCCTGAGATATGGCCTGGCGCCTGAGCCCTGATGGGCACAGAGAGTGAGCCGTCCAGAGTTACGGCCGGGCACGAGATTTACAAGCTCGCTGTCGGGAGGTGGTGGCTTCATTACATGAGGTGCTGCCTGCAGGGGAAGGGCGAGGGGTCGGAGGCCCCTGCACAGTGGCGGTTGGCATGTCCCACAGGTTCGACATTAAGCACTTACCTGTGAGTGCGACGCACTTCTCGATGGTCTTTCCTCCCCGAGGCTCGCAGCCAGGCTCCAAACTCCCAAGACAATCCTGCGCTGTTCTCACCAGCATGAGAGCAGCGCCAGGATTAGTGGGAGTGGCCTCTATCAGCACTCAAAAGTTCACTGGAGGGTTTCCTTTCTCTAACCCAGCTGCCTTAAGATAGCCGGATTAGAGAGGTTTAAAGTGTGCATGTGTGTCTGGCCCTCACAAGACAGTCAGCCAAAAAGACATGCGCACATTCAGTTTAATGTTCCCTGCTCTCTCTGCTGCTGCCAGTCAGCAGCAGTCCCGCCCCCGTCCTGACGGTCCGTTGTGGACGGGGTGACAAAAAATAAAATGGTAATGAATTACTTCATTACCATTTTTTTCGTCACTTGGGGCATTTCAGCGGGGGGGAGGGGGACGGACACTCCTCTGCTCAAACGGAGGAGCCGCCCCTTCAGGCCCCAGACTGCATGCCTTGCGGCTTCCGTTAGACTTCAAAGCGCGAGGCCTCTCGTCACTAATCCTACAGATGACTGGATAAATTAAGTATAAACGAATCGCGCGTTAACAAGTAAAATTTATCTGCAATGAAGGTTGCGTGTTACGTGTATATTGGCTGCTAAATAGCAATGACATTAATGAAGGGTAGTCATGGGTAGCATCTGCCTCCCTCTGGCGGGCACTTTGCTACCCTGGCACTGCCCTTGCAGCCATTGGTCCCAAGGATCATGCAAACAGGAGTTGGAACACAAGTAAGCAGGGTTCTGGGAGCCTTGCTTATTTTATGTTGTTTCACTCCTTTCTGTTCCGGCCTGAGGGCAGGCTTAGGGGTCAACTCTGGCATGTCATCTGGGTCCAAAAGGGTGTGATGTCACTTCCGCTACACTGGTTCAAACATTTGTGATGCGCGGGAGAGGGCTGGTGTTCCTAGTGGGTGAAAAAACTTGGGCCTGACAGAGGGACAGGAGATCCCTCACTCTGGGATCTTATGTCTCAAAAGTGGTACCAGGTCACTAAAGAGCGATGGAAGCCAGAGATCTGCCCGGATATGCTGTGTTACAGCCTCCTTTACATGACTGCCTATGCGGGATGTCAATTGAAGAGATATCCCCATGATGGACTCTGTTATTCTGACGCTTGTTGTCATAATAGGATGTCAGTGCTCAGATTATGTGACTATTTGGTGCCTGCGGGGTGGACTATGTTAGAGTCTCCAGTGACCGGCAACTTTTGGCAGATTTCTTTGTTCTTGAAAGGTAGGTCTGGTTCGTAGTGCGAGGGTAGAGTAGGCAGGTACCACCTGGATCTATACCATCCAGTTGCCAGCAAGGTTTCAGAGGTCCCCCTTACATACATCATACTTCTGTCCTGTTGCCAATAAGGAACCTGGTAATTACCTGGTGTATGATACGATATGCTGATCTGGATAATATCAAATTGATACAGCTTGGACCCCCATAAGGATAGAGCAGCTGTCCCCCATTATGTGGTTAGTGGTTGAATAGACATAGTTTACTATGTCTGTGAAGTTGGGGGGCTATGATCGGGGTCCCATGAGTGGACAGACAGGCTGCTAGTCTTCTGGTGCAGAGTGGCAGTGAGTACTTGTGGTGCTGATAGGAGACACGTAGTTATGGTCCATCCATATGTCTGACGATATGTGGGGTGGTGTTCGCTAATTTGGGTTGTGTGGTTGCAAGATTTTTCTTGTGAAACCAAGTGGTGAACTCTCCCAGGCTCTACAGGTTGGGTTGGTTTAGTAGACCCTTGGTTACTGCAATTAGGGCGCCCTTACATTTTGTGCTGCTGGAAGGTGGTCAATGGATCAAGGGAAGGAACAAGCGCAGGTTGGAGTAGGTTGGCATTGTACCAGCAATGTTTCCTAGTCGCTCCTGGTGGCATCTTCAGTGTGAGATATTTGTAAAGACTTCTTGTGGTTAACTGCTAGGTCACCTCTAATCTTGCCGGTAAGATTATTGCGGATTATGCTGTATTCGGGTGGCATGACGTCATGGCATGTCTTTAGAACTCTGACTGAGACACAGTTCTCTGATGGAAGAGAGGCGGTGCTGATGCTGGCAGTGGGTCAGATATGTTTTGATAGCCCTGGTTAGTGCCAGTGTCTTCTTGCAGCAGTGATGCATTGAGGATGTGGTACATGATGAGGAAGGGTGTCATTGGACAAAAGTTAGGCTGTTTTGGTTGTAGCCCAAGGTGGGATGGGCCAGTGGACCGAGGTTTAGAAGGAGAAGGTGGGTCAAAGGGGATGGGTAGGTGTCAGAGGGTGGGATGCTCTGGCTATCGCCTGAGGGGGTGGGCATTGGAGAGTAAGTTTGGGCCTTACAGAATCCTGGCATTAGCGAGGAGGCATGCTTGTGGGGGGTGGTTGCAGCAGTGCTGCAGCTGTATGGTTGTGTAGTGGGGTTGAATAGGTAGGGGAGGGGAGAAGGTGGAGCCTGCACATCTAGTGATCCTAAACTCCCGTCAGCAGTAATCTTTAACTTTCTCCTGGCAAGTGACATTGATGCTGTCTGCAGTGGTGGTTGGGCTCTTCCTGGGAGTGGAGTGTCCTTAGGTTAATCCCCAGATTCCGGTAATAGTTTTTCTCTCCCTGTGGATGTACATGAGATTTCTAGTCAGGAGGGCTCATCCCTACAGTCACTAACAGCCGCTCCTTACAGTGACGAGTGGTTTCTTCCCTGGAAGTCTGCAGGAGGAGTAGAAAACTTTCTGATCCTCGGCCCTTTCCAGGGGCCTAGAAGGCATCACCCTTAACCTGTTGACTTTGCCTGGCCGCCCTTGCCTGGCCGCCCGAGCTGGGCACCATAAAGGTTCTGTTCAAGTAGGAGTAGAATCCCTAGGGCCCGGTGTCCAGCAGCAATGGCATCTCTGTACCTTGGGTCCAATTAAAACCCTAACTCCGGCCATTAGGAGGCCATGACCAAAAGGGGCCCTTAGCCCGGAGTCCAATGGAAGCTCTGGCAGTCAGGAGGTCTGGACAATGGGAGCCATAACCCTAGAAGCCTGGTGACCTCAACCAATGGGAACCTTACTCTCTGGTCCAATGGAAGACTCATCCCTAGCAGTCAAGGAACCTGGGTTGAGGTGAGCCCCAACTCCAGCAGTTAGGAAGGGTAGACCAATGGGAGCCCTATGCTCTGGTTCCAATAGGAGACCTATCTCTAGCAGTCAGGTGACCTGGACCAATGGGAGCCCCAAGCCCTGGGAGCCACTACGCCTGGGCCTAATGGGAGCCCTAGCCCTAATAGTCAGGTAACTTTTGCATAAAGGGAGCAACTTAAGGCCTGCTTCGGGTGACTGCGGGCCCTGCCCAGTCACTTGAGTTGAAAGTGGGGTGAACAGGAGCATCCGCGGACTGCTGTGTTTCCTTGGGAAACAGGCACGGCTCAAAACACTTTCAGAGCCTACATTCCATTTCAGATGAGTGAAACAAGAAACTTAAACTCCATTCCTGCACTTAATCATTTTCCTATCAACAAAAACAAATGCTGTATGAGGCAAAACAGACTCAGCACAAGCAACTGCTAAATGTAAATTCTTACACTTGAGAAAACTCCCAGAAAGCAGGTACGATGGCAGCTTCCTGGGCGTACCTGAAGAATTCTTTGCGAATAAGAAAGTAAATCCACTCCCAAAATAGGTGTAAACTTGTGGTTGTAATTTAACACATGTTTTGTGAATCTGGCTCTTAGATTTAAAAGGTGTCTGTCTGCTGGCCTTCTCATTACCAGGCAGAAACACAATATGGTTTAGTCTTTAAACAGACAGTCACAATCTGTCTTTTTCCTGGTGTGAAAGCGCTTGTGATTCTATCCCGGAGCAGAGGCGCTAATGATCTCCTGTCTAACCACAGTGGCGGCACTCATTACATAAAAACACTTTTTAATTGAGCACCTGTCCCTTCAACTGAGGCCTGAGACAGCGTTGAGGACAGTGAATCAATTCTTCACGCGGATACGCACAGCTCCGTGGCTGTATGCCAACCCCAAGTATCTGTCTCAGGTGTTCAGACTGTTCTATATAGTTGAATATGGAAGATATGGGCATTAGTGGACTTGGAAGGCGTTAGAACCCTATAAACTAAGGCGCAGTAGTAACATAGCATAGCCACTCATATTTCATGCCACAGGTACTTAGGCTGTTGCAAAACCTGCCAAAGACACACATCTTACACAGTATATGGTTAAAAAATACTTTGAAGAGCATTGTTCCACAATGAAAGCCCTATAAATATTAAACCACTTGCAAGATTCATGCGAGAAAAAGCTTCAAACGCTGTTTCGTCTTCTCTACTAAAAGAATCAAACCTTCTTCAGGACAGAAAATAATTCTGACTACAGAATTAATTACTAATCAAAACATACTACAGTGGATGGATGAGACTGTATCCAGAGACGTTTGGGGATGTATAAACGTGTGTGTATGAACGGGATACATGTGTATGAGTGACCGATATGATATGGAACATTTTTAAGCACTTTAAATTTCTCTCACTTAAAATAATGGGTGTATTTTTCAATTATTAATATGGCACCGTGTCTCCCAGCCTCTGGGAGCAAGATGGCTGCTGTGTGTAAAGGCGACCCTTTGAAATGGGAGAAAATTAAACTGAAGAGTTAAGTTTATGTTTATATGGATTCCATAAAACTCATCATTTAAATGTAATCCCTTTTCCAAGTGTCACATTTACAAACACCAGGCATCTTGCTCCCACCGGCCTGTAGAAAAGGTGCCATATTTATAACAGAAAAATGCAGCTGTTTGTTTAATTTGAAGGAACTTCAGTGAAGAAACATGCTTCATAAAACATTAAGATGTACATTGTCTTAATTGAAAGTGGAGAGGAAAATTAAGATTTAATGTTTCATAGAAATATCTTTCTGCACTTTAAATTTCTCCCATTTAAGAAAGAGGACTGTATTTTTTAGTTATAAATATGGCACAGTGTCAACTGGCTACTGGGAGCGAGAGGCCTGCTGTTAGTAAATGCAACACTTAGAAATGGGAGAAAATTAAAATGAAGAGTTAACTTAATCATTAAGGTCACTTTTAAAAAAAAATTCTGCCATTTAAAAGCATATAGAAACATAATTTTGTTGCCACACTCCAATATTGAGTTGCCAAGGACTTATTTATGAGTTAAATACCTCAGTGCTTCACCTCTGCCCTCTAGGTCATACATCGTCCTCCAGCACTGCTCATTGTCAGGCCCTGCTATCTGCAGTCGGAAGAGAATAATGTGAAATTAAAGAGCCTTACCTTAAAAAAGAAAAAGGAAAATGTCACCCTGTGCCTTTAAAAAAATTAACTTAAGGCTGTGAGCTACTCTGAAGGTGTCAACCAGCCACTTGTAGCTCAGACACCTGGTCTAGATTTTATGGGAACCATATCTTGCAAATACTTAGAAGTGGCATGTGGCTTTCAAAGAATTCCCAATACAAAAGCTTTTTTTGTATGAACTGCAGTTTATGAAAGGGTTGCTTGAGGTAAACTTAAGAGCAACAAATTTAATTATAAAGGTTTATTTAAATAGGTCTACTCATTTACAACAGCATACCCTAGGGGAGTGGCATGGGTCATCTCAAATGTTAATATTGCTTTTTTAAATAATTGCATTATGTTTTGTAAGCAACCACTAATATATGTTAAAAGAATGGACAAATAGATCGAAAGGAGTCAGATTTTCTTACATAGGTGATAATCTGAGGTAGGGCTTACTAAGGAGGGGGTGTAGGGAAGGATATTGCCGGCAGTAGCTGTGGGCCTTAAATTGCTGCAGGAGGTAATTCATTTATTTTTTATGTCCATCCCAAAAACTATAAATGCCTGGAACTGATGGCAAATCTTATCAAACGTCCTATACTACCCTCAACTTTATTTATCGCTCTCCCGATGACCTCTAAGGAGGTTTCAGAAATAATAGATGACTTTATTGGAAGACGCCGTGACGTGGTAGAAGCAGCTGTACCTATTAGGATGCACTTCAAATCTTGAATGCTAATATCTTGTGCTGCCCCTGTTATCTTCAGCCTCCTTTGTGCACCAATAAACGATATCACAACCTACAACACACAGAATCCCCTCTCGTTGAACGAGGGCGCGGGAAATAAGACGATGGCTCCCGATTCATCACGCGCGAGCCTCAACCCGCTCCACCTGTCGGCGGCAAGTCAAGCATACAGCCTTTATCGGCTCCACTGCCGTGGGATTATTTTCTGACAAGGCATTGATCTGCCTGACTCGGCTCTTATTGTGTAATGAGGTAACTTTAGATAAAGCCAATGCTGTGCAGGCCTGATGCCTTTGGGTAACCTTGAATTAGTACGGTGGCCCGGAGGCGGCTGGCTCAGCAGGGAGTCTGAGAGGCTGGGAAGGAGAGAGGTGGCTGCATGAGAGAATTGATGGCAGTGGAAAGGGCTCCAAGGGAGGGAGGCGGGAAAGAGAAAGAAAGAGAAAGGAAGAGAGATACTGCTGGGACAGAAATGTCCCCTGCATGGATCTGGAGAACTCACTCTTCTGATCTTTGCTATTTTCCACCTGTCTCTATTTTTGTTTTGAGAGTGTGTTTCTTTTTTGTTACAGGTTGAGTGTGGAGCCAGTGTGGACTCCATCTTGACTTTTTTGTGTGTAAGTGACGACGCAAATCTGAGGGCCGTACGGAAAGGTTGTCTCAAGCCTTTGTTTGACAAGGGAGCTCCCAAAAGAGTATTTCTTGCCCTCTCAGAAAGCTTGACTAGAGCTGAGCTCAGTACATGGTGTAAATAATTCCCTCCTTTAATTTGCTTCCTGCTTCCGCCCTCTGAGGGCTCCTAGCTCCGCCCACTGTCTGTATCTGTTTGGCAATAGATGTGGTTGCAATGTTTGACCCAAAGTCACCTGGGTTGGTTAAAGCCACCCTAGAAGAACCACCTTTGTGTGAAGCATCCATAATGGGGACCACAAAGAGTCAGCTTACAGGAGCCCCCATAATTCAAAGGTGGGACCAGGGCTGACTGGTCATCCTGTGAATAGATACTGGGCACCTGCCCTGCTCAGTGTGCCAGAACATTTAATTGACCAAAGATGGAACTACAAACCAGTGTGGTTGGGAAGACTGCTCTGCTCCAGGGCTAGAATTCGAGCTGCTAGCTCCCACGCCAGGTTGGGGCTGTACTTGGTCCTGGATCCGTGCACGGCAAGCTACTGGCTGAGGTGTGCCCTGCCACTGACGAGAAGGGGCTTCCTCAACGATTTCCCTCCAATCAACCACATAAGGTTTCGGCGTTATTAGCTATTGAAAGTCTTACTCAGGTGAGGCTTTGTCCAACCCACCCGTGGCCCTAAGAGCTGTGGATACCCACTGGACTGGGAAAAAGTTGACTGCACAGTGGCGCATGGTGCGTTGGGCATAGGGCTTTCTGTTGCCAGGTCCTGAAAAATGAGAACCACAGTCATCAATTTTATATCCCCTTGTCAAATTTAATTGCCAGGGCACCCTGAGGTCCCGGTGCCTGAGGGATCAACCTTGTTCCACATAAGACTCTAGCCAAGAGGTCACTTTAGACCGTGTGACACTCTCCGTCCAGTATGGATCAAGAGGGAGGGCCGTCCTGCCTCACTGGGCTCGTCCTGGTGTGAAATCCACACCATCTCCCTGAGTAAACCTTGCGCTGCTCTGCCTCGCACCATAGAGTGAAATGCGAAAAGTGTATCCTCAGTGCTCGGCCTGTGTCCAGGGGTGGGAGGCTACCGGGAACTGTGGGTGAATGACTACAGGGCACCGGGGGTGAAAGACTCCAATTGTCATAATGGAGGTTCATTCACAACCTATTGACCTGGGAAAGCTAATTGCTGCATCTGCATGTTAAGCTGATGCTAATGAGGTGAAACCTTTGCCCAGACAGTGCTCGCCTGTGTAAAAATGGCAAAATAATGAAGTAAGGCTGCCATGGAAGGTGCCTCATTACGCCACATAATTTAGTCATCTCTGACACATAACTTGGTCCTTCGCTGCCATATAATTCCAGTTTCTCAGTGCTTAGCACAGCGATACCCATTCATGAGACAAAGCATGCTCACTGGTGCCCATGCACAGATGTTGAGCTCCAAAGCACAGATGTTCCCTTCTGGAATGTTCTATCACATGGCCAAGAAGCCACAGCCAGTTTAGCTCCATGGAACTCCCAGCCCTACCGCCACTGCGGCAATACCACCCGTGGGAGTAGCTGCTGATGCATTTCTGAATGAGCCGTAGGAGTCTAATCAGGGGCGGCTCCACCATTAGGGCGGAGGAGCGTCACCCCACTCCTTTCTCGCAGTGCGAGAAGCAGAAACATAAAATAGTATGTTTCTGCTACTCGCACTGCGAGAAAGCAAAAGTGTTTGGTTGGGGGTGGGCGGTCCTGCTGTAGGGCAGGCGAGGAGTGGCTTTCCCACTGCTGAGGGAACTGACTGTTTGGCGGCCCTCTGCGGCCGACCAAACCAATCATGCACTCTCTGCCTCTCCATAGACGCCTGGCTGGTCGGCGTCCCGTCCAATCACAACGCTGCCATTGTAGCATTGTAATTGGCTTAGGGGAGGGAGGCTGCCTGCTTCCTGTTCCTGCCAGAGGCAGGACAGCAGGAAAACGCAAGACCCTGCAAGCAGACAGGTACGTCTTTTTAATTTATTAACCCGCACCAACCCCACCCCCGATTAATGCCGGCCGCGACCGAGTCTAATGTAGTGTAGAAGCCTTCAGTCTCGCACTAGGTCGCAGCTTCCTAGGTCCCCTGTAGGTGCCATAACTAAACTCTACATGGCTGATTCACACAGGCATTTTGGAGTATATTAAGTTGCACTTCATTAGTACTTTGACGTACTCCTGCATACTCCTTTAGTACTCTTTGACGTATCCTTGCATATTCCAGTAGGACTCTTTTCATACTCCTACAAGCATTTGTGAGTTGGCCATTCAACATCTACAGTGTGAATATAATATAAGTGGAGGGGCACAGTGGGGGTATTCATGAAGACATCTAAGAGTACGCACAAGAGTACTCCTGTAGTATTCACCCCTTACCGATAAATGCTTTAGTCAATCAGCCCCTGTATGTTTCTTGTGCTGTCGCCATTAGCAACAAGATTTGGCGTAATGCCAGGTTAAATGAAAAAATGCAGATTGGATTGCTAAACCTGCACCTTTTTGCATTTCACCATGCTACCCCCCCAATTTGCTTCTGTCTGATCACCCCTCACTATCCAGATGCAAGGCCTAGAATTACAACCAAGGATGGCTGTACCAAAAGTGCTCCTCCTTTCATCAACAGGGAGTAAAATACTGTGCCCGTTTGGTGACAACTCGGAGAGCAGGCCTAAAGATGTTTAATGATGGACTACTGGTGAGCGTCTCCAGACCATCACTGTTAAGATGTATTTTAGTCCCCATATCTGAACCCTTCCTTTAACCAGAGCACGCGGGATGACATTATTTACAGTTAGCATGTAAGCCCTGTATGAGCAGTGAATCCTTGTGATATCACGTTGACCCCACCGGTGTTGGCAACCGGACCCTATGACCCTCCTCATGATCCTCAGAGCCCTGGTCTCCATCCTCATCTCCTTAGAATATGTTGTGTATGAGATATCTGGCATAGAGGCTGGAATACACATCATGGTACCACTCATACCAAACCCTCAGTTTTTTGCAGATGACAACATATGAATCAGCCCTCACCAAAACTTTGAGGCCAGCTTCGGTGTCGCTTGAGGCTGGGTTCCTGTCCATAGCCACCAATATGGTAAAAGACTGACCTCTTTGGCCAGTAAGTCAGAGTGCGCGCCATGGAAACCGCCATGAACCTTACAAGATGCTGCCATTCTTTCCCCCAGCTTAGACCAAGTTGTAGTGATTGGTTCAACCCCAGACCATGAGACCAGTGCAAGGGAGGACAAGCAGAGGTGGCCTGGAGGAGCTGATGCAGCAGAGGGAAGCGGGGGTCGGCAGAAGGAAGCGGGGGTCAGCAGAGTGAAGCGGGGGTCAGCAGAGTGAAGCGGGGTCAGCAGAGTGAAGAGAGGTCAGCAGAGTGAAGCGGGGTGAAGCCGGGGGCAGCGGGATGAAGCAGGGGCCAGCGGGATGAAGCAGGGGCCAGCGGGATGAAGCGGGGGGGCAGCAGAGGGAAGCGGGGGGCAGCAGAGGGAAGCGGGGGTCAGCAGAGGGAAGCATGGGTCAGCAGAGGGAAGCGGGGGTCAGCAGGGTGAAGCGGGGGTCAGCAGAGGGAAGAGAGGTCTTCAGAGTGAAGCGGGGTGAAGCCGGGGGCAGCGGGGTGAAGCAGGGGGGCAGCGGGGTGAAGCGGAGGGCCAGCGGGGTGAAGCGGGGGTCAGCAGAGGGAAGCGGGGGTCAGCAGAGGGAAGCGGGGGTCAGCAGAGGGAAGCATGGGTCAGCAGAGGGAAGCATGGGTCAGCAGAGGGAAGCATGGGTCAGCAGAGGGAAGCATGGGTCAGCAGAGGGAAGCATGGGTCAGCAGAGGGAAGCGGGGGTCAGCAGAGGGAAGCGGGGTCAGCAGAGGGAAGCGGGGTCAGCAGAGGGAAGCGGGGATCAGCAGAGGGATGCGGGGGTCAGCAGAGGGAAGCGGGGGTCAGCAGAGGGAAGCGGGGTCAGCAGAGGGAGGCAGGGGTCAGCAGAGGGAAGCGGGGGTCAGCAGGGGAAGCGGGGGTCAGCAGGGTGAAGCGGGGGTCAGCAGGGCGAAACGGGGGTCTTCAGGGCGAAACGGGGTTCAGCAGAGCAAAGCAGGGGTCAGCAGAGCGAAGCAGGGGTCAGCAGAGCGAAGCGGGGGGTCAGCAGAGCGAAGCGGGGGGTCAGCAGAGCGAAGCGGGGGGTCAGCAGAGCGAAGCGGGGGGTCAGCAGGGTGAAGCGGGGGTCAGGAGAGCGAAGCGGGGGTCAGGAGAGCGAAGCGGGGGTCAGGAGAGCGAAGTGGGGGTCAGCAGAGCGAAGCAGGGGTCAGCAGAGCGAAGCAGGGGTCAGCAGAGCGAAGCGGGGGTCAGCAGGGTGAAGTGGGGGTCAGCAGAGCGAAGCAGGGGTCAGCAGCTTGGAGCTGTCACTCGTGATGAGTTCACTCCCCTACAGCTATGGGAGACAGGACACAACCCTTCGGGAATACAAACAAGCATTGGCATAGCCAATAGGTCTCGCCTTTGGGACCTTATAAGTGTTTAGCTATGCAACAGTTGCATAACTAAATACTTATACGGTCCCAAAAGCGAGACCTATTGGCTATGCAAATCGGCCGCGAAAGTGAAAGTGATCGAGATCACATCAAACATCAAAGCGGCCCTGCGGCTGCGAAAGTGAAAGTAATTGCGGTAAAGCGCGGCGCGCGGGCGCGCGCACATGCACTGTAGCTCTATGCTGGCCTGGTAGCACTTTTTGGAGCCCTCTCAATAAGTCTCGCCAGACCAGCGCATGCGCTGGGTCAGGCGACACCTAAAAAGGGTTCGAATATTCACTAGATGTATATAAAGGTACAACCTAAGCCCTGTGTCTGCTGATCGGAAACGCTGCCCAGGCACGCCTGCTGCCACATTCCCGGATCTGCCTGCCCCCTTGTAAAGCCTTGAGGTTGGGCAGCCTGCCTGCTCGTGGAACGGATTCCGGGCAGACACAGCAGGCTCTGGGCCGGGCAGCCACCAGCCTGGACCCCAAAGATGCGGAACAACACTCCATCCTACCACAGTCATTGCTGTCTCTGTCTCTAAGATCTGGAACAGTGTACCCCTAGAAATCAGGCAAGAACCGTCTCCCCCTCTTCCGAGTTCTGCTGATGGAACCCCTCTGTCTGAGGCCCTCCCGAGGCCCAGCCGTGCTCCCCGGGTTCAGGAGCATTTGAGACTCTTGCCTGAAACATGTTACTCCTGAGCCGTCCTGACCGTTAATGAAGTTGTAAAAATATCTATTGTCCACTTACAGGACAGCCTAGGAGTTTCTACCCCTCCTTTTTCTGCCTCCCCCTCTCCCTCAGACGCTTGCTCTCACCTCACCTCCTCTGACACCTGTAACTGCTGAACAAGTCCCTTCAGCTGCCATGAAACACAGCGTGTCTCCTCTCACCCATGTCTAATACTAGGTTTTATGCTGTTATACACTTTATCTTGTCTCACTAAATGCTGTTATGACACTGAACCCCCAACAAGTGCCTCCCTGTGGGATGGAGCGTGAGTCTGAAGTCTGAGGATCTGTAAACTTGTGAAGGCTCTGGCATCCCTCGTGCCCGAGCTACAGCAACACAAAACAAACAGAAAGATGGACAGAAAGCGAGATAGAGGGTAAGAGAGGGAGAAGGAGAAGAAAGACCAGAGAGAGAGAACGAGTAAGAGGAGGAACACACAGGTAGGGGGGTGACAGAACACACAGGTAGGGAGGTGACAGACCACACAGGTAGGGGGGGTGACAGACCACACAGGTGGGGGTGACAGAACACACAGGTAGGGGGGTGACAGAACACACAGGTAGGGGGGTGACAGAACACACAGGTGTGGGGGTGACAGAACACACAGGTAAGGGGGTGACAGAACACACAGGTAAGGGGGTGACAGAACACACAGGGGGGTGACAGAACACCCGGCGGGGTGACAGAACACCCAGGGGGTGACAGAACACCCGGGGGGTGACAGAACACACAGGTAAGGGGGTGACAGACCACCAAGGTAGGGGGGTGACAGAACACACAGGTGGGGGTGACAGAACACACAGGTGTGGGGGTGACAGAACACACAGGTAAGGGGGTGACAGAACACACAGGTGTGGGGGTGACAGAACACACAGGTAAGGGGGTGACAGAACACACAGGTAAGGGGGTGACAGAACACCCGGGGGGTGACAGAACACCCAGGGGGGGTGACAGAACACCCAGGGGGGGTGACAGAACACCCAGGGGGGGTGACAGAACACCCAGGGGGGGGGTGACAGAACACCCAGGGGGGTGACAGAACACCCAGGGGGGGTGACAGAACTCCCAGGGGGGGTGACAGAACACCCAGGGGGGGGTGACAGAACACCCAGGGGGGGGTGACAGAACACCCAGGGGGGTGACAGAACACCCAGGGGGGGGTGACAGAACACCCAGGGGGGGGTGACAGAACACCCGGGGGGTGACAGAACACACAGAGGGGGGTGACAGAACACACAGAGGGGGGTGACAGAACACACAGAGGGGGGTGACAGAACACACAGAGGGGGTGACAGAACATACAGGTAGGGGGGTGACAGAACACACAGGTAGGGGGTGACAGAACACACAGGGGGTGACAGAACACACAGGGGGGGTGACAGAACACACAGGGGGGGTGACAGAACACACAGGGGGGGTGACAGAACACACAGGGGGGGTGACAGAACACACAGGTGGGGGTGACGAACACACAGACAGAACACACAGGTGGGGTGACAGAACACACAGGTGGGGTGACAGAACACACAGGTGGGGGTGACACAGCACATTAAGATTTTTTTTAATTGTCTTTATTGAATTTTTAGATATAAGATACAATTACATCGAGCATTGCACAGTAAAGATGGAACATGTCTTCCGACTACAAAGAATGAGCTCCATAGAGATCTATTTACATTATCATGTATAGTCTTTAAAGGACAGTAGAATACAGTGTACATAGCAACTTGTAATTAGCACATTCAGGATAGGTGGAGTTTGGGGGGGTTCAGTCCTGTCTCGGTCTAAAGCGCGCAGGTATGCACAGAAGGGTGACCAAATATCCTTGGGGCGTGATGCAAGGGGTTGTAAATTAGCATAGTCCCCCATACCTTCACATCTACTTATGCTTTCGAGCCATTCTTTAGCAGAGGGGGGTCTGGTTCTCCCCCACCTGAGAGATATCTCCCTCTCGCCAAGTAGCAATGCCATGGAGATGAGCCGTGGAATCGCCTGGGGCACGTCGTGGGTGTAGCCTAACAGGGCGACCACCGGGATGGGGGGTCATCCTATAGTTAGCCATTTTGGAGATCTGTGCATATATATTTCCCCAGTAATTAGCAATCACCGGGTATGTCCATGTTAGGTGGGCAAAGTCAGCTCCGGGGGCTTGGCATTTCAAACATGTATCTGATCTAGTGGGATCAAACTTAACAATATCCGCTGGGGAAAGGTAGCACCTATGTAAGTATTTGAAGTGAACAAATTTATGTTTGTGGTTAATGGAGCTGCGTTTTATTTGTGCGCAGCAATAGCCCCATACTTGTTCTGTGAGGGGGGGCTCTCATTTCCTTCTCCCAGAACTAACCCCGGGTGTAGAGTGCGTAGCGGGGCTACGCAGAGGTCCGCGGAGTTGCAAACAAACTCAGTGGAACTCTGCTTCGCTACGCCACCCGCCTCCACCCCCCCTATTATAGCAAGTAATTAAACATTAATAAAAAATACATTAAAAAGCACCTGTACTGCGGTGTCCCAGGGCTGCCCTCCTCCTCCTCTTCACTGTCTCGCTAATCCTTGTGAAAACTGCGCATGTGCATTTCTTGCAAGAAATGCTCGTGTGCGCGCTTGCGCAGTTTTCACAAGGATTAGCGAGACGGCGAAGAAGAGGAGGGCAGCCCGGGGACGCCGCAGTACAGGTAAGTGGTTTCAAATGTATTTTTTATTAATGTTTAATTACTTGTTATAATGGGGGGGTGGAGGCGGGGGCTGGCCAACTCCGCTCCGCTGTGGAGATTTGCCTTTTCCGCGTTCACCGCGGAACGCGGAGAAGGCAAACCTCTGCACACACCGCAGGCGGAGCGGAGTTCTCCGCCCAGGGTTACCCAGAAAACCCGTACCCAGGTGGTGGTGTCCGGACTCAGGGCCAGTCAGGCATTGTATACCCTGAATGTCTTGTGTCTGCCATCTGATGCTTTGATTACTAAGGACAGAGGTGGGAAGTCTCCGGGGGAAGTGGGTACGAAGGTAGGAGAGATCTGAGGAAGCTCTGGAGTCACTTAAAGACAAAGAGATCCATGTAGGAGGCAATTTGTGCCCGAGCGTTATCCGCCAGCTGCATAACGTGGCCGTTAGGGAATAAGTCGTCATGGGTGGACAGCAAGTATCTGTGAAGCGTGCGCTTAACTAGTATCTCCCTTGTGAGTGGAATCCAGGGGTTATCCGAAATGGGGATGGCGTCTAGTATAGGGGACCGCTTTGCAGCATGCATCGCCTTCTGCGCCAGGCGCAGCAGGTCATAGAGACTGTCTGTCTGTCTACAGAGTCTAATGGAATACCCAGTGGCGATACCTGCGAGTGGAGAAGGCCGTCCAGCTGGGCGCGCTCTGGGCGCATTTACGGTATGCGCACATCAGGGTGATACCAGTGATATGTGTATTGGCACTGGGCAGCGAGGTAATAAAGGCAGACGTCTGGTACTCCAAGGCTTCTGTGTTCATAAGGGAGGGTCAGCGTTTCTCAGCGCACCCGGGGGAGACCTCCCACCCAGATCAGCCGTAGTAGTATGCCACGCAGATTACCAATGGAGGACTGTGGGAACGGAATGGGCATGTTAGTGAATAAATATAAAAAAACGTGGTAGCACCACCATTTTAATAATAGCCGCTCATCCCATCAGCGAAAGAGGCAGTTTTATCCATTTGTTAACCTGGGTGTCTAGGGTATCAACTGCCGGCCCGTAGTTGTGTCGACTGACCTGTTCCTTGTTTCTGTGCATTTGGATACCAGGGTTGAGTGGCATGTGTGAGCAGGAAGAGCTTTGATATTGCCCAGTTAATGCAGAGCCCTGAGAGTCGGCCAAATCTGGCTCTCTCTTGCAAGAGTGGAGGCCGTTATCCCTAGGGTGTCGTATAAACAATAAAATGTCGTCTGCATATAGCGATAGTCGCAAAGGGCCATATGTACATTGTAGCCCGCGATGAATGTTCTTGTCCTGTAGTGCCCTTACCAGAGGACCCATTGCAATTTTAAAGAGGAGGGGGGAGAGTGGGCACCCCTGCCTAGTGCCACGTTACACCGAAATGGCGTCTGTGAGTGTGCTGTTTATCCTTCGGCGGGCTATGGGTTTTGTATATAGTAGCATGATCAATGCAAGAAATGGCGGGGAATTCCACGGTTTTCCCAGGACAGCTCTTAGGAAAAGGCCATTCGAACAAGTCGAAGGCCTTTTCTGCATCCAACAAGGCAACCACAGCTGGCGTGTCCGGGGTAACCTTATTGAGCTCAGCAAATAGTGTCCAGAGACTGAGGGAAGTTGAGCGGTGCAGGATGAATCCAGTCTGGGCTGGTGAGACTCCATCAACAGGGCCAGCCTGTTGGCCAGTACCTAGGATTTTATTATCGAGATTCAGTAATGACTATGGGCGGCAAGATGTACATTTGCTGGGGTATAAGCCAGGTTTCAATAGTATTGTGAGGGCCGCCTCTCGAAGTGTAGGCGGCAGCTCGCCGGTGCGTAGGGATTCATTGTATAAGGAGAGGAGCTGCGGGGCGAGCTGTTGTTTATATGCATTATAAAAGGCTCCGGTTAGCCCAACCAGGCCTGGTGTCTTGGAGCCGTCTAGGGCGGTGATGGCCTATGTTAAGAAACTCCTGCTGCCGGTTCGACATCCATACCATAGCTATATCTTCGAGATAGGAGGTGATGTGTGAGGGATTGTACCTGGCATTGGAGGTGCATGAATTTTGATAGTAAGTTTTAAATTTCTATATGATATTTTCGCTGCTTGTGATAGCGGCTCCTGTGTCTGAGCACAGCCCAGTTATGTAGTTTTACTTTCTATTTGGGCGCATAGCTAAGCCAGTGAACGACCGGGTCATTCCCCCCTCCCCCTAACGCCATGTCTTGGCATGGATGTCCATGTATTTTATCTCCCTATCTGCCAAGTCTCGGAATTTCATAATGAGGATATTTCGCTGGCGCGCCGGACTCTGATCCCCCTTTCCCAGCTACCCAGTCCTGATCGTGTAGCGCCTTCTCAGTTTTTTGTAGTTGGGTGCGGATATCACGCAGAATGCCAGCGTGCTTGGAGATGCACACTCCGCAGACATTGGCCTTGAAGGGTTCCCGTAGGGTTGCCTGAGTAGATACCGTTCCTGTGTTTAAGTCAAAATATTCTATGATGGAGGAATGTAGTTCATTATGGAATACAGGGTCCAGCAGAGCTTCTCCTTGGAATCTCCAGCTGAAGGCCGCGGGGCAGCGATATGGAATTTTCAGTCGCAGTAAAACTGGGCTGTGATCTGACCGTGTTCGGGGGAAGACAGAGATGTTACTGAGCCATTGATGTTCAATCAATCAGAGTATTTGTAGAGCGCACTATTCACCCGTGAGGGTCTCAAGGCGCATGGGGGGGGGAGACTGCTACTGCTCAAACAGCCAGGTCTTGAGAAGTCTCCTGAAGGTCAGCAGTTCCTGGGTCTGTCGCAGGTGGATGGGGAGGGTGTTCCATGTCTTGGCGGTGAGTTGGGTAAATGATGATCTGCCGCCACCAGTCATTCTGTGGATGCGTGGAGCGAGGGCGAGGTCAGCGGAGCAAAGCTGACGGTTCGGCGTGTAGAAGGTGAGTCGTTTGTTGAGGTATGTAGGTCTAGCGTTGTGGAGTACTTTGTGAGCATGGGTGAGGAGCTTGAAGGTGATCCTCTTGTTGACGGGGAGCCAGTGTAGGACTCTCAGGTGGGCTGTGATGTGGCTGTGGCGGGGGATGTCGAGGATGAGGCACGCGGAGGCGTTCTGTATACGTTGAAGTCTCTTCTGGAGTTTGGCCGTGGATCCGGCGTAGAGGGCGTTGCCGTATTCCAGTCTGCTGCATATTAGGGCCTGGGTGACCGTCCTTCTGGTTCTGGTGGGGATCCATCTGTAGATCTTGTGAAGCATGCAGAAGGTGTTGAAGCAGGAGGAGGAGACGGCGTTGACTTGCTGGGTCATTGATAGTGATGAGTCCAGAATGCACCCCAGGTTGTGTGCGTGGTCAGTGGGTGTCAGTGCAGCTCCCAGCGTGGTCGGCCACCAGGAGTCGTCCCAGGCGGAGGGGGTGGAACCGAGGATGAGGATCTCCGTCTTGTCCGAGTTCAGTTTTAGGCAACTGTTCTTCATCCATTCGGCGACAGCCTTCATTCCTTCATGGAGGTTTGTTTTGGCGGTGGCGGGGTCCTTGGTGAGGGAGAGGATCAGCTGGGTGTCTTCGGCGTATGAGACGATGTTAAGGTCGTGCGATCGGATGATGTTGGCGAGCGGTGCCATGTAGACGTTAAAAAGGGTCAGGCTGAGGGATGATCCTTGGGGTACGCCGCAGGTGATCTTGGTGGCTTCGGATCGGAATGGAGGGAGGCGGACTCTCTGGGTTCTGCCGGTGAGGAAGGAGGTGATCCAGTCCAGGGCTTTGTCGCAGATCCCTGCATCGTGGAGGCGTGTGCGTAAGGTTTGGTGGCAGACGGTGTCGAAGGCGGCCGAGAGGTCCAGGAGGATGAGGGCTGCGGTTTCGCCGTTGTCCAGCAGGGCACTGATGTCGTCTGTGGCAGCGATGAGGGCGGTTTTGGTGCTGTGGTTGCTGCAGAATCCGGATTGGGACGAGCCCAGGGTGTTGTTCTCCTTGAGGGAGCGGGTCAGTTGCCTGTTGACAATCTTCTCGAGTACTTTTGCTGGGAACGGGAGCAGGGAGATGGGCCGGAAGTTCTTGAGGTCCTTTGGCTCCGCCTTGGGTTTCTCGAGTAGGGCGTTGCTCTCGGCATGTTTCCAGCTCTCCAGGAAGGTGGCGGTCTCAAAGGAGCTTTTGAGGATCTTCTGGAGTTGGGGTGCGATGATGGAGCTCGCTTTGTTGAAGATGTGGTGAGGGCAGGGGTCGGATGGTGGCGAAAGGAACCAATAAGTTATCCTACACCAGACAGCATGTGGAGATGAAAAAATGTGAAACCTGAAGCCCTCAGTGATAGGTGCGCCAAGTGTCGAATAGTAGATATGTGTCGGTAATTTGTCGAAATGCTTCCCGGGCGCGGGGCTTGCTGGAAGATTGTGTGCTGGTTGTGTCTATCTGTGGGTAGTGTGGCATATTCAGGTTGCCTCCCAATATACGCTTTTATGAATCAGTATGTAGGTACCCTGGGAATATGAACTGTAACAGTAAACGTATCTGTGGGTTCCCCACTGTTCGGCAAAAGGGGGGTCAGTGCATGGAGACAGGTGGGTCTCCTGGTGTGGAAATTTAGCTTGTAACTGAACATTATCTGCGCCATCTTGCCTCTCCCCAGCGCCACGCACAGCGAATGCACGGCCGCCATTTTAGGCACCCCACTCTCTCCCCGCTCATTCTCGATCGCCAGCGCTTTCCCCTGGCGCTGCGAGCATCCCCCGCGCGCCGGCCACCCCCGCTCTCTCATACACGGGCCATAAACCCTCTCATTCAGCGCGACCCTGCCATGGAACCACATCCCACACCTGACCGACATCCCATACATGGTCATGCCCCTCTTTGATAAACCCCCTTCCTCTGCGCCCCATTGTCCGAACCGATCCCAGGCCATCACCTAGCCCTGCGGATGCAGTTTATTGCCCCTACTGTAAGGGAAACACCCCACATCAAAGGGATTACGGTGGATCAAAGCCCCTACCCCCTGAGACCCGGCCGGTTGCACACACCCCCGGGAATTGGCGGAATATCCAGCTGCGTGATAGCCATCTCCTACTGTGGGTGGGGTGGGGACTTCTACTGTAGAAATGTGTGGGAACGAGCTTGAAGTGGGGGTTCCAAGGAATGTCTTTCCGTACATCAAAGTCTCAACAAGAATGTACCATATGTAATAAAGTAATAAACCTGTGTATAAGAGACCAGGTCTCAGAGATGCAGTTAGAGCACCTCGTGACGATACCTTGCTGTCTGATCTGATGTGTTCTGCTCCGACGGAATAAAACTTTGTTTCCTGCCTTCCAGTCTCCGGCGCCTGCCTCTTTCATTGGTAAATTATCGAGTGGTATGAGAGGCGATTACCGCCGGGCAATACTTGAAAGGTTATCGACTGAAACTGCCGCTACCATTTAACAATTGGCGTCCCAAGCGTGGGGCCCATCAGCGACACGTGGATCCAGTGGGAGAGGTCCCGACGACAGAGTGAACGACTGCAACGATCGGGAGAGCTCCTGCCCAATAGACCCTCGTCTGGCAGCCGATCATCCGAACTTCACTGGTTCCGAGCAGACCTCTCTCGAGTGATCTACGGTCCTGACTGGGAACCATCAGGAATGCCGCGGCAAATACGGAGAGTAGAGGACGATCGGGCGCTGGAGGCGGAAGACGAGAAACTGTCCACGCGGTCCGGGTAAGGTCGTGATACACGACAAATTGCGAAATAATTGATTGATTGTTTGAAGCTTTGGAATACTAGTATTGCTCATTGATTGTTCTCTTTGAGATATTCGCTGTCTACAAATGGGGAGGAGTAGAAATACTCTCTCTCTCTCTCCCTTTGCAGATAGTGAAGGGTAGGTAACGCAGACTTTTGTCCCCGTTGAAACCCGTCGTGCCTATCTTTATCTCCCCACTGATTGATTGTCCGAACATTGATTGTTTTGAAGAATAGCGCTCTTTGAGATATTCTCTGTTTGCAAATAACGTAGAATAGAAATATTCTGTCTAGTCTTTGCAAATAGTGAAGGGTAGGTAACGCAGGCTTTTGTCCCCGTTGTAACCCGTCGTGCCTATCTTTATCTCCCCATTGATTGATTGATTGATTGTCCGAACACTAGTTGTTCGATATTGGTTCTTTTGGAGGTATTCTCTGCTTACAAATAACGAGGAATAGAGATATTCTGTCTAGTCTTTGCAAGCAGTGAAAAGATAGGTAGTGCTGACTTTTGTCCCCATTGAAACCCGTCATGCCTATCTTCTCCCCACTGATTGGTAGTTGGTTCTGCCCGGACCGCTTATTAGAGGTGGACCATCCGGCCCCACTGGAAGGCACCCCTAATAAGGACATGTTCACTAAATATGGACTAGTCGCCCTAGCTTATACCAAGCTATGGCATAAATATACAAAGAAGGACCCCGAGAGTCAGTGGCCACTGATGGGATCCTTCGACGACCATAAGATAGAAGTGCTAGAAATAGCTCTGCGTAGCAATAAGACGACGCCTACTATGCTTGACAGTATCGGCATGTGGCGCAAAGAAGCAACGCAACGGAAAAAGAGGGAAGAAGTAAAAGCAGAAAAGGAATTACGAAAAGCAGCTCACCTTGCCGCTAGAAAGTTAGAAGAAGAAATAAAGGAGAGAAGGGAAACTAAACTAAGACAGGAGCCCGAAACATCAGGCCAGTACGCTGTTAGGACCCCTTCTTTGCTCTACCCTGAGTTATCCTCTAAGCAGCGAACGAATGATGAATTACTATTAGGTCCCCCGATCATTTACATGCCCCCTCCATACGCACCCTCCCAATCAATAGTGCAACACCCACAACCCCCAAACACGAGCGAAAGCAGTACAGGGGCCTCGGTCCTCACGGCCTCCGCGCCGGCCGAGCCTCCTGTACTGAACACAACGTCGGCAATAACGTTGGATGACCCTGAGATGAGAAAGAAAGATTCCACCAGAATGAATCGACTAACGAAGGATGAACGAGCAGGAATCGACAAAATAGTAAAGACACTAGTGGAGCGTAAGGAAAGTGAGGAGTATATAACAGACGTATACAACTCGTATGCAGGCAGACGACACTTTGTCGTACGACTTTGTTATCATGCCCTAAATGCATATGAGGATAGGTACCGCGATAAAGGTCCCGAAGGCTTAGCGACCCTATATAGGAAGGTAGACATTGGGGAAGAAGGAGAGGGCGATGTAACGAACCTCTTCACTCGTACACTCGAGGTCTATCGACACCTTAGAGAACACAGGCAGACCACCAAAGCAGAAACCCCCATAGCGACTAAGCCCCAAGAAGGAAGGGCTGATACCATGATGCCCATCAAAGAGGCTGCCCCCTACTGGGTCCCCCCACGAGGTCAGGGAACACATGACGACATCAACCACCAAGATGCGAAGGGAAGGGTTGTATATAATTGGGTCTACCAGCCATGGGACCGACAAGATATTTTGACCTTTAGAAAAACTCTACCCGACTTGAGAAAGAACCCGCCTGCCTTCTACACTGAACTGGGTACAGCCTTAGGTTCTACGATAATGACTTTAGCAGATATCGACTTGTTCTTTGGGCTGTGTCTGCCGGCTGATGTGTGGAAGCAAATCCGGAAAGTTGACCACGCTGAGCCGTTCGGATATACCTGGGTACAACTCGATACCATAGATAAACAGCGAGAACCGGGACTGAAACCCCCGAAAGCCATAATAGAGCTCCCAGACAAGATTGTACTTAAGTTGAAGACTCTAATCCCGGAAAGAAAGGTAGATTGGTCAATAGTGACGGCTTGTCGCCAGAAACCCCAGGAGGATGTGTCTGAATATTTCTCTCGGTTCGAGACTGTGTTTTCCGATTATAGTGGCCAGGACATGACCACTGCAACCGGACATCACCTCTTTGTCCAGAATTATGTGAAGGGTCTGTCACAAGAAGTTTCCCAGAAGCTACAGACCAGCGAGAGTAGTTGGGCAGCCTCCAAACCCGCAGCAATTCTCCAGATGGCCCAATATTACGAAAACCAGAAGAACGAGAACGATAGGGCGTCAGAGAGGAAGAAAAAGGAACTGAAGGAGAGGGTAATGATAGCACAGTTGCAAGGGGTGACCATAGGAAGGGAACCCCCGAAAGGGAATTACCAACCAACCGCCCCTAGAAAGCTACCCCCTAGAGACCATACACCTGCACCCTACAACGGACGGAGAGACTTAGATGGGAACCAATGTGCGTTCTGTAGAGGGTTCGGACACTGGAAATCCCAGTGCCCGGTCCTTCTGGAACTGAACAAAAATAGGGATCCCAGAGACACAGCATATGACCCCAGAAATAGAGGACAGGGACGAGGGCACACGAACGACGCCATCAACGACAGGCCAGGCAGACCAAACACCTTTGATCGCCCCCGACAAAACCAGTGTCAACAGTCCGACTATGAAAGCACCCATGACTTCGCATAGGACCGCCAGGGGCAAGGGAGGGATCCAGTCGAACTCCGTGTTGACCAGCAAGGTCCTTACGTCACCGCTAAGGTCTTGGGCACAAAATCTCCATTCCTGGTAGACACTGGGGCGACACGTAGTGCGTTATCCAAACGACTGATTCCTAGGGCACCCTTGTCTGGCTCACATGTAACCTCGATAGGCTTCGATGGAACGCCCTCCACTAACCCCTTATCAGCACCAATCTCCTTTGACTTAGAAGATAACACCACTGACACGACCTTTCTGCTCTCCTCCAACACCCCCGATGCTATTATGGGACTTGATTTGCTAAAACATTTTCGAGCTACCATCAGATGCTCCCCAGACGGAGTTCGAGTCATCCTACACGATAACCCAGATCTGTCCAGACCCTGTCACACACGGCGTATGCTCTCTATAACCGATGCTGACATGTCCCTACTCGACACATTACCTTCACATCTATGGGCTAAAACCGACTCAGATGTAGGGCGCATGGTGATCGACCCGGTACACATAACCGTCCGACCGGACGCAGTGCTCCCAAAGCTTCCACAGTATCGGATATCACCCGAAGGCGAGAAGGCATTGGTGGAAATCATCGAGTCCCTAGTCGAGGCAGGAGTGGTAGAAGAAGTAGTCAGTAATGTTTGCAACAGCCCTATCTTACCCATTGTAAAGAAGCAAGGCGAGGGAGATGAGAAAGCCTACCGTTTCATTGTTGATTTGCGAGAGGTTAACAAAGTAGTCATACCCCAGTACCCCGAGGTCTCAGACATCACCACCATCCTCACCCTGATTCCATCCACTGCCACCACCTTTACTGTTATTGATCTCAAGAACGCATTCTTTTCCATCCCCATCCACCCAGACAGCCGCTACCTGTTCGGCTTCACTTTAAAAGCCCGTTCGTACAGATTCTGCAGGGCACCCCAAGGCTACACTGAGAGTCCCAGTATTTATAGCCAAGCCCTCAAGAGGCAACTAGATGCAGTCCAACTACCCGATGGAGTGGTGTTGATACAGTACGTCGATGACATTCTTTTGGCGGCCGACACCACTCCACTTGCCGTCACAGCCACCATTCACCTCCTCCGCTTCCTTGCGGAGAACGGTCACAAGGTCTCCAGAAAGAAATTGCAATTCTGCCAGCCCCAAGTAACGTATCTAGGCCACCTACTATCCAAAGACGGGAGGAAACTTACCCCTGACCGAATTCAGACCATCCTAGAAACCCCTGTTCCCAAAACTCAGAAGCAAGTGCGGTCCCTAGTAGGCCTCACCTCCTTTTGTCGACAATGGTTGCCAAACTTCAGTCTTATCGTAAAACCTCTGCTTTCCCTGCTGGCTAAAGATGTCCCCTTCCCCCTCCCCTGGACACCCGAATGTCAATCCTCCTTCAAAGAATTACGAGACGCCCTCTGTTCGGCCCCAGTCCTAGGAACCCCAGACTACACTAAACCTTTCTCCCTCTACACCCACGAAAGGGAGGGATGTGCGTTGTCTGTCCTAACCCAGTCCATAGGCCCTAAACAACGCCCTTGTGCCTACTTCTCTGCCACTCTTGACCCTGTAGCCAGAGCTTTGCCCGCATGCCTTCGAGCAGTAGCCGCCGTGGCTATCTCTATCCGGCAAAGCGAGGGGATCGTACTCTCAAACCCCCTCACAGTATTGGTACCCCATGCGGTTGACACCCTCCTGAACCAAACCAAGACTCAACACCTGACTAGCGCACGACTGACCGGTTACGAACTGACTCTGCTTGCACCCCACATCACATTGAAACGATGCACCACTCTGAATCCAGCTACTCTACTACCTCTCCCTGACACTGATCCCAATGCGTCCCCTATACACGACTGTGTGACCCTCACCGACGAACAGACCAAGAGTAGGGTCGACCTCCGAGATACTGCCTTCCCGGACCCTGACGGAGAACTGTGGTTGGATGGCTCATGCATCAAGCTCCCCGATGGCACCACCTCAGCTGCCTATGCAGTCACCACAGCCCGAACAGTTGTTGAGACAGCCCGCATCACACAGCGATCCGCACAGGCGGCGGAACTAATTGCTCTCACACGAGCCTGCATCCTGGCAGCAGGGACAACCGCAAACATCTACACAGACAGTCAGTACGCCTTCGGGGTAGTTCACCACTTTGGGCTCTTATGGAAAGAGAGGGGATTCTTGACTTCTCATGGCACACCCATCCTGCATGGAGATCTAGTCTCTGCCCTGACCGAAGCAGTCCTCCTCCCCACACGGTTAGCTGTGATCAAATGCCAGGCACACAAGAAGGTGACAGACATTATAGGACAGGGAAATGCACTGGCTGACATTACTGCCCGAACCACAGCCGAGAATAGGTCCACGACCCGTATGTACGTGACCAGGTCACAAACTGAGAAATGGAAGGATGCTAGGGAAACAATTAGGGATATCCAACTAGCCAGCACACCACACGAATTAACTGAATGGGCCCGGGTGGGGTTAAAGGACGATGACGGTTGCTGGCGAACTAAAGACTTGAACAAATGGTTGCTACCAGATTCATACTTGATCCCCATGCTGACCATGGCACACTCCCCCGCACACATAGGGTCTGCCCCCATGATCGAGCTCATCTCCAAAGTCTGGCACAACGACAAAATCCCAGACTCAGCCAAACGTCTGGTCCAACAATGCCTAGTATGCCTCCAACACAACCCTGGGAAGGGAACTGCTGTACCCCGGGGAGGGTTTGGGGTCCCCAATCACCCCTTTGAAGTCCTACAAATGGACTATGTCCAGTTAGAAAGGTGCCAAGGTTTGAAGTATATACTTGTCGTTGTGTGTGCCTTCAGCAAGTGGGTGGAAGCCTACCCAACCCATGACAACACCGCTATGACTACCGCAAAAGTACTACTGACGGAATTCTTCCCCCGATACGGCCTTTGTCGAATTTTGTGGAGCGACAACGGCCCCCACTTCGTAGCCGAAGTTATCCAACTCATCTTAAAAGGGTTGGGTGTAAAACAGAAATTCCATGCGGTCTTCCATCCCCAATCTGCAGGCTTGGTTGAGCGACACAACGCCACATTGAAGCTTAAGATAGCAAAAATAGTCGCCACCACAGGACTGAGATGGCCAGACGCTCTCCCGCTAGCATTGCTATCAATGCGTTCCACCCCCACTAAACACCACTTAACCCCCTACGAGGTCGTTTTCGGGCGGCCCATGAACCTTTGGGCTGCTCCAAAGCCAACATCCATCCACGACGTCCCGGACGTCCTCATGTCTGACTATTTGTATAACCTAACTAAAACGTTGTCTGTCATCCATCAGCAGGTGCTGCACGCCATTCCCGATGTTTCCAGGGGCCCCGGACACGACATCCAACCCGGTGACTTCGTCTTAGTGCGTAACTTCCAGCGCACCAAGAGTCTGGAGCCCCGGTGGACGGGCCCCCTGCAAATCCTGATCACCACCCGAACGGCTCTTCGAGTGGAGGGGAAACGCAATTGGCTGCATGCACACCACTGCAAGAAGGTATCACCGACCCTGACAACCACGGACAACATCACCGCCCAAGAAGAACTTCTGGACAAAGACCGACCATCCCTGAGCCGCTGCCCAGATACAGAGACACTCGAGTTAGTAAGATATCCTGATCCCACCGTGCCATCCAAGGAAGGGTATAACTTGCGACGAAAGGAGAGAACTTCGGCTAAGCAGACCACAGGCTAAGTGGAAATCTCAGAGCGGTAGCCTAGTCACCTCAAAGGCCACCAGGAGAGAAACTAAACAAAGTCTGTGGTTCTGCCCGCTACCGAGTCTCTTGAAGGTGATGGAAGCACCCGACATGAAGATGATGGAAGCAACCGGACGTCCGAAGATCCACTACAAAAACCCAAAGACTGACCGAATGCACAGCTTAAAGACTATTGCACTTTTCATTACCCTTCTCTTTTGCCTTCTCCTCGTGGTCACCTTCTGGATCATGGAGGAGAGCACACCCGCTCATAAGACATTGCTGACCACCGTTCAACCTACCACCACGAAAGAACACCATCTGATCTCACTTTCACCCCAACTCCGAGAAAGGCGTAAGGAGTTCTGGAATAACTCTTTTGTGCAGTTGCTCCACCAACACAATCTTGCTGCCAACGCCACTAATTGCTGGATCTGTGGATTGCTACCACATGCCACTGGACACTCTATCCCTTTCATCCCTTCACCTTTTTCTGTCCATGGTTCCTGCCTCGCCTGGCTAATCCTCCTGCAAGAAAGCTACAAGGACAATGCCACTTCCGGCAGAACCATGTCACACTTCTACCATGGGTTCTGGCTGAACAAAACTGGAAGAACTTCTGCCCTCTTCTGCCCTCTGAGATCGATCACTTCCTTTCACATGGACATCCCTGCCAAAGAACGAGTTGAAATGCAAGTGTTCAACAACCCAGCCAGACCCACCTTCTCTTACCTCCGGAAACGGACGGCCGCCACCCTAACAGTGGCCCTGTCCGTCATCAACATCACTGGATTTGTGTGCCTCGAAGGCCTGGGGGCGCAGCTGGTGGGCCACAGCTCCTGCCTCATCACCCGAACATTGGACTCAGTTGACCCACCCTCCTTTGTTGCCTCCCCGAATATGTACTTCGTCTGTGGTACTAAGGCCTACACCTGGCTTCCGAAAGGTTGGGGAGGCACCTGCTACATCGCCTTTGTCCTTCCTCCGACATATGTGGCTCCAGCAAACCATCACCGACAGAAAAGGGCCAAAGACATTGTGCAAGCCGACTCCGCCGGAGCACAGTTCATGGACGCAGTGAAAGGCCTTGTTCCACTCTGGGGTCCAATGGCAAACAGCCGTGCCATCCGCCACTTAACCCAGGCAGTCGAAACGGCGATGAACATTACGGCTGGCGCCCTCGCCAACAACACCGCCGAGCTCCAGGCCGTCCGCTTAGTGGCCCTTCAGAACCGCCTCGTTCTAGATGTGGTTCTGGCTGATCGTGGAGGAGCATGCCGCATCATTGGGTCCAGCTGTTGTACCTACGTACCGGATAACTCACCCTCAGTCTACAAAGCAATTGAACACCTCCACAGACTGTCCGCAGAGGTCCATCAAGAGCAAGAAGAATGGTCACTGGGGAGTTGGTTTTGGGACACTATTAAAAGTTGGGGATGGAGGCTGTTTTCATTTATCCTCATACCAATTGTGATACTATGTGGATGTTGCTTGGGGATTCAGTGTCTGCCACCTTTATGTTCGCTTTTTATGAACTGCATCTGCCCTAAGACTTTGGACTTTGAAACAGAGCGAATGAAAGCTCTGTATGAGGTGGAAGTTCGAAGTATTATGGGGATAGATCCGAACTAGACAAGCTGGCGAGATATGTTAAAAGGGAGGACTGTGGAAATTTAGCTTGTAACTGAACATTATCTGTGCCATCTTGCCTCTCCCCAGCGCCACGCACAGCGAATGCACGGCCGCCATTTTAGGCACCCCACTCTCTCCCCGCTCATTCTCGATCGCCAGCGCTTTCCCCTGGCGCTGCGAGCATCCCCCGCGCGCCGGCCACCCCCGCTCTCTCATACACGGGCCATAAACCCTCTCATTCAGCGCGACCCTGCCATGGAACCACATCCCACACCTGACCGACATCCCATACATGGTCATGCCCCTCTTTGATAAACCCCCTTCCTCTGCGCCCCATTGTCCGAACCGATCCCAGGCCATCACCTAGCCCTGCGGATGCAGTTTATTGCCCCTACTGTAAGGGAAACACCCCACATCAAAGGGATTACGGTGGATCAAAGCCCCTACCCCCTGAGACCCGGCCGGTTGCACACACCCCCGGGAATTGGCGGAATATCCAGCTGCGTGATAGCCATCTCCTACTGTGGGTGGGGTGGGGACTTCTACTGTAGAAATGTGTGGGAACGAGCTTGAAGTGGGGGTTCCAAGGAATGTCTTTCCGTACATCAAAGTCTCAACAAGAATGTACCATATGTAATAAAGTAATAAACCTGTGTATAAGAGACCAGGTCTCAGAGATGCAGTTAGAGCACCTCGTGACGATACCTTGCTGTCTGATCTGATGTGTTCTGCTCCGACGGAATAAAACTTTGTTTCCTGCCTTCCAGTCTCCGGCGCCTGCCTCTTTCATTGGTAAATTATCGAGTGGTATGAGAGGCGATTACCGCCGGGCAATACTTGAAAGGTTATCGACTGAAACTGCCGCTACCATTTAACACTGGAGTAGGGCAATCTTGATAGTGTGCCTACCAAGGTAGGACAGCACCTGCTTCCCCTTCCGAGGGTTATTAATGAGGCGAATATTCCAGGACATAAGAGTTAGTTCTACTGCGTTAGTCATGTCTTAGCTATAACTATCTAAGGGCGCTGTTGGACCTAATATCAGTTGTGTTGTGGCAGCGTGTAGTAAGAGACATATGCAATAGCAAAAGACAATTTGTAGCTATTATTCTAGTATCAAAAAAGAACAATCCCCGGGATGCCCCTCCCACACCAGGTTTAACTTCAACCAGCGAATACCATTTACCCTATTATAACAAAATGAAATAAACAAAGGTGTTCCCAATATAGAACATTAGGCGGTCGCCGTGGGGCGCCACAGCAACTCGGCCAAGGCAATCCGTCTATAACGAGATTAATGACATTGTATTCAACCAACCACTCATTTGTAGAGCGACAGATGCGTCAGCTTTGGGTTCTTTGGTGCTGTCCCCATACAGTCGGGTTCCAAGTTATTACGGAGTGAGGGTGTCAGAGAATCTCATGAGGCCTCGTATCTCGGGGTTTTGTGTTGCAGAAGGCGAGCCACTCCGATTCCCGGGTCCTGGGTGTGCATGCGTGGATTGGTTTTGTGAGGGTGACTCGGCACGTACTGTTTTGTAGAAGGCTATAGCGTCCGCAAGGGAGACTACGATTTTGGGGCGGCTTTTATAGTCCACACGCAGGCGTACCAGTTATAGCAAGTCATATTTAACGCCCATCTTGCAGAGTGTGTTTTTAACATCATTGAATTTCTGTCTGGCCTCCTGAACCATAGTTGTGAAATCAGGGAATATGGAGATGGTGGCACCCATATACGTTAGAGGCCCTTTTTCCCGGGCCATCCTGAGCACAGTGTCTCTGTCCCTATAGCTAAGGAGGCGAGAAATGATATACCGGGGTGGTGCGCCCATGGGAGGGCGTGGGCCCAGGGTCCAGTGTTCCCGTTCCACTACATATGTGGCTGAGAAGCTGGTGCGATTGAACACCTCGGTCAAGAGCTGCTCGGCAAAGATTTCTGGGCGGCCCATGTTCGTGGTCTGTGCTATTCCAGAAATACGTATATTGTTGCGACGTGGCCTCGCTTCGAGTTCTTTATGGCAACTTGTTTCAGCACGGGTTCCATCTTTTCTAGCTGGTTTTGCATTGTAGTGGAGGAATTTTCCAGGTCTGAAACCCTCTTTTCTTCCTCTCCAAGGCACACCCCTTGCTGATCAATCCGCTCACCCATCCTGTCGATGCAGCCTGCGAGCGTGTCGAAGCATGCGTCCATCTCACTGAACCCCGCATTAAGCTCTGTCATCAAGGTTTCCATACTGCCGGTGGAGATGCCGTCTTGGCTTTTCCCGGCGGGTTCCTCAGTGTCCAAATGAGCCCCGCGACTCACTAAGTTTTGAGCGGTCAAACGTGAGCCACCGTTGCTTGGCGTCAGTGTGGCCCATGTTAAATGACCCGGTTTCTGCTGCCGCCAGTTCACAGGGTTGTTTTGTGTTGGGCCACCTCCTCAAGGGCCAATGCTTTATGGCGATGTGTAGTTGGTAGGTGGCAGTTTTAGGGTCCCAGTGGTGTTGAATGACCTTGGTCTCTGTTTGGGGTCTTGTCTACGTCTGCGATGGCTGGGGCCTACCCTTCCTGTGAGGTGTATTCGGTGCGGAGGAGAGGGGGGAGGTTGGTGCAGCAGGACTCCTCTACATTGCCTGAATAATTTCTCACCCGCGGTGCCGCCTATTTGCTACCGTAGTGGGATGATGTTGCCAGTCTGATGTGGTGACCTTAGATTTACAAGAGGATGCTCCCCTAATTCCGCTGGGCCGAAGCGTTCGGGTTCTTGATTTTCAATGGCTTCACGTCCAGGTCTCGAAGGCCCGACCCTCCTCTCGGGCAGGCCCGGGCTTGTTATTTCAAGGCCGAGATGTGGCCGCGTGCCGAGTCCCCGTGCCGGCGGTTCCCAACTGAAGGGGGTGGAAGGACTGGATCGGAGGGAGCTGGCGTGCACGTCAACGGGACCCAGCGGTCCCGGCCTCAGGGTAGCCCGAGTCCACTGTTGTCGCGGGGCCTCCGAAGCAGTGCCAGCAGCACCCGCTCTTACTCCTCGCCATTACTGGATCCAACCCCGGGTGGTCTTTTTACCTCGCCCCACCAACTCTCCGGAGTCCATGAGAGTCCAGCATGGGTTCTGCGCCAGGTTGTGCATTGTTTCGGCAGTGGTTGCTGGTGAGGACGGCATACCTGTGCCGGAACCTCACGAGATAGCGTCAATCATGGTGGCGGTCACGGCCACGCCCCCAGCACATAAGGATCTTTAAAAAGCTCCAGGAGATAAATGGCCCCTTGGAGGGCTCGTCGGTGCAACATGGGAATGACCTCACAGCACCAAGCCACTGGAACGTCGTGTTTCTAGTCCTGCGCTTCTATTTCATTAACAAATGCACTCTGGAAGTTGTTGTGTGGGCCCACTCGCATTAGAATATAATCCCATACAGCACAGCCAATAAAAGCCAAATTTGGGACTAGAACCACAAAGTGACAGTAACGCCCACCGATGAGTACACCGTACGGAAAAATGAAATATATTACGTCTGAGCATTTTGAGGCAAAATCATTTTTTCCAGTGTCCGTTTTTATTAGAACTTTGCACTCAGTTTTCGCGAAGAACTGCTTGAATTCCTACTGCAATTTTACAAATAGTATGTGTTTTTTAAAAGCAAAAAAACACAAAGTATATAAAGAAGAAAAACCTAGAGTTCGCAATTTTGAAGAAAAAAACCTTAAAAGCTCATTTAGCATTAAAAAAAAGAGCATATGATGGGCCCCGAATCTGAAAATACGGTTAGGGTACATTTTCAGTTTCCACCTGAACCCAAAATAAAAACAGATGGATCACAGAAGGGTGACACTTGCAAAAGGAAATAGGTTAGGACAAAAAGTAAAGAGCAGAGATGGGGGGAGGAGGGGCTTAGAAAGGGGGGAACAATCCAGATACAGAGGAGCCCCCCCTACTAATTTAAAAAAATCAGAGACAAGTGCCTTCCCATCCCCCAAGGACGGGAAGAAAAAAAGCAGGTAGCAATACTGCAGTGGAAGTGAGCAACGAAAAGATGAAAATAAGGAATTATGTGTACCTCTGATAAAACTCCTTGTGAAAAGCAACTAAAAAAAAAAAAGTATTTCAATTACTAAGTTTCAAATAAATGGTGAATGTCATTTATTTTGGAAATTTTGATTAAATATTTGAAGTGAAATGGTTTTCCACAATTTGCATTTTCTGAATGTGTTTTTCTCTCAGCAGGTAAAACTCGAAATTGCAGGCTAACACTGGTTATCTGTCTCTTTCAAAGTCAGTTGCTCCTTCCACTATCATGTGTCCGCCCATTAAATTTGCAATCATGGCAAAGGGGCGTTCTGGTCGCGCAAATCCCATTGTTGGAGATGTCGCTAGCCAACAAGATGGCGGCTGACAATTAACTCTCCTTTCAGAGCCTACGGTCGACTCGTGAGTTAAACAAAGCCTCTTCCAGCCAAAGGGACGGAACACCACATAATCCAACATCTGAACATGTCATTTCTCCCCAATTTATTCTTCAAAGTGCCAAGCCCTCCCGCCACCTGGGTCCCTGCAACAAAGCGGCCATTTGTTTCCAGGCCACATTCTGAAAGCCATTAGCCGCGCGTGGTCTGTGCGCGCTCATTATATCCCGCTCAGCCGGATAGCGCCTGACAAATGAAGCGCCGGGGTCCTCCAAGTGCAATTGAGACTATGCTCCCTTGGGTAGGTGGATGGGCACGACGAAGGAACGAAAAGGAGGCCCTTGTCGCGAAGGGGGAGGGGGGGCAGAATTGTTCGTATTCCATAAATATGACAGCAGGGCCCACTGAAACGTGCCGCTCAGTCAACTGATGGCTCAAAGCAGTAATGGACCGCTTTGCACTACGCTGCACATTCAGGGCCGTATTCAGTCTTTGGCGGACAGGATACTCCGTCACAAATTTGTGGATCTCCCGTCCGCTGTATTACAAGTGCATTATAGCCAATCGCACGTGCAATGTGGGGGATATCCGCCATGTTTTGACACAGTATCCCATCTGCCAAGCTATAAGCAAGGCCCTCGCTTGTGTAGAGTGTTGCACGTAAGTTTTGGATCTCTTCAGGAAGGAGAGTACACAAAGGATTGATAAAAAAAAAAAGGCAAGCGAGGTCAATGGTGTCGGATCGGATACGTTATGATTTTCTACGATGAAACAACTCTAGTCGTACGGCAGTTGCATTGGAATGAGCGTCTGAACAGTTCCATTTTCATGAGTTTACTGAAAAGCGAGGGGTTGGGTTTGTGGGGCTGAGGGTATTCCGCATTCTTGGGGGCTCCACGCCCAGGAATCTTGCTCCATGACTGGTGAGTAGATGGTTAGTTTTAGGGTATAGCCTGAGAGTAGGCTCTGCTGGTGTTTGAGGCAGGACACCAACCTGGAACCAATGTCCTCCCTTTTTCCAATCGTACAGAGCTCTTGGTATGTAAATTTACAAGCTTTGGGTAGAGATTTATTTTACTGAAGGTTTGTTTGGCATCTCTCTAAGACAATAACTTCACCCCCACTCCTCAAAGACACAGGAGAGACAGTGAGCCCCAACAGTGGCCAGAGAGTCGGGTGTTTGCGTCCAGCCAGACCACCGGCCTCCACCTTGGAGTTGTGTTAGGGGCTGTGCAGAGAGACACTGTGCAAATGTTTTAAGCCTTGCTACAGTTGCTTGAAAATCGGACCTTTGCAACAATGTGTCTTGCAAAAGGTAAACTTGCAGAAAAAGCATATTTATCATTCTGGCAGGAAAAAAACATTTTGCAAAAGGTAAATCTGCCAAGAAAACTCTATATATATTGTCCAACGTTCGATCAGAATGTAAAATTATCTTGCAAAGCTGTGAAAATTATTTTGCAATATGCAGAACAGACGAAACCAACCCAAGAAACGTCAGAAACTTTGTGAATGCGACAATTAGGAACTCTGCACAAATTTATAAGTGAAAAAAAATATTTGCACACCTCTACTGATGATGAGCTCAAACCAACAAATAAGTGTCTGGCACAGGGTTTAACTCATTTAAACTGCTTCCTGGACGGCTGAGGCAACCTCATCCCTTTGACAATGGACATCATGGTGCCGCAACCTTATTTCGGCATGAGACAGAAAGGGTCTGAGTCGCCCCATGGTGACCAGTGAATGGCTGATGAGAAACCTTTTGATTTTAAAGGTGCACACTTTATATTGTTGTTGAGGCAAAAGGAGAGAGGTACCCAAGATCACACAGCGAGCCTTATTTACTAAAGGATTTTGTAGGAAGATTTAGATTTCAAAGGTGCACAATTTTTATATTAATGTTGGGGCAAGAGTAGAGAGGTGTCCAAGATCACACAGTGAGTCTTATTTACCAAAGGATTTTGTAGTTGCAAAGCCTGCGATTCCCTAAACCACATCAACGGCACCTTGGGATACACAAATGGCTTTGCTATTAGCAAACTACGCCCTGTTACCCATTAAGATAAGTTTGGGACGTGAAATGGTGTGTGGTGTAACTACAGTGACATCTGAACACATAATGAGTCATGTGGAACTCGTCTGCCTTCGCCTGCTTGATGGAAACCGGATCTGAGAAGGACATCTGGGTCTGGACTCAGAGTTAAAAAGCTAAACTAAACCCTGTAAACATCTAGACCCAAAAGGTATTCTGGGGCTTGTAGGCAAGCCAAGGAGATTGAATACTGACCCCTGCTCACACACACATACACCGGGTGCAATTAAACAGAACAAGTGTAGGCAGATTACAGGTGTGCGCTTTTGTGGCCTATGGCTCAAGCCGTAAAAGGAGAGTATTTCCATAGCCAGTGGTTTTCCCTAAAATCAGTCATCGAAGCAGCCCTCCAGGGCCTATGGTGGACACCTCAGCTGCATAAACAGGCATACATCTTTCCTGTGTGTAGATTTAGGCATGTTGAGAATTCACAAATTTTACTCGACTCCTCCATCAGCCGCTGGTTTCCAGGTGTTCTGCCGGAAACTGTGAATCCGCAACTTTGCTGACGTAGGGGCTTTTCGGCATGCCACCATACTTGTTCAATTTTAATTCTTTTCACCCAGGATAAATATTTGTATATTTAAAGGTAGGTTTGTAATCTGTATCCTTAAACTTGGGGTTGGGGGGGGGTGGGTGGTTGGGGGGCTCAAACCGTCCAGGGAAACCATGCAATAAAATGCCCACTTCCATCCACCCTAGAAAGATTTACTCATGCAGTGATGTGTATGTGAATGGACTACATATGCTAGGCCCCCTTTGTGAATTGCTCGAACTAGTCAAACGAGCCCTTGGTGCACGGAAGTTGAACTTGCACAGATGGCTTTGTGAATTGGTGCCCAGTGAAGGTGCACTGAGCATGTCTATGGAGCCAGCGGTTAACCTGAACATCTGGCATGGAGCGGGCCCCCCTGAACCGACGTAGGGCTGAAACCCATCCTCTCTCACACCCGCTGTCCCTTCCTGTGCATAGACATGGACGGGGCGGAGACCCTCACAGGCCACCATAGATTATCACACAAACAGGTCAGTTCCCAAAAGGAGAAAGGCCTCATTAACACACTGGTTTTTATTCTCCCGCTGAAACAACTGTAATTAATTATAATCGAGGAAGCCAGGCCCGACAGCCAGAGAGGCTTGGATTGGGGGATAATTACATACATCAGACAATTGGGCGGTGGGGGCGGAAGTCTGCCACCAGGGCTCGCGAGGTCCTCATATGATGGTCAGTTTGACTTGCAGATGGCAATGTCCCCCCGTGGTGAAGTGGTGACCCCTTGACCTGACCTGCAGTTAACCGGAAGTGGAGGAAGGGGCAATTTCTCCTAAAGAAGCCATCTTAGAGTTCACCAATAAAAACTCTCGCATTTGCTTGCGGTTGAAAAGTAGTTTTATGTGAACGCCAGAGGCCGGCTGGTGTCCTGTATTTATGGATGGGATTTTGTAGTTTATTGGCCATGAACTAGGCCAGGGAGCTTTACATGAAAGACTGCGTCAGTGAACCTTAACATTTAAATATGAAAATATATGAAGCGAGCATATATAACTGCAGAGATTCCTCCCAGGTGGGTGGGTCTTGGGGTGGCGGAGGAATGTCTCAAACCACTCACCCTCTGTCGGAAATGGCCCCCAAACAGGGCTTCCTCAATCGTGGCACTCTGCGTCTGCAGTGTTTTCCGCATAGTTCTGTTTTTGCCACACTTGCCGCAGTATTCATATTCTCCAGAGTAATTTGCAGTTTGTGAAAAAGTGATTGTCTCTAGCTAGAACGTATCAAAAGTTAGCAAAAACACTGCCGCACAATAGTGAGCCCTTTGCATAAGTTATGAAGTCAGCATCCAGGTGCTGTTTGCCGCATATATTTGTTAAGCAGATACCGAGGTGAAACCTTTGCACAGATGTTAACATAAGACAAAATAGTGATGCAATACTGCCACAAAATGTGCTGCGTTCTGCGCCATAATTTGCCCTTTCTTACAGCAGAAAATCTCCAATTTTGTTGCATAATTTGATCCTCCCTTGCCGCATAATTCCCCAATGTACTGCCACTAGGCAGCAGAGGAACAAAAAGCAGACATAAGATAAAACAGTTATTAAGATAATAAACACATAAATCAAAACTAAAAGACTATGTTTTGTAATATTTATTTTATGGACGCTCTGAATGTATAGCTGTTTAAAGGAGTGACACTGAGTGGAACATTCAAAAACCCAACCTGTCAATCAGGAAATATTTCCCTTTGTGACTCAGACCGCATACATATATCGAATCCTCACGTTAAGTTGGGGGCTCACACCCGGCTGGCCGGGGTCCGAGGTCCGGCCGGCTCACGGGGCAGGAAGCTGAGACGCCCACGCGTCAGACACTGGTCATGCGCGTGGCCCGGCCGGCCTGGCACTGCCCTGGTGAAGTCCGCCAGGCCAGCTCGCGCTGGTGCTGACACATGTGCCCACACTCAGAACAGATGCCACCCTTTAATTGACAGCAAACGGGCTTCGCCTTTGCAAACTGCAAAATAATGCGAGAGGCTCCATTAATTGGACAATGACGGATCATAAAAAGTCCCCTCTCAGATTTCATCCACTAATTAGCAGAGACGGCTCCGTGTCTGGCTGGTGACTCTCTCAGCAGGAAGGGTCTTCAGAACAAAGCGCGCGCGAGGCGCAGTGACATGAAGTCACCACCAGCTCGTGACGGGTCAAGCGAGCCTTTGCACAAAAGCAATTAGGTGCACGTCCACAATTTGATACACAGATGGAAGTGTGCAACTCTGCCTGCCGGGGCCCCCAGCCACCTGTGGCCTAGCCTGAGAGGGAGGGGCGTGAAAATGGCAAAACATTTTTGGTTTGCAAAGTTTAGTCAAATTTGGCAAAAATGTCTTGAAACTGTGAAATGTATTCAAATTCACTTACCACTAAATCCTCAAAACGTTCGAAAGACAAGGGTAAACTCAACACAAGGCAATGTCAACACACCCTAAACAAACCACGAATGTGTGTAGAGAAACACAAAGTAGAACATTAAATGATACACACTTGGGAACAGCAACATGGCCAACTCCAGCTAATGGCGAACTGACCTGTGGTGTGAAGACAGAGAAAGCAGAAACCGCTGGCTGCACATCTGGGCTTTGTGAGCCTAACAATAGAACCAACACCAATCAGGGAATAAAGAGAGTCTAGGAAAATAGTAAGATGTGATTATGTTTCCAGCACAAACCGCTTAGCAGTAATACACCCAACCTAAAGTAAGCATCATGTCTGGACAGGAGTGCGACCCCTGCCCCCACCTCCACTTCCTTGCTGGCACGAGGGGCACCTGCTCCCAGCCACAAGGGGTCGCTCTTCTGCTACTGTCCTGCTGCCTGAAACCAGGAAGATTGAGGAAAAACAGACACCTCATTACCAGCTTGAATCAGTAGCTACAAAGTGTGTAATCAGAGAGCCTTCCAAAGAAAGGATGTTATTACCAGGGTTAAATGGCAGGTTATACTCCAAGCTACAGATGTCAGGGAGAAAATAATGCTGGTGTGTTGCTCGAACAAGGGGTAAGAGGGCTGAAGTTTGCCCAGACGCTCGGAGGCCTCCTGACCACACCCAGTGTGGTCAACACCAGTACTAATGTGCATCAATTCTTCATGGGGAAAAAATCCGGATCCTGCCTACGCCTTTTCTTTGCGCTGAATAGAGATTATTGCGCCCACTTCCACTCCAGAGCGGTGTGCATAGCCGCCATTACTGAACCGCAGAGAGTCGCTTTCAACTCTCTATGGTCTCGTTGGGCGGCGATGCTCAGCGCCCCTCTTACCCATTATCCCTCAGTCTTCAACAAAGGCGCGAGCTCTTTGCACATGATGGCGCCATTGTCTCTGAAGGACGAGATTAAGCTGCCTTCCTTGCGCTTCCTTTTACTCACCGACAGGGAGCCCGGCCCAATTAGAACAGCGCCATTAACCTGCGCCGGGATTGGTGGCCTTCGGTGCGTGGGTATTCTAATAAGGTAATTACCGCCCTAATCCACATCCTTCCAAAGGAATACATTACACCGCCTGCTATCCTTCCCTTTCAGAAGGGTCCCTTTTAGGGGATAAATATTTTAAAGTGCTCATTACCATATTCAGTAAAAGGAACAATTAGCAGAGCTTGGTCTCCGGGGAGGATGCCACAATCGCTTTCCGCAGATGATTTTTCTTGTACCACCGCTTTATGGCATGATTTGCTCCATCCCGCCTGCGGTGCCGGCGACCTCTGGGGTGGGCGGTCCTAAGGACATAAACGAATGCCAGCAGTTATTGGAAATGCATGGAATTCACAACAAGAGCGGCGAAAGCTTCAACTTTAGGTCTGGCTATTCAGAGGCAGACTGCTCTTGCGGAAGATCTTTTGCAGGTAAAAATAATGGTAGACAGCATGTTGTCCAACCAAGATGGCACCTGTCCAGCTCCATTCTCCCCGTTGGATACGCGACCATTTAGTATCTTGACACTGAGTTCACAGTGCGCTGTAGTTGGCCTGGCCACGAAGAAACTAGGAATTCGCAGAAACCGCAGTTTAATTCAAAGTTCCAAGATGATAGTTATGAAAAATAATCTATAAGAGACAGGAAGTGTCAGTGCTGGAAGAAAGAGGCATCAGGTGGAATCAAGACTAGGCAGCCTCAGTGTTCATGAGATAAAGAAATAGGAAGTGTAGGAGGTGGAAGAAAGAGGCATGAGATGGAATCAAGACCAGGCAGCGTTGGTATTCATGAGATAAAGAGACAGGAAGTGTAATACGGTGGACGAAAGAGGCATGAGGTGGAATCAAGACTAGACAGCGACTAAGGCAGATGGAATTGTTTGACATGAGTGATAGGGTAGAAAGGTTAAAGTGTATTTGCTATATCTGACAGCAGACTTGTCAATGTCTTGAGGGTGAGTCGCTGAGCCGCGTACATAAGTGACATGCATAATCTCCCCAGGAGGGCTGGGCACCTCCAGAAGCAAGGCCCTTCCACTTGGAGGTGGGCGCCAAGGAGCACGCTTGGAGGTGGGCGTCAACGGGCACGCTTGGAGGTGGGCGCCAAGGGGTATGCTTGGAGGTGGGCGCCAAGGGGCTCGCTTGGAGGTGGGCGCCAAGGGGCTCGCTTGGAGGTGGGCGCCAAGGGGCTCGCTTGGAGGTGGGCGTCAAGGGGCACGCTTGGAGGTGGGCGCCAAGGGGCACGCTTGGAGGTGGGCGCCAAGGAGCACGCTTGGAGGTGGGTGCCAAGGGGCATGCTTGGAGGTGGGTGCCAAGGAGCACGCTTGGAGGTGGGTGCCAAGGGGCATGCTTGGAGGTGGGTGTCAAAGGTCACGCTTGGAGGTGGGCGCCAAGGGGCACGCTTGGAGGTGGGCGCCAAGGGGCACGCTTGGAGGTGGGTGCCAAAGGGCACGTGTTGGCGTGAAGGGGCACGCTTGGACTTGGTCACCAAGGGGCATGCTTGGAGGGGGGATGTTAAATGGTAGCGGCAGTTTCAGTCGATAATCTTTCAAGTATTTGCCCGGCGGTAATCGCCTCTCATACCACTCGATAATTTACCAATAAAAGAGGCAGGCGCCGGAGACTGGAAGGCAGGAAACAAAGTTTTATTCCGTCGGAGCAGAACACATCAGATCAGACAGCAAGGTATCGTCACGAGGTGCTCTAACTGCATCTCTGAGACCTGGTCTCTTATACACTGGTTTATTGCTTTATTACACATAGTATATTCTTGAGATTCCCTTGATGCCCGAAAGAACATCCCCTGAAGCCCCGGCTCAGATCCGATCCCACACATAGATACAGTAGAAGTTCCCACCCTACCCGCAGTGGGAGATGGCTATCGCGCAGCAGGGAATTCCGCTAATTCCCGGGGGTGTGTGCAGCCGGCCGGGTCTCAGAGGGTAGGGGCTTTGATCTACTGTAATCCCTTTGATGTGGGGTGTTTCCCTTACAGTAGGGGCAATAAACTGCATCCGCAGGGCTAGGTGATGGCCTGGGACTAGTTCAGACAATGGGGCGCAGAGGAAGGGGGTTATCAAAGGAGAGGCATGACCATGTATGGGTTGTCGGTCGGAAGTGGTTCCGTAGCAGGGTCGCGCAGAAGGAGAGGGTTTATGGCCTGTATGAGAGAGCGGGGGTGGCCAGCGCGCGGGGGATGCTTGCAGCGCCAGGGGAAAGCGCTGGCGGTCGAGAGTGAGCGGGGAGAGAGTGGGGTGCCTAAAATGGCAGCCGTGCGTTCGCTTGTGCGTGGTGCTGGGGAGGGGCAAGATGGCGCAGATAATGTTCAGTTTGCGAGCTAAATTTCCACAGTCCTCCCTTTTAACATATCTCGCCAGCTTGTCCGGCCAATATTCGCCTTTGTTAGCCTTTCAGTTACAGTATCGTCAATGTTCGTCACACATTTTAAAGATACAGAGTCGTTTTAGGGTAGGCAGGAGTAATCTGACACATTTGTACATTGTCTCATACAGTTTGATAAAGTAGGCGAGGAGGAAGTACATTCAAAGTTGCAGTATAGTTGTGTACATGGCTGGTGTTGTATGAATGTTACTATACAAAGTTACATTTTCTTAACTTCTCAGTGTACAGTCGGAAGTGATTGATGCAACATCATGAAAACTTGATAAGAAGATAGTTAATATAATAAGGTGGTTGGGAGAGGATTTTCAACTTTGACATGGGTTCTTCTTTCCAGTGTCCTTGTTTTATAAAGAGCTGTCACTGGTAAGCTCTCATTGTTGTTCTTCTTTCGTTGGCACTGTTGAGCACCGGCGGTGGAACTAAGGTCCAGCTCAAATCCGATTTCTTCACGTGGCAGGGTGTGACCACTCACTGTTCTTTGATCACAGTCCTGTTCCTTAACACAGTTCACCACAGGTACTTTTGAGACAGGGTGCCGGCCTTTTGTTCCTCGGTAGTAGGTCAAAGTCATAGTCCAAATGAAAGAGGAAGAGAGAATGGGGTGGCATGGGATCGGATCAAAAATGCGGACCAAGGAGAGCAGAATCTTTTCAGCACTGGGCCCATCAATCGGGCCCGACGGGTTAAGACTTCAGGCACGCTGGTCAGTGAGCAGGGGCCTCGATGTAGCCCTTCGCGCTCATCGTTCTGATAATGGTGCCTCGTCTCACACTCTTGTTGCTTCGTCGCTTCCCCCTTGGTCGATGTCATAGATGTTTTATGATCCGCAGCCAGACTGTGCGTCACATCCGACCCCTCTCTTCCGATGGCTGCAGGTTATCCTTGAATAGGTTATAAGAAACGAAAGTCTTAGAGATCTTGGCAGGGAAGACATTTACATACTTCATTCTCTCTCCCAACCACTGAGTAGTTGCGGAAATGCTCTTATCTGTTACTACATGATTGGTGCCTATTAACTCTGATGTTAATGTGCGTGTTACTAATCTATTAATTACTGCTGTGGTGCAGGGTTCTGTGGGTGTCCCTGTCCATCGTCTGGCCTTCTAGGTGTCGGTTCCTGCGCCTTATAATACAAGGTTTGGTAGTACCCGTAAGTGCGAGGTGCTACTGTCATGCGTTCATGAGTATCCTTTTCATACAGTAGGTGACCCTTTATTAGCTTAAAACAGGGCCATCAGTTGTTTCGTTCGGGATACTCTGAGACGGCTTAGTATAGGGCTGGAGTTATTTCTGGGAGAACAGGGTGCTTTAGACATTCTATTTCGGGCTAATTGGTCAGGAGTGATTCTGGGTGGTGGAGATGGTGTCCTTTAAGAACAAAAACCACTGACATATAGTCCCCGTGTCGAGGGTCAAATTGGGAGACATCAGTCGTCTTACCTGTCCTTTCTTTCTCAGCCGATTAGGCTTAACGTTTGCAGAAAGGAGAGGTAGTAATCGTGGTAAAGTATGGTCGTTTTTGTTTCTGTCAATTTTGTTCGAACAACACCGTGTTCGGGCCAATTATACACTTACCAAAGAGGTGTATGTCGTTAATTTATTCAAGAAGAAGGAGGACAAGAAAGAGCCTTTTGCGAGGGAGGGGGAGAGAGAGAGAGAGAGAGAGAGAGAGAGAGAGAGAGACGTGTGCAGAGAGAGAGAGAGAGAGAGAGAGAGAGAGAGAGAGAGAGAGAGAGAGAGAGAGAGAGAGAGAGAGAGAGAGAGAGAGAGAGACGTGTGCATCAAGTAGGCTACTTTGGCGTACATACGACACAAAACAAGAGAGAGAGAGAGAGATGGGTAAGATAATAGGCCACTTGGTGCACACACAACATGGAGTAGCATGGGTCTGTTCCATATAAGAAAACACAAGCGGGGAAAAGACATAAATTCGGTGACCACGTACACACAAATGCCAGATAGGGTGTGACAGTACATGCATCAAGACGGAGACTCAGGGCTGCGTCGAGCACGGGGACTTCTCCTTTCCTGTCCTCTATTCCTATGTATGCTGCGTACCTTTAGCATTTTGTAGTTTATCTTATGGGTTGTCTGACCCTTTATTCTTCCTCCCTTTGATCGGTGGACGAGCACCTCAATCATACGATGACGCTCTCTTCAAGTGACCCGAACATGAAATGCATACACATTCATATCGTATAATCGTAGTACACACGCACAATCATATCATACAGTTTTTCATGTTCCCAATGGTGGTCTGTAATTTTACGCACTATCTCACAACGTTTGTCTATGTTTTCCCTGATATTGAACTTGGTTCGGTCCATGTCCACTCCACTCTTCAGTCGGAACTTCGTCGTGACCTATAGAGGGGAAAATAAGAGGGGAGGGGAGGGGAGGTGCAGTATTCAAAATACCCCAGCGCGCGCAGACACGAAAGGTTCTACCTACCATGTACCAGGCTAGCCGCAGGGTTGGGTAATACCACGGACCCATTATTCTTTAGTTTGAGGCAAAGATGCTCTAGTTCATTCATCTCCTAAATTCGCGTTCCCTGGTCGTGCATGTATTTCTCAATTGGTCGTGTATTATGGTGCAGGATACCATACCTTGCATGCGACATATACCTTAAGTTATAGTTCATTATTGATTTGACAATTCTTGGAAAAAGGGCAGGCGTGATGGGTACAAATTCCGTTAAACAAAAAGATTTTTAGGCAAATTGTGTCTGTGTTATCTGTATGCTTTCGCTTAGGAGTAACAATCATTTATTTAAAAGAAAAAAACTTTCAACAACCCAGATGATTAGTCATGACACTGATTTCGTAATTCCCTTTTAAGAAGCCCTTTATTTAAAACAATGTCAGTATGGAAGTACGGGCCTACAGCCGCCATAGACCGGCCACGGTGTGAGAGGCGTCGAGCAACATGAGCAACACTGGATTAACATAAAAATCGGTCCCCCCCCCCTTTTTTTTTCCCACCATCATGTGTGTAAGCATCGCATATATATATATATATATCTCTCTTTTTTAACACAAATGTCACGTGACTGGAACGCCACAAGGAGTTGTAGGCCACTCCTACATCAGCGCCATCTTAGGGCGGGGTCGGGTCAGTGCACAGTCTAAGTCTTTCCATGAATTAGCAGTTGAACCAGAATTCCTTTCGGCAGTTCGAGAACTTTCGTTAGCGTCAACTTTGCGTCAGCATGAGGTCACTGCAACCTTGTAGCAATGCCACGGTTTGTTCTTAGGGCGGGGCAGCAGGCGGGTTCTTCCGCCGACGCTTTACTGTCTCACTGTATCAAGCGGAGGCAAGGTGGCTGCCGCCCGGGGGCAAAAAGAGCAATGGTGGTGGTTTTGTCCTTACCGGAAGTCCGCAGGAGTCGAACGTCAAATGACTCCAACCAATTCTGCAAGGCTGAGGGGAGCGTTCTGTCAAGGGTGGGGCCCATGCCCTAGCAAACAAGCTTTCGAGTCCAGAATTGTCTCACGGTGGGCCAGGCCTGGAACCGGAGGGGTCAACCGCCGGAGTTCAAGGGCAGCAGTAGCAGCAGCTCTTCGGTACAGTCACCGGAGAGGAGCCAGCAGCAGTAACAGCAGCAGTTCGGGTGGTGCTGCCACCGGGGTGATTCCAGTAGCAGTGACGACAGCAGTTTGGATGGTATCACCACCGGGGTGGGTCCCCGATTACCTTGCTGCGGGGGCCCACTCCTCACGTCGGGCGCTAGCGGCAGTCCTGGTGAACCCGGTGCTTGGGTGGTTGCCTGGCGGCCGCGTGCAGGGGTGCCGGCTCAGCCGAACGGCGAATGAAGTGGCAGGGCGCAACTCAGCTGGCCGACGTGTGAAAGGTGTGGTTTGGGGTGCCCTCATCTGCTGGCGAGCCTCCACCTGGGGAGGTGGGGGAGGTCCGTTCGCGTCGCCTCCCCCCGCCAGGGCACCCTCCGTTATTGAAGGAAGAAGTGACTGGGAAGATCCGCACAGCGTGCCAGGGTGAAATTCAGCAGGCCGATGAAAAAGATGGCTGGGTGCAGCTTAGCTGGCCGGTGAGTGAAAGACGGTTGGGTGCAGCTTAGCTGGTCGGCGAATTAAAGACGGTTGGGTGCAGCTAAGCTGGCCGGAGAGTTAAAGACGGTTGGGGTGCCCGGCGAGCCTCCACCTGGGGAGGTGGGGGAGGCCCGTCCGCGTCGCTTCCCCCCGCCAGGGCACCAGCCCTCATTAAAGAAAGAAGAAGAGAAAGCGGAAAGGGCCGCACAGCATGGCGGGCTCCGCCTTGGTGTTGCCAGAACTTCGGCGCTTCGTATAGCCTCCGGCCTATTCGCACAATCGCTCGCCACTGATGTCAATGGATTTTTGCATGGCTTTTATAGCCCAAAGTCAACTAAGAGGGACCGCCCAAAACAGGCCAATGTTGCAATTTCGAGGAAGGAGAGGCGAGGACGGTGTCACGTGGACGTTAAGGCTTTGGGATGGAGGTTGCAGCAGACTGTCATGTAAATAGTTGTTTTAAAACGTGTTTTAACCTGTTTACCCTGTTGGTGTGTTTGTTATATCCTATAAGTTATTAAAATGTTATAACTACATTACTTCGTTGGAGTGTTTGTACATATTTGTAGTTTGATGACGAGCACAAGGAGGTTACTGTGCAATCGGAAAATTAACATAGCCCAATTGTGCGCGATCTAGCCCTAGTTTGGTGACGTCGATGGTGGGTGTCAGCAGGCTTCCGTTTGTGCGGGATTTTGTCATGCTTATTGGGCGGGGTGGGCAGTAGGGCAGACATGTTTAGGTAGCGAGAGTAATGGAGTCGGGCTACCTCGCGGTCGTCTCGACCGTGAGCTTGACTCGTTCCCTTGGTTTCATATGTCCCACAAAGGGCTAACTCCTAGCGTTATTTTAGTTTTTGTAAGGTCAAAAAGGATCCTACCAGTGCCTTTACTATCTTGTCGATTCCTGTTCGTTCATCCTTAGTTAATCGATTCATTCTGGTGGACTCTTTCTTTCCTATCTCATGGTCGTCTAGCGTTGTAGTCGACGTTGGGTTCGGCACAAGAGGCTCAGCCGGCGCGGAGGCCGTGAGGGCCGAGGCCCTTGTACTGCTTTCGCTCGTGTTCGGGGGTTGTGGGTGTTGTACTATTGATTGGGAGGGTGCATACGGAGGGGGCATGTAAATGATCGGAGGACCTAACAGTAACTCGTCATTCGTTCGCTGCTTGGAGGACAACTCAGGGTAGAGCAAAGAAGGGGTCCTAACAGCGTACTGGCCTGAGGTTTCGGGCTCCTGTCTTAGTTTAGTTTCCCTTCTCTCCTTTATGTCTTCTTCTAACTTTTTAGCGGCAAGGTGAGCTGCCTTTCGTAATTCCTTTTCTGCTTTTAGTTCTTCCCTCTTTTTCCGTTGTGTCGCTTCTTTGCGCCACATGCCAATACTGTCAAGCATAGTAGGCGTCGTCTTATTGTTACGCAGAGCTACTTCTAGCGCTTCTATCTGGCGGTCGTCGAAGGATCCCATCAGTGGCCACTGACTTTCGGGGTCCTTCTTGGTATATTTATGCCACAGCTTGCTATAAGCTACGGCGACTAGTCCATATTTAGTGAACATGTCCTTATTAGGGGTGCCTTCCAGTGGAGCCGGGTGGTTCACCTCTAATAAGCGGTCCGGGCAGAACCAACTACCAATCAGTGGGGAGAAGATAGGCATGACGGGTTTCAACGGGGACAAAAGTCAGCACTACCTATCTTTTCACTGCTTGCAAAGACTAGACAGAATATCTCTATTCCTCGTTATTTGTAAGCAGAGAATACCTCCAAAGAACCAATATCGAACAACTGGTGTTCGGACAATCAATCAATCAATCAATGGGGAGATAAAGATAGGCACGACGGGTTTCAACGGGGACAAAAGTCTGCGTTACCTACCCTTCACTATTTGCAAAGACTAGACAGAATATTCCTATTCTACGTTATTTGCAAACAGAGAATATCTCAAAAAGCACTATTCTTCAAAACAATCAATGTTCGGACAATCAATCAATGGGGAGATAAAGATAGGCACGACGGGTTTCAACGGGGACAAAAGTCTGCGTTACCTACCCTTCACTATCTGCAAAGGGAGAGAGAGAGAGAGTATTTCTACTCCTCCCCGTTTGTAGACAGCGAATATCTCAAAGAGAACAATCAATGAGCAATACTAGTATTCAAACAATCAACCAATTATTTCGCACTTTTGTCGTATTTCACGACCTTACCCGGACCGCGTGGACAGTTTCTCGTCTTCCGCCTCCAGCGCCCGATCGTCCTCTATTCTCCGTATTTGCCGCGGCACTCCTGATGGTTCCCAGTCAGGACCGTAGATCACTCGAGAGAGGTCTGCTCGGAACCAGTGAAGTTCGGATGATCGGCTGCCAGACGAGGGTCTATTGGGCAGGAGCTCTCCCGATCGTTGCAGTCGTTCACTCTGTCGTCGGGACCTCTCCCACTGGATCCACGTGTCGCTGATGGGCCCCACGTTTGGGACGCCAATTGTTAAATGGTAGCGGCAGTTTCAGTCGATAATCTTTCAAGTATTTGCCCGGCGGTAATCGCCTCTCATACCACTCGATAATTTACCAATAAAAGAGGCAGGCGCCGGAGACTGGAAGGCAGGAAACAAAGTTTTATTCCGTCGGAGCAGAACACATCAGATCAGACAGCAAGGTATCGTCACGAGGTGCTCTAACTGCATCTCTGAGACCTGGTCTCTTATACACTGGTTTATTGCTTTATTACACATAGTATATTCTTGAGATTCCCTTGATGCCCGAAAGAACATCCCCTGAAGCCCCGGCTCAGATCCGATCCCACACATAGATACAGTAGAAGTTCCCACCCTACCCGCAGTGGGAGATGGCTATCGCGCAGCAGGGAATTCCGCTAATTCCCGGGGGTGTGTGCAGCCGGCCGGGTCTCAGAGGGTAGGGGCTTTGATCTACTGTAATCCCTTTGATGTGGGGTGTTTCCCTTACAGTAGGGGCAATAAACTGCATCCGCAGGGCTAGGTGATGGCCTGGGACTAGTTCAGACAATGGGGCGCAGAGGAAGGGGGTTATCAAAGGAGAGGCATGACCATGTATGGGTTGTCGGTCGGAAGTGGTTCCGTAGCAGGGTCGCGCAGAAGGAGAGGGTTTATGGCCTGTATGAGAGAGCGGGGGTGGCCAGCGCGCGGGGGATGCTTGCAGCGCCAGGGGAAAGCGCTGGCGGTCGAGAGTGAGCGGGGAGAGAGTGGGGTGCCTAAAATGGCAGCCGTGCGTTCGCTTGTGCGTGGTGCTGGGGAGGGGCAAGATGGCGCAGATAATGTTCAGTTTGCGAGCTAAATTTCCACAGGGAGGCAAGGGAAACATTTGGCAGGGTTGGGTGGAGCACAGGTAAAAGGCACCTGAGAAGCAGGGCTCATGATTTCTTTTCAACATACACCGATTAAAGTGTGGTTTCTGTTCTGAGGGCTAATGCTCAGACAATGAAGAATGATGCACGTTCCTAAACTGGTTTGTAATACGCCCAAAGCATAAAAAAAAAAAATCTTGGCACCTTGAAGATACTTTGGGTGTTGCGCAAGATTCTTAAGTTATTGCAGGCAAATCAGTGGCAAAGATGGAGACTGCATCTGCACCGCGATGGCCTGACGCAGGCCCAGCATCCAGGACCGACACGTAGCGGATTTGAGCAAGAGCAATAAACGTACACATGAACAGACCATTGGCTTTATGAGGAATAGTGATGATGGTAAGGATTGTTTGAGGTCTCCGAGGAGTCTGCGATTGCTTTTCTGTTTTATTTTTTATTTTACACTGTATTTTATAAACATGTTATTTTATAAAAATTGCAAGATCTGCTTTAAAGGCATGGTGCAACCTTTAGGCTATGTTTAAGATTTAAATTGAACACCATTTTAATCACATCCAATAAAAGAATTGAATATCAAGTAGAAAAAAAGGCAATTTCCAAACAATGCCCCTGGCTCCTAGTCTGATTTCTCCAACAACAAAAAGATGATATTCAATATTTTACTGTTGGAGGAGAGGCCCTCACAGACACAAATTAACGGCGTCTGAGTCAAATGTTTAATAGAAAATAAGGACTTATCGAGGGTCCATCACCTGCGGCCGGACAGTCCAGCAGATCCTTCCTGAAAGGAATCTGAGAACAAAAACTACTGGCCTCTGTTTGCTGACCAGGGCTCTGCCATCACTCCCATGCCAATGGTGCCAGATTCACTGCTTATATTACCAGCCTTTCACCATCTCTTGAGGTACATTCAGCAAGCGCCTGGTATTTCTTTGCTCTAGAATTGGCCCTAACAGCACTGAACAGATTTATGTCGCTAGAATGACAAGCTTCAGAAGCGAAAACATCATCTTTTCGGTTAAGCTAGATTGAAGCAGACTCCTCGTGCCCAGGACTCCAGACGGGTACCAGTCGCATCTCCTTAAATTCTCATGGGTGCTTGTTTCGCTCTATTTCAGCTAGCCCCGGCTGCTGGATACATCCTGGCCAGCTCTGAACTTGGTTGGATTTCACTGCCCTTCAAGTACCAAGGTGTGAAAAGTTAGCCTCCTTGGAGACATCAATTTCTACGTAAGCCACTAAGGTCACCAGTCGTGGCTGCCTTCAGCTGGTGACAAACAGGTTCCCTCCTGACACATTCTACTGGACACATTTCAGTCATGAAGCATGAGACCAGGAGGTTCAAGGTCATGCAGAGGTCATTCAATCACAGAGGAGAGTGAGGCTTTGTCAGGCACTCCAGGACCGTACCGCCTGGTGTGGAGAAAAGGCAGAAGAAACCACTTACCAGTCATACGGGAAAGCACCCCTAGGACACATGCCCATCTGAAACCAAATCTTGAGCTGGCGCCTAGAATGGTCACTCAAGGCACAGAGGTTGATCTGGGGGAGAGCCAAGCAAGACACCCCTAGTCCTGCTTTGGTGTGTACGGCTCCTGGCCAACTCTTCTGTGCCCTACCACCTCATGAGGCACCTTCTCTGTGCCTCTCCCAGTCTTCGAATCCTTAGAGGTTGGCCAACACCGCCTGTTGAACCCTGATGATGGTGGAAGTGTTGACTTATCTCAAGGTCCTATCTGCCCTCCCCCCGCTAGGGGGCGTAAACGCAGTCAGGTGGCCTTTCTCTCTCTCTCTCTCTTCCCGGTGAGGCTATTACAAATCAGTCATGTGATATTAAAGCCATAACAGACTTTTGCCTCAACCGAAAACCTAAACAGTATTGTGAGCGCGCTCTGTCACACTTGTAACGGAATGAGTGAATACATGAATGAATGAAACCCTACTTCAAGAGCAGGCAGCACCTGCAGAAGGTTTCAGGCACAGACAAGGAAAGGATTAACTTATACTAGGACTAATGCGCTCAACAGTCAAGCCTTTATAGATTTCCGAAAAGCGAAGTGATTGCGTAGACGGCGTACCAAAAATGGAAGAGTTACGTTCCTTAGCAGTTACGTAGTAAGAAGATCTTTCACCTTTCCTTACATAAAATAGAACAAAACGTTCCTTTGGGGTCATTTGAAACTAATTCATGTTGAGTAGACGCGACATATAAGTATCTAATAGTCAGCCTCAGCCACGATAGGTAATTACTGGAAACAACAAATTCAGTACAAGAACGTAAAATGATAACCGGTATCTTGTGCAACATCTACATGCGGGTACAAGTGGCCTACATAAGACCACATTATTGGAACAGGCAGTGGTGACGCTGCGAGGTATGGTGCAATGCTTGTGTGTCATATAAGTGCAAACACTGCAGTGTGAAAGTGCAGGAGCACAAAAAAGCTTTCTATATAATGCGGCGGGTCAGATAGCAGGCAGAAGTGCTTAGGCATAAATCTGTAGTATGTTTTCCAAAAGTGTCTAATGTTATCGATAAACGTTTTGATCCCTAATGATGGACTTTAGACTGGGTCTTCATCAGGGCAAGGTCACGACTCATAAGCAGCACCTTGTGATAGTACAAAGGAAGGGAAAAGACCATTAGAAGTCAGTGCCAACATTGATGTTATCAGCGCATAAAAAAGTAGTCAAGGGAGAATTATCTAAGGCTATCTTCAAAGGCCTCTAAAGACTCAGATGATAAAACTGTAATTCAATGAACCAAGAGAAACAAAGAAAGAATATGTAGAAGGATTTTAGATGAGCCTTTTGGAAGCGACCATAAAAGCATCAAGAGGGCTGGCCCCAAAGGAAAAGTTGAGGCAGAGTAACTTTGGGGTAGCAAAGCTTTTTGCCAATCCTATATAATATAATGTCTAGGTTCCTAGGGATACAGGACTGATCCTTAACGTGCATAGTCCCTCCTCGTGCAACATATCAGCGACAAGAAATTACACAAGTTATACCCACCTCTAGCCCCTTACCGTGATCTGTTTGAGTGACCCCTTTACAACCATTGTCCTCTCTGTGCACTTCTGTTGGCTCTCTCCCTTCTCACTTGCTCTAATGTGCCAACTCTGCATGCGTTACCAAATTAAACGCAGACCTATTGCCTTTGCCAATGCTTGCTATTATGTTTAAATTTACCTCAGATTTAGGCCATCCAGACCATTCACCTTTTTGAATGACTGCAGTGCACTATAATGGCTGCGCTCTGGTCCTTTGTCTATGTCCATGAAAAAGGTGCTAGGGTTAGAGCCCCTTTGTTTGTTTCTGTGGCCAAGCTCCTCGACAGGGCACGTGAGCCCTCACTCTATCCCTCCTCAGATCGACAAAGAGAAGAGGTTAAATTACAAACCGATCAATAATTAACACGGACGTGTGGAAAATGATCGAGGCGGTGGAGGGGGCGTGCAGCAAAGAGGCAGAATGTAGACAAAGCGTTCTACGGAGCCCGGGCAGGGCCATGTGAAACCCCAGGCGGCCCCTGATGGATAGCATTCATATCCGACAATGCCTCACCGCGGAGGTCGATGCCCTAAACTTGTTTGTACTTAAAGAAGAACAGCTCCCGGGGCGTGAACCGGCGCTCACGCACACGTGCGGGGCGCCAATATTGAACGCCATTGTGCGATACCCCCAGCTGGACGACGCGGTGCGTGTCGGGAGCGGAAATCAATGGACGCGGTAATTAACTTAAGGCAACAGAGAAATTCATTGTACTCCTCACAAAAGTCTGAGACAGGGAGGTGTGAGTGCAGCTGAGACCGAAGGCAATACGATCACGTCACCAAAGGTTTCCTTTACTATGGGGTGTGGGCCGGGGCGTCCTTAGCGGACCATCACATCCCAAATGTTTCCTGTATTATGGGTCCAGGCTGGGGTTCCTATCGGACCTCAAGGGCACACCACTAAAGGTTTCCTGTATTATAGGATGCAGGCTTAGGCGTACCTAGTGGCATCCTTAGCGCATCGCAAGTTCACATCGCCGTCAGCTTCCTTTAACATAATGCAGGCAGACCTCAAGAGCACATCGCAGAGTTTCCATTACTTTAGGATGTAAACGGAACTTAAGATCACACCGCCGAAGGTTTCCTGTGGTATGGCCAGCATATATAATTAATAAATAAACAAATTGAACCAGAACTGAAATAAATAATCTTTAATTATGCGGTGCAGCCTTTTCGCAATCCCTACAACTCTTGTTTCCTCTACATCCTATAGTCCTGGTAGGCTCTTCAAATCTATTTTCTTTTTGAATAAGAGAATGGCGCATATACTGGGAAGACTATTAGAAATACCCTGCCTTAGTGAAGGCAAAAAATAAATAATTCCTCAAATCTTCTATCTGACGGTAAAGTCTCTGCTTGGTACAGGAAGGTACTTGGCGGTTGTCAAACACTAGACTATTTTGAAAACAAAGCATCACAGAGCTGCACCCCCTTACTGGCATCTGTCAAAGAGAAACTCACAGACACTCTGAGTTTCAATTCCAATGTTTTCTGTTTGTGTAAAAAGTCTTCCACATTATTCGAGCCCAAAATGGTCATAACGCTGTGTTCAGGCCATCTTACAATTCACCCACAAGAGTGCTAATTATACAATAAATTGAAAGAATCCATGTATAATAATTTACTGCAAAATGTTCATCTCAGTTCATCCACCACAGCTCCATGGGACCACGCAACACGTTTCGGGAGAAGGCCTTCACCAGGAATGGCCCGTTTCAACTTCCACATACAAACAAACCCACTGACCTATAGAGGTATGTTACACGAATGCAGTGGGTTTCCTTCCACGCCTCAAAAAACTTGAAACTGCACGGAATGCCAAAATCAAAAAAATTCAGTTTATGAAATGGATTATAATAAACAGTGGTATAATTTGAGAAATGGGGGAAGTCTATTTTGGTTTTGAGAAAATTATTGAATAATGCCTGTTAGTTATTGCTTTTGCTTAAACACCTGCAGTTGCCTCGCCAGCCACAAGTAATAAAAAAAATAATAATCTTTAAATAAAAAAGTTAAAAGATCATACAAGCCTGTAGGGGCTATGGGTCAATCCTCATCGTCAATTGGTCTCTTCAGCTGTCATTCACATTTTGCTTGAGCCTACCACAGCATACAGCATAGGGCAGTTGGCCCTCCCACTCCAGTCACTGGCTCTTTTTCACAGTGAATGGCGGTATTTATTTAACCTGATCAAGTTGCCCTTCAGTGCTAGGGCTGCTGGAGCAATACTTTACTTTGCCAATGATTTTCTCCTTTACACGAGTCCGAAAACTATATCTTAAGGGGGCAGGGATTCAAAATGAATAGTACATTTTCTTTCTGCTATTAAGAATCATATTTCCCTGCATTAATATTAAAAAGGGTGTGTATGTCAGTCTGAAGTCCACCTGTCATGTATGAAGCTCCAGCCCACCTGTCATGTATGAAGCTCCGGTACAGTTTCTCTAAAATTATATTCAATGTTTGATTCCTTTTTTAATTTCAGTTTTTTATTGCAGACATATGGCAACCACTTTTAGGTGGCAGAAGGTTGTTTTTCCTTTTTTCCGCATATGCTTGCAATACAAACATATTTTAAAAAATCCATTGCACAGGCAATGGTAGACCTAATGGCTTTGCCAATGCTTGTTTTTCTCCATTAGTAGGCTTTATTGGGATACGTGTTGGTTTTTGTCCCTCCCGCACATCACAACAAGGAAACAATCAGAGTTGGAGTAATTCCATACAATGCCATGAACTCCTTCCATGCCAACTGTACCAGCTTGTCCTTTGGAGACCAACTAGCGCCCCCTTGTGCAGGAGCAGAAATGTGTACGCGCAAGTTAAGATTTTTGCACATATTCTTTTGCTGAATGTATCAGTCCCCAGGAAGAAAAGAAAATCTAGTTAGCCATGCTGTGAAAAGCAGTAGCCGCAGAGAGAAGAAACTTTCAGCCAGGACTTCCAGGGCAGCTGCCAGGCTAAGAGGGGAGGTTCACGTTTACCCATGGGCAGTGGGATATGTGCACCACTCTTGTGCCCCAGTGTTATGAGAAAGCTTGACTTGGGTCATCTTCTGGCACCAGAGGTCATTCTGGTGAGTATGTGCAAGATTCCGTCCCTTAAACTAAGTGCTTCCGGACCTTCTGGTGCAGTAAAATTTACTATAATATCCTGGTCAACTTATTTTTGCATTTTATTCACCTTTTAGTGTCTCTGCCTTGGCGGCGTGAGGTGCCCTGATTTAGTCGAAGGCGGGAACAGAGTTTCCCCAAAACGTGGTGTGTCCTAGTGTGCATATCATGCGATGACCCTGCTCGCTTTAGGGTACGCTGTATTGCAGACATACTATTGGCGTAATCTTCTTCAGTTCTTCACCATCTGCTCCTCCAAGGTCTGGCGTGGTCCCGCTGCCCCTTCTAAGCGGACAGCTCTGGCGCCGCGTGCATCGGATGACCTGGAGTTCAATAGTGGTGGGTGATTACTCGAGAAGAAGTGAGATGTCTCCAGCATCGTGTCTCCACTGACCATCCTCTCCGAGCTTCGATATCAAATAGTAGGTAACCACTTGCTGACCCCGGCGATGACCCCTTGCATGACTGCGTCTCTTATGCCTACGTGCCCTCTCCCTCATTCCTTTTCTCTTCAAGTTTTTGCACAGGTGCAGCAACAAAACAATACGAGTGCCCAACGCTGGTACTCACACATGGCACATGCATAAGCCATGTAATCCACAGGACAATCGCAATCTTCCATCCAGGGCATAAATCAGCGCCTCGTCAGGACAAGACGTCTCTTATGACTGCAATGACACTAAAATATAACAACACGCCTGGATAGAGCGCCTGGAATATTCTGTAGACTACGTTGACGGCATTCCCAGCTTCTCCACCAGAGTGGCACCTCCCAAGGTGGACACAGACACTTTGATGGAGAACCACTGACTCCGTGACAGACTGACACAAATATGGCAACTTTCACCTGTTTCTTCGGCAGGAGTAGCGGAGAGGCCCTGCAACCTGTCAACTAAACTCTAAAGCAGCCTGTGAATGTTTAGAACATTTCTCAGTTTAAATATTTAAAGTTTTGGTGAACTGGAGATACATCTCTTAGCATTAAACCATGTCGCCTTTTCGTCCGCAGTGTCTTCCAAAACACACTGGCGACCTCCAGGAATGTGCCTGCTCTTGTGCAAGCTTCCAGGGGTGATGAAATAGTTGTTCTTGCTTTACAACTTAGGGGGTGTACTGTAAAAGGTTCCCAGAGACCGTACAAGCGTTTGCACCACCTATCGCGCCCCTGGGCACTCTGACAGTATAAGACGTACAACAGTCGGTCTTCTCTCTGGCTGTCAGATGCCTTCTGACAGGTGTGTGTTTTCGATACTGAGGCGGCAGCCTTATTACTCCACAATCATTTTGAGTTTTTTAGTCACTGTTTTCTTATTGATCTGTGATACTTTGTCACAATTGAAGTTGGTTGACATGGTCAGCGTTGTGATGGGTGTTCGGGAGGCCATTTTTATGGTACGGCTCATGTGACGTGCGCGCCCTCATTTGCATGGTGCTGTGGCTCCATGAAAATAAGGGAACACTTTACTTTTACTCCCAGGTACAGATGCTGGGCTGCATAGGCAACAAACTGTCTGGAGGCACGACTACGCTCCACATATAACCAACGCACACTCAGTGTGCCCTTAAAAAGAGCACCTTGGCAGTGGGGTTCCAGGGACCCGTTGGGTGGGTTCAGTCACTCATTGCACCCACCTTCAGGGGAATTTCTGCCTCCCACCCCCGGGAAGTGCAGACTGGGTCGCCACCTGTAGTGAAAAGCAGTCAGCGGTTAACTTGTTGTTGACAGTGTGAGAGTATGCACCTGCACTTTGAACAGCCCATTCCTTGTGTTATGGAATTTACGGCATACGGTCCTTCGGTGCAGGACACACCCTGTTCGCCGCATGCAGACCGGGACAGCACACCCTATACAGAATATGAACCTTGGTGTCCCACCCAGTCATGCAGAGAAATGCATAGCTAATAACTGCAGCTATAGACTGCATCACCCGTCTAGTTACTCATTCGCCCACCTGCTGTGAGTAGTTGTAAACAAATTATTTTTTTCAACGTACACAAAAGTCTATAGAAAACATCAAAAACTTGCAAAGTTCTCAGATGTTTTACACCTGCACCTAAAATTTGAGAATGTATTTTGCAGAGATTTAACGCGTACAGAATGGTTCTATCTAAAGATACTTTGTGAAAGTGTTAGTCATCTACAGTGCCATGCCATTTGTGCATAGACAATCTCTGCACAAGGAATCTAGGCAGACAAAAATACTGCATATATTTCACCTCATGGCTGGGTGCGATTAGAGTGAAAATGGTCTTGTTATGTGGTAAACATCTCGCAGGGCTGGGAAAATTGGTCGAGGTAAAGGTAAACTTGGAAATGTAGCATAATATGCGAAAATAAAAGACTTATACACCCCTCTTTGTACCAGATTTTTTTAGATCAATCATTTTCATACTCTACAGTCGCCTTTGTCTGTCTCCTTCCCTGAACTGTTCTTTCACACTGTTTCTGCATATTTAACAAGATGTTTCCTTGTTTTCAGTACTAAATACCTCCGCTTACAGTGAGGTGCATGCTGGGATTAAAGTGGGTCACTGTTATGTAACACATTTACAAAAGGTGGTGTTGTCATTGTCTCTCTCCGTAGGGTGACACTGTGATTTATCGGCTGCACAATACAAAAATAAGAAAAGGCCTAGGATTATGGATTTCATGGCCGTGGCAAACAATGCTGCAGTCATTTTTTACGTTTATTACTCAGTCGCATCCCTCCGGGTCTCCCCGCCGGAGCCGCAAGAAAGTGAGGGAAAAAGACAGAGTCCAAAACAGACCCCATATCTATCAATCCCTGGTGATGGTCGTCAGAGACAGGTGGGCTCAACCCATCAGAACACCGGTCCAATTAGGCCGCGCACTGCTGCATCAGCGTCATGGAAAATAAGTGACGTCTGAGGGTACGCAACAGCCCGAGCAACCGGGGCTTAACAGTCCCCTAATGCCCCTGCATCGTATGAGGGCTCCCAACTCTTCAGTGGTCCCCCAACCTTTCAGGGTTCCCCATTCATCTCAAAGCCAGTGAATATCTGTGAGATATGAGGGACTCAGGACCACCTCTTCACATTTAGCAGGGGCGTCACATTTGTGGTACGCCGCTGCTAACAGCACAAAGGAGTACGCGCATCAATCAACAATTAGCAGCGAATGCTTCAGGAAGACGAACCGCGTTCTCTCTGGCAGACAGTCGCGCGCGCACGGGTGGTGCTACCAGAACCAATGGCAACCAGTTCATCATCTCCAATCAGTGGTCTTCAAACTGTGGGGTGGGGCCCCCTAGGGGACATAAAGGGATGTTCAGGGAGTGTGAGCAGACCCTTTAGCGCCCCACTCCCAAAAAAGACTCGCCACTGGATGTGACCGCTACTAATATCACAGAGCTGCCGCGCCAGGATCCGGACTGGAACAATATTTCGCAGTGACTTTACAGCATCCACCGTTAAATCCAGGGTTTTGAAATCACATAAGCACGACCTAGACCGTCCCCACCCCGCCTCTGTACAAGAAGGCCCAGATTTATTAATATGTGATGCAACCCAGCGTAGCAATCACAGTTGCGGTGCAGCTTTGCATCAAAAGGAGAGAAAAGATTGCTCCACAACAACTAGGATACTGGGCATTTTTTTCTCTCCTGCAGTACAGACGCATTTTTGACAGCCATGAACCAACGCACACACCCTTGCGTCACAGTGCGCGCGCACACCCTTGCGTCAGAGTGCAAGGGAGTGTGCATTCTCTGAAGCACAGGTTATGTACTGGAACCGGACCCTTCCTGTACAATGACTATCCTAGGATATGTTTCCCACTTTGCATGTGTGCTGTGCAATGCACAACGCATGCAAAGTTGGAAAAATAAGGCGAAATGAAGACATTTCTCCCAGTTATCCCTGCCTCGAGGAGAGTTTGCCCAGGGCTTTAAGTAGGCCAGGTCCTGCCAGTGCTCAGCACCAGCAGTTCTTAAAAGCAGGTGCAGAGACGGTCCCCTATGAGGTTCTCCATCTTTTCCCTCACCCTCCGGGTGAAAAAAAAATCTCAACTCAGCAGCAGTACCACTGCTTAAAGCCTTTGATGTCATTTCAAAAAGACTCCATTTAGTTCTTTCACAATCTCATCATTTTAGAACTGAAACATTTCATTATATACAACAAAGCCATAGTTGTTGCTTATTTATCTTATGCAACTAACAACCATTGACAAAGCCAATAGTTCTGGCTTGTTGCAGGTGTGTTACTTGGTATCTGATATATCTGGCTGCAATGTCAGAAAGAGCAAAATAGTAGTCGGGCGGCACACTAGGGTAAGCAGAGATTTTTAACTATGTGTTTTTAAGCCATGCCCTTAATTTCGTTGGCCACGCCCCTTCGAGATACACCCCCCCTCAGTTTTTTCATCCCACTGAAAGCCCTGAGTTTACTCTTTGTAAATCTTTCCGGTTTGCCTTCCGCAAAGGTTTTCTCTGCAAAGAGAGATTTTTTTAAATCTAACTTTACCCTGAGAGTCTGGAATGAGCGTGTAGACTTTTCCTCTTCAAAGATCATCGGTGCACAGCGGCATTGTAGTGGAGTTCACTCACTGCTTTCTACAAAGTATATCTTACGTACAAACATTTTGTTAGTGTTAAATAAGGATATTTATGTGACAAATGCTCACAAAAGTAAGGTTTTAAGTGTGGATGAAGCAAAACAAAACAATCCCACAGTTTGCAAAGTCTTCCATAGGCCTCCACAAATGTGGCAAAAACCTACAACTTGGCACAACCCTCTCCAGGGGTAATTTAGAGTATGGTGAGAGACGCAAACGTGGTATTCAAGCTTCACCCATCTGCCCATTGAACACATGCACACGTGCGAAACTCGACAGCCATAACAGAGCTCCGTCCTCCAATAGGAACTCGCCCTGGAAGCTAACAGACGGAAGCCCAGATGGGACATACCAGGAACTTTCTTTGTTTGACGTCAAAAGCCAATTAAAATAAGACAAGCAGATCACAAAATGCTTCGCGAAGGCAGATTCTGTGGTCCCAATTTAGGGGAAGGGGGAAAAGTCAAAAAGCATTCTGTTAAGGGTTGAAGCAAATGTCTAAATGTATGTGTTCATCAAGGGTCCCACGAGCAGACAAGCAACTCTACAAGAGCCTTGGGTTTACTAGAGGCCTCAAATCTGCATTTTCTGCACGTGAAATGGAACCAGGTGGACAATTCCACCTCTGTAAATGGAATCCAAATATGCCTTCAGACATTTAACTCTTTGTCTCTCCTTAGGGAACAGAATATTTTCCCATTTGGAAACATCACTCCCTGTACACATTCCCTTATTATAAACAGGGTTAATGGATCATGTCATTCTGTGGCTGCTTTGCATAATTATGGATCACTGCTTTTACTACATAATCCATCAACTGCTGCATAATTTGCAATTTTCCACAAAATTACTTTGATTCTAGCTAAACAGAATAAAAAAAACAATACTTAAGAAATTAACTTGTTGCAAATTGCTTCACTCTATAACCTGGTATTAATGAGAAACCTTTTCCCACATAGTATAAAAATATTATTTAAAAAACAAGTAATACTGTTATACAATGTAATTTATAATGCTGCATATTTTAGCCAAATCTGCCACATAATTTGGATTACCGGTGACACATAGGTCCAGGGGTCCTGGTTGCAAGGGTTCTCGCCCTCTTCTCAGCTGGAAACACAATCCTCCCACCCAACAGGAGTAGTTTTGCATTGGCATCCAGGGAGGAAGAAACCTGCAAAACACCTAGAAATACCAACAACCGTGCAAGTTTGTGGGCTTTCGCTCTGTTGCGAGGTACGCACATATCTACCCCTTGCCCAAAACATGTGAATGTGGAAATGTTACCATTCGGTAGGAAGTTGTGCATTCCTAAAATCAACTAACAGGTACCAAGCATTCTTGATTTTTTGAATCAGGGCTGTGATGTGCCAATCACAGTTTGCAGTCTTTGCACACACGTATTGAACGTTGATGGGCAAAATAATTTACAAATTGGGGCCTCCTTGAAAATGGTCAAAATGTCTGCGCACAATGAAATTAGGTACCTTGGCGAGGCATTTTCTGCATGAACCAAAATCTCCCTTAGGTGAAAATTTAAATCGCCTAATTTCAAAACGTTGAGAAATTTCCTGCAACGCAAAATTTGAGAAATTCCCTCACAACATTAGAATTTTGCCCAGGCATCCTTAATAAAAAAAAAAAGTCTTCACATTTTCTTTTACTGATGCCTTAATTCCATGCAAAAGTGGCAACAATTAGATTACTGTTCAGATGCCGACGTGTAGCGAGCGCCAACCAAGCAAGGCGGAATAGACGTCGCCCAAAAGTAAGGAGCCATGGCAGATGACAACGTAAGTGAGCCGAGATGACAACCTTTGTACCTTTTGGTTTTTAGAGTGCATCGCCGGGTCTTTATGAAAAAAATGCTTCGAAGCGGTAGTCAAGTCTAACAAAGGGCCTGTCAGCGCGGCTGCTATTACTGCCAAGAGATTAACAAAAAGAGAGTTTTCCTTCCCCGCAGTCTGAAGAACCTCTTCTGATTGTGCAGCAGGAAGCGACTCGATAGAACTTTGCATGGCACAGACTAGTTGTCAGTCACTTGGGTTTCTTTTTGGCGTAATGTCTGTATCCAGGGCTTAATTTAGAGTTGGTTGGTAATGAAAAATCCTCCAATTAGATTCTCCTCGGGTTTTAATTCCATCTCCAAATATAAGGACTCCCCATTGTCACTCAACACCATACTAGGGTCTATTGTGTTAGCGATGCGCTGGGGATCAAGGGAGAGGCGGCAGTAACCGTACTTCGGACACCAGCATCTTGTCTGGACATGGACACCCGAACAGACAGCGGGGGAGGCACTTGACAGCAGCAAATACTCTGTCTTTAAGTCTGAGGTTAGTTGTTTCCTTCTACGTTTGGTTATGTCTCACTATCTGGTGACGTTGTAAATCCAAGATTAAACTCTGCTACTCTAGTGGTGTATTAAACAAGTTAGTGATGAGGCCACATCTGCTCGCCGAGCGATGGTCAGAGCAGTCCTTCACTTGGTGCCGGCCGGCGCTTGGCTCTCGCGCTCCCTGGCCTGGGGTTCCCTGGGTGGTGCTTTCTACCGAGGCCTAGCCTCTCTGGACCCCTTTCCTCTACCCTTAAAGCCTGAGCAACGGGGGGAAAGTTTACCATTTGGCCTCCTCCATCACTCTGCCTCTCACAACTCCATTGTCAGGGGTGAAGAGGACAGCCTCCTGCCTCAAAGGGGTAAAGAGAGGGGAAGAGGACAGCCTCCTGCCTCAAAGGGGTAAAGAGGGGGAAGAGGACAGCCTCCTGCCTCAAAGGGGTAAAGAGGGGGAAGAGGACAGCCTCCTGCCTCAAAGGGGTAAAGAGGGGGAAGAGGACAGCCTCCTGCCTCAAAGGGGTAAAGAGGGGGAAGAGGACAGCCTCCTGCCTCAAAGGGGCTCTCCACTTTGCCCAAATGTTTCTTAAACAGTTCATAATTAATTCTAGCTCTTTTCTCCGCCCCTGGTGGTGACCCAACACCTCCCTTCCCACGTAGTCAGCTCGAGGTTGCCACGTCACCCCATAACACCAGAGACACCGTACACCAAACCAGTTCCTCCTCCAACGTTCCATTTTGATCTTGAACTCTGTTTAAACTGGTTCCGTTGAGGTGGACCAGAGCTACAACTCCCAGGGTGCACCTGGATGTTCGATAAACACACAGGACTGAAACAAGAGGTCCCTGATTAAATGGAGTTGCTTATTTCGCTTGGGTAGATGATGCGTAAAGGTTCCCCAAAACTCACTATCTCAACCTGAGATACGTTTCGGGGCAGGTCACTCTATCAACCAGGGTTCTTCTTCATGTTCTGCATCCTGCACCTTCCTTTATTTTGCCCTCAATCCACTTTTCCATCCCTCCCACCCCTTATCTGTCATTGATTTGAGACATACTTATGGTGGTCTCATCGGAGATGCCTTTTAAAATGTTAATTTTACATTTTATTGACAGACTTTATAAGGGCGAACCCCACTCCCGAGGGCAGTAGGCTAGAGAGGCATGAGTAATGAGTCCAGTATTATCACGAAGGGGTGGGTTTTGGGAACTTTCCTCAATTGCACCTCAAAGGGGGCAATTTGTAGGTGCAAAAGAGGTTGATCCAGTGTCTGGATGCGAAGATAAATGCTCTCGGCGTGTATTTTATTTGTGACTCTTGGATTTCCCAACTGGTTAGGGGTGTGCTCATGGATGTCAATTCACCGAAATCCCATGAGAAGCAGATGTGACATGACGTGTCCTCTGACCACCCCCAGTTACATCACATGAGGTGACATCATGCGAAGTTTGACCTAATATTATCATAGGAAGTGAAGTCACATGACATTTTACTCGGATGACACCACGAGAAGGGACATCCCTGCGGTTACAAATCATGCAGTAAGTGGAAAGCTGGTAAAGAGGTTCGGTTCTGTCTTCATGTTCACCCTCTTACCTGCTTCTCTCTCATCCAGCTGTTTCTTTCTCATCCATCTGCCTCTTTATCAAAGCACCCACATCTTCCCCTCAGCTCACTCTCAACTTGTTCCATTTCTGTTTCTGCTCTCTTGCACATCTCACCTGTCCCCCTCTCTCTAAGGTATCACATCAGTTTCTCTGTTCCCTCTTCACCTCTAACAAACTATCTCTCTTAACAAAGTCTTTCCAACCTGTTTCTCCCCTTCCAACCCTTCTTTGAATTGTCTTTTCCACCTGCTTGTCTCACCTGACTCCTTATTACTTCTCCCACCTCTCGCTCCCTCACCTATCTCTTTCTCACACCTCCAACTCCCTCACGTATCTGTCATTACTCTATATCATCTGCCTTCCACCAGCATCCTTACCCACCTCTCTCACATCTGCCTGTGACCTCTCTATCACCACTCTAGATTTCCCCCTCTTTCAGCGGTCTCTTTATGAATTATTTCTCACCTGTCCATTTCCTTTCCGCTCAGTTGTTTCTATTCCCTCTCTCTCACCTGTACCGCTCTCTCACACAAGTCTTTGCCACCTTTCTTACACCTGCCTCCTACTCACCTATTTCTTAGATGCCTCTTTTTCACCCTGTGCCTCTCTGCCGTGTTTTTCTGGCCTGTCTCTTTTTTAGCCCCTTTCTCACACCTGCCTCCCCTCTATATCTCTATTGAGCCTTTCTCATTTATATGCTTGTCACATCGCTGTCTTTCACGCTCTCAGCAGTCTCTTTTTCACCACTCTGCCTTAAACTTTTCTCTCACACCTGTCTCTCTCTCTCTCCAACATATATCTCTTCATCTCTATTGTATATTTCTCTTCTGTCTTTCCCTCTGTCAGCTCTTTTTTACCCGTCTTTCTTCCTTCTCATACTTGTCTGTCTTTATCTCTCATCGATCTCTTTATCTTTCCATCTCTCATTTGTTTCCTTCTTTTTCTTTCTTCTCTCTCTCTCTCACACACACACACACACGTTTGCTTGTGCATATCATCCATTCTATTGCGTCTCCTTCCTCTCTTCTGTGCCTCTCCCTCCTTCCTCTCTTGACACCTCTTTTCTTTCTACTCTGCTGTATTTCCCCTCTCCCCTGACAGGTCCAGAGACAGTAAGAGGCATGGAGGCGCCTTCTGCGGGGCCTTCTCAGTCAGCAAGAATAAATGATGTTGCAAAGTTTTGTTACTTCGGTTTACCCCTGTGCTAGGTTCCTGCAGCAAACGCAGCTCAGCCACAAATGGTAACATTTTGTTTCAGTGCAGTGTGGTTTCACTGCTGGATGGGTTTTTGTGGCAGACAACGTGTTCATGTTGGCCGGGAGTTAAAAGAAAAAATCCCGGGAAAGCCCAGTTTAGCATTCCTGACGCTGCTTTAATATCTCCTAGGACAGGGGTCGCCAGGGTTAGGACAGGGGTCGCCAGGGTTAGGACAGGGGGCCGCAAGGGGTAGGGACAGGGGTCGCCAGGGTTAGGACAGGGGGTCGCAAGGGGTAAGGAGAGGGGGCCGCAAGAGGTAAGGACATGGGGGCCGCAAGAGGTAAGGACATGGGGGCCGCAAGAGGTAAGGACATGGGGGCCGCAAGAGGTAAGGACATGGGGGCCGCAAGAGGTAAGGACATGGGGGCCGCAAGAGGTAAGGACATGGGGGCCGCAAGAGGTAAGGACATGGGGGCCGCAAGAGGTAAGGACAGGGGGCCGCAAGAGGTAGGGACAGGGGGCCGCAAGAGATAGGGACAGGGGGCCGCAAGAGGTAGGGACAGGGGGCCGCAAGAGGTAGGGACAGGGGGCCGCAAGAGGTAGGGACAGGGGGCCGCAAGAGGTAGGGACAGGGGGCCGCAAGAGGTAGGACAGGGGCTGCAAGGGGTAGGGACAGGGGCAGGGGCGTAGCTAGAGCTTCTGGCGCCCGGGGCTATCCCTCAGATTGCCGCCCATGGCATGTAGCGGGGTGGGGGTGCTGGGTAAAAAAGGCGGCGAGCACTTGAAAGGTGTGAGAGGTGCATCATGAAGTCCCACTGCCCTAGCTGTTGTCCAATACAGTACAGGCTGTGCTGCGCGTGTGCCGCACACTAAGTATATTCTTCAATTTCTACCGAGTTTTGGCTTACAAAAGTTGAAACCATAAACCGAATGATAAGATAGCAAAATGTACTCCTTGAGAATTACTTTGTCGGTTGTTTTAGGACATTGACTGGGCTGTTTCTCAGCCTTCACTTTTATCTGAGTGGCAAATGAAGCTCCCATGGCCTCATGTATTTTCTCTGGAGTCAACCGTGTAGCTTGGCTCTATTGCACCAAAAACCTCCAGCTGATTATTGATATGCATGTTCTTCCTGGTGCGGTGCTTGTAATAGACTCTCATAACTGCTGCGGAGCATTGCCTGGCTGTGAACAAGGAGGACCTCATATATATATATATATGTTATAAGAGGTGTGTATAGGATTGTCCTACAGTGTAGAGTTTCACCCAACCTGTTAATCCAAAAATACACAACACATTTCATACGGAGGGCATGGGGATTAATGAGCAACCGTTTGTCATCAACCGTTCAGCTGTTGCGTTATTATTTTTATACACTTTTGTTTAGTATTTTAGAAATCAAGATGGTGCAGATAAGCCAGGGTTCTGACAACAAAGAGCAGGTGAAGATTCTTTTTTATGGGTCAATAAACAGCTTTAAAATTGAAAACAAAATGTTTTATTCTGTTCTAGGACGTAGCTGGTTAATCCTGTATATCCAAATATATCAGTTAAATGGATTTATGGATGTTTTAGCCTGAATGAATGAATGAATGCATAATATGTTTGTCGTCGACTTGACCGGCACTGGCTTTCCCTGTTGTGCTGTGACTTCTGGCATCGTACTTGCCCCAAAGTATTGGCCTGGGGTTTCTTATTTCTGCTCTGTTGAGGGTTCTCAGAGGGATTTTCCATGTGGCCCTTCTGTATTTCTCCCTTCTCCCCACTTGCAATAACTTTTATTACATTTTCGAGCTTGATATTATTGCTGGAGTGGCTATAAGTATCACCATTTTGATCTTCTTTGTTCCTTTCCCCCGTCCAAATTGAGTATCTCTGCCCCCTTCACAGTTGTCCTGTATCTGTAGGCAGCCAGCCTCTGCTAAACTCGGCATTTCCAGGTTAAATATTGCTGGATTGTCATTTACTTGCTGGCTGGCCGTTAGTGCTGTCTTCTGGGCCCCTTCATCCAGATCCTCTGCTTTGCCCTGCTCCTAGTTCCCGATTCCAGCTCCCAGTCCTGGTCGCGGTATGGAGCCTCCGAATAGATCCAAAATTGTCGAACCGGCAGGTGTTGTTGGGGCACTGACCCGCCCTTCCCCTTCCTCTCTGGAACGTCATCCTTCCGGGTCCCAGTTTGCCCTTGGCATCCAGGCAGTCAAGCCACTGCCTCTGTCCCAGCGCATATCTCAGTCGCTGAGCGGGCAGATGTCGGGGCCACACTTAATGACAGACTGCCAGCAGCCGGAGCCGCCCCGGTCTAACCTCGAGTTACTGGTTGCCCCTGTGGCTTCATCCCGAGTGGAAAATGCATCTCCGAGCAACAGCAATCAAACCCGCTCAGCGTGCTGTAGAGCTTCTCACAGGTTTGTAGGAGTTCTTGCTGTCTGGCCGCAACTCTGCAAGTGGGGGTGCAGCTAGCTGCTGAACTCCTCACTCAGCAATTTCAGCAGTGTTCAAAACTTCCAATAGCATCCTTATTTTAGAACAGGCACATTGGGGGGTTTCAATAGATCAAGGCGTTATGAGCTGTGAGCGGTCACCTCAGCCGACCACCATCCTGCTTCCCATGTGGTTGCTTCTTGAGTGTGGCATCCACTCTCCTCAGCAACTAACCCAATTTCCCAAACTGGAGAATATCGCTCTCATTGCTCCTGAGTGTGGTCTCTCTAGGTCCATATAGAGCTTTCGGCCCTAGACTGGAGCCCCGTATAAGGTTGCCGGGCGAATATGGCTCTGAGTATGTCTAGGAAGCAGCCATCTTTTGGACTCTTTAGTTGTTAAGAAAGCTCTTCATGTGGGTGTGATTCATTTTACTTTCACATGAACCATTTATAAAAATAAAATAGGGTAAAAAAAAAAAAAATCGCTGCTAACCGCACATAATCATCCGCGGCCTAAAAAAATAAAAAATACACAACTGATCAATCAAAACTTATAGCCATATGATAAGAGTCTAGAGCAAAATATGCTAAGGTGCTATGCAGATGGTAGATTGCACTATACAAATGCTTGTAACTTAACATATAGTAAAATGGCATAACAAAGCATAGTATAGAATCACATACAGCAGTGTTCACTGAAAAACATTGCAGATTAATTCCTCTACAAAAACATGTCGAAAGATTGCATTTAATTATAATCACTGCTAATTATTACTCAATGTGCAAATGGAGAAATTGCTAAAAATCACTGGCAATATCTCACTTAGGCTTGTGAAACAAAATTGCTACATTGGGGATATACCTTCAAATTTAGCAACAATCTCTACATGATAGTCCAAGCATTGCTACTGCATTGATGCTTTTCTTATATTTTTTCTCCTAGAATTCTTTTGGCTGCTGTGATTGATTGATCTTTCAGTCCTGCTGCCTTAAGCAGCCAAATTTTCGAGCTTATCAAATCATAATGAAAAAGTACATGGGGTGAAGTTGTGGCCAAACGGCAAGAGCGGTTGACTTGGAAGCTAGGCAACTAGGTTCGCATCGCGGCAGGAACAGCTCAAAATTCGGCGATTCTTGGCAAATCGCTTAAAATGAATCTATACGTCTGTAACGCAAGTGGTGCTCGTGTAACTCTGACACCTTCGGGTTAAGTTTGTGTTCGGGCAAGTCATCCATTTTCTTTTATCATCAAATGACAAATATTTTTTGTTCAATTACTTTATGAACACAATCAATGAATATGTGTATTATATGCTAAATGATTCTGACACAATATACATTCAGGGGCGCAGGAAGGGCAGCTTGCAAAGAAAATGGGCCCCAACATTCTGCCAAGGTGATGAAATACAGCAATACTCAGTTTCGGCTGGGCCCATTAGGCTTTTGGATCTTGGTGTAAGCGCACCTGCTGCACACTGATAGCTACACCCCTGAATACCTACACATGAAACGTCTTTCTGTGAGGAGGTATGAAGTTAAGCATAAGGAAAGTCAGGGGACTTCTGTTTTTAATTTAACATCCATACCTATTCCTGACTTTTCAACCAGCACGATTTCAAGAGAGAGCCGACTGTGAATGACGACATGTACACAGTTAGCAAAACAGAAGGAGGTTCGGGCAACTCACAGAGGCTGCTCTCCGATAACCTATTGTCAATTAAATGTGGATTGCAGCGCTGGTGCAGAGAGCCACTCACAGCATTAAAGCACACCACACGTTCACACATCATGCCCTCAATTGACCCCCTTTGGCAGTTTGTATCTTTAAAGCGCATTAGGAATGAGAGTGCATTGCCAAAGGTGCCAGGATGGACGCCCAGAGTCTTCCTCACCGTATTTCCTGAGGTACCCTCGGTGTATTCCCAAGGAGCTCATGCCGATCTGCACCGTTCATCAGAGAGAAGGGCGAAGTAGTAACCGCTGCCAGAGCTGCAGGTGCGGGGATCACGAGCAGCAGGAATTAATCCCTCGCAGGGAGAAACCACTCTGAAGTCAGTGGTGGCCAGTGAGAGTGGAGTCCGCCAGCTGGACCCGCACGGAGCCAGCGGATAATCCGCCTTCAGGGTGCAGAAGTGCCCGCTCAAGACCGGGGCCATAACAAGGAGTGGGGAAGCGGCCCTGTGGCGCACGTGATGCGTCACTGCTGCGTTTTCGGCGCGGGGGCTGGCCAAAAATTATGCCCAGGGCTGTCATTGGTAGCGCTTTCACGCTACAAGATTGACGGCCCTGGGACCCACAAATGCAGTACTTCGCACACTTTACACATAACTGCACGTCACGTGCATTTGCTCTGTGCTCGTGTGGGGGTGGTGGGTGTACTGTGTACATCATTCACCAGTGTTGCAAGGCCACCAGTGTCGCAAGGCCGCCGCCCCAAAACTAGTGCCGCCTGGGGCGGACCGCCCCCACCGCCCCCCCCCTAGCTACGCCACTGGACAGGGGGCCGCAAGAGGTAAGGACATGGGGGCCGCAAGAGGTAAGGACATGGGGGCCGCAAGAGGTAAGGACATGGGGGCCGCAAGAGGTAAGGACATGGGGGCCGCAAGAGGTAGGGACATGGGGGCCGCAAGAGGTAGGGACAGGGGGCCGCAAGAGGTAGGGACAGGGGGCCGCAAGAGATAGGGACAGGGGGCCGCAAGAGGTAGGGACAGGGGGCCGCAAGGGGTAGGGACAGGGGGCCGCAAGGGGTAGGAACAGGGGGGATGTATGACGTTACAACGCACACTTTTACAACGCATGCACTTACAACGCATTTTTTACAACGCATAATCCATTACAACGCATGACATTACAACGCATGACACTACAACGCATTTTTAAAAAATACCTTTACAACGCATTACCATTACAACGCATACTACCTTTACAACGCATACCATTACAACGCATAATATTAAATTACATTTAAGGTAAGTATTAGATAGTATAGGGGTAAAAATTACTATTCTAACTCCAGGGGGTGCAACAGTAGGGTAAGTGTTGGATAGTATAGGGGTAAAAATTACTATTCTAACTCCAGGGGGTGCAACAGTAGGGTAAGTGTTGGATAGTGTAGGGGTAAAAATTACAATTCTAACTCCAGGGGGTGCAACAGTAGGGTAAGTGTTGGATAGTGTAGGGGTAAAAATTACTATTCTAACTCCAGGGGGTGCAACAGTAGGGTAAGTGTTGGATAGTATAGGGGTAAAAATTACTATTCTAACTCCAGGGGGTGCAACAGTAGGGTAAGTGTTGGATAGTATAGGGGTAAAAATTACTATTCTAACTCCAGGGGGTGCATCAGTAGGGTAAGTGTTGGATAGTATAGGGGTAAAAATTACTATTCTAACTCCAGGGGGTGCATCAGTAGGGTAAGTGTTGGATAGTATAGGGGTAAAAATTACTATTCTAACTCCAGGCGGTGCATCAGTAGGGTAAGTGTTGGATAGTGTAGGGGTAAAAATTACTATTCTAACTCCAGGGGGTGCAACAGTAGGGTAAGTGTTGGATAGTGTAGGGGTAAAAATTACTATTCTAACTCCAGGGGGTGCAACAGTAGGGTAAGTGTTGGATAGTGTAGGGGTAAAAATTACTATTCTAACTCCAGGGGGTGCATCAGTAGGGTAAGTGTTGGATAGTATAGTGTAATATTATGCGTTGTAATGGTATGCGTTGTAATGGTAGTATGCGTTGTAATGGAATGCGTTGTAAAGGTAGTTTTTAAAAATGCGTTGTAGTGTCATGCGTTGTAATGTCATGCGTTGTAATGGATTATGCGTTGTAAAAAATGCGTTGTAATGGTAGTGCGTTGTAAAAGTTGCGTTGTAAAGGTTGTTCCCCGAACAGGGGGTCGCAAGGGGTAGGGACAGGGGGCCGCAAGGGGTAGGGACAGGGGGCCGCAAGGGGTAGGGACAGGGGGCCGCAAGGGGTAGGGACAGGGGGCCGCAAGGGGTAGGGACAGGGGGCCGCAAGAGGTAAGGACATGGGGGCCGCAAGGGTAGGGACAGGGGGCCGCAAGAGGTAAGGACATGGGGGCCGCAAGAGGTAAGGACATGGGGGCCGCAAGAGGTAAGGACATGGGGGCCGCAAGAGGTAAGGACATGGGGGCCGCAAGAGGTAAGGACATGGGGGCCGCAAGAGGTAAGGACAGGGGGCCGCAAGAGGTAGGGACAGGGGGCCGCAAGAGGTAGGGACAGGGGGCAGCAAGAGGTAGGGACAGGGGGCAGCAAGAGGTAGGGACAGGGGGCAGCAAGAGGTAGGGACAGGGGGCCGCAAGAGATAGGGACAGGGGGCCGCAAGAGATAGGGACAGGGGGCCGCAAGAGATAGGGACAGGGGGCCGCAAGAGATAGGGACAGGGGGCCGCAAGAGATAGGGACAGGGGGCCGCAAGAGATAGGGACAGGGGGCCGCAAGAGGTAGGGACAGGGGGCCGCAAGAGGTAGGGACAGGGGGCCGCAAGGGGTAGGGACAGGGGGTAGGGACAGGGGGCCGCAAGGGTAGGGACAGGGGGCCGCAAGGGGTAGGGACAGGGGGCCGCAAGGGGTAGGGACAGGGGGCCGCAAGGGGTAGGGACAGGGGGCCGCAAGGGGTAGGGACAGGGGGCCGCAAGGGGTAGGGACAGGGGGCCGCAAGGGGTAGGGACAGGGGGTCGCATGGGGCAAGCCGGGGGTCGCATGGGGCAAGCCAGGGGTCACAAATGCAACCCCTAAATGACGTCCATGGTTGTGCTCCTAATAGTGCATTAATCACTAGACACAAAGAGGTAGAAGCACAATTAAACATTAACAACCTGATTCACAAACTGCACTTTTGAGTAAGTTTACACTTTTGAGTAAGTTTATTACTTTTCGGAGTTCACAAATTGCACTTTTGTAGTAACTTACACTTTTGTAGCAAGTCCTGCACTACACCTGGCCAACCACTGGTACTGCAGCACCCTCCCACAGAAATTAATGGAGGTAGGGACTTTAAATAAAACCCCACAGGGAATAATGTTAGATTAGATTAAATTATTAACAATAGTTAAAAATATAAAGGCGATACCTCTTACCGTCACCACTGTGAATCCAGTCATTCTTGATAATTTTTATCCTGGTGCTTCTCATGTTTTTAAATTTTATTATTTATCTTTTATCCTTATGACATTACCTATTTTGTTCCTTGCTGATCTCTGTAATATTTTGTGTAAATTCTCTGCTATTTTCCCATTGTACAGCACTCTGATACCAGAAATAGTCTTATTGACGCTGTATTAGACTTCATAATTTAAAAATAAATAATTACAAATTATATGAATAGTACAATGTTGATTTGAAAGTGCGTCTGACGGACCCTTGCTCCTGGACTCTTGGCCTTGGGCTGTTGTACTGTCTCTGAGCCCATTGTTCGCCGGACCCGCTTCGCGGGTCCCGCTTCACCGGAATTGCCGCTGGGGAATCTGTGGAGAGGCTGTGCAGTCTGTGTTGTGCTGGGGCTTTTGGGCAGGGCTGCGAGCGTTTCTGCAGGGACTCCGTTTCCCAGGAGTCCCTGCCTGGCCGATTGAGAACACCTGGCCCGCTCTCCCTGTCAGCCCCGCCCCCTGCGTGTCACGTCTGACCTATAACAGTGGTGCTTACTTCCGCTGCGCGGGAGTGCGCGGGAGCGTCCCGGGAGAAGCCCGGGACAAGGGCGGGACCGTCTGTGGCCGTCAGGGGCTGAAGGAGGCTGGGCTGGGCCCGCTCTTTGACATTGCGCCTTCTGACCACTTGTTACAGTACGTTCCCTGTATCTAGAGATCTCTGGTGTTTGCTTATATAGTATTGTTCTTTTTAAAGCTCGTTGGCTGCAAAGTATGTCTTCTCCTTCAAATACCACTGCCCAGATCTCTACTCAGGCCGAGGTGGGGTCAGCCATCTTGGGGCCTCTAGACAAATACTTTAGTCGGGTAACCCAAGATATTGACAAAGAGATCGCTTTGGCGGAGAGGCGCGCCGAGCGTAGGTTATCTATTGAACTCCTTAAAATTCCTTTGGAGAAACGGCCACCTCAGGGTTTCCCGGCATTGGTTCCTCCCCTGTCATCCCTAACCCTGCCAGCTGTACTGGAAACGCCTTATGCTTTTCCCCCTTCACTAGAGCTGTTGGCTGGCTCATCTGTGGGTCACGACGTGCCCATTTTGCCTTCTACCTCGTCCACTATACCAACTTGCTTACCTACAGGGCAGGTGACCACTGCCCAACCGAGTGTGTCAACTCACATGGTTAAAACTAAACCAAGTAACAAAAGAAGTGCCGCCCCGAAGAAGTGCTATCTTCCCAAACATCCGAAAAAAATAAGGAAGGTTGGAATATGCCTGCGCCCTTCCTGCGAGCCTATTGGGGCTGGCTCTGGTGGGGTTAAGATTGTCAAGGACGGAGTTGTTCCGGCTAGTCCCGTATCTAACATGAATGACCCCTCAGCGATGGTATTGGCTGAGACCTTATCTTCTGCTCCACCCCTGCTCCTCGAGTTGGAGAGGCTGATGAGGTCTCTCCTGACTCCTATTGAGGAACGAGTTAAAAAATTAGCTGATCGGTTAGATCATTTCGAGCAGGCTAATCAAGTCCCACCCTAGGACGGGGGATAGCATCAATCTTCTGAAACCAAATGGCCAGGCAAATGGTGTGCCCATCGCTGAGCCTCCTCCCCCCGTAGTCAGCATTGCAAGTAGGCCTCAGTCGAAGGGACAAATCCCCATGACTAATTTAGATTTGTCGGACCGTCCAAGTAGCAATCCCACTAAAAAAAACAAGCTGCCTGATACTGTGGCTATGGGCAATAAAGATAGCTCCAAAAGTGGCAATCCTGTATCTAATGGTTCCCAACCCTCACCAAGCATTTCAACACCCCGTCTTGGCGTTCCTGTTAGGGGTAACAAAGACAGTTCCAAAACTAATAACACTGTATTGAATAGTTCCCAACCACCACCAAGTATTCCAATATCCCGTCCTGCTGCTCCTGCCATTAGCCTGCCTAACACCCTCCCGATGAAGGCACCTCGTAGGATACCTCCTATGAATCTCCCCCCAGATTCTTATCCTTTCGTGGTTGTCCTCACTAATGTACCACCTTTGTTGGCCGGGCAAAGAGAATCCTTCCAGATGCTAAAAAACAAGGTAATGCACTGGTTAAAGGCAAATAGACCACTGCCCGGGGAAGTAGACGGGCTGATTATTGGAGTGAGAAGGACAGACTGGATAGGTTGTACTCCTAAGCACTGGGGGGGGGGGGGGCGAGGGGGGGGGAGTGTATAGTTGTTAATTTCCAAGATCCTAGGGTGGCACGTCTGATTACGAAGCAAAATTGGGGCACAAGCAGTGGTGGAATTGGTGTTGTTGATCTTACATTCTTTTATCCAAGACCAACAGGTGTTCAATTTGGTATGACCAGTGAATTAGGTTGCTATAACAATCTCCCCTCCCAGGGTTTGTTCCTTTCACTGTACCCTTACAACGGGGTAACTTTTATAATGGACCAACGTACAATCGTTTTGAAGTGATGAAAGATCCGGTTGGGTTCATTGACCAAATTCCGATTATTGCACGAACAGTAGAGAAGGTATGACCTGTTGGGATATATGTGGGAAGCCTGTGTTAACTGTTTAGAAAAAAAACGTGGAATCAAATGAAATGAGAACTGGTTGGGAGACTGTGATTTTGGAGGAAACATGTGGGGAGTGTATTCCAATTTCTGGGGACTCTGAAAATGAGGAACTAATTACACTTAGCACTGTTGGCACCCAGGAGGTTGATCACAACACTGAGGATACCACCCGAGAGAGGGAGGGGTATGACGGAATCTTAACAAACGACTTTGGGATGTCCTGTGTAGGAGCAGTACCCATGGACGGCCCCAGTTTAGGGAAGTTTTTTTCATGGAACATCGCGGGGTTGAGTAGCAAGCTGATGTCCCAAAACTGGATGGATTTCGTCAATGGCTTTGAAGTTTGTTTATTCCAGGAGACATGGGCTTGCGACCCTATATTTCTTCCTGGCTACTTAAATTTTTCAATCCCGGCCAGTAGAGGCGCTAGGGGTCGACCGATGGGAGGCCTTACAATCTGGGTAAGGCAATGTCTTCAAATAACAATCAAAGTGGTGGATCTGGGTTGTAAGGACATCCAAATGCTAAGAATAGCCTCAGAAAAGTGGGGAGGGATAGATATATACAACATCTATGCCAGGGGCAGTACCACTGGGAGTTCACCCATTCTAGAGGCTTTGTCCACGTTTTTTGGAATCGCAGTCCCTGGGTAACAAAGTTTTAATAGCTGGTGACCTAAATAGGACTTTCGAACCATTGGATAGTTCGGATGATCCCCTAGGGCAAGAGGAGGATATGCAATGGGGTGTTCCGACTTTAAATCTGGCTCCTGTTAAGCGGTGGACGAAAGATATATTACAACTGAATGCCATTTGCCTGGAACATGGGTTGAGAGCGCTAAATGGGAGGACGAAGGGCGATAGGGAAGGTGCCTGTACATTCGACAATGGTCATAATCAGAGTCGGATAGACTATGTCCTTTGCAGCCTCAATTTGTGGCAGTTGGTATGCGACATGAAAATCGAGGGTAGACTGGAAAGTGACCACAATCCCCTCTGTGTGACCCATAACTGGTGGATGGCCATATCAGGGAACCCTCAATCAAGTGACGGCCCAATGCCTACCATGGCCAATGAAATGCGCAGACTTAACTGGCCGAGTGTATTGGCGAATGCAGAATCTATGGACTTTATAAGTTCCGAGGTGGATGCTGCAATCGCTGCTATGGAGGCTGCAAACCCCGTAATCCCAGGTTCTAGGGAAATAACGGACATACACAACAAGCTCTTTTCCCTTTTAAAACCGCATTTCTTGAGGTCCCGCAAGATAAATAGGAAACAACCACCCAAACCAGCTAGGTGGGTAAATCATCAGTGCAGGGAAGCCAGGTTAAGCTTGGGAAGAGCAATCAGGAATAGGGACAGGGCAGCGATTAGCGAGGCTAGGAAGCACTACAAGGTTAGCGTATCGCTAGCAAAAAAAACATGGGACGAAAAGTATTGGGCAGAACTAAAGGAGGCCTCGGGGGCTAAGGATTCCAGGTTATTCTGGAATATTGTCAAGTGGGGTAGAGGTGGAACTCCAAATAAACCCGACAATAATGTCGCTGAGGGTGCCTGGGTGGATTATTTCAAACCCCAATATGCTGAGACTACCGAGTTTAAGGATGTGGAAGTAATTTCAGCTGTATTCCCCACTGGGAATTTATTTTCCCCTAAAGAAACTGAAGTTGCAATATGCACTGCCCAAGGGGGAAGGGCCCCGGGTCTAGATGGGATACCCTCTGATGTTTTCATAAACGATAAGGCGAGGTGGGTTAGGTATGTATTCCTTTTGGGAAACGCTATTGCGAAGGGAACGGCAGTCCCAGAGCTATGGAAGGGAGCAAATATTATACCCATATATAAAAAAGGGGATCGGTCCCTCCCGGCCAATTATAGGCCGATAAGTTTGATTGCCACTATCCAAAAAGTGGTAGGGAGAATGGTGGTAAACCTACTAATGGATTGGGTAGACGAGAACAACGCCCTGTCCCCTTATCAGGCAGGTTTTCGGCGGGCTACAAGCACAGTCGACCAGGTGTTTCGCTTTGCTCTGCTGCAGTGGGGGACGGTGGTGCTCGGCGAGGGCAGCCTGTATGTTGCCTTTTTCGACTTGCGGGCTGCCTTCGACCTGGTCCCAAGGAGAAAGCTCTGGGCAGTTCTGACCGAAATAGGCCTTCCGGCTGAGTTACTCACCCTGATAATGAGGCTGCATGAGTGTAACTTCGCCAAAGTTCAGTGGGGTATGAATAGTGAATCATCTGCCGACTTTCCGATTGAACGCGGAGTACGACAGGGGTGTGCTATGGCCCCCCTGCTTTTTACCCTATTTATTAACGGAATTGTGGCTCGGATGCTGGATGCCAGTGTCGATGCACCTTCGTTGGCTGGCCTCAGGGTTCCGATCCTGATGTTCGCCGACGATACGCTGATTTTATCTAAAACACCGGCTGGCTTGCAGCGAGCTTTAAACATCTTCGATCTTTTCTGTGGGGAACATGGTCTGGAAGTTAACGTGGGCAAGACCAAGCTGATGGCCTTCTCCCCAAAACGTAGACCCCGCCCTAAAATACTTCTGAACAATTGTGAGCTTGAGGTGGTTACTGTATTTACCTACCTTGGGGTGCAGATAGCAAACAATCTAAAATGGTCCCAACATATAGAAAAGGCGGTCCTGAGGCATCAACAGATTTCGGGGGCGCTTCGGGTGGAACACAAAAAGTCTAAATCAAAGCCTATAAAACCAGCCCTGGCAGTATATGATGCCAAGGCTATTGGGTCTGCCCCATATGGGGCTGAGCTGTGGGGTTTCGAGAGGCTTCTCCCCTTGCAAATATCGGAGAATAGGTTCCTCAGGGGAAACACGGGTCTCCCTCAGAGTACACCACTAATCCCGCTTGGTCTTGATTTAGGGAGAAGATCAGTTAGTGACCGAGCGCAATTGCGCCCGATTCTCTATTGGAGACGCCTCTGGACTATCCCAGAGATACGGCATTATGCAGAGGGGTTCCTTGCCATAATTAAAGCTGACACCTTTCATAAAATAGTCTGGTTAAAAAAATCTTAGGACTGCTTTAGGTGACCTCGGCCTCTCCAATCTATGGGATAATCCATCTGGGGAACCCTTTCCAAACAAAAACATAATTAAAAGCTTATATTGGTATTGGATAGATGGCAGACTCTGGAGTAGAACGAGATCAGACACAATGGCGGGGCGTTTCTTAGAAATCAAACTGTGTCCTGCATTGGAACTATACTGGGACAGTATTACTAACCCAGGGGATAGGAAGCTTTTCTTCCAGTTAAGATCAGGTGCCCTTCCTCTGAGATCACTGACGGGTAGGTGGAGGAGTTCAACCACCTCATGCTGCCCAGTTTGTGGTGCAACTGAGGAAAATATAGGTCACTTTCTATTCTTGTGTAAAGCTTATGCCACCCCGAGAAGAGTTTGGTTAGCTCCTGTTTGTAGAAATTTAGGGACATCCAGGGGTGTTGAGGCGCTACGGATTATTTGCAACGCCACTGATATGCCTATTGTTCTAGGAACAGCAAAGTATCTGGGGTGGGCATGGTCCATTAGACGGAGGGCAATTTCTATTAATGTAATATAACTGGGGTATCAAGTGATTTCTGTGTAAATGTACACCAAAGATTTTTATTGTTTATGTACGCACAACTGTTTTAAAAGTATGTATAAATAGGAAAACATTTTAATGTGATGTATTTTAAATGTATGTTTGTGCTTTTATTAGTATATTCCTCGAATAAAGCTTTGAATACGAATAGTACAGATTTGTTAATTACTTAATTATGAAATTACCTATTTTGAATTTAAAAAAAAAAATGAATCATAATTTTTTTAAACATTTATTGTTAAATTATTTTTTTAACTCACAGGGTGCGTTTTGTTCACACCACAGAAGCCTAAGGTAGGTTCCCTGATGGGTTTCATGCCAGGCACAAGACTGAGGTAGGCCTGGAGGACTCATTGTGTGATCTTAGGACCTTAGAAGATCAGGTGGTTACGCAGGGCATCTGCTTTTGGATGTCTCAGATGCTTTCATCGTGGTCAGTCGCAACATTCCGATTGAGTATCTAGAGGCAGCTGGGCTTACTGATCGAGCGGGTTCAAATATTTTCTCATTGGTCATACTACAGAGATGACATTCCTCCTTTTCACTCTGCAGAGTATCCTGTCTCCTATGGGATGCTGCACACTCCACTGCATAAATCACCCTTTATGTCCAGCCTTCAAGAAAGCATATCTGGCCTTCGGTTTCACGGCGCTGTCGCAGGCTGCTGCTGGATTTAGAGCACCTCTCGTAGAGAGTAAGTGTCTGATCACCATCCGTGGCTGGACGTCCTCCAAGCTACGGTAACTGACAGCGATAAGACTGAGGTCCCGATTATCCGTGGTCAGCAGTCTTCCTGGTCTAGAAGGCTCCAGCTACAATCCCAAGCATTCTACCTGCTCCTGAAGAAAAACATGTGGCATCATTTTCAATCATGATCCAGCTTTTGATATCCGAGATCGTCAAGTCTGGTGCTGCTGTTCCCTGTTTCTCGCCTGTTGAAAGAGATCCTCCCTTTTGTTCCCAGAGCGAGGAAACGTTGCTCTATTCCATCTCAACTAAAGCAACGGCGTATCCAGGGGTCTCCCTGAACACAGTGTTAGGGACGCTACAATGGCAGTCAGCCGTGCACGCAAGCTTCATGAGTACAATCGTGTGTAACTGTGGCACAAAGGGGTCTCCAATGGCAACTGGTCAAACAATGTATCTATTTCAAAGCAACAGCGTGTGCTGCCGTCTCCCTCACGCAGCGCTAGGGAACCAACATTGGCTGCAAAACATGGCGCTCGGCCTTGAATGAGGACTTTGGGAGTGCACCCATGCAGCACAACGCGGTCTCCACTGGCAACCGGTCAAACAATGTATCCATTTTAAAGTGCTACACTTTGGCCACAGGGCCTACTACCGTTCAGCTTAGAGTATCCATCCGACTTAGTAACTCCTGTCGTACCCAGTCGAGCACTGAGATCACATTTTTCTAGCCTACTAAGGGTCCTACCCGCCGGCCGTTGTGGTGGGTGGGCACGGCCTTTCCGGATTCTTGGCTGCTTCCTCCTCCTCTCCACCGCTGAACTTCAGACAGGAGATGAGCCACTGATCTTAAAAAGAAGTATTTCTTCACAGCCTTTGGAAACACCTGCTGTCTTTTCTTAAATTTTGCATTAAAGGCAAGGCTGCCAGCGGAGTTAAATATAGCATTGCATGACACCTCGTCAGGAGCCGCGGCATCTGTGCATAGCCAGACTCCGAGACGCCCCCTGCTTGAACATGAGCCTTCCTCAGGGGCAAGTGCGCTGCCAGCCAGGATCCCAACATTACAGAGCCATCGACTACCAGAGAACCCTTAAAGGGGCAGCCAGGGAAGAGAACACAGGTCTCCTTACCCAGTCGTTGAGTTCTAACAGTTGCCAACAATAGGCGTTTGATGACGTCTGCGCGGGTTTGAGACCTACGGTGACTTCATTCACTGGAAAGCCGCTTTAACAGAACCACTCCTTCCCTCTGTCCGACTCAGAAAATACAATTCTTTCACTGTCGATTCCAACAGCCTACATTTTGAAGATAATTCTTAGAAAGTGTGTGCACGCTCCTGGGTGAAAATTCAATCACATCCGTGTCCTTTGTGTAATTTCCTGCAATTTTCATTACATTTTTTTATTCTGAAATTCCACAAGATTACACCAACTTTTACCCACTGGATCTCCAGCTACGCCATGTGTGGCGCAACACAACCGGAACAACACAGATGGACAGTAAGTGAGCAGCGTGCTCACAGCACTTGTGCTTTTTTTTTTTTTGCATAAAGTGTGTCCTTGTGTCTATTTTGGACATGATTTTAAAAAAAAATTATTTTGCATAATTACACAAATGGAAATGAAACTTTGCGAACATTGTGAAGTTTAAAATAATTAATATGGAAGGTTGCAAAGCACTGAGCCTCACACCTTTGCCCAAGGCTACTTGGGTTCATCTTCCTCTTTGCAGTTGTTGATGAATATTTTCTAGAAGGATCTCTTTGCCCATGAAGCTCCCCAAAAGACTTATTAGCATAACCCTCGTCGTGAGAAATCCCCGTCCTACAGCAGTAGTCCAAAGTTCCACAGGTTGGACAGGTGACACCGGCTTCTCAGTCCTTACATTTCTTCTTGAGTTCATAATATGTAGCATTTCTTGCCAAGACATTTGACCCTTGGAAATACAAAAGAATAAGTGGAAATGCACTGGGCGGAAATCCATCAGCGTCACGCAGGGGCGGAGCCAGGGGCTCCCCGCTACACATGGAAGATGCGATGCTATGATTTGGTGTCAGGCACAAGGTGAGATGCAGAATGTGGAAAGGTTGGGTCAGAATATGAGACATTGAGGACACCTTTTAGATCTGGCGTTAGCCGAAACCTGTTGATGTTACTAAACTTTTATATATAATATACTTGCAGGGCCTTTCAGCCAGCCCACTTCATCCATTTCTGTCTAATTGTGTAATTCAGATTTTCTTCAGTCCACCACCGCATGGGTCAGTGGTTCAGTCCGCTTCAGCCATTGACTAACTTCATCGTGAGCTGCGATGGGGAACTCCCCTTTCACAGGAGCTATTTTTGGTATTCTGCACTTTCACAAAGTCCTTGTATTCACTATGGCAACGTGGGTTTTTTGAGGCGAAAAAACATTTTTGCTTTTGATATATTTTTTCTTTTTAGATTGATGAGGGCCTGACAGCTTCCCTAACCATAAAGTTTTCCAAAAATCATGACCAAAAAAACAAGCATTGAGAAATGAAAAGGCGGGAAGTCGATGCCAGCCCTATTGGCTTGGCCAATGCTTGTAAATCAATGCCCAACATTGTTCTAAAATTTGAACGCACTGTTTATTTTGACATATTGTTTTAATAAACGTAAATGTACCACTACTATAATTAATCTAACCTGGACAAAATGGAGGCTGCTCCAGACCGCGTTCTATGAGGTGACAGGAGAAACGGCGCTCCCTAAAAGTACGTGGTGAAAGAAATGATAATTTCACCTCAAGTTAACTCATTGCAAAGCATCTGCACAAAACAGCAAACATCACGTGGCTCTTTTCCACTTGAAACGCGAGATTAGCAGACAGGAGAAAAATATAGCGGTGACCATGTGGTAACTTTAAGCTGTTAGAATCAGAAAAAAAGTGGCAAGAGTTACTATGGAAACATTTTGTGGGTAATCCAATGCACGATAAAAGTGCTTAATTTGTATTTAAAAAAAAGTGTCATGGCTCTAGTTAGGAGGCCTCTGCAGCTTGCACCACCCATTACACTGCCAGCGATGCCAATGACAGTACCTACACAACTACCAACCAACCCACTGCTACAAATGAACAATTCAGCCTACTCCAGGCCCACAAAGCTATAAAAGTAGCTTGGGCGTTAAGTGTTAGTTGTTTTTAATGCATACTGAATTAATAAACAATTGCTGCTCTGCTCATCTCAAAATTATACAAACAGCGCCACCATGTGGCAGCTGTCATACGTGCTGGTGTCGACAACTAAGTGCCGGTACCGAGCACCGGAAACCACTGGCTCAAATTAAGCACTGCTGGGTGGAACGTCCCCTTTAAACTACACAGAGAGTCCTAACCAAGGGATGTGCACGCGCCACTGGCCACAGCCTGAGGACAGGGGTGAGCCACAACAGCGAAGCCACAAACACAGCAGACAATTCCTCAGAAATGTTTATGGTCTAAAGCAGCCAGTGGCTTTTATGGGCTGAACCTGTACATTTTATGTAAAATGCCCCTTTGTGGCCTATTTCACAGGCCACCGCTTCATTTCTTTTCCCAGCGCCCCCAACAGGAACGCGAGATGAGAAAACTGCGCACAAGGAAAGTGGTGAAATAAATCACAGGTTTTGCTCTGACATTTTCCCATATAGCCTGTCAGATGTGGTGAGGGTAAAAGGACGGGAGTGGCTACTGCAGGAGGCAGAAGACGGAACCCACTAATTGGGGGCTGGAGGTTGCAGTAATGGGGAGAGACCAGCAGAGCTGAGGAGGTTTTTTTTTCTTATTTTTGAACTCTTGAGGAAGCTGGAACGATTCACCCTGAACACGCGCAGCCAACCTCGACCCTCATGAAATGGCCACTTACCTCTAAACTGTCAACATTTATTCTCCCAAAAATAGACAATATTTTGCACAGGATGGTTGCAACAATAATATTAAAATGATGAGTTAAGGAAACACCTAAAGAAATTTCTTAGGAGAGGTTAGGGCTGTATTTATTTCCTAAACATGTGTAGTACATAACACATGTAATCTGTGCAAAAGTGCAAGCTTCCACCAAATGCACACTGGGTAGTGCCTGTGCAGTAGGCGTGCAAGCTTCAGTAACACAGAAGAGAAACAGCTCCAGGAGTATGCTGCAAGCTTCACACACATGACAAGGAAGCAGTTTCAGGGTCTGCATGTCCACCCAAAAATAACTTTCAACAGGTACAGCATGGGCAGAAGCTGTGCTCCCTTCCTTCGTACAAATGCAGATCACAAAATAGCAGTGTCAGCAGACACTGCACAGACAACGTGCTGCCAGCTCAGTAGTAGGCCTGGGCAGTGAACTTCGCTCCGATCGCGGAGTTTTCTGCAGTCCACACTTCACGGAGCTCGCGGAGTGCAGAAAACTCCGATTCGCAATGTGCAGCGGAGTTTTCCCCCCGCTCGCGAACGGTAAGTTCACGATTGCAAATGGTAAGTTCGCAAGCACGAGCTGCCGCTTGGATAGAATTTCTACCCGAGCAGCAGGAATAACAGCACAAACTGCAGTTTGCACTGCACTCCGCCACTCACAGAACTTTGCGTTGTTTTTTTTTTTTTAACTTCGTGGAGTTCCGCATAGCGGAACTCTGCGAGCTACGCCCAGGCCTGGTCAGTAGTTGGGCATGTTTTACATACATACTACATACTCACCAGAAGTGGTGGTTACTCCATAGGGGCGGAGTAGCATCGCCCCCACACTGCTGTGCAGAAAGCTTGAAATATAAAATGGTAATTATTTTATTACCATTTTATTTTTCACTCTCTGCCAGCTGAACGGAGTGTGAGGGCGGGGCCAGTGCGTCATTGCTGCTGATTGGCAGCAGTGAGGAGTGGCCACTTTGGTTTATAGTGCGCGTGTCGGTTTGGTCGGCTATCTTGCTACGGCCAGCCCGGCATGCGCAATTCAAACCTCTGCAACCCAGCTCTCTTAGAAAGGTGGGTGGAGAGCAGGCACAGCGCTCCAGTGCCTTTAGGAGTGCTGAGCCTGCCCCCTCCAGCCAATCTAGATGCATCACTCATGCTGCTTAACACTGTTAACAGCATGAGAGCAGCGTATGGATTGGATAATGGAGTTGGCTATGGGACCTCGCGCTCGACGGTGTCCGGAGCCAGGGACTGAAGAACAGCGAGGACATGCTGCAGGCTAAGGTAAGTAAAACTTAAATATTTTTCTTCATAAAATGTTTTTTTTATAAATGTTTGATGGTATAGCGCCAGGTAAGACCAGCACTGTAACCTCATCTCACACACACAAGTAAAATATGGGCAGTGCTTGATTTGAGCCGGTGGTAGCAGGTGGGGCTCTCTGGCACTCACTGTCAGGGACTCATACTTATTTTTCAGAATATGATTCAGAACAAGTGAGCGAAAAGCAGGAAAACGGGAAAGAAGGAAGAAGAGAAAAGCAGGAAAACAGTGAGAAAGAGACAAAGCAGGGAAGAAAAAGATCCTTCAAAAGTGATATAAAGCAATTTATAAGGGCGGCACAGAATGCGGCACTCTGGACCCGACTCACAAAGGGACTCACGACTCGAAGAGTTAGGAGCCGCCGCTCTCAGGGCGGAATCTTTGCCCTACAGTGTAGATATTCTTCCGTGACTCCGCACTCCTAACCGTATGAGTCGTAAGTCCATTTGTGAATCGGGCCTACTGTTTGCCACAGTGTGATCTTGTCCCCGAGTCAGCTACCAACAGACTCATTGGACAATCATAAACATGAAAATCCTAAATCACTCTTGTGACGTGTGGTGGGCATGTGTGGCAAGAGGCCAACCTTCGGTATGGGAGGCCAACCTTCGGTATGGGAGGCCAACCTTCGGTACGGGACACCAAAACGAGATCCCAAATGCAATATAATACGGCGAGCAAGGCCATCTACATAGTACTGTATTATACACACAAAAGGACGGACACTCCGCGAACAACCATGCTTCGCGGTCCTGGTCACATCAAATTAGCTTTGAAGAAGTTCTGGAAAGGAACGAAACTTGTTGCCTGATCCATCGTACGTGATGGTTTATTTGTCAAGAAAAAGTTCAGAATATACCTTGGACGATGAAGTTACGACTGGGACTGCGCATTGAAGTCATTAGGAACTCACTGTTACATTGTTTTCAAAGATGCATGTAATGCTGCAGTAAGTGAGCGCCTCTCCCATTTTGTAAAAGAGACATAAAGGTGTTAGGACCTTATGCTATTGGGTGAAAGAAGCATGAGGTGGAATCAAGACTAGTCAGGCTTGGCATTCGGAAGCCCTACATTTGGGAGCATTGGCGGCGGGCTCCAATGAAAAAACTTTGGCTACCCTCACTTACTCTTTTACAAATTAAGAAGCTAGTGTGGGCAAATGCAGTGCAAGCTTTCTTCACACAATTGCTGTACAGAAAGCTGCAGCGCAATCTGCTATTGCATGGGTCAAAGGAATGTCCCAGGGAGCAGTGTAAAAGCTTCTCTCACATACTTCACAGGAATAATGCAGGCACCGCAAGCTTCCCTCACACAAAGGAGAGGTACAGCAGCAGTGCAAGCTTCTCTCACACACAGAACAGGAACGATGTAGGCAGCCGCAGAGCAAGCTTCACTCACACACACAAGACAGGTACAGCACCAGTGCAAGCTTCCCTCACACACAAGACAGGAACGATGCAGGCAGTGCAAGCCTCTCTTACAGCTGTGCAACCTTCCCTCACTCACAGTACAGGGTACAGCAGCAGTGCAAGCTTCCCTCAAACACAGAACAGGAACAATGTAGCAGCATGGTAAACGTTTCCACACACAAAGAACAGGCACAGCTCAGGCAGCAGTAGTTCAAGCTTCCTGTCTACAGACCAGATTTGACCCGGGCAGCTGTAGGGCAAGCTTCTGTCATGCAAAGAACAGCTAGCGAATGCTCACTATACTGCAAGCTTTTCGACCTCTCACACAATTTTTTCCACTTATTGCTCCATAGGGCACCCTAGATGCCCATATGTCATTGGTAGACAGAGTTTTCTGTCCTAGCATTTCTTTTAGAAATAATTGTTTCACTTATTTTAGTCCGTTTTTGGTTCATTTGGACTATGCTAAGACTACAACTCCCAGAATCCAGTTTTTTATTAAGTTAAAGTCCGGACCTGGAAACTAGATGTCCTGTGATGGTGTCATCTGCTAACCTGAAGATAAAAGAAACTGTTCTACTAAAGTTGCACAACCCTTCAGTGGTCACACTATCCCCTTTGCAAGGGTGAAAGGTTGATTCTGCCCTACCAATAGTGAATCCTATGAATTTTAGGTCACCCACGGGACTGTGCAGCAGGTGCATTGATCGGTAGAGCTAACCCACCAGTCAGTCCTTCGCCAGACCCCACGATGCAAAGCTGAATAGCGCTCTCTTCCATAATCAGTCTTTTCTTTGAGGATTTTTGCCTCCCTCCTTTTTTATGGATCTTTAGATAGCTTAAAGAAAGGTTTTTTAGTTCAATAAAAAAGGAACATTAATCTTTGATCTGACATTTCAAAAGCGCATCGTGCTGCAAAGACAACGTCCGGAAATGGGAGCTATATCTGTGAAGGAGCCAGCCACGTCACCTGCCAAACTTCAGGATTAAGTGGAGAAGGGGGGAGGGGCAGAGATGGGAGGGGCTCTGCGTCACTTCCTTTCCTAACTCTCAGTGTAGACAATGAGGCTTCAAGTCATGTCCAGAGGGTGAGCAACTGCCCCCTCCTGCTACTAGTAACAATAATTAAATAGCTCTTTTACACAGTGAGCTCCCACCGAATGGGGCGGGGCTGAGAGGAGACGGAAGGAGAACCACGAGAAACAAAATGGATAAAAGGAAAAAATTCCTTACAATGTAACGTAAAATGTAAACGATTGCCCAAAGTCAATTTGCTGCCAAAAATGTTTCTAAAGAAAACGGCTTTTTGAATAAAAAACAATTTGCTAAAAAGGATCTCCAAGAGCAAAAACCTGGAGTCGACAGGTCACAGGTGCAGAATCCGTGTCTTCGGTGGTCGCAGAAAGTCTGAGGGGTCCACAGACTCTCACTGCCCTTCAGCAGACTCTCTATCCATGGTGGACCGGCTGCTGCACCGGACAAGCGCGCAACGCCCACAGGGCTCAAAGAGCGTCAGCCCCCTGTGGTGCGTCAGCCCGGGCTGAGACCGCTTCCCGGGCACACACAGACAGTTTTTGAGCTGCTGTGGGCGGGCTGGTCGGGCGTCCGTCTTATTGCACCTGAGTACTTCGCAGGTCTTTAAAAGACCATTTATTTGTTAACGAGGCTTTGTTGTTTTTCACCCCTTCTTAGAGCCCCTGCATCGCCACTCTGCCTATTACTGGCAGTTTGTATGAGCCCCCCCCCCCACCCCACCCCCTGAAATTTGGCTCTGGTTGTCCCTCTGGCACAGGATGGGGCTCCCCTGGGTGGGGCGGGGGTAGAAGCAAAGGCTATTTTGTCTGTGAGGTGAAGTTACCCGAAGTCGAAGAGATGAACTCCAGAGGCCCCTATCTATGCCGTAGGTTCTTCTCGAGGTCACCCAGGGCCCACCGGACCACTGGTGCCCACCATCGCGTGTTCCTCACCACAGTACCATCCATGGTCCCTGGTGCACAGCGGGATAGCTAGTCCTGCCTTTAGCCACATTTCTTCCCAGCTACAAGAAGAAAGGCAGGACGGTCAGCGTCCTGGAAAGTGCCGCCATTAGCCGCGCAGGCCAAGATTGAAGTCAGTGACCCCAATCTCATCCGGGTCAGCTGCTGACTCCAGTGTCCGAGTCATTTTTTTAAGGTTGATACTTTTCAGGAACAAGCGTGGAAGGAAATGCAGTCATTTCTACCCTGTGCAAGCAAGGTTATGATAACCAGCCCTGAAAGCTTCTCTGCCTTCCAACGGGCCTTGGGTCACCTCTGAATCTGAAGCCAAGTGGCACAGAAGACCCAGGTACCCGCAAAGGGTGGGGCTGCACCTGCCAGGCGTCTCTGCGCGACCCCTGCTCACCTGATGCTATGTAATGCTAAATCTACTCTTTTACAATACACTGCAGTCCAAGGGGGTCTCAGGTGCTGTCACATTGATGGAACGGCTAAAGCACGGTGGTCGTCCCCTCACGGTAGCGCACCCCTAACTCTAGGGCACCCTGGATCTTCACCTGAAAGAAGAGACAAGCCACACACACTCCAAGAGACCTCTCAGAGCTGCGCAGACTGTCATTACAGCAGTGCATGACGATCGGTAAGGGTTCCTCTGCACATCCGACTTGACTATCCGGGACCCTCACCGCACCCGACTGGACTCCAACCTGGAAATCTTGCATTTGAGTGTGTGTGTGTGTATATGTATACACACATATATATATATTTATATATCATAAGAGACTGGTGCCTCACTGTACTCAGACCCTCACTCAGCTCTCTCTTTGTACAGCGCTCTGATACCATGATGGTCATGTTTGCGCTTTGTAAAACAGTACAAGTGTATACAAACTATTGGAATCTATTTCCGTGTTGGAGTGCGTGTCTGCTTTTCATTAGGAGAGTGGATGTATGTGTGTGTGTAACTGTAGTTTTTCTAATTCCATGTTTCCATATTCTATCTGCTCGTCCTGGCGAGGATTATAGCTCAGTAGAGATACTCTGCACTGGAGGTCAGTACAGACTGGCTAACCAGAGAGGCTGAAGGGCCGCATGTGGCCGGGATTGTCCTGGATTCGCTGGACTGTCCAGGTTTTTCATCATCAATTGCAGCAGATTTCGCTAAATTCAGCACATGTCCCAGTTTTTGGAGAGGTTCGACTGGACATGGAGGAAGAACGCTTTTATGTGTTCCAATGCAGGGTTAGTCGACACTCTTTAGAGAAATAAATGTAATCAACATAGCTGATACTCCATGTAAAAGTTGTATTTAATTTATTCCCCTTTGTGCCCCCTTGCCTTTGATTTTATGGTCTGGTTTGACAGCACTGCTGTCGCCAGACTTTTATGTGATCACCACTAGAGGGGGGGCTTTGGGCTCAACCCACAAGGTTGGGAGCCCAGAGTACGTGTTTTGATTGGGCAGAAGTTTGTGTGCTTCCACAAAAAAAGTTCTAGCCGTCTAAAAGCTGTAATCGTTCTGTTTGTTTATCCAGCTGAATGAGCTTGACATTTTTGGGGCAGACACATGACACTGGAATGCTATTAACCTGGCTTTGATAACTAGATAATTTATTTGGTTTTCCTCTGGCACCAGCACAGATGGGAGGAGGGCGGACATCTATTCCCACGGTATGTACTTGTAATGTTTCACATTACCATACAATATTCCTTTAAAGCCTGAGCTATTGGCTTTGCCAATACTTCTTTATGTTCCTGAGCACTATCTTTTAACTCATTCCGTGCCCCTCATTGGATGAGAAAATGTAGTCCCACTTCTATGTTTGTGAAATGTCCCGGTTCTTGATTTTCAATATCTGGTCCCCCTAGCCACGTGCTGGGACTTGGGGGTCTCACTTGAAGTCTGGAAGGGTAGCTATTCTTCCATTCATCACTTTCACTTTCTCCATGCTAGGATGGAAATCTGGGATCCGTTTGGCTCCCCGGGCAGCCGCCTATTTTATTATTAAAAGAACTGCCTGGCTGCCAGCTCCCCTGGCAGGCCTGTCACTGGCGCCTTTCGCATCAGTAGTCAGCGCAAGGCACAATCTATTCCGGGACCGAAATATGCTGGAAGCACCAAACCACAGCAAAAAAATTGAAAATAGCTGTAAATGAAATGCTGCCAGTGGGTATACACACAGGAGGGGTGTGTGGGTGTGAACTTGTGTGTGCGCACACAAGCGCTTGTTAAGCGTGGAGCTGGATTCGTCCCCCTGGGGCACCGACAATAGATCCTTCTCCTCCTGGAGCGTACAGAAATGTGTGTCAGAATGACTTTATTTCCTAACCTATAATTGTTTTTTAAAACTCCACTCAATGGTGGGCTCCCTCGTGGCTGTTGGAATTTACTTCATGTTGTTGATTCTAGAAATACTTACAAGTCCCTTAATCAGGGCCACCGAGAAGTGTTTTCTAAGATGACTTAAACAGCCCTGCCAAGAATCCCTAGTCCATGTGTGATCCGCTGCTCCAGTCCAGGTTTTTCTTTGAATTCTAGGACTTGTAGTCTTGTTGATTACATTATAAAACAAGACTACAAGACCCAGAATTAAAAGGTAAATTTATGGACTGGAGTGCACATCAAGCATGGACCTGAGAAGCTTGACAGCTATGCTTATATGTTATGGATCTAACATCATGATGTATGCCTCAGTATAAGAATGCGCTCATTGACTCTCCCTAGAGTCGGTCCAGGAGGGTTTGCTCCACATCGGATCTTCAGGATAGCCACATAAAATGATTTAACATACAATGAGCCTAAAAGTAACTCATTTACATATTACGTGGCATTCCCAAATATTTGAAGAAAGATATGTTGGACACCTCTGACAAGAGGTTTACCAGCACTGCACTATTCCAAGAGAACACATAGTCCTCCGAATCTTCTAGACTAAAAGGACTGTGGAAAGGATCACACCACAGTTTCACAATTTCATTCATCACAAGCTAGTGTTTCAAACCAAAGAACACACAATTCGAAGAACTGCAAAGATGAACAAATGAAACTTATATGAAAACAAACAGATGGTGTACATAATTATTTTTGCAAATTGGATAGGGGCTGTAAGAGCTACAAGAACATAATAAAAACCTGCCACCTTTCCCATAATTAAAATTTCTTATTTTGACATATTCTTGCTTAATGTCAACACGTTTCGACCTTATATCATTTGTACAAAGCATTCCTCTGGACCGTACCGATATTGCACCCAAATTTGTATGATCTCCCAATAGAGTAGGGCTAGTTCATGTGGGCATTTGGAATTTTCCACCTTCAAGAAGAGAAATGATAATTCCTTTCTTTGGGCTCCCACAAAAAAAGAACCTCAACATAGTATAGTTGTCTCCAAGGAGCGCATATTTTGAATTCAGATGAGGTTTTGTTACTGCAATTCCTGAGGTGGAAATATTTCAGCGCTATTAATAATAGTCATAGTAATAATAATACCCTCATGGTAGAAAACAACAGAGAAAAATGAAGTGTTGAATTTCCGATCCATTTCAGTGAGTGAGTCACTCAATCCAATTGGCCTGTGGGATACACGCATTCTTACTGTTTCAAAGACATTGAGCCATCGCCTATAAATCCATAAACTTGAACATAATTACTGCCATGAAGAAGGCCTTCCAAAAAACACATTTCATACAGCTTTCTTGTCTCTTACAAATGCACATTAAAAAGTACAGTGCTAATTACATGTGTTATCAATATTTGTGTTAACACCCATGCCTCTCTGTAATTTCCCACTTTGTGTGTTTTTGTATTTGATCCAGGCCGCTTTTAAACATGTTCCTTGTGATACACGAGGGTGTAATAAGAACCCTTGATTCTCTCGTCTATCCCTTTCTGCACGAGGGATTGGAGAATCTTTATGAATTCCCTTTGATGAGTTCAGTAAGTGCTTAGACTCACGAGGGACCGGTGAGACCGCCCCTACACTGAGCTGAAATCCAACAATGCTGAGCTCCTCATGAATATGTACATTTCTACCATCCCTGTCACTCTCAGGCTTGGATCCCCATGTGGGAGCCTTGTGCAGAATCAACTCTTTCTGAAGATTGTTTGTTGAAGCCCCTCCCACTAGCTGCACAGGCTCTGAGGGCACACATGCTGCTTCCCCATTGGCTGATGCTGTTAGCTTCCCTTCTGCTATTGTAAAGGACAGTCTGGTGAATGGCTGGTCTATTGGACGTGGCTGGCCTATTGGACGTCACTGCTCCAGTTCACATCTGACCTCATCAAAGGCACCTATGAGCCAATGGCTCCCCTTACCGTGGGTGATGGGGTCAGGGACAGGTGAGAACGTTTCACCGCACACTTACCGTCTCAGCGCTCTTCACTGCGGTTTGAAGCCATGTCCTCTAGGTGGTCGTCACTTTGGTGGTTAGTGCTGTGAGCTGCCACTCAGGGCGCTAGAGTTCAAATCCCGCGTCTCTGGGGAGAGAAGAAAGGTGGGGCTGAAGCTTTCATCGTATGAAGTAAATAAAGTGTCAGAGAGAAACAAACAAACAATAGTACTGATTGTAAAGGCGTAAAGCTAAATACCACATGCAGGAAAAGAGGGTAGACACTCCACATGGTAAAGAGGGACACTACACACAGTAACGAGGGACACTACACTCAGTAAAGAGGGACACCACACACGGTAAAGAGGGACACTACACTCGGTAAAGAGGGACACCACACTCGGTAAAGAGGGACACCACACGCGGTAAAGAGGGACACCACACGCGGTAAAGAGGGACACCACACGCGGTAAAGAGGGACACCACACACGGTAAAGCTGGAAAATATACCAGGTAAAGCTGAAAACCACGTGATAAAGCTAGAGACCACACACGGTAAGGCCGGGGACCACGCATGGGTAAGGCCGGGGACCACGCATGGGTAAGGCCGGGGACCACGCATGGGTAAAGCCGGAGACCACGCATGGGTAAAGCCGCCGGAGACCACGCATGGGTAAAGCCGCCGGAGACCACGCATGGGTAAAGCCGCCGGAGACCACGCATGGGTAAAGCCGCCGGAGACCACGCATGGGTAAAGCCGCCGGAGACCACGCATGGGTAAAGCCGCCGGAGACCACGCATGGGTAAAGCCGCCGGAGACCACGCATGGGTAAAGCCACCGGAGACCACGCATGGGTAAAGCCGCCGGAGACCACGCATGGGTAAAGCCACCAGAGGCCACGCATGGGTAAAGCCACCAGAGGCCACGCATGGGTAAAGCCACCAGAGGCCACGCATGGGTAAGGCCGGGGACCACGCATGGGTAAGGCCGGGGACCACGCATGGGTAAAGCCGCCAGAGACCACGCATGGGTAAAGCCGCCAGAGACCACGCATGGGTAAAGCCGCCAGAGACCACGCATGGGTAAAGCCGCCGGAGACGACGCATGGGTAAAGCCGCCGGAGACCACACATGGGTAAAGCCGCCAGAGACCACGCATGGGTAAAGCCGCCAGAGACCACGCATGGGTAAAGCCGCCAGAGACCACGCATGGGTAAAGCCGCCGGAGACCACGCATGGGTAAAGCCGCCGGAGACCACGCATGGGTAAAGCCGCCGGAGACCACGCATGGGTAAAGCCGCCGGAGACCACGCATGGGTAAAGCCGCCGGAGACCACGCATGGGTAAAGCTGCCGGAGACCACGCATGGGTAAAGCCGCCGGAGTCCACGCATGGGTAAAGCCGCCAGAGACCACGCATGGGTAAAGCCGCCAGAGACTACGGAAAGGGTTAAAGAGAGAGGTTTACAAAAATATGTCTTAAAGGGCCCAGTCTCTGAGGGTGGAACACCTCATGCTAGGCCTGTGATGAGTAACAGTAGGACTCAGGGTAATGGTGATTACTGGGAAGTAATCTTTAAATTAATCTCTGGGTACAAGGTGGGGGTGACAGTGGCCGAAGCTACAGCAAATGTCCCATGTGGATGCTACAGTTTCATGCTGTCTTTTCAATGATTGTACCCCTATTTCCTTGAAACATCTGCTACAGTGTCTGAACTCAAGACGAATTAATTTCTCTCAAGCAATAAAAGTGTCAGAGTTTGGAAAAAAAAGTTTCCTAAAGCCAAACACCTAAGACAAACAAGCATTGGCATAGCCAATAGGTCTCGCCTTTGGGACCTTATAAGTGTTTAGCAATGCAACAGTTGCATAACTAAATACTTAAAAAGATCCCAAAAGCGAGACCTATTGGCTATGCAAAGCGCAGCCGGGAAAGTGAAAGCAATCGCGGTAAAGCGCGGCGCGCGCGCCCGCGCACATGCACTGTAGCTCTAGGCTGGCCTGGTAGCACTTTTTGGAGCCCTCTCAATAAGTCTCGCCAGACCAGCGCATGCGCTGGGTCAGGCGAGACCTAAAAATGGGGGCCATCGGGTCCTGAAATATGCATCACAAAAACATAATTGAAAAGGGCGATTTTCAGGTCTTTCATGAACTAACAATAGGCGTGTTTATGAAAAAGACGTATTTTGGTCTTCTGCCACCTTTTTTAATCTCCATTTGTCAATCTTTAATAGTGAATTGGGATGTTTGGTCCTATGGGGGCATCTGATGGCGTGCACATTTATGGGGGTAGCCTCCATTCCAAAGCGCATTGGATCGGGTATACAGGCCTTTAAACTGAATTTGCTGAAGTTCCAGGAACCAATGGAGTAAACCCAACGCACAGGTGCTATGAACAAATCATTTAAAATCCGAGTACAGTCTACCTGTCCAATTTTGTGTTCAAATCTCTTTAGATCCACCTTGTTTAACATGGATCCGCAGAGCTGTTCTTCTGAGTAAAGGTGGTCGATAGTTAGCCATTTTCTCCATTGCGATTGTTGGGGGATGAAAGAGCGGCTTGACAACATTCAAGACTCCCAGGTTTCCACTTTCTCCACGGGGGACGATCACATTTTCCTCCCTGAACAATATTTAAGAATGTTTCCAGCACGCCTTTCTTTGTTTACCCATTAGGAGGGCCTTTCTACTAAGTTGATGAAGATCAGCCCATTCCAAGAGTTGGCCCCTCTACAAGCTTCTCAGCATCACTGTTCTTTTGTGTTAAAGACATGTTTTCCGGTGATGAATGAATGGCTTAACTTGTAGAGCGCAACATCTACTCAGAAGAGCGTCCCGGGGCTACCACATGAAAACGTGTAGGAATAGATGGAGTTTACTGGCTAAACTTGAGATACAATTCCAGGCAATTTTTGGAAGGAGATTTTTTATTTTGGCTGAGCGAAGAACCATCATGTCCCGATCTTTTAAAACAAGGCGTTACTCTCAAATGTGCTTTGCTAAACTACGGGCTCCTGATAGGCTGGTACTCCTTAATTCCTTTGGTCAGGTGATGGCACCAACATCAGACAAGGGGCTGCCTTTGACAGCTGTCTGAACAATTATTCCTAACAGCTACTTCTGTGCTCTCAATAAAATTAAGTGCTCTGTTTATGATAAGGGGTGTTCCTACTATGTATGAAAAGGATGTGTCTAAAAGGAGTTAATTTCATCTTAAAATGTGCGTCAGTGTCTTTAAGCAGTTTTACAAGTTTGCAAATATTAATCCAATTCTTTAACAATATACTAAAAATGTACTTTTTGTTCAAGCTACACCAATATGCAAATTAATGCTGCTCAAGAAAACAACAAATCTGTATTTTTCTAGAGCTTTGTTCCAAGGTATTCGGAAACTGTAGACCAAATATAGTCCTAAGATCTCATTCGTCGTACATTTTCAATTTGTTTTACGCCACTCTAGAGTGAATCACATTTTTAACAAATGTACGAATTTAGCATTCAATGGGCCATCTTTCATAAATGTGTTTATTTTCTAAGAGCATGTTTTGGTTCATAGGTTTTGGCGGCCTAAGAGAAATATTTAAAAGCAGTTACAGAGCGGTCTAACTTTGCACTGTCTTCCTAGCAGTGAAGGGAATGTAATCAAAGAGCCTTTTACGCGTTTTGATGAGGTTAAAGCACATCCCCGCAAGCGCTTGAGGCCGAAATGAAAGAGGCTTCACATGTTACCCCCGGTGCCTCCGCTGTGTTCGGTGGGGCCGGAGCCGCCGCCGGATTGGCTTAAAGGGATTGTGCTTCATCCAACTTAACGTTGAGCTCTGCTTTATCATCATCTTTGTCCAAGGACAGCATCAGGTGTGTGTCATCTGCACAGCGCGCTGTTGCGCTGTTGAAAGAGGATATCAGCGACATAAGCGGGCCATGCAGACCCTGAACAGAAGAGGGACGAGCCCAGCGGGACGCCTGAAGGGACGGAGCATTCCGTTGAGGCGAAAGGGTTATCAGGTATCAGGAATGGGGAATGGGGAATGGGGAATTTGGCGAAACAGGATGGGGATTGGGGAAAGGGGGATGGGGAAAGGGGCAATGGGGAATGGGGGAATGGGGGAAAGGGGGAATGGGGGATGGGGCCATGGGGGATGGGGCCATGGGGGATGGGGCCATGGGGGATGGGGCCATGGGGGATGAGGCCATGGGGGATGGGGCCATGGGGGATGGGGCCATGGGGGATGGGGCCATGGGGGATGGGGCCATGGGGGATGGGGCCATGGGGGATGGGGCCATGGGGAATGGGGCCATGGGGAATGGGGGAATGGGGCCATGGGGAATGGGGGAATGGGGGAATGGGGCCATGAGGAATGGGGGAATGGGGGAATGGGGAATGGGGCCATGGGGAATGAGCCATGGGGCCATGGGGAATGGGGAATGGGCCATGGGGAATGGGGAATGGGCCATGGGGAATGGGCCTAGGGCTGCTTGTCTGCGATTAGTAGGAAAGGATTTTATCCAGGCCAACGCAGTGCCAGATGTGCCACAATTTTTTATCCGGGTTAGGAGAATGTCCTGTGAAATAGTATCGAATGCGGCTGACAAGTCCAATAGGATCAGTACCGCATTTTTCCCTTTATCCAGGGTGCATTTCGGTGTTTCCGCTATTTCCAGTAGTGCTGATTCAGTTGAATGCGTAGGGCGAAAACCTGACTGGCGGGATGTAATATCTTGGTATTCTCTAGGGAATTGTTTAGCGATCCATGGACCTGTCTTGCTGTGAATTTGCCCAGAATAGGTAGTAAAGAAATTGGGCGGAGGTTAGAGAGCGTGGATGGGTCTATGCTCTCTTTATACTGAATGGGTTTGATGATTGCCAGTTTGCATTGCACTGGAACTGCTGCTCTGACCAGGGAAGAATAAACCATATTGTTAGTTACTGGGTTTATGATATCGATAATCTTATAGAGTTCCGCAGGGGGGGGGGGGGGGCATGCATCGCAGGGAGAGACAGTTTTAGAAGCCATAATGGCTTGATGCGACTGGTCAACTCTGTGATGGGGGAATTTCCTTCTCTAACATTTCCGGGTGAGTGATATACTTTACGATTGTGAAAATCGTTTTCTGATCATGTTGTGCATCCAGGATATTTTTTGAGAAATATGTTTTTTTGCTAACTTAATTTGAAGTTGTTTTTTTTTTCAACTTTCATTGTCCCATCCTACCTTTCACCCACTCCTTTCTTTCACCCTTCCTTCCCACTCCTGTTATGTCTATCTACCCATCTTTTTTCATTCTTACTTTTATTTCATTCACAGGTGTCCCCCCCCCCCCACCTGTGTTTTCTCCTTTTTTCATAATTTCTCTTTCTGTGTTCCCTTCGCTGTGCACGTCAGCCTAAGCCGCGCACGCCTGTCACGGAATGCCTCAATTGTGGCAAAGCTGCAGACAGAAAACATCTATAAACAACTGATCAACACTTTATTGGGACCCAGTTCACAAGTCCATCAGGCAAAGTGGCACCCTCCGAATACGTTGCTAGAATATGAGGCTCGCTATGCGCTGCATTACAGGCTTTTTATTTTGGCATAAAGTTTTTAAGTGTTGCAAGTGGAATGGGTCAGCTTTGTATGCTGTTGAGAAGTGTAAAAGTGTTTAGATTATGTAGTCCCAATCAAATTAATTTTACCACTTTGGGGATATAGGACTGTGTTGCTGTTGCCTTGATATTCACCAGCTCAGTCTAAGAGCTCTGATGTAATTATTTTCATTTTTAAGATTCCATCGAATGCTTTAAATGCCCATGGGATCAGTGGCCCAATGAGAAGCCAGTCCAAAGTATCCCAAAGGTGACCGAGTTTCTCTCCTATATGGAAACATTCTGAGCCATCTTGTCAGCGGCCGGCATTTTATCATCGGTGATCCCTGCTCTCATCTTAGACTCTTATGTGTCACAAGACCACTCCTGTCGTCAAAGCGAGTCCTTCTAATCTTAGCTGCCCGCTGCTTGTTTCCTTATCTTGTGCGCTCTCTCTTCTTTGAGTTTCATTGGATAGCCCACCACAGAGAAAGGACTCCTGATCCAAGCGGCTTTTGGAGTCTCTTGCATCTTGCCCAAAACCATCATGGTTGTCATTGCCTTCAAAGCCCTCAAACCCACCGTAGGTTAGAAAGATATCCGGACCCAAGCTGCCTTGCACAGTGATGGGTATTGGCACGCTTGAGCAGGGTATTCCCTGTGTCTGTTGGTCGATTGTTTACCTGCCTTCCCCTGACTCTCAACAATCAAACACATTATGGAAAGATTATCATTTCTTATTGCTTTATTTTGATAGCTGGTATCATAGAAACATTGTGCAGCATTTGTACAGTACATAAAAGCGAGTAAATCAATGGAAATAATTCTTTGATGCATAACTGGACTGTAAGTTGTGCATACACAGTATTTTTAAACTTCATATTGCACCACAGAACATAAAAACAATGATCTAAAAATTGTGCATACAAGTTTCTGCAGGTTCATACCATAAAATCATGCATGGACTAAAAACAATTATATAAGAGGAATAGTAAAAACATAGTAGTTCATCCCACGGTGTTATATAAGTACCAGTGCTTTTTCATTCTAGAGAGACTTCCATGGGTTAAGGTGACGTCCCGGTGTGGTCTAGAATTTAATAAATGCGGCATCCCCCTCGAGGCTTTTTGCGTACCTCCAATGTCACCCAAAGATTTTATTCAGGGCAACCCACACAGGGCTTTATGCCTGACTATCCAAGCATGGCTTAGAAACGTAGCCACCCCGCAGGAAAAAAGGACACTTGAGTCGGATTTCAGGATACACAAAGCCATCCGATGGTCGTGGGTGCCGAAGTGTCTGCAGATTGGTTTTAGCCATTTAGACCTTGCGTTGTTATAGGCTGGGCAAGCAAACATAACATGGGCAACACACTCCAGCGGGGCTCCACAACATGGGCATCCTTCTGTTGTATTCTTGGGTGAGCGCCACTTTGATGTTAGTGCATGAACTGGGATGGAACAAAGCGCTGTCTCGTGGGACCTGGATTGCATCCAGGTAAGGCTCAAGGCTTCTGGTCTGCTTGAAATTAAGATATTCTTCTGTTAGCCTCCCCGCGTTCGGCTTTCTGAGCTCCTGGCTGTCTATCCAGTCCCCGTATAGGCGCTTGAGCTCAGCCTTGCTCGGGGAGGTCTTGGGTGTCCCATGATTCTTTAAGACCCAATAGTGTTATCGTTTTCTTAACATTTAATATCCATTTGACCCTATGGTCCACATCTAGGTTCATCACCTCCGTTAGTGCTGTGGCATATTTGGTGAGCTCTGGGGTACACCTTAGGCGTGCCCAAAAGAGCAGTGGGCGTAGGTTGGCAATATCACTAAAAGATTATCATTGAATGCAAGGAGAGTTCACCTATTGCTTTCTGGTGCATGCTGGGAGATCTTGGATTTCTCGCATATTGTTTTCTGGTGCATGCTGGGAGATCTTGGATTTCTCGCATATTGCTTTCTGGTGCATGCTGGGAGATCTTGGATTTCTCGCAACTATCAGTGTCATAGTTGCCTTCTTGGCCAGAAAACTTCCTAACAGCTTCACCGAGGCTAAGTTTGTCACCTTCAGCATGTTCGCTTTTGCCACCTCTGGCTGTCATTTATTCCTGCCTCTCTCAGCACAAAGGGCAGGTACATGGTGACCATGAAGATTTTTTGCCATCGTCTTCAATCTCCTCCATGTTTTTTTGCAGATTTTTACCAAAAATGCTACATAATTGAGTTTAGATTTGAGGGGACTACGAATGAATGAATGAATGAATGATGGGAAGGGAAGTGGCAAAAAGTTAGAAAGGATGTAAGGCGCAAATCTGTTTTTAACAACTATTATATTTTCTTACTTCAGGAACGAACACATTTAAATGTGCATGCAACCACAATGAGCTGGCACAAAGGACGTAATTTTAATTATTACGTGGAGGGGGTCTACAGAAGTGAAAAGGTTAAGAACTCCTGCTTCTAGGCTCTAGCTGCAGGCATATCTATTCTTCAAACGTTGGCCCACCCTACTGACACCTAATAGTCTCTCCAATTAATATTTAATTGGCACGGATACTTGTTGTAAAAGGTTTAAAATGTCCACTTGACAAACACCAGTAAACATAAGGATTCTGTGATTTTTTGCATTACGACAAACCTTTTGCGCCACCCATGGGCAACTAACCATAGCACCAATTTTATGTGTGTCCATCCATGCCACTGCATGCACGGTATATTTGATGTTTCTAGGTGTTTATAATCTACAGATCTATATCCCATATCTTATCTATGTGGTTGGTATGTGCCTCCTAAGGAAGTTTGAAGAACATTCCACATTTCGAACCCAAATGCTCCCCTTGGACATTCCCCTTTTGTTAGAAGGGTCCCCAGCATGTTCGGGCACTATACACTGGCATTTTCAGTGTAGATTTCTTCTACGAAGACTACATTTGGTATGGAGTTTAGATGCCCTTATTTCCTCCTGAGCTTTGGTGGAGTATCAATCAATGAAACATTTGTAAAGCGCACTACATACCCGCGAGGGTCTCAAGGCGCTGAGGGGACACTACTGAGCGAGCAGCCAGGTCATGAGCATCCTCCTGAAGGTCGGCAGGTCTTGGGTCTGTCGTAGGCTCAGTGGGAGGGTGTTCCATGTCTTGGCAGCGAGGTGGGAGAAGGACCTCCTGCCGGTGGTTATTCTTCGGATGCACGGAACGGTGGCTATCCAATTTTGTACAGTCTGGAGATTCGCTACTACTGCAATAGGGGCGCCCAAATATCGTGCGTTACCATAATTAATTCTAGACAGTATAAGCGATTGGACAATAACTTTTTTTGCTTGAGAAGGAAGAAGGGGGAGCACTTTGTGGGCCATTCTGAGCAGGCCATAGCAGGTAACCGCAGTCTTTCTGGCCTGCACCTTAAAATTTAGATCCTGATCTAACCTAGGCTCTCTATCTCGGTCTTTGGGACCGGTGACGGACCCATGCAAGCTGGCCGCATCGTGCTGGATTTAAAATGTAAGGGGGTGCCCAGGATCATGAGTTTGGTTTCTCACCGTTGAGATGTGACATGTTCATCCACTTAGAAACTTCTTCGAGACATAAGTGGAGGCCTTCAGCCCTCTGATATGCATGATTCAATGCTACAACCAGTTGGGTATCGTCAGCGTACATTACCATATGTATACAAAATGGGGCTACAATGTCCGCCAACGGGGCCATATAAACATTAAAAAGAGTCGGGCTCAGCGATGAGACTTGATGGACTCCACACTGTAATGGGAGGGGCTTTGAAGCCTGTCGCCCTCAAATACTCAAAGGCCGCGCTTAGATCGAGGAGTATATTGGCTGAGGTCCCACCAGCATCTAGGATCTTTTTGCCTTCTTCCACCACAGCTATCAGAGCAGTTTCGGTGCTCTGTCGCGGGCGGAATCCTGTTTGGGAGGGATGAACAAAGTTGTGTGATTCAAGAAAAACGGACAGAGTCTGGTTTATATATTTCTCAGTGATCTTGCTGATCCCTGGAAGGAGAGAAATGGGGCGGTAGTTGCCCAGATCTGCAGTATCAAGATTAGGTTTCTTAAGTAGAGTTTTCACCATGGCCCTTTTCCAATTGGTGGGGACTATTCCTGTAGTGAGGCGTTAATCAGGGCCGTAATAGTAGGGGCAATTATAGGCACTATCAATCTCAAGATCTTTGGTGGTGCCGGGTCCCTGGGTGACCCACTTTTGACCGAGGACAACAAAGTGAGAACTGATTCCGGGAGAAGAGGAGGAGGAAAGGCCTCCAAAGAATGTTGGTTACGTGAGCATGCTGATGGAAACGCACCCACCGTCAATCTGGGGAAGGCATTTAAGGATATTCTGCACTTTAGAGATAAAATACTCTGGCTGATCATTGCAGCGCTGACCCGAGATGTCAGGTGCCACAGGAGGGGGAGGGGGAGGGAGATGGGAAGGGGGAGGGAGATGAGGAGGGGGAGGGAGATGAGGAGGGGGAGGGAGATGAGGAGGGGAGGGGGAGGGAGATGGGGAGGGTGAGGGAGATGGGGAGGGGGAGGGAGATGGGGAGGGGGAGGGAGATGGGGGAGGGGGGGAGGGAGATGGGGGAGGGGGAGAGGGAGGGGGAGGGGGGGAGGGAGATGGGGGAGGGGGAGAGGGAGGGGGAGGGGGAGAGGGAGGGGGAGGGGGGAGGGGGAGGGGGGAGGGGGAGGGGGGGAGGGGCTTTATGCTGTTTTTTTTATAATGATAAAGGTTTCTCTGGGGGAGTTGGCAGCTAACAGGATTTTTTCCTCGTAATAGGAGGCCTGGGCGTTTTTTATTTCTGCCTTATAGATGCCGATGGCCATCCTATATTCCGACTTCTTGTGAAGTGAGAAATCTTTCCTCCAGTTTCTTTCCAATACTTTACATAGCTGTTTTAAGATGCATAGATTGGGGGAGAACCAAGGGGACTTATGGGATCCACTAGTCTTCTTTATCAATATTTGACGTAATACTACATTCAATGAGTCCTCTATCCAATAAATGTCATTGGGCTAGGATCCGGCTTCGGTTCTTTCTAAGGGGAGAGGATCGAACCAGGATCGGACCAGGGGAGAGGATCGGACCAGGGGAGAGGGGAGAGGATCGGACCAGGGGAGAGGGGAGAGGATCGGACCAGGGGAGAGGATCGGACCAGGGGAGAGGATCGGACCAGGGGAGAGGATCGGACCAGGGGAGAGGGGAGAGGATCGGACCAGGGGAGAGGGGAGAGGATCGGACCAGGGGAGAGGGGAGAGGATCGGACCAGGGGAGAGGATCGGTCCAGGGGAGAGGGGAGAGGATCGGACCAGGGGAGAGGATCGCACCAGGGGAGAGGGGAGAGGATCGGACCTGGGGAGAGGATCGGACCAGGGGAGAGGATCGGACCAGGGGAGAGGGGAGAGGATCGGACCAGGGGAGAGGGGAGAGGGTCGGACCAGGGGAGAGGGGAGAGGATCGGACCAGGGGAGAGGGGAGAGGGGAGAGGATCGGACCAGGGGAGAGGGGAGAGGATCGGACCAGGGGAGAGGGGAGAGGATCGGACCAGGGGAGAGGGGAGAGGATCGGACCAGGGGAGAGGGGAGAGGATCGGACCAGGGGAGAGGATCGGACCAGGGGAGAGGATCGGACCAGGGGAGAGGATCGGACCAGGGGAGAGGGGAGAGGATCGGACCAGGGGAGAGGGGAGAGGATCGGACCAGGGGAGAGGATCGGACCAGGGGAGAGGATCGGACCAGGGGAGAGGATCGGGAGGGGGGAGAGGATCGGGAGAGGATCGGGAGAGGGGAGAGGATCGGGAGAGGGGAGAGGATCGGGAGAGGGGATCGGACCAGGGGAGAGGATCGGACCAGGGGAGAGGATCGGACCAGGGGAGAGGATCGGACCAGGGGAGAGGATCGGACCAGGGGAGAGGATCGGACCAGGGGAGAGGGGAGAGGATCGGACCAGGGGAGAGGGGAGAGGATCGGACCAGGGGAGAGGATCGGACCAGGGGAGAGGATCGGACCAGGGGAGAGGATCGGACCAGGGGAGAGGATCAGACCAGGGGAGAGGATCAGACCAGGGGAGAGGATCAGACCAGGGGAGAGGATCGGACCAGGGGAGAGGATCGGACCAGGGGAGAGGATCGGACCAGGGGAGAGGATCGGACCAGGGGAGAGGGGAGAGGATCGGACCAGGGGAGAGGATCGGACCAGGGGAGAGGATCGGACCAGGGGAGAGGGGAGAGGATCGGACCAGGGGAGAGGGGAGAGGATCGGACCAGGGGAGAGGGGAGAGGATCGGACCAGGGGAGAGGATCGGACCAGGGGAGAGGGGAGAGGATCGGACCAGGGGAGAGGATCGGACCAGGGGAGAGGGGAGAGGATCGGACCAGGGGAGAGGATCGGACCAGGGGAGAGGATCGGACCAGGGGAGAGGGGAGAGGATCGGACCAGGGGAGAGGGGAGAGGATCGGACCAGGGGAGAGGGGAGAGGATCGGACCAGGGGAGAGGGGAGAGGATCGGACCAGGGGAGAGGGGAGAGGATCGGACCAGGGGAGAGGATCGGACCAGGGGAGAGGATCGGACCAGGGGAGAGGGGAGAGGATCGGACCAGGGGAGAGGGGAGAGGATCGGACCAGGGGAGAGGGGAGAGGATCGGACCAGGGGAGAGGATCGGACCAGGGGAGAGGATCGGACCAGGGGAGAGGGGAGAGGATCGGACCAGGGGAGAGGATCGGACCAGGGGAGAGGATCGGACCAGGGGAGAGGATCGGACCAGGGGAGAGGGGAGAGGATCGGACCAGGGGAGAGGGGAGAGGATCAGACCAGGGGAGAGGATTGGACCAGGGGAGAGGATCGGACAAGGGGAGAGGGGAGAGGATCGGACCAGGGGAGAGGGGAGAGGATCGGACCAGGGGAGAGGGGAGAGGATCGGACCAGGGGAGAGGGGAGAGGATCGGACCAGGGGAGAGGGGAGAGGATTGGACCAGGGGAGAGGGGAGAGGATCGGACCAGGGGAGAGGGGAGAGGATCGGACCAGGGGAGAGGGGAGAGGATCGGACCAGGGGAGAGGGGAGAGGGGAGAGGATCGGACCAGGGGAGAGGGGAGAGGATCGGACCAGGGGAGAGGGGAGAGGGGAGAGGATCGGACCAGGGGAGAGGGGAGAGGATCGGACCAGGGGAGAGGGGAGAGGATCGGACCAGGGGAGAGGGGAGAGGATCGGACCAGGGGAGAGGGGAGAGGATCGGACCAGGGGAGAGGGGAGAGGATCGGACCAGGGGAGAGGATCGGACCAGGGGAGAGGATCGGACCAGGGGAGAGGATCGGACCAGGGGAGAGGATCGGACCAGGGGAGAGGGGAGAGGATCGGACCAGGGGAGAGGGGAGAGGATCGGACCAGGGGAGAGGGGAGAGGATCGGACCAGGGGAGAGGGGAGAGGATCGGACCAGGGGAGAGGATCGGACCAGGGGAGAGGGGAGAGGATCGGACCAGGGGAGAGGGGAGAGGATCGGACCAGGGGAGAGGGGAGAGGATCGGACCAGGGGAGAGGGGAGAGGATCGGACCAGGGGAGAGGGGAGAGGATCGGATCAGGGGAGAGGGGAGAGGATCGGACCAGGGGAGAGGGGAGAGGATCGGACCAGGGGAGAGGATCGGACCAGGGGAGAGGATCGGACCAGGGGAGAGGATCGGACCAGGGGAGAGGATCGGACCAGGGGAGAGGATCGGACCAGGGGAGAGGATCATCCCCTTTTGGGTCCTCTAGGTTGGAAAACACAGGGTCAAGGAGGTGCCCTCTCACATGAGTTGCTTGTGTAACCTTCTGTGATAGTTGAAAGGCTGTAAGGTCTCGCGCTAATTCTAGAGCACTTAATGCGCCTGGATCATCGAAATGCAAATTAAAATCTCAGAGGAGGATAACATTGGCCGCAGAGATGGCCTGATTAACAAGTGCTTCTACCAGAGATTTTCAAAATGTGCCTGGGACCCCGGGGGGGTATAAATAAGGATGCCTGTGAGAGAGAGGGAGGGTGTGAATTCTATCGAAAAGTGAACAGTCTCACAATCTGAAAGAGGGCTTCCAAGCAAACGACAGATTAGGTGATCTTTGTATATGATAGCAACGCCACCACCCTTACCTGTTGTTCTATCTACCCTCTGCATCAAAAACCCCTGGGGGAGAGCTTGAACGATATCCGGTTCTGAACAGGGGTAAGTCATGTTTCAGTAAGGAACAGGATTTGTGGGTCAAAATGTTTTAAAAGTATAGAGATCTCAGTTGTGCGCTTAGGAAGAGATCTACAATTCAACAGGAGAAGTTTGTAGGAGTCCCTGGCCAGAGTTGGCGCAGTAGTGAGAAAAGAAAATTTAAGCTTACAATGTGGGCACCTTTCGGGCAGGACAGAGTGGGTGCATAACGTTCTCAAGGTACTATTAAGCTGTTTGAGCTGTAAGCTTGAGTAACAATAGGGGTCGGGGAGAAAGACGCAGGGGTTCTGGCCCCGGTCAGGCGCAGATGGGCTTGCCTTAGGCGCGGTCACGTCATTGGCGCCTTTATGCAACATGGTCTGCCGTCGGAATCAGCAGCTACAGTGCTGACCCGGCGTCACAAGGTGCAAGTGCAGAAATAAAGAAAATACCCTTCTACCCCCCTAGAGCACTGAACACAGCTCTGTAAGAATCAGCGGTAACAGGTAAACAAATTAAAAAGATTAAAACAGTAGCAGCAATATAACCGGTAGAACCACTCTCGGTCACCGAGTGTTCTGCCTCGAGTCTACTTATTGCCCATTTGCCACCTGTATTTTAGTTGGTTCAGATCTACTAGCTCGTTTAACAGGGGGGGTGTTATGAGGGGGGGTGTTATGAGGGGGGGTGTTATGGGGGGGTGTTATGAGGGGGTGTTATGAGGGGGTGTTATGAGGGGGTGTTATGAGGGGGTGTTATGAGGGGGTGTTATGGGAGAGTGGGCTGCAGTCGAGGATTTCTCTCACTTCTCCTCAGATTCCGGGGTCTGCACAGTCCACAACTTCAAAGCCTGACAAGGGTTTATACCTGCCAAGAATCCGGTTGTGAACTCCTGGGAGGAGTAAAAATAGATACATTTGGTTGCAAAGTTTTGTTTACCACTGAGAATAGGACTATCTTTGCGTACAGAGATCTACTGCTTCAGGGGCCTCAGATGTTAGAGTAAGGGGTCTCCCTCCTATGATGCCGTGCAGTATTTAGGAAATTAAGTGCGGAAGACTGATGAGAAAGGGTTAATTTGCTTAGGCAGGGTTGAGGATTGAAAATGCACAACACCCATGAACCACACTGAGGTAGCAGATGACCTTGTGATGCTTGTTTTTGTCATTTCTTATAGACACAATTATATTTGCCGCGAAAGGGCTGTTTACACTGCACCAGGCCAAAGCATGTGGCTCATGGGAGACACAGTTGCGGTTGTATTGACCCCCAAACGTGCCTGGGAGTAGTTTGAAGGCCCTGGGGGGATGATTGAATGGGTACCAGTGAGAGCAAGAAGCAAGTGTCCTGGGTTAGCCAAAACAGATCACAAGAACCAGTGTATAAAAGGAGGGGTGCAGATGCCGGAGGGGTGCAGATGCCAGAGGGGTGCAGATGCCAGAGGGGTGCAGATGCCAGAGGGGTGCAGATGCCGGAGGGGTGCAGATGCCGGAGGGGTGCAGATGCCGGAGGGGTGCAGATGCCAGAGGGGTGCAGATGCCAGAGGGGTGCAGATGCCAGAGGGGTGCAGATGCCGGAGGGGTGCAGATGCCGGAGGGGTGCAGATGCCGGAGGGGTGCAGATGCCGGAGGGGAGCAGATGCCGGAGGGGAGCAGATGCCGGAGGGGAGCAGATGCCGGAGGGGAGCAGATGCCGGAGGGGAGCAGATGCCGGAGGGGTGCAGATGCCGGAGGGGAGCAGATGCCGGAGGGGAGCAGATGCCGGAGGGGAGCAGATGCCGGAGGGGAGCAGATGCCGGAGGGGAGCAGATGCCGGAGGGGAGCAGATGCCGGAGGGGAGCAGATGCCGGAGGGGAGCAGATGCCGGAGGGGAGCAGATGCCGGAGGGGTGCAGATGCCGGAGGGGTGCAGATGTCTCGGGGAAGTTCACAAACTGAACCGTGCAATTTACCATCATGCCCACAGCCGCTGCCCTTGTTGCACAAGTCCAAGAGAGGGTGGAGCGGTCTCCGGTGCTGCTAAAGCAAAGTAATCCAGGGGTGATGTTGCAGGGATTCTGCTCATGCACAGAACTATGCGGAGGAAACCAGTGCCGCAGTGAATTGCGGTGTACCAAAAACTAACCTCAGTACCCAGAACCCCTTATCCGACCAGCATCAGTGTCTCATTCGCTCTTCATACCATATAGAAGCTACCAATGATTAGACAACCCAGAACATGCGACTTTAGAGTACTCTCAGGAATGGTGGGAATCAGGAATGGTGGGAATCAGAAATAACTGTTCGTTATTATTCTCATATCAGTCCACAACAAGAGTATTCAGAGACACAGTAAAGTTTAAAAAGTTTATTTTATGAACTATGTGTCCTAAGGTGCAGTACTCTGGCTAACATAAGCAGACAAATGATTAAAATTAAAACCATCAGCATTGTTACAATACCATAGAAAATGAAGGGAGAAATATGACAATGGAATACAACCACCCTCCCTTCAATAGTAAGCTAGTATTATACTAATAGAAGGTCTCAAGGTTTGAATGGGGAACCCCATACCGTAAAGATCAGCTTAGGTGAATCACATCACAGGATCAGCTTTGCTCTGCACCTGGAAAAGTTCTTCTCCGGAATGTGTGTCTAGTGCATTCAAACTGCAATATTAAAGGTGCTCGACTTTCAGATATTTGCAACTGTGTGCGTGTTATGGCTAGAGCGTGGGCCGATCAACCTGAACTCAAAAACATGCATTGTTTGGTGACCCAGACTGTTTCTGCACACAATGTTCAGACCAAGGTCGCAGTGCACGTCTAGGTATGCGAACAACAGACAGTTCTCATCATGTGAAGAAAAGGCAAGCGAGCATTTTTCAAATAACATCTATCTGCAGTGTCATGTCTAAAAGCAGCAAAAGTGGCAAGATGGCGTTTCTAACATCTAAGACGCTTATGCTAACTTAATGTATGCCATCAAAACTCCGCCTCCACTACAGTGAAGGGCAAGATTCTCCTGCTCGATCAAGTTATAGAATTATTGTGCTTTTGATTTACTGCATTGCGGGCGATTCAAAACTTTCTTTATGCCATCATTGTGCTAGCATTGCACTATACATACGCATTTAACTGTTTAGCCATCATTGCTAATATATGTGCTTGGGTTTTATTCAAGTCATATTATATCCACTATAAGTGTATTGCTCCTTACTGAGTGTCATTATTGATTTGTACCAGATTGGCACCACTTGGGTGCAGCAACAAGTCCAACACAAGTGCTCATGTGTAAAATGCACTTCTTTATAAGTAGGTATGCCATTCATATGTATCCTGCTTTTTGGGGTGGTTTTCACCCTGGAGAGTGGCCGAAGGGACCCTCCTCAGTCCCTTTGTACTGCATCTAGATCCAGCAAAACAAAACACGAACAACAGCGTCCGGGGGATACTGACGACCAATCGCATCGTTAGCAATGTCATGTTTACTACAGAAAAGGGATACCACAGGAAGTGTAGTTAGAGAATGAGTGACCACCCCACAGCGAAGGGATGTAGAAGATGCAGTGGCCTAACAGCCCCCCGCAGTGCACGGTGGCTCAGAGCTGCAGAGGGCCCCCTCAGCACAGTACTCTGGCCTGACAGCTCTGGTTTAAATTGGGGGGGGCCCCTCCACGTACCTCGCGGGGGGGGCCCCCCTCCACGTACCTCGCGAGGGGGGGGCCCCCCCCACGTACCTCGCGGGGGGGGGGCCCCCTCCACGTACCTCGCGGGGGGGGGGGGCCCCCTCCACGTACCTCGCGGGGGGGGGGGGCCCCCTCCACGTACCTCGCGGGGGGGGGGGCCCCCTCCACGTACCTCGCGCGGGGGGGCCCCCTCCACGTACCTCGCGCGGGGGGGGGCCCCCTCCACGTACCTCGCGCGGGGGGGGGGCCCCCTCCACGTACCTCGCGCGGGGGGGGGGCCCCCTCCACGTACCTCGCGCGGGGGGGGGGGCCCCCTCCACGTACCTCGCGCGGGGGGGGGGGCCCCCTCCACGTACCTCGCGCGGGGGGGGGCCCCCTCCACGTACCTCGCGCGGGGGGGGGCCCCCCTCCACGTACCTCGCGCGGGGGGGGGCCCCCTCCACGTACCTCGCGCGGGGGGGGCCCCCTCCACGTACCTCGCGCGGGGGGGGGGCCCCCTCCACGTACCTCGCGCGGGGGGGGGCCCCCTCCACGTACCTCGCGCGGGGGGGGGGGCCCCCTCCACGTACCTCGCGCGGGGGGGGGGGGGGCCCCCTCCACGTACCTCGCGCGGGGGGGGGCCCCCTCCACGTACCTCGCGCGGGGGGGGGCCCCCTCCACGTACCTCGCGCGGGGGGGGGGCCCCCTCCACGTACCTCGCGCGGGGGGGGGGCCCCCTCCACGTACCTCGCGCGGGGGGGGGGCCCCCTCCACGTACCTCGCGCGGGGGGGGGGCCCCCTCCACGTACCTCGCGCGGGGGGGGGGCCCCCTCCACGTACCTCGCGCGGGGGGGGGGCCCCCTCCACGTACCTCGCGCGGGGGGGGGGCCCCCTCCACGTACCTCGCGCGGGGGGGGGGCCCCCTCCACGTACCTCGCGCGGGGGGGGGGCCCCTCCACGTACCTCGCGCGGGGGGGGGGCCCCCTCCACGTACCTCGCGCGGGGGGGGCCCCCTCCACGTACCTCGCGCGGGGGGGGCCCCCTCCACGTACCTCGCGCGGGGGGGGCCCCCTCCACGTACCTCGCGCGGGGGGGGCCCCCTCCACGTACCTCGCGCGGGGGGGCCCCCTCCACGTACCTCCGGGGGGGGCCCCCTCCACGTACCTCGGGGGGGGGCCCCCTCCACGTACCTCGGGGGGGGGGGGGCCCCCTCCACGTACCTCCGGGGGGGGCCCCCTCCACGTACCTCGCGCGGGGGGGGCCCCCTCCACGTACCTCGCGCGGGGGGGGGCCCCCTCCACGTACCTCGCGCGGGGGGGGGCCCCCTCCACGTACCTCGCGCGGGGGGGGGCCCCCTCCACGTACCTCGCGCGGGGGGGGGGGGCCCCCTCCACGTACCTCGCGCAGGGGGGGGGGGGCCCCTCCACGTACCTCGCGCGGGGGGGGGGGGGGCCCCTCCACGTACCTCGCGCGGGGGGGGGGGGGCCCCTCCACGTACCTCGCGCGGGGGGGGGGCCCCTCCACGTACCTCGCGCGGGGGGGGGGCCCCTCCACGTACCTCGCGCGGGGGGGGGCCCCTCCACGTACCTCGCGCGGGGGGGGGCCCCTCCACGTACCTCGCGCGGGGGGGGCCCCTCCACGTACCTCGCGCGGGGGGGGGCCCCTCCACGTACCTCGCGCGGGGGGGGGGGCCCCTCCACGTACCTCGCGCGGGGGGGGGCCCCTCCACGTACCTCGCGCGGGGGGGGGCCCCTCCACGTACCTCGCGCGGGGGGGGGCCCCTCCACGTACCTCGCGCGGGGGGGGGGCCCCTCCACGTACCTCGCGCGGGGGGGGGGCCCCTCCACGTACCTCGCGCGGGGGGGGGGCCCTCCACGTACCTCGCGCGGGGGGGGGGCCCCTCCACGTACCTCGCGCGGGGGGGGGCCCCTCCACGTACCTCGCGCGGGGGGGCCCCTCCACGTACCTCGCGGGGAGGGGGCCCCTCCACGTACCTCGCGGGGAGGGGGCCCCTCCACGTACCTCGCGGGGAGGGGGCCCCTCCACGTACCTCGCGGGGAGGGGGCCCCCTCCACGTACCTCGCGGGGAGGGGGCCCCCTCCACGTACCTCGCGGGGAGGGGGCCCCCTCCACGTACCTCGCGGGGAGGGGGCCCCCTCCACGTACCTCGCGGGGAGGGGGCCCCTCCACGTACCTCGCGGGGAGGGGGCCCCTCCACGTACCTCGCGGGGAGGGGGCCCCTCCACGTACCTCGCGGGGGGGGGGCCCCTCCACGTACCTCGCGGGGGGGGGCCCCTCCACGTACCTCGCGGGGGGGGGGCCCCTCCACGTACCTCGCGGGGGGGGGCCCTCCACGTACCTCGCAGGGGGGGCCCCTCCACGTACCTCGCAGGGGGGGCCCCTCCACGTACCTCGCAGGGGGGGCCCCTCCACGTACCTCGCAGGGGGGGGGCCCCTCCACGTACCTCGCAGGGGGGGGGCCCCTCCACGTACCTCGCAGGGGGGGCCCTCCACGTACCTCGCAGGGGGGGGCCCTCCACGTACCTCGCAGGGGGGCCCTCCACGTACCTCGCAGGGGGGGGCCCCTCCACGTACCTCGCAGGGGGGGGCCCCTCCACGTACCTCGCAGGGGGGGGCCTCCACGTACCTCGCAGGGGGGGGGGGCCTCCACGTACCTCGCAGGGGGGGGGCCTCCACGTACCTCGCAGGGAGGGGGCCCTCCACGTACCTCGCAGGGGGGGGGCCCTCCACGTACCTCGCAGGGGGGGGGCCCTCCACGTACCTCGCAGGGGGGGGCCCTCCACGTACCTCGCAGGGGGGGGGCCCTCCACGTACCTCGCAGGGGGGGGGCCCTCCACGTACCTCGCAGGGGGGGGGCCCTCCACGTACCTCGCAGGGGGGGCCCTCCACGTACCTCGCAGGGGGGGGCCCTCCACGTACCTCGCAGGGGGGGGCCCTCCACGTACCTCGCAGGGGGGGGCCCTCCACGTACCTCGCAGGGGGGGGGCCCTCCACGTACCTCGCGGGGGGGGCCCTCCACATACCTCGCAGGGGGGGGCCCTCCACATACCTCGCAGGGGGGGGGCCCTCCACATACCTCGCAGGGGGGGGCCCTCCACATACCTCGCAGGGGGGGGCCCTCCACATACCTCGCAGGGGGGGGCCCTCCACATACCTCGCAGGGGGGGGCCCTCCACATACCTCGCAGGGGGGGGGCCCTCCACATACCTCGCAGGGGGGGGCCCTCCACATACCTCGCAGGGGGGGGCCCTCCACATACCTCGCAGGGGGGGGCCCTCCACATACCTCGCAGGGGGGGGCCCTCCACATACCTCGCAGGGGGGGCCCTCCACATACCTCGCAGGGGGGGGCCCTCCACATACCTCGCAGGGGGGGGCCCTCCACATACCTCGCAGGGGGGGGCCCTCCACATACCTCGCAGGGGGGGGCCCTCCACATACCTCGCAGGGGGGGGCCCTCCACATACCTCGCAGGGGGGGGCCCTCCACATACCTCGCAGGGGGGTCCTCAAGTTTCGTTACACCACTGAGAATACACCAGGCGGAGTGGCTATGTGCATACGACTGTAGGTATGGCGCAATGACCAGTATCTCAAGGAACAGAACAAGGGCATAGAAGGACTGAAGATAGTTTACCCACTTGGCGGGATGGGTGCATAATAGTCTCACCAGAGAGTGCAGGACTGGCTATCACGCAGTAAGAGTAGAAGTAAGGAGAGTGGTATAATAACTTTCCAGGACAAACTCAGAAGTTTTGGGAGATTAACCATAGGATAGAATCTATATGCCAGCATGTGGTGAGCATGAGCCAACTGCTTCGAACCCCAGAAACAAGCCACCCTACCTAGGATTTCCAAGCGAAACCCCTCATTGACTTGTATAGTCAAAGTGGTGCATGGAGACCGAGGGAAACAGCACAATGCGCCTCCTAGAATTAGAAAATCTAGAGTTATTGCAATTCAAACTTAACCATGGCTGGCTAGCAGACCCCAGAGTGGGACCCAGCGAGGTTAGGGGAAGATTAATACCAGCATAAAAAAATGAGTTCTCAATTAATTCTGCGCAGCACAGATCTCACTTCCAGTGAAATAGTCGCTGAAGGAGAGAATAGCTGGTACATTGTTGTACCACATGTAAATCTAGTGGATTTGACTGAGCGGCTAGCTCCACAAATTTGTCCATGGCCACAAGAAAGGTCATTTGACTCAGATGCATGGTGAGGGTGCTCCAGACTGGGATTACACCTACACACCAGACAACACTACACCCAGCATGCCACCACCCTTTTGCATCAGACGCCCCTGATATGCAAGGGACCGGGGGCCCCACATGATGTTCCCCTGCCACAGATGGACAAGGAAAACCTCAGAAGACAATTGCCTCTACTTACAGAAGAGAAATGGGTCAGGGCATTTGAAAAACATAAATTGCAGGTATCAACCTAGCAGTAGGGGACATAAAGAGCCTGCTGAGTTCCCTCATGGGGGATGTGGCAAATATTCTATTTCGAAAGGCTGGAGCGAGAAAGGTTACTCCCTGAAACCAGATGCGATAGTCTCCATTTAATTTGGAGAGAACTGTAGTGTGGGATCAGCTGAAGATGTACCCAGACATCAGATCTCTCATGACCCAGTCAAAGCAACTAAACAAGGACCCCAATCTCCAACAGATCACTGGACAGGGATTCTGGGGAAGTACTAGGGGTTCCTTTTACCAACCAGTGTGAGTGGGGTGGGGCACTGATGGCTGTTAACTTCTCTCCAGCAGCCCCAACTAATTTATTAGCAAGAGATTCAATAGCAAACTTCAATGAATATTCATCCAGGGGCGTAACACAGGCCCCCGCATCCCCTGCAGTGCCGGGGGGGGCCCCTGCACTTCAGCTGGGGAGCTCCTGAAAGTCCGGAGTGGGCCCCTCCACGTAACTTGGGGCACCCCCCTCAATTATCGTTAGGCCACTGCATTAATCTTGAATCAAATGGTACCATGTGTTCCACCTTCCAGAATCACAGCAGTAACGGTAGATTCCTCCACCAGAGTGGACGACCTGCTGATTTGTAAGCACTCACTACAATATATACATTTATAGCAGAGACATCAGAATTACCAGGAAGAGAGGTAGACAAGGGCCATCAGATGCGGAATAATCCTGTCTTATGGCAATGTATCATCTTCCTTGAGACCGGACGGGTATCGAGATAAGGAGGACCAACTCGACAATACCAAGAAGAGTTGGACAAATGACAAGAACCATTGAGGACAGCCTTAGAAGTAAGAATGCCCAATCTACACAGAGCGTTTGATTCAATCACGGAAGCAGACGTCACAAGCACTTTTGGACTAAGGGTCTCCAAGATGATACTTTTATCTGGAACTGTGTAGCAGCAGGGGTTACACTGACGGAAGGTGCCCTCTTACCCAGAGGACAAAGATTGAGGCACCGCCCCTACTATACATGTGTTGCTGCAGCAAGGAGTGAGTTACCCGCGAGTCTCCTTGTAATATCCCGATTTACCCAGTCAAGAAAGCTAAGAGTAATACTCGGCAGGCACATGGCTCAGGACCTGGGCCTTCTGTAAGTGAAACAAGAATTGCTATTTGTCTCGGACCCCTCCATCTGGACAAAGACTCCCCCGGATGCCAAATATGTTTCCATTATTGATTTAATGGGCACCTTCTACCGCATCCCTCTTCTTCTACACAGAGCTACCATAGAACAGCTTTCTCATTTCAAGGGAATAAGTATTTGTAAACGTTTATCCCAAGGGGATTCAAGTCCCACAGTCTCCCGTACTAACCGTCTGCCAGGACTGAGTGACTGAATTGAAGTCATGATTTGTAAATCTCATCCTCCATGGGCTCCTACCAGTGGCACTGCTGGGCATGGTCTTGTGGTGGCAGCGTCACCTAGGGCATCTGGTCAAACTTTGTCAGCCCTCTCACATGCCTTACGAAATACTGCCTGGCCCAGGTATTAATGGAACTGAGGCCAGAATAGTTCAGAAAGCTGGGTTCAATGCAGGAGGAGACTAAGGGGCATATGTATCCTCTCCATTTGCAATTCTCAAATAGCGATTTTTTGAGAATCACTATTTGAGAATTGTAAAACGGGATGGATTTAAAAATAAAGATCACAGAAATTTTGCGATTTCTTAAAAAATTCCGTACTGGAGATTAGCAAATTGCGAAATCGCAATTAAGGAATACCTTCCCATTCATTCCTATGGGCCAGGAGGCCCATCGCAATGAATGGGAAGTCCTTCTCAATTTGCTAATCGCTATTTGCTAATCGCAAATTGAGAATATTTTCAAAGGTGCAAGGGTGTCGTGATGACACCCTGATGCACCCCTGAAATGTGCATGTGTGCGCATATGGCATGTATGTGCACCACATGGCACTTTGAAATATGCAAAAAAGTGCATATGTCAAAGAAATCGCAACTTAAAGCTGGTGGTAATTTGCGATTTCTTAAGGAGAAATCGCACAACTTGGGTGAGTGTTACATTGCATTTAAGAAATCGCTATTTGCAATTTCTTAAATGCTTACGCAAACTTAAGAAATCGCAAATTTAGTGATTCAAGATTGCGAGGCTGAAATGCCTCACACATCTCCTTTTGCGATTTTGTATTCGCAAACGCTGTTTTTTTGCAATTCGCAGCGTTTGCGAAGACAAAGTCCTTGGATACATATGCCCCTAAGCCCCATAGCTCATTCCAACCCATTTCACCAGGAGGTGTGGCATACAAACTCTAAATGAAGCCACTACCTAGCAGCCTTAAAGTAAAGATCCCAAGTGCTGCTGGGGATGCAATCTTGCTATGGCAGGTGCTACTAGTGAACAAGGAACTACTCAGAGGGAACACCAGAGCACTGTACACGTAATGAAACTTCAAACGTCCAGCGCTGACCACCACCAACTCCCTCACCCCAGCTCAGAGAACCCCATTCTAGAAGTCGGCTTGCATTGGAATAAACTTCTGAGGATCAATTTTGTAAAATTAAGTCCCTACCCTATATTGCATCTTCTAAAAGGTGGACCTGAAATCCATTTGCAAACATTCAACCCACAGGAGAGCCCCTCTGAGGAAACCTTGATCACCCTTATAAGTTCTCATAAATCAGCACAGACAATAATTCAGTTCAACACTTTATTTTACAGTTATGTGAATCTGTGAAGTGAGACCAGGTCTGGCCACCAAAGATTTCCTCCAAGAGGCGTCCTGTGGGAGGAGCGTCGCCTACAAGAAAACAAGAGGAAGAAAGTGAGCGAGGACAGCTACGGCCACCAGAGATGTTGACGCATCCAAAATAAGAAGACTACAGATTCTTGCAAAGTAAATTCCACCCTCAGCTGTAAATCAAACAAGTAGGATTACTCCTTCAACCTACAGTGGAGAGAAGGCCCTCACAAGCACACCAGAAGATGAAAGGGAAAAGCAACAGCCTTACTAGTGCCATTCCACAACCGAGAAAGCAGCAATACAAACCATTGTTAAATCTGATCACATGTAATACACTATTGCATGTTACATATACATTAACTAATCCATAACTTACCTTTCATAGTGCAAAATGGATTCAAACACAGGCTTCCTACAGCAGATTGGACAACTGAGCAACACCAGGCCAGCTGCAGAAGGATGCTCCGAGGCTGTGGAAAACAGCAACACATTAGGATCAGAAACTACTATGTACTCGGTTCAGGTTCAGAGTGCAATAATTGGTACAAAGCTTGGCAGAAAAACTAAATCAAGAGGGCGATTATCACGTACCAAGGGCCAGAGACTAGTCTTGAAGACACCGGCGTTTGCCCCACTCAAAGGGTGACACTCCTGGTTATAATATGGAATACATTTTACTGTGCAGTCTCAAGAAAGTCACTCTGAGGAGGGATGGGACGCTCTCGGATGCCAGAACTCGAGGAGAGAGATGAGACCAATCTCTTCCCAGTGGAAGAGATCTGCAGCCAGGTCACCCCTGGGCCCCTCCCCCACCCCACAAATGGCAGTACAAGCAGAATCTAATAAAAGGTGGAATATAAATTATATAAATGACAAGACAGGATAGAGCCTTGTGGGCGTTAGTAGCACTCGGCACCCAAAAAGGTTTGTATCAACATGTGATGCAAACCGACCTCAGCAGCCATCCCCACATGTGCACCATAGCTGGAGCGAGGAACCACCAGGCACCATTAGTAGCAATGTGCATGTGCCAGATGCAGCATATTAAGTTGAGACTACAACAAAGTTGCAATGAAGAGGTGCTTGCAAGGGAACATTAAGCTCCCCCAGCCCTACTGCAGCCGCCAATCTACCCCTCCCCCACATTATTCCCAACTCAACCCCACACCCACTTGAAAGAATATTTCACTCATATCTTGCTACTACTGAATGAAATGTTACAGGTTGGCGTTCCCCCATTTGATTAAAGCCAGTCAATATTATCTCTTTATACCAAACATTTGAGGCGTAGATTCAGGATTAATCCTGACAAAAGTTACCTTGGTTTTCTGCAAGTTCATAATTCCTCCTCCCTCCCATAGCTCCAAGACCCTTTTTAGGAACATGAAAATGCAATCCAGTTCAACAGACTGGTGTTTAATGGATCATTTTCTGGTAATAGTAATTTATTTATATTAATTGAGGTACATTGTATAAACTCTTGACTTGCCTTGAATACTGCAGCTAGAATTTGATCGGTGGCAAGTAGACATCTAGGCAGCTTCACCACCATCTGTGCTTCAGGGACTGGTGCAGCACGGAGACGCAGAAGGCTGCTTCCAAGGCAGTGGGAGATCTGTAAGAGAACAAGGACAAACTGGTACAAAGCACAAGTGGAGAAACAAATATCCTCATGTGGAAAATTGGACTAAAGATTTGAGCATATTGTACAAGCAATAAGACCTTCCAGTCTCAAAGGTAGCAGCTCTCTCTGCCACAATGGTTTCCCCTCCAGGGATTGGCGTAGTTTTCACTGCGAGATGCCTGAATAGAGGAGTTCTGTGCAGCCCTTGGGTGCCAAAATTCAGGCTATCTCGAGAGAGGCGACAGACCAGAGCCAATCTCTGCCACCTCTCAGTTGACATCAGCACTACAGCCGGTTCCCCATATGGTCATCCCCCGCCCTATATAATATGGATGGCCACATGGGGCCCCGGCTGTAGTGCTGAGGTCGGGCTTAAAAAAAAAGCCACTTTTTTAAAATTTAGTCATCACAAAAGAAATAGAAGTAAGAAATAAGAACGTAGAGAAAGTTGGAATACAGATGATAGGGAAAAAGAAGAGACTGGATAATTGCTGTAAAACAATACGAAACTTCTGTTGGTACTCAGTGGGTATCGGATACCCAGCTTAGTGGTACTCAACCAATTATTCTGCGTCTAAAGACAGATGCAGAACAGACTTTTGCTCACCATACCTCATGGGAAACTAGAACAAGATTTGTATAGCACAGCCAATCACCCACAGGGTAACCAAGCGCTAAGTTACAGGCTGCTTGGATGGCTTCAGTTGAAGAACCAGGTCTAGACTACAATTCTGAACTCCTGATGAGGGGGTGAAGTCCGACATGAACGGGGAGACTGTTCCAGAACTTTGCGGCGAGGTAGGAGACGGAGCGTCCTCCACTGTTGCTTCGGCAGACGTGAGGGGTGTAAGCGAACGAGGCAGATCACAGGAGTCTGGCGGGTTGGTGGAAGCTCATGCTTTGGTTGATGTACGCTGGTCCTTGGTTGTGCAGCACTTGAGGCTCGAGTCAGAAACGTAAATTAGCATCTCTTGTGTACGGGGAGCCAGAAGAGTTTATTCAGGTGAGGAGTGATGCGAGTCCGTAAGGGGAGATAGGAGTGTGGCCGCAGAGTTCAGAATGGTCTGCAGTCTCTTTAGGCGGTGGGGTAATTCCTGCAGCCGATGACTAGGGCTTGAGTCACTGCCTGGTGGAGTTGGAGTAATTTGAAGATTTTTCAGAGCATGCGCAGCGTAAGGAAGGATTAGTTACTTACCTGTAATCCTAGTTCTCTTCCAAGCATTAGAATATTCCCGCCCATGTGCGGGATCTCGGAAACAGTATATTATATGTGCCCCACATATATATATCCATACATATATACCTATATGTATACACAAGCAATTGCAGCCCCTAAACCCTAGAGCTGAACCATGCTGTAAGTAATTTCCACTACACATAAGAAAATAGCATTATAAACATGAGAAACAACATTATAACTTGTTTGGAAACTGTTTTAATGCTTAGAAAACAGCAGAAATTCTTAGAAACACTGAAAGCATAGGAAGCTCCCAGGCTGCATTGCAAATACCCAGTCCAAAAAGACTGAAAAGCTAACTCATAGCTGCATAGCAAAAAACTGACACTGTGCCTTTAAGGCACACCTGACCCCCCCACCTTCCCATCATGCCTCAGGGGTGGCAGTTAGGTCAGTTGTTCTTTGCGGAGACTGAAAAGTCATGGCACAAAGAAAAATAATAACCTCTGAAAACTAACACACCTTTGCCCGGGGAGGCGGGAGGGTTGCTTATGACTTTGATGAGGATACCCCTGGAAGAGAACTAGGATTACAGGTAAGTAACTAATCCTTCTCTTCCAGGGGATCCTCATCAATAGTCATAAGCATTAGAATAGAATAGCGAGCCTCACCTCATCCCCCTGCGGGCAAAGGAAAGAAAAACAGAGAAGGAACAGTATGCTTAGATAGACCCGGCTACCCAAACAGGTTCCTCAAGGAAGCTTGGCCTACTTGGGCATCCGCCCTGGAATCGGATTCGAGGCAGTAGTGCCTGGTAAAGGTGTGGACCGATTTCCAAGTGGCCGCCTTGCAGATCTCTGCCATTGGAACGTCATGCAAGAAAGCTACTGTGGCCGCTTTCCCCCTAGTAGAATGAGCCTTAGGGGCCAAAGATAAGGGCCGTTTCGCCAGCTGGTAGGCTAGGGTAATGCAGGAAACAATCCATCTGGAAATGGATCGCTTAGCCGCTGGGAAGCCTGTTCTCATGGCGCCATAGTTGACAAACAGCTGATCCGTCTTCCTAATGCTTCTGGTACTGGCCAGATAGAATTTAAGTACCCTCTTGAGGTCTAAGGAGTGGAGCGACCGCTCAGCCGGGGTCGCTGGATTCGGGAAGAAGGATGGCAGAGAAATGGACTGATTAATATGAAAATCAGACACTACCTTAGGGAGAAAGGATGGATGTGCCCTTAAGACCACTTTGTGCTGGTGAAAAACTGTGTACGGTTCTTTAGTACACAGAGCCTGGATTTCGCTTACTCTGCGTGCCGATGTAATGGCTACCAGAAAAGCGACCTTCCATGACAGATGCTGTGAAGATTTGTGGATCGGCTCAAAAGGTGGGCCCATCAACTTGGATAACACTAAGTTCAACACCCACGGAGGCGAAGGGTTTCGAACAGGGGGGTAAACTTTTTTCAACCCCTGCAAGAAGTCCTTGACCACCTGCATCTGGAAAAAAGAAGGTTGACTTGGAGACCTCCTGTAAGCTGTAATGGCAGACAAATGGACCCTGATGGATGCATACTTCAAGCCTGATCTAGCTAAGTGAAGGAGGTACGGAAGGATGACGTCCTCCTGCCCCTTTGTAGGATCATGGTGATTCTCCCTACACCAAATGAAGAACCTCTTCCACTTAAACGCATAAGACGCTCTCGTGGAGGGTCGCTTTGCTTCCTTGAGAATATGCATGCAGTCGGGCGGTAGACCTAAATGTCCGTATTGCAGGACCTCAGGAGCCATGCTGTTAAGTTCAGTGAGGGAAGGTTGGGATGCAGAATCCTCCCACCCATCTTAGACAGCAAGTCCGGCCTGCAAGGCAGCCGCCTGTGAGGTCGAACTGAGAGATGAAGAAGGTCCGGGTACCACCACTGGCGCAGCCAGTCCGGAGCTATGAGGATCATCTTCATGTCGGATCTGAGCAGCTTGGATACCACCTTCGGAATCAGAGGCAGGGGCGGAAAGGCGTAGGCAAATGTCCCTGACCAGTCCATCAAAAGAGCATTCCCCCTGGTCCCTGGACGGTGGAATCTGGACGCGAAGGCGTGGCATTTTGAATTTGTCGCCGTCTGCAAACAGATCGATGTCTGGACGACTCCACCAACGGAACAGGTCCGCCACCACGTCGTCGTGCAGCACCCAGTCGGGCTGATCTTCGAAGTGCCTGCTGAGTGCGTCTGCCTTGATATTCAACTCCCCTGGAAGGTGTACTGCCACCACCGAGAGGTTCCGGGCGAGCAGCCAGTGCCAGATCGCCTGCGCCTCCAGGGAGAGGGGGCGTGACAGAGTCCCGCCCTGTTTGTTCAGGTAAAACATGGTCGTGGTGTTGTCGGTCTGCACCAGGACTGAGCCGGTCTCGATTGCTGGGAGGAACGCCTTTAGAGCAAGGTGGACTGCTCGAAGCTCTAGCATATTTATGTGGTAGCCCTGTTCTTTTGCAGACCACTGACCTTGTATTTGGAGGCACCCCATGTGGGCCCCCCATCCTTGTAGCGATGCGTCTGTCACCACCGATTGCACCGGAAGTGGCTGGTGAAACGGGACTCCCACCAACAGATTGTCCTGACGAGTCCACCATGCTAGGGAAGATTTCGCTACCTGGGAGAGAGAGATTCGATCTCCCCAACAGCCTGTGGACTGATCCCATTGGTCCTCCAGAGCCTGCTGCAAAGGTCTCATTCGCAGTCTGGCGTGGGGAATTAGAAAAATGCAGGACGCCATGGAACCCAGCAGAGATGCTACCTGCCGAGCTGACGGCCTCCGCATCTGCTGCATAAGCCTGCATTTCCTCTTCATTGAAGATAATCTCTCCTCCGAAGGATACGCTCTTCCCACGCTTGTGTCCAGAACGGAGCCAAGGTAGTGGATGGACTGAGTGGGCTGCTGCACGGACTTTGCCATGTTGACGTGAAGGCCGAGAGCGTGCAACTGTCTCAGACAGGTCTGGAAGTCTTTCTTCACCCGCTGCTGGGATGTAGCCTTCAGCAACCAGTCGTCTAGGTACGGGTAGACGAAGAGACCCTGCTTGTGTAGGCAGGCCGCCACCACTGCCATACATTTGGTGAAGACTCACGGAGCCGACTTGAGTCCGAATGGGAGGACTTTGTACTGGTAGTGCTTGCTTCCAACCACAAACCGCAGGTACCTGCGGTGATGTTTCGCTATTGCAATGTGAAAGTACGCATCTTGGAGGTCCACCGAACACATCCAATCTCCGACTTGTAGATGTGGACATATTTGGTGAAGCGCCAACATACGGAACTTCTCCTTGACAATGACTGTTTAGGAGACGAAGGTCCAGAATCGGCCGAAACTTGTGCTCTTGATCTTTCTTGGGCACCAGGAAGTACCAGGAGTACACTCCTTTTCCGACCTGCGAAGGAGGAACCCTTTCTATGGCTTGTTTTTGCAGAAGGGCCCTCACCTCCTGCTCGAGCAGCTTCAGGTGGTGAGGACGGGACCTCTTTGGCGGGATGTCTCTGGGACGCGCTCGAAAACGTAGCGCATATCCATGACGCAGTATATTCAGCACCCAGCGATCTTTTGTGATGCTGTCCCACTCTGCTAGATGTTGTGACGCACTTCCTCCCACTGGAGTGGGCAACGGCCGTAGAGGAAGCCACAGCTCATGACTTTCCTCCTCTTGTGGTAGTAGAGGACTGTTGCTGGTGTCCACCTCTGCCCCTGCCAGACTTTCCGCCTCGAAACTGGGTTTTCCCTTGGGGCTTGCTCTGAGACCACTGAGGGGTTTGAACCCTCTGTTGAGGCCCCTTGCGTTGGGTGGGTCGAAAACGGCGCTTGAATTCCTTTTTCTTCTCCAAGCCCACGGCTTTGAGGGTGTCCAGCTCAGTTTTCATGCGCCCCATCTCCTCATCCGTGTGAGTGCCGAAGAGGGAGTTGCCAGAGAACGGGAGGTTTAAAATCCGTTGCTGTGCGTCTGGCTTGAGCCCTGTCAGTCGCAACCAGGACGACCTCCTGGCGCAGACGCCGTGTGTGTAAGAGTGGGCTGAGATTAGCGCACCATCCGCCGCTGTGCTAATCGACTGATTAGCCACCAGAGCCCCTTCAGTAACAATCTCCTCAAAGTCCTTTTGGTCCTCCTTGGGGAGCTTGGACTTGAAACGCTCCAGCGAGTCCCAGAGAGCCCTGTCGTACCTGCCCAGAAGCGCCGCCGCGCTGGAGATTTTGAGGGCCGCCGCCGCAGAAGAGCAGGCCCTGCGTCCCCATGAGTCCTGGGTTCTGCTCTCCTTATCTGGAGGGACGGAAAAGGAGGCAGACGCCGTCTGACCCTTTCTTGCAGCTGCCACTATGACAGTCCGCAGGCGGGTATGTCTTCACAAAGACGGGGTCAGAGGTAGCTGGCTTGTATTTTTTCAGGATCCGAGCCGGAACAGCTTTGACGGTCGCCGGGGTGAGAAAGGTGTCCATGACTGGTTCCATGATTCCTGGGACCAAAGGCAGCAGCGGACGAGAGGCAGACTTTTGGTGAAGTGTTTCAAAAATCACCGACGTGGTGACTTGGGGGACTGACATCTCAATCCCCAGCTTCTGTGCTCCCCGCTGCAACACCTCCTGGTAGGTGTTGATGTCGTCTATGGGAGAGACCCTGGACACTGGGCTGCCCGAGAGCGTGGGTGAATAGTCCTTGATGGATGACCTGGAGGACGAGGAAGAGGACGATGGAGTCCTTCTCCTCTTCCGGCGATGATCACGAGCCCGTGACCCAGGTGAACGCTCCTTCCGTCTGGGGGAGCGCGATCTGCGTCGCCTGTCGTCCGGCGATCTCTGACGCGCTGGCCTGGGGGGACTAGCTCTGTCCACAGCCGCCACCAGCCGTTGCAGCGGAGAATCATGCACTGGACTGATGTATTCCCGCATCCTCCTTGTAGGCCCTGAGTCCTGCCAATGATGTGCTGGCAGCAGCCATCTGGGCGACAGATTAATTGTCTGAGTCTGAGGAGAAGACCTACGGGGTTGAACTGCAGGTTCTCGTGGATTTGCCGGTCGTGGAGAGGCCCCTGAGTGGGAGGAGGAATGGCGAGACGCCGACTGTCACCAGGACCACCGACCTGTCCGAGGCCTGTCTCGACGTCGAGCGCGGTCTTGACGTCGATCCGTGGTGTCGTCTCCTTTCTCGCCGGGACTCGACGTCGAACGACGCCTCGATGTGGACCGGCGGCCATGTTCAGTGGGCGAAGCATGCCGCCTCGACGTCGAACGGCGATGTGAATCCGACGACGGAGGCCCTCTCTCCCTCGACGCCGAACGCCGCGGGGACGCCGGCGGAGATGCTGCCACTCGACGTCGACACGGATGCCAACCTCGACACCGAACGCCGCTTGGAGGACGACGGCGGAGGATCCTGTTGTCTCGACGTCGAACGCCGATGGAGCCTCGACGACGGAGGGGTGACACTCCGACGCCGGTCGTCGCCTGGTTGACGACGGCGGAGGGTCCATGCTCCTCGACGCCGATCGACGTCGAGATGTCGACGGCGGAGGGTCCCTGCTCCTCGATGCCGAACGCCGCTGGGTTGGCGACGGCGGAGGCTCTCTGCTCCTCAACGCCGATCGTCGCCTGGTTGACAACGGCGGAGGTTCCCTGCTCCTCGACGCCGATCGTCGCCGGGTTGACGACGGCGGAGGGGTGGTGTCTCTTGACGCCGAACGTCGCCGGGTTGACGACAGCGGAGAGGCTCTGGATCTCGACGCCGAGTTGACGATGGCGGTCTGGACTTCGACGTCGACGACGTACCTGCTCTCGACGGCGAGCCCGCTGTCGAAAGCCTCTTTTTCGAAACACGACCTACCGGAACATCTTTTCTCAGCGCCGAGCCCGACGCTGAGGCGGAAGGACGAGAGGACTTGCTTCTAGATGAATCTCTATGCCTCTTGGAGCCCTTCCTCACCGGAGATCGGCCTCTGGATGGTTGTGCCAGGCCATAAACACGAATTCGCTCAGTCCTTCAAAGTTCTTTTGGACAGGCTCTGGCAGTGAGTACAAGTCTTGGAATCATGATCCTCCGGTAGACACAGGATACAGACCCTATGAGAGTCAGTCCTGGCCTTCTTCTTGCCACAGGCAGGGCAAGGATCGAAAAGAGAAGGCATTTTAAGATGGAAAAAATGCCCAAAAATGCCTAAAAAAAGGCAGCCTCTTACTGACTTGGATGTAAAACGTCGAAGTAAGGGAAAAAACAGTTGAAAAACAGACAAAATTTTCTGACAAACTCAGAAAAAAAGTGGAGCTCTGTTGCCAGGATCCTTCCAGAAGGAGCCGGAAAGAACAACTGACCTAACTGCCACCCCTGAGGCATGATGGGAAGGTGGGGGTCAGGTGTGCCTTAAAGGCACGGTGTCAGTTTTTTGCTATGCAGCTATGAGTTAGCTTTTCAGTCTTTTTAGACTGGGTATTTGCAATGCAGCCTGGGAGCTTCCTATGCTTTGTGTTTTCTAAGAATTTCTGCTGTTTTCTAAGCATTAAAACAGTTTCCAAACAAGTTATAATGTTGTTTCTCATGTTTATAATGCTATTTTCTTATGTGTAGTGGAAATTACTTACAGCATGGTTCAGCTCTAGGGTTTAGGGGCTGCAATTGCTTGTGTATACATATAGGTATATATGTATGGATATATATATGTGGGGCACATATAATATACTGTTTCCGGGATCCCGCACATGGGCGGGAATATTCTAATGCTTATGACTTTGATGAGGATCCCCTGGAGGAGAAGCAGGCGGAGGATACAGATTTACATTCTCCATGGTGCGTTTGCCGTCGAAGATGGTGCTGAGGTTTCAGGCATGGTCCGGGAGGGTGGGAGAAGGTCCCAATTCTGCTAGCCACCAGGAATCAGTCCACAGGGAGGCGTTACCAACAATTCAGTCTCAACTGTGGAGCTTGAGGCAGTGAAGCATCCAGTTGGAAGGTAACAGCTTAAATGCTGGACCATGCACCCTTAATTGGCACATATAAGCAGTTCACATGAGCGTTCCAAGTTCATTATATGGTCATTCGCAGGGAGCCCGGCAAATTCCATTTCCAGGTAATAGCCAGAAACATCCATGGCTTTGTTAGCATCCCCATATAAAATTCTAGCCTCATCCTCAGTGTGAAATGACAACCCACAAGTGTAGTAAAAGGGCCCCAATGTTTTCCACGAGCAACTGTTTAAGCGTACCAGGATTTTTTTGTAAACATGGTCCTTAAAATCAAAGGCAGCTTTTCAAAACTTCAATCTCCCTTAAGCAAGCCTTGAAAAATGTGGTGCATGTTAAAGTCTACTTGAGTCGAGGATGTGGCCTAACAGCTAGGGCAGTCGATTTCAAATCTGGGGATCCGGGTTTGAGTCCGAGCAAGGATGCTCAATATCCTGCAATTCTGGGCAAATCACGTTATCGCCCACTGCCTATCAAAAATGAAGGTGTCCTTGTGTCATGCAACTAGTGCTCATGTAAAGTGCTCCTCTTTGGGTAAAGTTAGCACAAACAAAAAACAAAAAAAAACTTAATTCACCCCACGAAAGATTGCAGGTTACTACCTTTAGCATATAAAAGCTTATTGTAAAGGCCCCAGGAGCAAGGAGCCCATTGGCTACTGCCCTACACTCTCCTAAATTCAGTACTTAGGGTTCGCCAATGCCAGGAACTCCGATTAGTCTTCCTGGGAACAGAAGGACAAAGATCCAACACCTCACAAACTGAGGATTGACCACAAACTTGGCACAAAACCCTGCCTAACTACTGGAACCTGGACAATTGCAAAGTCTCGACATATCCAAAAGCTGTGCATCCTTTCCAGTGCTTTGGAGGACTGCCCGGCACTTGAACAGCCAGTCAGCATCTCCCTCAGGGTGTACAAGCCACCCCCTGCAACTACCGACCTCACTTGTCCAGTACTGCGAGGGTGAAGCTCACCAGGAAGAAGTCAATCAGCTCCAGGAGGTCAGATCTTTGCGCCTGCCAAGTTGAAACGCCAGCGGCCATGCAGCACAAATGCCCTGGGTACTGGAGCATTTGCTGCAATCAAGGCTTGCGTCTTTAGTCTGGGCACCACCGCAAAAGCAGACAAGGGGCTTCAGGATCACCGAGGCCTGCACCGAGAGGGTCCATACTGCTCCATTTGCTCACTAGGTCAATGCAAAGTGAGAGCCTCCATCTACAGTGGCCAGCTGGGCAAAACCCTTCTGCACTCAAGCCCCCCACACAGGTTCACAGAAAAAGACTGCTTTCCTGTGCTCCAGAGACCCTCGAGAGCAGAGCCCCCCTTTGAGTTCTGCCAGACACATACCCAAGCACCCACCTGCACCCTTTATTGTAGGTACTTCACCATAGACTAACATGTATCAAGCACATGTACTCACCAAGGCAGGTAAACCCAGACTGCTGGTGCCATCTTCGACCTCAAGCCCCAAAAGGCATCCTCGAAAAGGATAATATTACTGCATTCAACGCTCATTCCTCAAAAGCATTATTCAGGTGTTTCTCTACAAAAAAAGCTATAGCTTCGCAACAGTTTCCAATCTTGGTGCCTAAATTCATATAAAAATCTGTTCTAAATTGGTCTTGGATTTTCTCCTCTAGTCTGCCTCATTGGGATTCATTTACACCCTGTAAACCAATAAAAGGTAATCGGTACCGTGTGCAGGCTGTGCCCTTACATTGGCACTACCACATAAGCAAGCTTCCTACAGTCCCCATCTACAGCTCTGGCCTCAACAGGATGAATTGGCAACCCGAATAAGATAACTCCCTTCGAGCGCGGCAACCCCTGGCTTCTGAAAAGCAGGAGTGTATTTCATAGAACTGTTGTAGTAAAAGGGCCCCAAAGTTAAAGCTGCAGCGTAGTCTGGAATAAAGATTTAAGAATGCTGGGTATGGCCGTCAAAGCAAACTCCCACATACAATATTACACAGCGAGTGGGTCCGGCCATTAGAACCATCAAGTTGCTAATAATGCCCCAGAAGCCATCGCTAGAAGAGCACGGCATGGCAGGACGCCGGGCTCTCCCACCCCCATCAAATTAGTCAATTACCAAACCTTCCAATGGAAGCCACATACGTCTCCAATCTGTACCCACGAGGCGAGGTTAGTGGGAGGTTTGATTTTGCTACTGAACTTGCATTCCAAATTAACCCCACTCCAAGAATAGAATGCACATGAATGTAGCTTCAAGGGGGTGTTTTAGGCGTTACACCACCATGGATGCATTTTTGGGCAATTAGTTGGGTACAGGGGCTTTGTCGGGTACGGTGAGGTGACGGATTTCACCAGGAATTTTTACCATACAGACAAAATTACTCTCCTTGGTTTCAAAAGTCTTCAGAAGTGTTGGTAAGATTACAAAACATGGTTTTCCCTCACTTAATTCCCACTGCCAATCTGCATTGCTCTTGCTTACCACTACACATTAGGCCCCTCTAACGCACCTTGCATAATCTATATCAAACGGTCATCGTGATTGTTATAAAGTCTAAAGACTGTCCAAGGAAGAGTTAGAGGTGGGGGCTTGCTTACATGGGTGGTATTTTGGTTGGTAAAACATTCTCCGATGAACACAGGAGCACAATGAAAGGCAGACTGAACAGTTTCCTTCATTGTATGTGGGAAACTTGACCCTCAAACCAGGAGGTGGAATGAATCATTCCCCGATCTGTTAATTCAAGAGTGATTGTCTAGCCCCGAAGAATTTAGACCTTAAACTGGTCTTGTTTTTTGGCTTTCTGGACTCCGGGTCACTGGATTCAAGCTAGCCTGGCTGATGAGGGGTGATTCCCGGAAACCGGTCCCAGGGCGCTTCTTTCCAGTCCAGGGAAGACCTGGCTCGGAAGGGACTGTTCCCTTGAGGCACGGGGTCAAGACTGATTTGCATATGACTGGGTCTAAACTGAAATGGCATGGTGAGCAAAAGAATGATGATTTAACCCAGATATCTTCACTGGGGTGAACGTTTGATTTGCTAAGCATTACAGCCACCATCTGGGTCTTCTGTTTTTTTTGGCTTAAATTTTACCATGGCAGAGTAAGATTTGGTTCTAATGCACCAAGTTCGGAGATAGACAGGTTCATCTATTGGCGGGGGAAAGAAAACACTAGAAGAAGCTATCCGAGCCCAAGTTACTCTGAGAATCCTCAATGTATAGTGCGATTGTGGCAGAAACTGCTTCTCTGGAAAACTGCAGTTCAATGTCCACAGGCAAGACCTGCTCGGGAACCAGCAGGTGACTCCACGACCAGGACTTCCATCAAAGGACTGGCAGCCACGAAAACTTGGAATTGCTAACGCAAACTGTACCATGGTGTACAGACTGGTTACACTGCACCTCTGCCAACAACCTAAAATAGAGAAGAACAAAGTTAAAGAAAACTGAAGCATTAAATGCACACAACTCAATATGGGGGGGGGGGGGGGGTGAAAAGGAGCCCACACAAATTAAGATTGGAATTTAACTTCAGGTTAAGTCTGAAAACAATTCAACAGTCCCATCAGAGAGCCAAAGCCACAGCTGCGCCCACCACACTGAAGACCATCTTACAGCCGATCACAGAGGCTAGAGGGCAAAATACCATCCGCTACAACCCCACCACTTGCAACGGTGGACTGTACTCACGGATAGGCCTGAGAAAGAACCAGCTACAAGCCTGTATGGAAACAAAAACAGACATTACAAGGCACTCCATCTGTGAAGGAAAGACATGGAACCGCCACACTGAGCTCCTACAGAAACCCACGACCACCCTCTCAGAGAAATGTGCTCCCTACAAAAACAAACTACCAAAAGTGTTCTCTTGTACTGGCCCAAAGCTGAAAAAACGCCGAAAAAAACAATGTTTATCAACAGCCCCTAAAACTGAAGGCATCAAACTGATGTTGCAGCTGCCAACCCAAGAGACGTAGCGAACACCAACCGCTGCCGAAAACCATTCAGGGTACCATCAGCCAAACCCACAACCGCTTCCCACCCTTGAGGCGCCTCGCCCACAACCAGAAATGACACCGAACTCGAAGCAGTCAGTCCCCTTTGATGAAGGACCTTGCCGAAGCTCCCCACCCTCCTCGCTGCCTTTTAAGAAGCTAACATAGCGGTCTTACCTTGTAGCCAGGATCACGGGCTTCGAGAATTACCTGGGGAACGAAACACAACAAATGGCGTCACTGCACAATATAGTATGGAACGGACTTTAATGTAGGCTGCCAAAAGCAGCACAAAATATTCCAATCTTAAAACCCAAGTTCTATGAAAAAAAGCTTCCCTCTTCAACAGTACCAACATGCATTGCAAACTCAAAGAAAGCACCCTTTCCGTTTCCATCAGACGCATTTCAGAACACCGCCGAGATTCATACTTCCCCTTGGGAGACTCGCAGCTGCGCTGAAAGATAGAAACACTTAAGAAAACGGCCAGGACTGAAATGAATAACAGTAGAACGCAAGTGTATACGTTTTGCTCAGAACAAATTAACATTTACTTGCAATACGAATAAAAGACAAGCTCGAGAAAACCGGAGTAATCAATTCAAATTGAATTACAGCCTCTCAAAGGTAAACGTAACCTCGACAAAGTATTGAAAATGACAAAAAGAAGTACAAAATAACAAGATTAAAAAAAAAATACCTCAAATAAATACTCCACCAACGCTCGTCACCCACCTCCGAAAAACCGCTCCCGTCTTCACCATCCACCCTCCACCCGCGCTCTCCTGCGATAGAACGTGAGCGTCAGAGTCCAAAACTGCAAAACAAACACGTTAGACACCAAATTCACCCGGGAACGTTCGGTGAATAACAGAACTCAATAACATCGATAAAAAATAAACTGTAAAAGCACAAAAATAATATAGAGAACCACGTTCAAGTCCAAAGTAAACAACACAACCTCGATCTCAACTTGCATAACAAAACAATTTACCACAAGACGGCAGCGGAGTTTAAATCCATAGTGCAGGTGAGACGCGTGGTCACGTGCTCACCTTTGGACAAATCAGAGGCTCTCCGATAAGTACAAGTCACGCCTATCCCAGTCACGTGACAGTCTCCTGGCCAATCCAAGGCTTCCCAGAGATCTTGGCGGGAGCGAGGATGAGGCAGGTGGGAGCTCGATGGGATGGAGCCAGGTGACCCATCCAGGTGTCACTGATTGGCTCCTGAGTGAGAGCGGGGACTGTGATTGGCCAAGTGGTATTCGGGTGATGGTGCAGCGGTGTCTTCAGCTCCCGGAGGCTTCTGGGTACCAGAGGGTGGGCAAGGAACAACCCCGAAGTGGAATTCTCTCTGGTCGGAGTAGGCTGGCCTTATCACTATGGGCCTTTTACGGGGTCTGTGTAGGGGAAGTAGTCCATGTGTAGGGTGAGAATATAGGAAAGTGGAGGAACGGGTTAGGGTTGTGACCTGCCTTTATTTCAGCGGCCCTGGCTCTCCTGGACTTTTCTTTGACGATCTGATGCATTCTGGGAGTTGCAGTCTTTGTTCACCTGCATTGCACAATCTGAACGTGGCGGGATAACCAGCTTTGTAAATGGAAAAGCTAGGCCTGCATTCATGGGTGGCTGACCCGGACGGAGAGGTCAGGTTTAGAAATATCTGTTATTTGATCGAGGTTTTGTTTCAGAACGGGGACCTCAAATCCCAGACAAAATTTGTTCACATTCCAAAACAAGTTTTAAGGTTGACACAAGACACGCACTTGCAACAATGCTCTTTCGGTGATGGCGTCCAATTACAAAGCAGGGACACTAGTGCCTTAAAAGGGTAGGTACGGACTACCTGCTCTTCATCAATTTGAAAGGGAAGTACCAGCACTGATGCATTTCTTGTAATAGGAGAATACGGGCACTGATGCATTACTTGTAATGGGAGAGTACCAACACTGATGTATTGTACCAGCACTGGTGCATTACTTGTAATGGGAGAGTACCAACACTGATGCATTACTTGTAATAGCAGAGTACCAGCACAGGTGCATTACTTGTAATAGAAGAGTACGGGCACTGATGCTTTACTTGTAATAGAAGAGTACGGGCACTGATGCATTACTTCTAATGGGAGAGTACCAGCACCGGTGCATTACTTGTAATGAGAGAGTACAGATACTTCTTGGTAGCAATCTGGCCTTTTGGGTAGTGAGTGCCTTAATTTCTACATGTACTTCTTTATTTCCATTTTCAGCAATGGCCCTAGAGCGCCCCTCATTCCAGTACTGTGACTCCTTCGCTGATCTGCGCGTGCACTGCAACATTCTCCCACGGTACCTCGCGCCCTTTCAATATTCACTCCTGGTCTCACGCACAACTCTACTAAACTTCCCAAGTCCTGACATAGTATCCCTGACCCATCAGCTGTTCCAGTACTGGGACCGGCATACCTGCCAGTCCAGTGCTGGAACCCCGCCCTCCTTCACCACCACTACTTCTGCTCCCACCAGTGCACCGCAGTACTGACCTGCAGAACCGGGTACCATTCTGGAATTGGCACCATTAACAAAGAAATCCATACATTGGAGGCCATCAACTACCATAAATGCATGCGTAAAAAACAAAACGGGAAACTACTCCACCCCAAAAAATTTTAACTCGCTACAACACATTATTTTCATAAATTTATAGTGCTAAAAATCGCCCCTCGGCCTGGCTCCAAGGCTTGTTGAATCCATGGTGGGCTCTGTGTGTGACCGCGGACCCAAGGTTTGTTTTAGGATGCAAAATGACATTTTTGACTATCGACATTGATTTCACTAAGCCACACCACCATCTCCTTCGAACGATTCCTTAATCCAGAGTTCCTTGTTGGTTCTGTCCCTGCGCCTTTCGGTGCGGACCCACCTCTGCCGCGCGCTCCTTCAAATATAACTCACCAGAGGATGGAGGGCAGTTCTATGGCTTTTCGGTATACTCCTTCTTGTGTGTTCGTTCCTCTCCTGAAGCATGGGTGCATTACCCATGTCCTTCCACCGCTCTCTTTTTCAGGCTCTACTTTTTTTGGGGAGGTTTTCCGCAGTGTCCCTTGTGTACTTCTACCTCCTCTGTGGTCCTCCTGCCCACAGACCCTTCGCTGTCTGTCGTGCTGTCCCCACCAAACGAAATCCCTCTGTTGTTCATGTTGCCCCCTCCTGCCAATGATTGTGTTGCCACATCTCTCACGCCAGGCGCGTCACGTGGTCCTTAAAGACCATATGCATATTTACATACCGTTCTAAACTTGTTACTGAGGCGTAGTTTTTTATCTGGTTCCAGTACCCCCTGGGCCCCTACTCTGCCTGTTCCTTACATTTGTATTTTATATTTACTGCCGTAGTGTGAGAATGCATTTCATGAAAAGGAATATAAAGTAGGGTTGCCAAAAGAAAAATGCCAGCCATGTGTAGTTTAAAGTACCCGCAAAGACCTCCTTTTGACACTAAATAGGGTTATACATTTAAAAAAGTCTGTATTCATTTGTAATGTGACTTCTCTGTCTTTCTTCCCTTTAATTATCAATCCTGGATCATTCAGGCAGCAATTAAAAGTGCTTTCTGTTTATATTTGCTGTTCGAAGTATGCACAGATAAGTGCTCAAAATACGGCTTTAGGTGACTGCTTATTTTTGTTCCGTCCTGGACATCAAATTAGTAAGCTAGCAACCCTAATCATAAGACTGGAAGTCTGTTGCAGGATCAGCACATTATTCATTTCCTCACCCTTGATCCCTGATTAATGCCATAATGGCAATAGTTTAACTTATATCTGAAACCCTACACTGCCGTCAATAACATGCTGAGTTACTTCAAGTGTTTGGGAATGCACCCTGCATTCAAACAACTCACTCCTCATTCTCGCCCTTCACTTTCACGCTCACCCTGCACTCACAGCGATCACAATACACTTGTGCGGGGAACAACCTTTACAACGCAACTTTTACAACGCACTACACTTACAATGCATTTTTTACAACGCACAATCCATTACAACGCATGACATTACAACGCATGACACTACAACGCATTTTTAAAAACTACCTTTACAACGCATTCCATTACAACGCATACTACCATTACAACGCATACCATTACAACGCATAATATAGTAATTTTTACCCCTATACTATCCAACACTTACCCTACTGTTGCCCCCCCTGGAGTTAGAATAGTAATTTTTACCCCTATACTATCCAACACTTTCCCTACTGTTGCACCCCCTGGAGTTAGAATAGTAATTTTTACCCCTATACTATCCAACACTTACCCTACTGTTGCACCCCCTGGAGTTAGAATAGTAATTTTTACCCCTATACTATCCAACACTTACCCTACTGTTGCACCCCCTGGAGTTAGAATAGTAATTTTTACCCCTATACTATCCAACACTTACCCTACTGTTGCACCCCCTGGAGTTAGAATAATAATTTTTACCCCTATACTATCCAACACTTACCCTACTGTTGCACCCCCTGGAGTTAGAATAGTAATTTTTACCCCTATACTATCCAACACTTACCCTACTGTTGCACCCCCTGGAGTTAGAATAGTAATTTTTACCCCTATACTATCCAACACTTACCTTACTGTTGCACCCCCTGGAGTTAGAATAGTAATTTTTAACCCTATACTATCCAACACTTATCCTACTGTTGCACCCCCTGGAGTTAGAATAGTAATTTTTACCCCTATACTATCTAATACTTACCTTAAATGCAATTTAATATTATGCGTTGTAATGGTATGCGTTGTAAAGGTAGTATGCGTTGTAATGGAAATGCGTTGTAAAGGTAGTTTTTAAAAATGCGTTGTAGTGTCCTGCGTTGTAATGTCATGCGTTGTAATGGATTGTGCGTTGTAAAAAATGCGTTGTAAGTGCATGCGTTTTAAAAGTGTGCGTTGTAACGACATACATCCCACTTGTGCTGTTCACCCTCTACATCACCCTGCAGTCACATGAGCACACTACTCACCCAGCATTCATGTGACACTTCACTCGCCTGTCCCCCTCACTGCTCAATCTGCAATCTCACTCAAACAAGCCCATCACTAACTATGCATTAATTCGTCCCACTCTGCACTTACACCCGCACCCAAATTCATATGGTCACCTCACTCACCCTGCAGTCACTCCTCTAACCCTGCTCTCACAGTCTCAATACTCACCGTGCACTCACAAGGGCACTCCTGCCACCAACACAGCACAGAAGGTTAATGTGCCTGCTACAAAGAACGTGTACCATGCAGATCACAGAACTGAGTGTGAGTAAACTATGAGTAGCGCTATAAAACAATGAACTGTTTATCAGAAAGGTGCTATAGAGAGATGAGGTGCATTGTTGGTGAGTGGTAGTGAGGGAATTCATGGAGGAGGAAATGGGGAGGGGGTGCCCAAAAAGATTGTTGCACCGTGTGCGACCAGTGCTAGGGCCAGCCCTGGCTGTGGGTGTTAGCTGCCCCCTCGCTGTTTCGGTCTAGTTGAGCCCCTGCCTCGCGCCTTTGTCTCCTCCTCCCACCCACCCTCCTGCCATTGTCCTTGTTCCCAGCGCCGGCTTCGTAATACCCCTTTTTAGGTCAAAGTCTACCAGCCAGCTCAGCTGTCTAATATGCTAAAGGCATTTTGGGGACATTCAAAAAGCTTCTCGGGGAATGGATTCCGCCCGTTGCTTACCACTGGCTTTGTGGTTTGTGTCTCACATTTTCTGACTTTCTATTTGTTGGCTTTGTCTTAGGTTGTCCAGAGTCAGTTTGTCCCTTCCAAGGAGCAAAGCATTTTCACACTATCTCTCCTTGTATTTTTCCATGAGTGCTCCTTTCTGTAATCGGGCCTGTAAATCTTGTTCGGATCTTTTCACATTTGCTGTGCATTCAAAGACAGAGACTAAACGTCAGGCTCTGTCTTTTGAGGGAACTTGGTGTTTACTTTTCTTTCTCTGACTTCAAAGTGAGAAGATTCATGTGACAATCTTGCTGGATACGAGGCCGGCGGGATAGGAAAGGGTTTTTGTCTAGCACACAACAACATTTAAATGAACTGTGCATGCATTTCAGAATATATCACAATTAGCAAAGCACAAATGAAGCACATTTTGTGTTAATTCTGAAGTGTATTGGAAATAAATACTTGAATATGATCAAAACAAATCAATACATTAGATGATGACATTTCCACACACTAAAGTTGTGCACTGTATAGTTTTATCAGTAAAAGTGAATGTCTGTGCAAATGTAATGGTAATTTCAATTAAAAATGCATGGTCTCTAATAGCAGTGTGCTACCTCCCCCTTCACTCCACTCTAATCCTATCTATGCTATGCCACTCCACGACACTCTACCCCACTCCACTTTACTCTACGCCACTTCACTCTAGGCCACTCTACTCTACTCTACTCCACCTCAACCCCACTCTATGCCACTTTCCTCTGACACTTTACTCCACTCCACTCTACAATCCTCCACTCTGTGACTCTCTAGTCCAGTCTGTGCCACTCCACGCCACCCTATGACCTGGAAGGGGAGCACTGGTCTGGAGTTCTCTAAACACTATATCAAGTAAGCACTGTAGTAGGTTAAATTATTTTAATTCAATTTCTAATTCAGTCTTTCACTCGAGCAAGGTAGCCATGAGGACTCCCCCTAAATTCCTTTCCAAGGTTATTTCTGATTTCCATGTTAATCAGACAATATATTTGCCAATATTCTTTTAGAATCCTTCAACCCCGGCTGAAAGATCTCTCCATTCCCTGGATCTAAAGTGTTTCTAAAATTTGTATCTGGATAAGAAATGCGATATCCATAGATCGGACCCGCTGTTTATCAGCTATGGCCCGGTCCATACAGGTTTGGCCACTTCTGAGCAATCCATCTCCAGGGGGGTAGTCTCTTGCATACTGTTGTGTTACCAAAACGCCAATGAGACATTGTCAGCTAAACTCAAGGCACATTCTAGTGGGGCTAAGCAGCTACCACTGCTTTGATGCGAAGTGTCCTTACAGTGGAGAGCTGCAAAGCGGTCACATGGCGCTCTGTGCACAAATTCACCAAGCACTATTGTTTTGACTCCCATGCTCGAACTGGTGCCCAAGTTGGGACAAGCCTCCCTCACAAATGTATTTGCTTAATACAACCTAGTGTTTTCTCCTCAGTTTCTTCCACAACATTTGATGGGGATGGACTTAGTAATCTATTGAAACGCTTATGACTATCAGTGGGGATCCCCCCAAGAGAGAAGGTATTGTTTCCTACCTGTAATCCCAGTTCTCTCTTGGGGGAATCGCCACTGAAGTCATAAGCGACCCTCCCTCGTCCACAGCAGGCGTAACAGAGGACATCATTCCTTCCCTCCTGCACGTGGGTGGAACTATTCAAAAGCTTATGACTATGAGTGGATATCCCCCAGGAGAGAGCAGAAAGAGAATGAAATGTGTGCATTTTGTGAGACGAGACCATGATCGGACAAATCAAAATAGAAACGCTGGCATTTACTCCCGTGTCAATCACATAGTCATAGTAAAACATTATATTGTGTAAATGAATGGTATATTTTTTGGGGGGAGATTTATACAGCGCAAACTAGACCAGAAGGTATCAGACCGTTTTACATGAGCACCAGTTGCGTTACAGACGGACACATTCATTTTTGTTTTAGGCACGGGGAGATTACGTGATATGCCCAGAATCACAGATGTTGAGTGTCCCTGCCTAGACTCGAACTTGGTTCCTCAGCTTCAAGGTCGACCGCCCTAGCTGATGAGTCTTCGATGTTAGTGATTGTGTGATGCCGGCAGGACATGAATGTATCGTGTCCTCTTCAGAAGAAAACCCTCATGTGGACAAGAAGCCCCACTTATCAATCCTTCACCTCAACGGAGATCCCCTTCAGGCTTAGGGTTGTGGAGTCCCCTTGCAGGAAAGTCTGCAGACCACATATTTCTCTTGTCAGACACTGTCCAGTACGCTGCTGAAAAGGCTCAGGAAAACCCACTGTCAGATCAGTTACCCCAAATAAGGGCTGCTAGCCGCCTCACGCAGGCCCTAACAGGATTCCACAGAATTTTCTGTCTCCTCCTAAACAGACCTCTGAGAGATTAGATGTTCAAACTGTTCTCCACTGGTCTCCAGCCATTTCCAGATCTGATCCCAAACTCAGCCTTAACCCTGATAATTCTTCCAAAGTACCATGCGAAGCACGCATGGCTTATGACTGACTTTGCCCCATCCAGCTTATCAGAAGCTTCAGTAAGTCAACAAATTCCCGAGTGGGATTCACTTCTTATGTCTTTTCTATTCTGTTTTTTGCCACCAAGAAGTGTGTTGACATGACTGCCGGGCAAATCTGTGAGTGACTAGGAGTTTACCGCCTCTAATCTGAAAAGCATACCCCAGTGCGGTAATGTGCATACGGTAGACATCTTTCTGTAGCTTGCCCTCTACAGTTTGACATCTTGAGGTAGTTCCGTAGGATAATGCCTCTGCTGCAGTGAAACTTGTGCATAACCATCATATTACAAGTTAGTCGTTAGCAATTCTCCACAAGATGGAGGAACATCCCCTCAGCACAATGACGCAGAATGGTCTCTATCCCTGTACTGCGCTTAGAACCTGAAATAGACAATCATCACATCCGATACCAGCCAGATAACATATAAAGTGTAGCTCTATGTACATGCCCCTAGTTTTGTTGCAAAATTGCGAATATTTCTTCGCCTTGCAAGCCCAATGTGCTTGGATCCTTTCCAGGGAAACGGTTGCTTTGCAAGCATCAACTGGTGCTTTTTTAAATAAATGTTATTTCTAGTTGTTGAGATGTTGCAGTACAACTGTGTGAATGGAAGGCTTTTTTAGTTAAGGGGGGATGAAGTGTGAAATATTTGCACATCAGCTTGATGTAGTTGAAGTACATGGAGGAGACTTGAGAAATGTGATTTGGAAACAGTTAAAGAGAAGTCAAAAAAGATGTCTAGACTGAGTATGGAGAGAGCTGGTGTTGAAGGCTCAAGATCAGACATCCACCTTGTAGACAACCAAAAGGAGGTGAGAGCAACTCCTAGGAGGACCTCGGGTTTATCTGAGTATAATTCCACCAAGTGGGTGCTCATACAAACAGGTGCAGATGATAGGCAGGCTTTGAAGTTTTCACTTCTGTTGGTTGAGTGCATCTCCAACCAAGGCAGACTTTGTGTGTCGTGCATGAGATGTTAGCCCTAGTCTATAAGATCTGTTAAGTTGTGCGAGGGAGGTAACAAAAATGTTACATATGGTAGGACTCAGTGAGGATCCCTTAAGGGTAGTTGGACTACCATAGAGCGGTCCGTTAAGAATGACATAAGCCATAAAAGAGAAGGGGCCGATGCAGCGACAGAGATTTATTACAACGCTTGAGGAGATATGGAAGGATTGTGCTAGATGATTCAGTAGAAAATATTGGCTCGACAGGGATCATATGTGAGCCAGGCTTGACACCAATCTTTAAAGAAGCAAAGATTGTTGAAGTAAGCACAGAGAAGTAGGAAAGTGATGGGGAGGGGGATGAAAAGAGATTAGGCATGGAGCAATCTGGGCAATTGTTGGTCACCAGGAGAGAGACAGTAAGGGAGTTTGAGTGGAAGGAAAGTGGAGGAATAGAAATGGTGGGACCAGAATCGGGGAGACCAGAGAGAGTAGTCATTAAATATATTCATTCTTCCCCATCAAATTCACTGTATATTATTTATATTATGTGAAAATCCTGAATATCTGGCATAGATCTAGCCCACCTAGACCATTGGTGGACACCCCAGAGTTTTCAAAAGGGGTTTCTACACTTTTCTGAAATGTTAATGTGTTTTTCAGTGAGCTTACTTTATGATGAAGTAGATGACATTGCAGATGTAGCCAGGTTCATACACATCTAACACCAAATGTCTGGTTTTATATTTGTGTGTAACATAAATCATTTATTATAGGTTTCTGGATAGTCCTAAAACGTGGATGATCACAAATGGCCAGGATATGACTGCAGAGCAAGATATAGTATTATATTAATATAGTATTTATAGTTCAGCCCAAACATGCGGCCTTGTTCGTTTTACAGGCATTTGGAAAGCAATTGGAGTTCTAATATATGAGAGTTGTTCTCTAGTGAATTGTTAAATGTATGGTCTCCTTACAGCAGTGTAATCCTACCCGTCGTTCACACTGAGGTTTATAATTCATTAGAGAGTTATTTTGTAGAGAATTGTGAAATAATTGGTTTCCATATAGGCTTTCATATCTATACGCTTTAATATGCCATTAAATTGGTGAACCCTTGTTATATACAGTATTTAGAAACACCAAAACAATGCAGAAGTAAGCAGTATTTAAAATAAGTTGAAAGATTATTTGCAGCATGTTTTATGCCAAATTACAGTTCCTGTTCTGTACATTAATATATGTTGAAACTTAGACAATATAAACATCACCCCATGATAAGCGATCAGACAATTGGAAATAGCATGTTCCACATTCTTTTCAATACATATTAATTTCATGAAGTATTATGCAGTAAATTAATTTCAAACACAGAGAAAATAAGTTGTTAATACGTATTTGTATTATTTATTTCTTTAAAAAAAAAAATAATAGTACATTTATAGCTCTGTCTTCACTTTGCAATCAGCCGACAAGCATATTATTATTAGAACACTACATGACAATCGCAAAAGATAATGAAACTAATTCCACAGAATTTGAAACAGAACATCAATAGATAGTTCGAGGATATTCGCAATGAATATCAGGCTGCGAGATCAGCACATTTCTTCTGGCTGCTGGTTCTATACAGGTCTTTGGTGCAAGAAGTGAAGGCTGTTGACGCTGCGTCTGTATGGATCCTCGAAGAAAATCGAACAAATCATACATTTTACAAGTCACTATCCCTTTACGCTTAAAAATATGTTTCTTCTGTTTCTAACATGGATCGTGTTAAACCACCCCGATTATTCACCTCGTATACACACACACACTACAAATATAAGCTGCATGCTATCTTATGAAGTTGGTTTCCACATCTACCTCCAACCTTCCCTGACCTCCACGTGCATGCGAATTTTAAGGACAATGCTTTAATATTTACCGTACCAGTTATTATTATTCTCATTTCTATCTGAAGATTTTAATCCGTATAAATCATGGTTAAGACGGCCTCCTCATCCTCCCTTACAGCCACCCCAATCCATCACAGGGATTTATTAATTTACATATTTTTGAATTTGTTCAAGAGAGTCTCCACCTTTCCACTCCAGTTGCCCCTATCCTCCATACAGATACAGGTACTTCTAGCTCAGAATTTACAACACAACAGGAGATAACAGATCACAGATGTATGCAACAAGAATGTGCACTACATGTCCCATGCAACCGGCCATCCCATCTACATCAAAATGAATCAGTTTGGATAATGGGATGTGGTAAATGTAGTCTGAAGCTGTCCTTTTATAAGAAGTTAATCACTTACACAGTACATAATCTGTTGATGATACAGTATGAAAGCAGCTACTTACACCGTGTCGGGAGGGCCTCAAGTAGGCACTCATCCGTAAACAGTTTTATCCTCAGGATGAAAAAATGCAGATTTAATCATTTACACAGCAGATTTTTAATTCAAAACTGATTTGGCAAGTCAAGAGTAGCAATAAAGGGGATATGCTTAAAGTGTAAGTTCATGATGGGTACATTTGTCCAGTCTCTAATTCCTGGGTCATTTAGTGCAGTCAACCAACTCAGTGTTACAACTAATGAAAAGCAGACCAAGATGGGTGGATGCAAAATACCAAGGGATGGTGTGTAGCAATGCAAACAATTGTACCAAATTAGGCCCTTTCCTTTTCCCATAAAACATAAAATCACAGATGATGTTCTCAGTCTTGCAGGAGTTTTACCCCAAGAAAAATAGTAAGTTCACAGGAATTAAAATAACTATGTAAAATAACTTCAACATTTTGGTTTGTAAGGTGAAAGACTGACTTACCCAGACTCAGTATTAAAGTTTTAAAAATGTTTAACCCCTTAACTTGACCGGTTTTCATCTACCATGAATTTCATTATTAACACATAAGCCTGTAAAATATTTTATGCATGGTTTGGTGAGGCAAAGTCGATGTTTAGACCTGTATAAGCAACAGTCAATATGACATGATTTGCACCACACTGGAAACATGAATCTTTCCGTGTTAACTTCTGAACTGTGTCCTGAACTGGTTTACATTCACAGTGTGTGGCGTACAGCAACCTTTTCAGTGGTAGTTGTAATCTGATGTAAGGCGTCATGGAGGGAGACTGGAGATTCTCGCGGGCACATAACACATCTCAGGCCTCGTCTCACTTGAACCCCCAGCGTGAATCATCCGACGGTTCCTCCATAACTACAGATTTAGACTTTCAAGGGTTGGATGTGTGGGTTCGGGAGGATGGGGAGCCTGAGTGCTAAGAGCGCGTTGGTAAATGCTCAGTTTTCAGATGTTTACTTCCTGCTTCCCTCTAATTGTGAAGATCATCGTTCGATGGTTCGACTCGGCGAATGCACAGAACCACCACATAGAAATCATGACCAGGAAGTCTTTGATAAGTACAATCACATTTGGTCTCAATGGGCGAATCTGGTACATTTTTTTTGCACAGCGGATAAGGTGGCGTTGTTAAAATGCGTTCGGAACGGATGCAGCTGGGTAGTAAGCTGAAAACATGACTGTTCGGAATTCAACATTCCCTCCGTAGACCAAACTCTGTTCCAACCAAATATATTGCAGTGAAGGTCAGATAGTTAATAAACAATCTTCATGTAGAACATAACAATACTGTACCAACCAAACATGGGTGTCTTTATGCCCTTCCCTTTCTAAAGTTTTGTTTTTGCTCTTTCTTGATGATCAGGGATGTGAAATTGACAGAACATCATGCATCTTTTTCACCTTTATTGTCACATCAAATTGGCTTAAACAAATGGCCTCCCCATCTCCCCTTATAGCCATCCCTGTCCTCCACTTGGCATATATACATTTTGAAATATGCTAAACCTGTCTCACAGGAAGAGCAACAGCTTCACCTACTTTCAAGTTCTGCTTAACCAGTAACAAGTTGCACTGGGCGAGTTGTTGTGGAGAAGAATACCCAGAATTCACTTGGTTTCCAGTACTTTAAAACAAAAATCTCCTCAGTAATCACATTTTACGCACTAAACTTGGAAACTGCTCCAGCCGCCCCCAGTGAAGTCACTTCCGGTAGAGTTGAGGACACAAAAGAACTCTGATTGGAGTGATTGATTTTCTGATCACTTCGTAAGTGAAAGGAATGGTGATGGTGTTCATGTTTCTCGAGCATTTTGAATCCTTTCATTTATTGCCTTAAACATCACCAGGAATGGAGTGCGCTAAAGCAGCCTTTGCTCTGGGATAGCGCTGGTATTTCTCTTTTATTTGTTGTTTTTGTGACCAACAACTACAAAAATGGAACACCCATGAAAAATGCTGTTCTGTTGTTTTTAGTTAGACATTTTTAACATATAATAATTGTGGCCTTTGCTCGGTCCCTGGAGACTACTAAATCCATGCCGCTTTCTGGGCCCAGATCTGAAATAGGCTGTGGATTTGCTAGTTCTTGGAGATGTCAATGTCTTCTGAGTTGCAATAGTAGCAGACCTTCCAAATGCACCCCCCATCTCCCTCCAGATTGTTCCAGAACAGTGGCCATAGATCTTTCAGTGGCCAAAGAGCTTGCAATTACATTTGAGGTTGCACTGGTAAAGTGTTTGATGTAGCCCCTGGTGATTGCTTGGGAGCTTGCGGTGGCCTTGATGGTTGTAGTGTCAATGATGGTTGCTTTAGTGGTAAGCTTCCTTTGCCCACAGAGCTTACTGAGTCTCCTAAGCATGTCGGGTCCTTGAAGCCGTCATCCCGGGAGTTTGTTGTGGACTTTGGGTATGAAGTGAGCGTTGGAGCTTGAGCAGCCCCTGAACTTGCCTGGGCTAGCGGTGGCATGTGGGGGAATTGTAGTTTGACTACAGCTGCTTGTGGTTAATGGCCCTCCCTGTGTTTCTAGGGTGTGCTTTAGCACTAGAGATGGATGCGGCTTCTGGGTTTGCTGAATTCTGGATGCCTTCCCATGACCCCTGAACCTTTTGAGTCGCTGAAGCTTGTAAAGGGAGCAGGACTTCCAGTGACTCTAGCACTTGTGGTCATCCCTTCATGGGCCAAGAGCTAGAACAGGGTTCACTGGAACTGGCTGTCGGCCAGAACGTGCTTGAGTCCCAGAGTTAACTGGTTTACATAACGTTGAACCGTTGCTTTCTGCATCACCAAAACCTCCTATGATCCAGAAGTCTCTAAAGCCTTTTGTTATTCCGGAACTTGCCCAAGCAATGGAGCTTGCAGTCACAATCAGACTGGCCGTGTCCCACACCCTTCCTTGGACTGTGGAGATTTGCTGAGGCCATTGGGGTTGTTGTTATCTCAGACCTTGCTGTGTTGCCAAGTACATTTCTGCTTTATTGAGGTTTATATGGACTCAAACTGCATGTGACCCACAGTTTTGCTCTGGCGCTTGCTGCCGTTGTTGATACTAGCCCTGAAACTGCAGCCGGTGGTCCAAACCTGGGTTTGCTGCACCCAGAAACTCTCTCTGGCTCAGAAACTTTGAGACCAAAGAAAGCTACTTCAATGTAGCAAACATTTTCAGTGGCCTTAGCGCTAGTGGTAGCCTCAAAGCTTACAGCGGCGCTTACTGTTGCATTGGAGTTTGCTGTGGAAGTGAAACTTACAGTGAGCTTTGCATCTTCCTGATGAATCTGTTGTCGACCTCACAATCTTCCTCTCAATTCGCTCCTCTTCTCATCTTTCTCTTTGTTGACCTCCACTTCAATCTTGTTTGCTTTGTCAAGATTTGTGCATCACTACCAAATAAGTTAGCTCTACCCTAAATTCGATCTACTATCAATCTTGATGTTTTCACTCACGCTTCGTTCTTAGGCGCTTCCTCCCGTCCCAAGTCCATAACTGAATCTCTCATTAAGTTTGTTATCATATTCATGTTCCAACCACTGTGTTTATTATCTTGTGCAGGACTCTCATCAAAATGCGGTATACATTCAATAGCACTTGAAGAAATTAAATGAAAGAACGAGGGCGATAGCTTGAAGGTTGGCTTTGCTCAAGGTTTGGCAACTGCCTCTCCAGGGGCCATTAACGTAAGTGATGAAGGTGGGAAGCGAGTCAAAGCTCACCGCTGGCTGATGGGCTGAACAGAAGAGGCGGGCGCTCGGCTGGTCACTGGCGAGGAGGATTGTGATTGGTGCTGAGTCCACGAGCTGCAGTGACTCAGTCAAGTGGTCCAGGGCAATCATCATCGTTGTTATGAAGATGCTCTGCTCTGGTTGCCATGGACTTGCTTCATGGAGGGAAGAGTTCTGCTGCTCACCCTGGCTTGGAAGTGGTGAAGAGGAGGGTTTGGTGCTGAACCCGCGGTACACTCATGAAGAACAGGACTCACTGTGAGGATTGTCATTGGCTGAGATTGAAGGTGCCTGTGCCAGCCTCATCCTTGACTGAAGTGATGAAGAGGACACGTTGGTGCTACTCTGTATATCAGCTCAGGTGGTGAAGGCTGGGAGACAGTCTAGTTCTGAGTGGGTTGACGGGGGATTTGTCCCAAGCTCCCAGGGGTTGAGGTGATGAGAAAAGGGAGTCAGTGTGAGGCTCACCATAGTGTGTGGAAGATAAAGTTTGTTCACAGGTTCGATATCGGATTACTTGAGGAAGACAGGGTTTGGTACCATACACATCACTGCCAGGGGTGTTGAAGCCTTGAGGTTTATGTCATATACGCAGTTGGCAGCGTCCTGGGTGACGGCGCGCTTCATGAAAGGCAAAGAATTCTTTCTGTATGGGGAAGAAATACAAGAGGGCGTTAATGGAAACAAACTGTACATCAGAATTAAAATACTAACACCAAGAATACATTGGTAGAACTCTCCCGCACAGGGTACTCGCAGAGTGTACCCATATGAGTAATACACAAGTGCGTCAAGCACAGCCTTTGCATGGGAATAACGCGGCGAACACCATGAAACCTGCAGCATTGACATAGGGGAAGTGAAAGATACTGTGATAAACTTTCAGAATTATCTCAGTCCTCATTGATTGGCGCCACAGCCCCCCCCCCCCCCGAGCACTTAACCCCAATTCCTCTTCCACTGAGGTTATTTCTTCACCAATGGCCCCTCAAGCGGAAGTGAGAAAAGTCACAATAGACGAGTTACCACATGAGCTCCTGTGATCGTCCACCGACCCGTTATACGGAGGTCCACGGCGTGGATTAAAGAGATGTGGCCTGGTCCGGTCTCGGGCGGGTTCGGTCTTGGTCCAGTTTTCGCCCCGGCATCTCCAGTGTAGTAAGAGACAATGTGCGCGTTTACAGCGATGTTGCATGGGGCCGCCCTCATCCAAAGTGCGTCTGTGAAAAGCAGTGTGGGCTGTTGAGTCCAGTTATCCCCCAATCACATCCAAAGTGTTGAATTAGTCATTAAAATACTTTTCTATCTTTGCTTCTTTATTTTCATATAATGCTGACATTCACAGCCGAGGACACTAAGACATTATTCTTTCATGCACAAGTGTGATACAGAGGAGGCTGACATGGACTACGTGCAAAAATTCACCCCGACTCCGAGACATAAAATAAGAATAAAATGCAATAGCTGAATATGTCCCTCACACACAGATTTTTTTCAAGACTCCTACTTTGATATTTGATATCACAGGTTGCGTTTTCCCAATATTGTATTTTTACAGCTTGGTTTTACCGGATTCCATTTTACAAAGGTCTAGTTTTACCAGGTTTCCATCAACACATGAAAACACATCAACAAACAAGAAAAATATCACAAATTGAATGTCTTACCTCTGATGTTGTCTTTTATCAAATCCTGAAACACACTTCTGGCGTTACGTGTACGGTGGGCGTGGATCACTCATCGCTGTTGTCCTATACTGGAATAAGAGGTAGAAAGACGCACAAACATCCTCCCTAAACTAACAGGGCCACGGCTACACCCTACAAATCAATATCAGGAAAAGCATTTTAAGCAAGGCAAAGCTGACACAAGAAACCCAAAAATACCCAGGGCTAACCGGATTCCATATGAACATGGAAAACGCAAAAGCCCTACAACCCATTTACAATAGATGGCAACTAACACAACAGTGAAAAGAAGCGTACAAGCAGCGTACCAGCACGGATATCTATCTAGCATTAGTGGCCTGTGCGTATAAGGTGTGCCTGCTGTGTGCCAATGACAACTGTAGAACAAATAAAACATTTCAAACACGGCACGGCAAATAAGTTCAAAAAGAAAATAAGTTACTTACCTGTAACGATAGTTCTTCAGTATTGGAATCTTTCATAGATTCACATGCTTGAATCTGGACAATCGGGAATGATTCATGCAGGTGAATCTATGAAAGATCCCAAACTGGAATAATAAAACATTACAAACACAAAAAACAAATAGCACAGGGCTAACCGGATTCCATATGAACATGGAAAACGCAATAGCCCCACAATTCAAATGAGAATAAACAGAAATAACCATGCAATAATACACACAAGCCGTGCCGTGCACTCACAGGTATGTAACATTTGTGACATGTGTCATGTTGTGCATGTGGTACCTATTCTACCTACACAATTCTTGGTAAAAGAATCATTCCGTAACATTTAGAGCTTTGAATATAATGGCTTCCGCGCATTAGCGCCGAGAGGCCCAGGTCCTACCGCAGGATGTCTTCACACAAGCTGCCTCCCATCGGGGGGCCCTGTGCGGCTCTTTAAATAGAGTGTCCTGCAGGAAGGATGAAAACAGGTCAAATTACAAACCAGCCCAGGGTATCAATCCTGGCAGCACATTTTCATACACAAGGGAGCTTCAAAAGAACACAAAATACTTTCGGATGACTTTGTTGCTACAGGACGTGCCCGCAGGGCCAGCTTTAGCGCTGGTGGCGCCTGGTGCTACAATCATTTTTGGCACCCACAGCACAACTGCCTCCTCCAAAACTCTGACTATCACAGGGCAAATGTACCTCTCATCTCTCCAATCATAAATTATTGCTAAACACAGCGCCCATCCTGAGGTCAACACCCCCTCCACAGGTCAGTGCCCAGTGCGGCCGCACCGGTCGCACTGCCGTAAAGCCGCTCCTGCGTGTCTGCATCAGAATGTTGTTATTGGTTCATGCCCATACTGGGCCCTGTCGAAGGTAGCATTAAGCATTTAATGCTCCTAGTGAGAAGAACTTTGTTACTTCTGAGCCTTCCTTGACAGCTCTCATGCCCTGACCCTTGTTCTGGAAGCTCCTCCACCGGAAAAGCATCACATTCTTCACAGCGTTTGTATCCAGGGGTTGTTGCAAGATTTTTATATCATCCTTCTTTACCCTTAAGTAACTAGCAGGCCACTGCACCTCTCCCTATCTACTCTCTATTGTACTCAAGCCCCGTTGGTAGTTAATCTATCGTCACTGTGAGAGTGTGTGCTTGTGTGATGCTGCTGCGTGTTACCATAAAATAAGACACAGAGAAAATGAAACAGGAATCCGGTATTAATCACTTCAGGCACATCATGCACTTATGTTCCCAAAGGCCCTCTAACTTGTCACACCAATAAAGTGTTTTTCCTTGTGTTGTATTGGATCACAAAGCTGCGCTCCGGCCCTCTACTGCCAGAAGCCCCGCAGTCACCAGAGACAACAAGCCCTCAAACCTTCCTGCCGTTGCCCCATAATCCTGGAGTAAAATGTGAGTGGTTTTAGGTACTAAACACATCCCGTGTAGGTCACTGCGGCTCAGCTCAAGCGCACATGAGGTCCTGGAACAAGGGCCCAACCAGAGGACTCAGGCAGTCGAGCCGGGGCGAGGTCTTGAGAACTGAAAGGTCACTCCAACCCCACTTGAGAAGGAAAAACTCTGGGGTCAAGCCTCCAGCTCCTTTGGAGGTCTGACTACCAACCAGGAAGCCTCTATCCTCCCCCAGAGTCCGAGCATAAAAGCAAATGAGTAGCCCCAGCCCTCCCTCCCACCCTCTAAACGACTCTTCACCTTTCGTCCCAAAGGTAACATTGCTATTGCTCAAATAATTTGCTACTCACTGTCCATGTTCTTCAAAATCCCTTTAGTCTTGTCGCTAAATACAATTTAAAAATCTGCAGAAAGGGGGACAAGTCAACCCCCCCCCCCCCCCCCCCAACACTTCACTGTGGTAAGTTCCAGTCACATTTTTATCAGAGTTCCTTCTTCGCAGGGAGACAAATATTTCAATGGTAAAAGCAAAACCTGCGTATGAATTTGCATAATGTTCTTTTTTTCTATAGTGGCTGCACTCACTGGTCCAGCAGTTCATCCAACCATTGCCTCATTCTCTCATTCACTCACTCATCTGACCAGACCACCGAACAGAAACTCTCCAAACAATAAAGACGCTCATTCAGTCACAAATAAAGTAACACCAGCCTGTTCACTACGCGGTCCCACCGCTGACCCCATTGTAATGCTCTGGAATTATTTTGTGAAAATGCAGCCCCCTCACTTGCACAGTTGGCGCACCTTTTCTTATCAGGAGTCTCAGCAGCAGTCAGAATGGAGAATACACAAAGCAGGCATCTTGGTTAAGCAGGCATACATGGATAGAGCCTCACTGCCCAGAGGAAGGGTGCAGTCCTGGCCTGCTGCGGGTAGTGTGGCCAGATTCACAGAAGGGGGCGCTGCACGAGAGAGCACGGGATTCAAGGGGCACTGAAGCCGGCCATCTGCAAACCAAAGGTAAATAGGTAAAGAGACAACAATAAAAGTGTTTCAGAATTGTGCAGCCGAACTGAATAAGAAAGACTAATACGAGCAACACTCAGATGGAGGGCATCCTAAAAATAAAACAGACGGGGAAAGACAAATACCTCCCTAATGACATCATCGGCCCAGATTTTTCTTGGTTTTAATTATAATGAAGGCAACAGTGCATTTGTGGAACTGCAGTATTGTGAGCACTGTGCCCTGGTGCAGTGAGGTTGGAATTGTATAATTGGTTAAGAAAATCCAATGCATTATATGATGTTTATTGGGGCATTTTGTTCGCTTTGTTGAAATCACCTTTTGCTTAGGGTGAGTGTCGGTAACAATTGTGCATGTCACGAGGAATGCAACTGTGAACCTGCAAAGTTAATACAGAGAGGGGGCAGCGTAGAGAAAAAGGCTCCTGTGAGTGGGAAAAAGGTACCCAAACCCATGCATGTTTATTGTGAGTAACCCTGGGCGGACAACTACGCTACGCTCCCGTAGTTTGCGTAGTTTGTGCTACTTCGCGAATTGCACGTAGCACAGTGCAAAAACGCGTAGCGTAGTTGGCATTTTTTGCTTGCTCGCGGTCCTCAACGTCAAGTTGGCGACCGCGAGCGTGGAAAATAAACCTCCCGGCGAGATTCTCAACGCAGGGAGGTCAGGTTTCTCATTGCGAGTGGTCGCCTATGCTCCCGACCGCTCGCGATGAGAAACTACCAGTCCGCATTGAGAAAGCTGCCGCTCGAGTAAAAATCTACTCGAGCGGCAGAAAACAACAGCTCGCACTGTGCAAGATGCCGTTTTCAATGATTGCACACTGTGGACAAGCATACGGCACTGTGCAATCATTGCGAACAGCGCACTATGCAGTTCGCGTAGAGCTACGCGTATCTCGCACAGTGCGAAGTGCACTTTGCGTAGCTACAGGTAGCACTACTAGGCGAACTACGCCCAGGGTTAATTGTGAGGAACTTGCTGCCTCCACCTCAGCTGAGGTCTCCCTGCCCTCCCCTTCTCCCCTTGTGCATTTTAAGCTCTGAAAGTCCAACCTTTTTCTTCCGGCAGCAGGTGCGTCCCTGGCTCTGGTCTCTGATGAAGACTTTGGCTTCCTGTTCCTCCATCTGTACGCAGCTGCACCGGTAGCAAAGCCTCCACCCTGCAGAAGATGCTGGTGCTGATGGGATGTACATGGTCGCGGTGCCGCCCTCAGTGTATTCACGCAGCTGCTGCTGGATTGTGTCCTCCTGTGCCAGTAGGTGATGAGGCCTCCACATAAGGCACACACCGAGCCGTGCTGAAGTTGTGTGCCTCGTTGTAGACAGTGGTGTATTCAACTTGCCTCACGCAGAAAAGCTTGAGGAAGAAGGAGAACCAGAGAGGCAAGACTCAGTCTGAGAAAAACGAAAACAGCATCCATGGTGGCTCACGACCTTCAGTATCGTTTCCGTCTCTCCTACTCGGGCTTCGATTGACCAACTTTGCATTATCTGCGACAACCGTATCTATGTTTCTAAGCACAACACCTCAATTGCCTCCTGGTTTCGTTGTCTTGTGCAGGGCTCTGATGCAAATGCTGGGTACATTCAACAGCACTTGAAGAAACTAAAAGAAGGAATGAGGGCGACAGCTAGAGGGCTGGCTTGCCTTGGCCCAGATGATGAAGCCACAGATTTCGCAACTGGCTCACCAGGGGCCATTAACGTAAGGATGAAGGTGGGAAGCGAGTCCAAGCTCACCGCTGGCTGATGGGCTGAACAGAAGAGGCGGGCGCTCGGCTGGTCACTGGCGAGGAGGATTGTGATTGGTGCTGAGTTCACGAGCTGCAGTGACTCAGTCAAGTGGTCCAGGGCAATCATCGTTGTTGTTATGAAGATGCTCGGCTCCGGTTGCCGTGGACTTGTTTCATGAAGGGAGGGGTTCTGTCGCTCACCCTGGCTTTGAAGTGATGAAGAGGAGGGTTTGGTGCTGAACCCGCGGTACAATCATGAAGAGCAGGAGTCACTGTGAGGATTGCCATTGGCTGAGATTGAAGGTGCCTGTGCCAGCCTCGTCCTTGGCTGAAGTGATGAAGAGAACAAGTTGGCGTTACCCTGTATATCAGCTCAGGTGGTGAAGGCGGAGTGACAGTCTAATTCTGAGTGGGTTGACGGGGGATTTGCTCGAAGCTCACTAGGGGTTCAGGTGATGAGACAGCGCCAGAGTGTTGAAGATAAAGTTTGGTCACAGGCTCAACTCTGGTTCATGGGAGGAAGAGAGGGTTTGGTACCATGCACATCAGGTGTTGAAGCCCTGGGGTTAATGACAAATAAGCAGTTGGCAGCGTCCTGGGTGACGGCGCTCTTCATGAAAGGCAATTAATTATTTCTGTATGGGGAAGAAATACAAGAGGGCGTTAATGGAAACAAACTGTACAACAGATTCAAAATACTAATAACTAGAATACTTTGGCAGTACGGTCCCGTACAGGGTACTCGCACAGCGTACCCATAAGAGTAATACACAAGAGCGTCAAACACACAAGCCTTTGCATGGGAATAACGCGGCGCACAGCATGAAACCTGCAGCAGGAACACAGGAGAAGTGAAAGATACTGTGATAAATGTTCAGAATTATCGCAGTTCCCATTGGTTGCTGCCACAGGCCCCCTCTTGAGCATTTAACCCCAATTCCTCTTCAACAGAAGTTATTTCTTCACTAATCGCCCCTACAGCGGTGGTGAGTAAAGTCACAAACGACAAGTTGTCGCAAGAGCCTCTGTGACCTTCCACCTACCTGTAATACGGAGGTCCACGGCGTGGATTAAAGAGATGTGGCCTGGTCCGGTCTCGGGCGGGTGCGGTCTTGGTTCAGTCTTCGCCCCGGCATGTCCAGTGTAGTAGGAGACAATGTGCGCGTTTACAGCGCCGTTCCATGGGCCCTTCCTCATCCAAACTGCGCCTGTGAAAAGCAGCATGTGTAGTTGAGTTCTCTTAGCCCCAATCACATCCATAGGGTTGAATTAGTCATTATAATACTTTTCTATCTTTGCTTCTTTATTTTCCTATAATGCTGACAATCACGTCCGAGGACACTAAGGCATTATTCTTTCATGCACAGGTGTGATACAGAGGAGCCTGACATGGACTCCGTGCAAACCTTCACCCCGTATCCGAGGCATAAAATAAGAATAAAATGCAATAACTGAATGTGTACATCACACACAGATATTGTTCAAGACGCCTACTTTGATATTTGATGTCAAAGGCTGCGTTTTTCCAATGTTGTATTTTTACAGCTTGGTTTTGCCAGATTCCATTTTACAAAGGTCCTATCCTCGCAGGTGCCCATCAACACATGAAACCACATCAACAAACAAGAAAAATATCACGCAATGAATGTCTTACCGCTGATATTGTCTTTATTGAATCCTGAGACACACTTCTGGCCTTATGTCTTCGGTGGGCGTAGATCACTCATCGATGTTGCCCTAAATTGGAATAAGAGGTAGAAAGACGCACAAACATCCTCCCTAAACTAACAGGGCCACGGCTACACCCTACAAAACAATTTCAGGAAAAACATTTTAAGTAAGGAAAAGCTGACACAAGAAACCCAAAAATACCCAGGGCTAACCGGATTCCATATGAACATGGAAAACGCAAAATCCCTACAACCTATTTACAATAGATGGCAAATAACACAACAGTTAAAAGAAGCATACAAGCAGTGTACTAGCACAGATATCTATCTAGCATTAGTGGCCCTGTGCGTATAAGGTGTGCCTGCTGGGTGCCAATGACAAGAATGAATAAAACATTACAAACACGGCAAGGCGAACAAGATCAAAAAGAAAATAAGTTACTAACCTGTAACGATAGTTCTTCAGTATTGGAATCTTTCATAGATTCACATGCTTGAATCTCGACAATGGGGAATGATTCACGCATGTGAATCTATGAGAGATCCAAAACTGGAATATTAAAACATTACAAACACAGGAAACAACATGGAAAATGCAAAAGCCCCACAATTCAAATGAGAATAAAGAGCAAATAACCATGCAACAATACACACAAGCCTTGCCGTGCACTCACAGGTATGTAACATTTGTGAAATGGGTGATGCTGTGCATGTGGTACCTATTCTAGCTAAACAATTCTTGGTAAAAGCATCATTCCGTAACATTTAGAGCTTTGAATAAAATGGCTTCTGCGCATTAGCGCCGAGAGGCCCAGGTCCTACCTAGGATGTCTTCACACAAGCTGCCTCCCATCGGGGGGCCCTGTGCGGCTCTTCAAATAGAGTGTCCTGCAGGAAGGAGGAAAACAGGTCAAATTACAAGCCATCCCAGGGTATCAATCCTGGCAGCACATTTACATAGACAAGGGAGCTTTAAAACAACACAAAATACTTTTGGATGACTTTGTTGCGACAGGAGGTGCCTGCATCTGAATGTTGTTATTGGTTCCTGCCCCTACTGGGCCCTGTGGAAGCATTTGATGCTCCTCCTGAGAAGAACTTTGGTACTTCTGAGCCTTTCTTGACAGCTCTCATGCCCTGACCCTTGTTCTAGAAACACCTCCACCGGAAGGGTATCACATTCTTCACAGCGTTTGTATCCAGGGGTTGTTTCAAGATTTTATTTCACCCATCTTTACCCTTAAGTAACTAACAGGCCATTCCACCTCTCCCTATCTACTCTCTATTGTACTCAAGCCCATGTGGTAGTTAATCTATCGTCACTGTGAGAGTGTGCGCTTGTGTGATGGTGCTGCGTGTTACCATAAGACAGGACACAGAAAATGCAGCAGGTTACAGGAGACAGATGTATTTATCACTTCAGGCACATCATGCGCTTCTGTTAGCAAAGGCCCTCTAACTTGTCATACCAATAAAGTGATTTTCCTTGTGTTGTATTGGATCACAAAGCTGCGCTCCGGCACTCTACTGCCAGAAGCCCCACAGTCACCAGAGACAACAAACACTGCAAACCTTTCTGCCGTCCTGGAGTTAAATGTGTGCAGTTCAGGTACTAAGCACATCCCGTGTAGGTCACTGCACCTCAGCTCAAGCGCACTTGAGGTCCTGGAACAAGGGCCCAACCAGAGGACTCAGGCAGTCAAGCCGGGGTGAGGTCTTGAGAAGTGAAAGGTCACTCAAACCCCACTTGAGAAGGAAAACCTCTGGGGTCAAGCCTCCAGCTCCTTTGTAGGTCTGACTACCAACCAGGAAGCCTCTGTCCTCCCCGAAGCCCGGACATCGAGGGAAGTGAGTAGCCTCAGCCCTCCCTCCCACGCCTTAACAGAAATCTTCACCTTTCGTCCCACAGGCAACAGTATCCACTGGAATATGAGAGCACAGACTGTAGACACCGAGGGGTAGAGGAGCCAGTGTCCTGCCTCCGAAGGGCCCTCTCTGACCAGCCCCAGTTTCTCTTGACTCCTTTAGCATGGCTGTTAGCTCTTTTCCAAGCAACACTCACTGATTGCTCAAATGATTTGCTACTCACTGTCCATGTTTTTCAAAATCCCTTTAGTCTTGCTCACTAAATAACATTTCAAAACCAGCAGAAAGGTGTACAATAAGTCACCCCCCCCCCCCCACAACACTGTGCTAAGTGCCATTCGCATTTTTATCAGAGATCTTTCTTTGCGGAGAGACAGACATTTCAATGGGAAAAGCAAAACCTGCATGGGAAACTGCATAATATTGTCTTTTTCTGCAGTGTCTACACTCACTGGTCCAGAAGTTCATCCAACCAGTAACTCATTCTCTCATCCACTCACTCATCTGCCCAGACCACCGCACACAAACTCTCCAAACACTGAAGAAGCTCATTCAGTAACAAAGGAAGCAACGCCGCGCTGTTCACTGCGCGGTCCCACCGCTGACACCATTGTAATACTCTGGAATTATTGTGTGAAATCACAGCCCACTCACTTGCACTGAGAGTGCCGCTTTTCTCACAGAGGAGTCCCAGCAGATCTCAGAATGGTGAATACACAAAGCAGGCATCTTGGTTACACAAGCACTACAGCGATACGGCCTCACTGCCCAGAGGAACGGGGCAGTCCTGTCCTGCTGCAGGTAGTTTGGCCGGGATCACAGAAGGGTGCACTGCCGGAGAGAGCGCTGGATTCAAGTGGCCCTGAAGCTGGTCATTCTCGAAACCAAAAGAAAGTACGTAAATAGACAACAATAAAAGTGTTTCAGAATTGTGCCATCTAACCGAATACCAAAGATTAATACAGGCAACACTCAGATGGAGGGCACGATAAAAAACGAAGACAGATTTTGCAAGACTCTTATTCTGTCAAGACATATGTCACAGGTTTAATTTTACAAATGTTATATTTTTCCCGCTTGGTTTTGCGGGATTCCATTTGATAAGGTCTGGTTTTAGGAGGTGCCCATCATTACATTAAAATACATCAACATAAGAAAAAAAAATTTCACAGCATGAATGTCGTACCTCTGATGATGTCTTTATCGAATCCTTTTGTGAAACTCACTTCCGGGCTCTTGTGGACTTTGGGCGTAGATCACTCATCGCTGTTGTCCTAAACTGGAATAAGAGGTAGAAAGACCAACACACATCCTCCCTAAACTAACAGGGCCACGGCTACACCCTACAAAACAACCTCAGGAAAAGCATTTTAAGCAAGGCAAAGGAAACACAAGAAACCCAAAAATACCCAGGGCTAACCGGATTCTATATGAACATGGAAAACGCAAAAGCCCTACAACCCATTTACAATAGATGGCAAATAACACAACAGTTAAAAGAAGCATACAAGCAGTGTACTCGCATGGATATCTATCTACCATTAGTGGCCCTGTGCATATAAGGTGTGCCTGCTGTGTGCCAATGACAACTGTATAACAAATAAAACATTTCAAACACGGCACAGCAAACAAGTACAAAAAGAAAATAAGTTACTTACCTGTAACTATAGTTCTCCAGTATTAGATCTTTCATAGATTTACATGCTTGAATCATCCCCGGTTGTCGAGAAGGGAATCCCACAGTACCTTGGAAAAGCAACGCAATGATAGTTATAGACTAGAAAGTTCGTAGACCCTTCAGTTTAGTAACACATCAAAGTCATTTTTTTAAAAAGAGACCAAACTTAAGTTTCAACCAATCAGATTGCACCAACCTCTGAAACACTCCTGTGAGAAGCTCCAGTCCCCCAGATTTTTAGAGAAGGAGTGTAAGTAAACACCCAATGAGAAGGAAGGTGAGCTTCCCAGGGGAGAAGGGTGGGTCGCAGGTGAATCTGTGAAATAATCCAATACTAGAGATCTACAGTTACAGGTAGGTAACTTATTTTCTTACTCTAGTATTGGAACTTTCATAGATTTGCATGCTGGAATCAGATTAAACAGCAGTTGAATAGTACATTTTTCACAAAAACTAAAATATATTCACGTAGGAAAAGAAATATCCAGATACATATAGATATATGCATGTATATATATAGATAGAATACATTTATAAAGCTGCATATAAATGCAATGTAAAATGTGAGTAATGGGTAAGAGGATGGTGGGGAGAAGGTAATGGCTCAACGCTTGGCCCACTGCCGCAGGACTGTGAACTGCCGCATCCAAGCAGTAGTGCTGCATAAAAGCGCGTCTATTCTTCCAGGTCACTGCCCGGCACATTCCTTGGAGGGACACACCGGCAAACAACGCCATTGAAGTAGACAGAGTATAGACAGAATTGAACGGCGCTGGATATCCATCTAGCAACGCTCTCCTCTGAGAGAGGATATTTTTTTCATGGAGCGCTGTACGCTACAAAAGGTTGGATTTGCAAAAGTTTTTTTTTTTTCCTACGTAGAACTTTAAGCATTTTTTGACGTCTAAAGAGTGTTGAACCCTTTCTACTGGCATCTGCGGTCTCGAGAAAATGTTTTTAGAATCACCAGCTCATTGAGGTGAATGTCTGATGGGACTTTTGGAATAAACTTAAGGTTTGTTCGAAGATTTACCCTATGGCTCCTATTTGAAGGAAAGGTTCCTGAACGGTCAGAGCTGGTATCTCACTGACTCTTCTGCTTGATTTCAAAGCCAAGAGCAGAGCTACTTTCCAGGACAGAAACTTAAGATCCGCTTTGTGGATGGGCTTAAACGGGTCGTTCATTAGCTGTGAAAGTTCAGTGTTAAGTTGCCAAAGAGGAGGAGGCGGCCTCACTGGAGGGAAGAACCTGAATAATCCTACGAGGAATTGTTTGATGAGTATGCTAACGAGGGTGATGTGGCTGATCGCCAGAAGGGGGATATGGCGGCTAAGTGGACTTTAATGGATGCACGAGCAAGACCCGATTTTGATAGGTGCAGAAGATACGGAAGAATTCCTTTCAGTGTAGAGTAAAGTGGATGCACATTGACAGTTTGACACCAGATGCTAAATCTTTTCCAATTGATGCGATAAATCTTACTTGTACTCTCTGCGTGAGCTCGGGTTAAGATGTTCCCGCAGTCTGGTGGAATGTTAGATGCGTACATTCATTGTGTTCCGGAGCCAGGCTGACGAGCGAAGTGACTTGGGATCCAAGTGCAGTACTTGGCCCGGGTTTGTTGCCAGTAGAGAGGGTGTCGGCCTCAGCTGGATATGGCGCCTCTCTGAGAGGAGGAGTGACTCAGTGAACCGATGTTGGCGTGGCCATGTTGAAGCTATAAGAAGGATCCTGCATGGCTTGGCTTTCATCTTCATGAGGATTCTTGGGAGGAGAGGAATCAGAGGAAAGGCGTAGGCAAAGATTCCAGACCATGCGATCGAAAACGAATTCCACCACGACCCCGGTTGTGGATGCCAGCTTGTGTAGAACCGACATTTCCGGATCTGGGATGTTGCTTAGAGGTTCACATTGAGTTTGCCTCACTAGAGAAAGATATTCCCCAGGATTTTCTGATCATTTATCCACTGAGAGCAAGAGGTCATCAGTCTTCTGAGAGTGTCGGCTATGGTATTTAGCGTCTCTGGGAGTCATTCTAGAATCTAGATGTTCTTTGTGACAGATCGACCATTCCCAAATATTTTGTGCTGCTTGGGACAGCGGGTGAGACCTCGTACCATCCCTGTTAGTATTGTCTGTGCGGGTGAGCACTGCAGAATCTTTTATTCCGGGGAGAAAAGCCTGCGATGCTAGATGCACTACCTTGAGCTCATCCAGATTGATGTGGAGAAGCAGCTGAGAAGGTTGGCATTTGCCACTGACTTGTAGATTTTGGAGATGAGCTCCGGAAGCCTCAAGGGGAGCGTTGGTGTTGATGGCAAAAGGAGAAGCCTGAGTTAGTAAGGACAGGCCGATTGACAGATGTGCTTGCCGCGTCCACCAGAACAAAGCATTGATGATGCCCGGAGTGACTTGGATGAGGTCATTGAAAGATCCTGTAGCTTGTATCCATTGTCTGCCCAATTCCTCTTGCAGCCGACGCATGCACAGACAGCAGAATGTAACTGGAGGAAGGCAAGATGACACCATCCCTAGGAGAGACTTGTAGAGGCAAACGGAAAGTTACTTTTTTCCTTGTACCAATTTTGCTGGAGTTATCAATTTTAGTTATCTCTCTGCTGTGGGGTACACTTTGTTGAGCGTTGTATCTAGTGTGGCCCCTAAATATTTTATCCTCTGTGATAGTTGAAGAACTGACTTCTGTGGGTTCAGTGTGAGGCCCAGCTCGCTGAAGAGGCTCTTGCAGGTGGTTGTTGACCTGCGTGCGGCCTGGCAGGAAGGTGCTTTGATCAACCAGTCGTCGAAATAAGGAAACATTTGATGTTGTGTTCTCACAGAAATGACGCTGCCGGTGCCAAGCACTTTGTGAAAATATGAGGGACGGATTTTAGGCCAAAGTGGAGTACTTGAATTGGTAATGGCTGCCGGCTTCCATGAATCTTAGAAATGTTCTGTGTTTTGGGAGGATGTGGACATGATAATGTGCATCTTGGAGATCGAGTGTTGACATATAGTCTCCTTGGTTTAGAAGCTGCAGTATATCCTGCAGTGTTACCCTGCAGAACGGCTGCTTCCTGAGGTTTCTCAGGTCCAGTATCAGTCGCCACTCCTTTGACTTCTTTCGTACCAAGAAGAAACAGGAATAGACACCTTTCCCTTTCTGAGCCTCAGGAACTCGCTCTATAGCTCCTTTTCTGAGCATGGTTTTGACCTCCAACTTGAGGAGATGCAGATATTTTGTGTCAAGATTTCAGGCTGGGCTGGTGGTGGTTTTTGGATTAATTCTAATGTACGGCCGAGTTGAATAAGGTCTAAGACCCATTGGTAGGTTGTGGTTTCTTGCCAGCGTTCAAGGTGATTGGTTATCCTCCTTCTGAGGCAAGGTGCAGGAAACGGGGTAGTAGCCTGTGCCTTTAACATGTCATTGATCCTTTCCTTGCCATCCCAATTTTCCCATCGGAAGTCGTCTATTATGTGGTGGTTGTCTTTTCTGTTATTGGGACAAAATAGCTGAGAAGCTGTTGAATATTCTGGGTAGTGATATTGCTGGTAGCCTCCTCTATAGGAGGGTTGTCCTCATCCCCATGGGCCTCGAGAAGGCATTTTCCTGTATTGCAGGGTCCCCACTGATTTGGCTGTGTCAGTGTCTGTGTTGATGGCCTGGTGGGGGTCATCGACATATTTGCAGGAGAGGGCTTCGCCATCGGAAGGAAGGTCTAAGATCTTATTTTGACCCTCTGGCTTAAAGGAGGTGGCCTCGAGCCAGCCCTGTCTTCTTAAAACGGCTGCTCCTGCTAGTTGTCATATAAACCAGTACTGGCAATGTCCATGGCACAATCAATAATTTCAGATGAAGTGCGTTCACCTTCCTGCAAGGCCCTTTTAGCTTCAGCCCTTACGTCATCTGCACGGTTGTCTATGTACGGGGCCATATCCAAGCACATCTGGCGATCGTATCTTCCAAGGACAGCCAGAGTTTGCCACTCTTTCTGTAAGCGCTGAGATTGAGAAAAAATGCTTCCCGATGTTATCTAGGCGCCAACTCTTTATGTCTGGAGGAGCCAAAATAGGTGCTGAAGGGTTTTTCGAAGGGCGCAGGGCCGCCTGAGTATTTACGGGATCGGTTCGGGATGATCCGTGAGACATGCAGGAGCATCCTCCGTGGCTTTGTATTTTTTATCCAGGCGTGGGTACACAGCAGCTACTGTGGCCGGATTCTTCATTGTTTTTACGCCCTCGTCCCAGATGTAGTCGACAATGGTCTTAGCCCTGATGCTCTTTCGGACGGGCACTTTAAAATCGTAAAGAAATCAGTCTGTCTGTTTTGTAGGCATTGGAAGTCAAACCACCTTGCTGCTCTTTCTACAAGGCTATGGAAGCCCCCTATGTCCTCGGGAGGAGAATCGGTAGGAGGCAGAGTTGGAGATGATGGCATTGCCATAAGCTAGTCATTCCTTCAGTATGAGCTTCACACAGCTCACCCTCCTCTCCGTCATCATCTGAAGATAGGGGATCCTGGAGGGGAATGTTTGCAGAGTGTGCCTTGTGAATGAAGGCAGAAGTAATGGTCGTGGAGATTAAGAGGTCGACAGCTTCACAAATGGAGACTTTGCAGATGGGGAAGTGTGCCTAGTGGAAGGCGACGTTGGTGGCAACCGCCGTTGGTAATCTGTTATCATGAACTGCAGGTCAGAGACGAACGATGAAGGAAGACATACCACCTCCTCTTGATATTGCTCGTTGTATTGCTCTTGATGAGCGTACTGCCCCGGTCGTAATATTCATCGTCATTGTCATCCTGCTGGCATTTGCCATGCAGCTCTGATGGAACGTGAGCAACGACAAAGGGACCTTCATCATCAGAATCATTCTCATCTAATAGGTGGGTAGGTAGTAAAGGTGACACATTACTGGATGAAGTATGTTCTGGTGTGAGATGCTTGTTTTTTTGCTGATGTTGGAGTTTTTCTGCTCATTTTTCTCTCAGCGAGGGTGTTTTCGAGGTCATAGACGGTGCTTTGAGGGACAACGTCGTTGAGGTCGTTTCATCATCCACGGGAGTGTTGTCGTCAATATCGTCATTGACGAGGCTGGAACTATTTTGACCGTTGATAGTATAGGAGTTTAACGCGTCAACGAGTAGGTTGTCTTTGAGAAGAACGTGGCAGTATACAGCATGGTTACAGTAATAGCACTCGAGGTCGTAGACGTTGAAAAACTCATTGACGATCCCTCCGATGACAGATTTTTAAATTTCTGTATGACTTGAGGTGGAGGTGTAGAAGGCTCAGACCTTGATGTTTCAGGTCTTTCTAAAGAAAAAGTGGTTTATTGTTGCCCCATTTGCTTTGAGGAAACCTCTTTTTCATGTGGTGACTTAAATGGACTGAGTTCTCAGTGAGACCTATGAGGTGTCTTTTTAGAGGATTTTTTAGGTGGTTCCTGAGAGGAATGAGAATCTGAAACATCTCTCTCTTTGTTTTTTTAAACCTCCTTGAGGAAGATGTCATCTGACACAGGCTCCTTTCTGGTTTTGAGTCTCTAGAGCCATAAAAGCAGTCTCCCATCGCTGTCTCCGAAGAAACGGTATGGCAAACACTGCAATCCTTAGCTTCTTTTTACCACAAGTGCCACAGGGTCGCAATAGACCTTTCTTTGCCTGATCTGACTTTCCAAGAGTCAGATTTCGAGCAAGAGAAACAGATATATTTAAATATATATATCTGAAGAGATATAGCGCTGAAAATACTCTGGAAAAAGTCTGGAACAGGTACAAGTAGGCAGAGCTCAGTGGAGACTCCCTTACATGACGTGCGGTAGAAAATCTGAGGAATTGAAGCTTCTCACAGGAGTGTTCCAGAGGGTGCTGCACCCTGATAGATTGAAACTTAAGTTTGGTCTCTTTTTTTATAAATGACTATGATATGTTACTATACTGAAGGGTCGAGGGTCTTTCTAGTCTATTCCTATCATTGCATTGCTTTTCTAAAGTACCATGAGACTCCCATCTCGACACCGGGGAATGATTCAAGCATGTGAATCTATGAAAGATCCAATAATGGAATATTAAAACATCACAAATACTGCAAGGCAAACAAGTTCAAAAACAAATAGCACAGGGCTAACCGGATTCCATATGAACATGGAAAACGCAAAAGCCCCACAATTCAAATGAGAATAAACACAAATAACAATGCAACAATACACACAAGCCGTGCCGTGTACTCACAGTTATCTAACATTTGTGACTTGGGTGATGTTGTGCATGTGGTACCTATTCTACCTAAACAATTCTTGATAAAAGAATAAAACTTTCTATAATATTTAGCACTTTGAATAAAATGGCTTCTGCGCATTAGCGCCGTGAGGCCCAGGTCCTACCGCAGGATGTCTTCACACAAGCTGCCTCCCTTCAGGGGGCCCTGTGCGGCTCTTCAAATGGAGTGTCCTGCAGGAAGGATGAAAACAGGTCATACTACAAACCATCCCAGGGTATCAATCCTGGCAGCACATTTACATACACAAGGGAGCTTTAAAAGAACACAAAATACTTTTGGATGACTGATGCTACCGGGATATTGGTGATGGTTCATGCACCTACTGAGCCCAGTGAGAGGTAGCATCAAGCAATGAATGCCCCTTATGAGAAGAACTTTATTAATTCTGAGCCTTCCTTGACAACTCTCATGCCCTGGCTTCTTGTTCTAGAAGCTCCTCCACCAGGAAAGTATCACATTCTTCCCATCATTTGTATACAGGTGTTGTTGCAAGATTTCTTTTCTATCACTCCTCTTTAACCCTAAAGTAACTAACAGGCCTCTCCCTGCCGACCCTCTCCTGTATTCATGTTCTTGTGGAAGTTAAATCTACTACAACCATGACAGTGACAGAACTGATGAAGAGGACACGTTGGCGTTACCCTGTATATTAGCTCAGGCGGTGAAGACAGAGGGTCAGGCTAGTTCTGGATGGGTTGATGGGGGATTTGCTTGTAGCTCCCCATGGGTTGAGACGATGACGACGGGGAGACAGTGTCAGGGTCACCAATGGCCAGGGTGCTGAAGTCAAAGTTTGGCCCCAGGCTCAACACTAGTTCACGTGAAGAAGAGAGGGTTTGGTGCCAGGCACATCATTGTCAGAGGTGTTGAAGCCCTGGGGTTAATGACAAATAAGCAGTTGGCAGCGTCCTGGGTGACGGCGCTCTTCATGAAAGGCAATGAATTATTTCTGTATGGGAAAGAAATACAAGAGGGCGATAATGGAATCAAATTGTACATCTGATTCAAAATACTAATAACAAGAATACATTGGCAGTACTGTCCCATACAGGGTACTTGCACAGCCTACCCATATGAGTAATACACAAGTGCGTCAAACACACAAGTCTTTACATGATAATAACGCGGCGCAGAGCGTGAAACCTGCAGCCTTGACGTAGGAGAAGTGAAAGATACTTGGATAACCGTTCAGAGTTACCTCAGTCCTCATTGGTTGCCGCCACAGGCCCCCCATCTTGAGCACTAAACCCCAATTCCTCTTCAGCTGAGGTTATTCTTCACTAATCGCCCCAACAGCGGAGGTGAGAAATGTCACAATAGAGGAGTTGCCGCGAGCCTTTGTGATCTTCCGCCTACCCGTTATACGGAGGTCCAAGGCGTGGATTAAAGAGATGTGGTCTGGTCAGGTCTCGGGCAGGTGTGGTCTTGGTCCAGTCTTCGCTCGGGCATGTCCAGTGTAGTAAGAGACAATGTGCGCGATTACAGCGCCTTTGCAAGGGCTCGACCTCCTCCAAACTGCGCCTGTGAAAAGTAGTGTGGGCTGTTGAGTCCAGTCAGCCCCAATCACATCCAAAGCATTGAATTAGTCATTAAAAGGATTTTATATTTCTGCTTCTTTTATTTTCAGGTAATGCTGACAATCATGTTCGAGGACACTAAGGCATTATTCATTTATGCACAAGTGTGATACAGCGGTGCCTCCCATGGACTACGTTAAAAAATTAACCCCATCTCCGAGGCATAAAATAAGAATAAAATGCAATACCTGAATGTGTATATCACACACAGATATTTATCAAGACTCCTACTTTGATACTTGATGTCACAGGTTGTGTTTTCCCGTTGTTGAATTTTTACCACTTGGTTTTGCCGGAATCCATTTAACGAAGGTCCGGTTCTAGCAGGTGTCCCACAATACATGAAAACACATCAACAAACAGGAAAAATATCACACAATGAATGTCTTACCTCTGATATTGTCTTTATCGAATCCTGAAACACACTTCTGGCCTTATGTCTTCGGTGGGCGTGGATCACTCATCGCTGTTGCCCTAAATTGGAATAAGAGGTAGAAAGACGTACAAACATCCTCCCTAAACTAACAGGGCCACGGCTACACCCTACAAAACAATTTCAGGAAAAGCATTTTAAGCAAGGCAAAGCTGACACAAGAAACCCAAAAATACCCAGGGCTAACCGGATTCCATATGAACATGGAAAACGCAAAAGCCCTACAACCCATTTACAACAGATGGCAACTAACACAACAGTGAAAAGAAGTGTACACGCAGCGTACCGGCACGGATATCTATCTAGCAGTAGTGGCCCTGTGCATATAAGGTGTGCCTGCTGTGTGCCAATGACAAGAGTGAATAAAACATTACAAACACAGCAAGGCAAACAAGTTCAAAAAGAAAATAAGTTACTTACCTGTAACGATAGTTCTTCTGTATTATCTTTCATAGATTCACATGCTTGAATCTCGACAATGGGGAATGATTCACGCAGGTGAATCTATGAAAAATTCAAAACTGGAATAATAAAACATTACAAACACAGCAAGAAAAACAAGTTCAAAAACAAATAGCACAGGGCTAACCGGATTCCATATCAACATGGAAAACGCAAAAGCCCCACAATTCAAATGAGAATAAACACAAATAACCATGCAACAATACACACAAGCCTTGCCGTGTATTCACAGGTATGTAACATTTGTGACGTGAGTCATGTTGTGCATGTGGTACCTATTCTACCTAAACAATTCTTGGTAAAACAATAAAACATTTCCTAACATTTAGCGCTTTGAATAAAATGGCTTCCGCGCATTAGCGCCGAGAGGCCCAGGTCCTACCGCAGGATGTCTTCACACAAGCTGCCTCCCTTCAGGGGGCCCTGTGCAGCTCTTCAAATAGAGTGTCCTGCAGGAAGGATGAAAACAGGTCAAATTACAAACCATCCCAGGGTATCAATCCTGGCAGCACATTTACACACACAAGTGAGCTTTAAAAGAACACAAAATACTTTTGGATGACTTTGTTGCTCCAGGACGTGCCTGCATCTGAATGTTGTTATTGGCTCCTGCACCTACTTGGGCCCTGTGGAAGCGTTTGATGCTCCTCCTGAGAAGAACTTTGCTACTTCCGAGCCTTCCTTGACAGCTCTCATGTCCTGACCTTTGTTCTAGAAGCTCCTCCACAGGAAAGGTGTCACATTCTTCAGAGCGTTTGTAAACTTTGCACCTCTCCCTATCTACTCTCCATTGTACTCAAGCCCCGCTGGCAGTTAATCTACCATCACTGTGTTATTGTGTGCTTGTGTGATGCTGCTGCGTGTTACCCTAAAACAAGACACAGAGAAAATGTAGCAGGTTACAGGAAAGAGATGTGGTTATCGCTTCAGGCACATCATGTACTTTTGTTAACAAAGGCTCTTAACTTGTCGTATCAATAAAGTAGGTTCATGTTCTGAAACAAGTTTATTTAGACATTTGTCAATAAAACATTCTAAAAAACACACACACTTAACAGTTAAAACATTTAAAACAAATAAAACATTTAAAAGGATCCTCCTCCTGGCTACCCTACCCCCGCCCCCATACTCACTACATTTCATGAAACTTGATTCGAATTTCAAAATAAAAGGCGTAGTCCATAAGAATATGAATACATCTAACATTCAAACGGCAGGGGCAGAGACCACTATTATTCTGTACCCTGATCCTGTGTGTGTGGGGGGGGGTGGGTGAGTAGATTGGATTGCATCCCACCCTAACCTTTAAAATGTCATTCCTCAATCCTGCGTCTGGTAACCGTGATAGATAGGGTAAAACAGTGTCCTGGCCCAATGTAGCAATTGAGAAGCTAATGAACGATCACTTCTCTAGGTACAGCAGGTCGATAGATTCAGACGCCGTAGCAGCCGATTCCCTCAGTGCTCGTTTGCCTGGAAACGGGAGCCAAGACGTGACTGTACCACTATTGACATGAAGGCTCCTTAGTGCAGTTATTCTGGTTCTAGCGGCCTTTGCCCGCATCTTCTCACTGCTTTGGATCTCTTCCCAACACAATTTGTAGACTTTAACCACCTCATCATCCTCCGACAATGTGTTGAGATATCTTAGTGCCCGAGTAGAAGCCGCCAATAAAGTAGCTTTGTACTCCAACACAATACAAGGCAGTCACTCTACTGCCAGCAGCCCCACAGTCACCAGAGACAACACGCCCTGCAAACCTTCCTGCCGTTGCCACATAATCCTGGAGTAAAATGTGGGCCCTTTTAAGTACTAAACGCATCCCGTGTAGGTCAAGCACACATGAGGTCCTGGAACAAGTGCCTAACCAAAACAATCAGAAGGGTGAGGTCTTGAGAAGTGAAAGGTCACTCAAATCACACTTGAGTAGGAAAAACTCTGGGTTCAAGCCCACAGCAACCGGTGGAGGAAGCCTCTATCCTCCCCGAAGTCCGAAAATCTAGGGAAATGAGTAGCCCCAGGCCTCCCTCCCTCCCTCTAGCTGAATCTTCTCCTTTCAGCCCACAGGCAACTTTACTTTTGGGAAGTGGCTGCCCGAGAGCACAGACTGTAGACACTGAGGGTTAGAGGAGCCGGTGTGCTGCTCCCCAGGGGCTCTCTCTGGCCAGCCCCAGTTTCTCTTGACTACTTTAACATGGTTTGTAAGTAACTCTTTTCCATGTGGCACTCACTGATTGCTCAAATGATTTGCTACTCACTGCATAATATTGTATTTTTCTGTGGTGGCTGCACTCACTGGTCCAGTAGTTCATCCATCCATTGTCTCTTTCTCTCATCCACCCACTCATCTGACCAGACCACCGCACACAAACGCTCCAAACAATGAAGAAGCTCATTCAGTAACAAAGGAAGCAGTACAAGCCCGTTTACTACGCGGCCCCACTCCTTACCCCATTGTAATGCTCTGGAAATATTTTGTGAAAATGCAGCCCCACTCACTTGCACTGATAGTGCCCCTTTCCTCACAGAGGAGTCCCCGCAGCTCTCAGAATGATGACACAAAGCAGGCATCTTGGTTACGCAGGCACTACAGCGATAGAGCCTCACCCCCCACGGGAACGGGGCAGTCCTGTGCTGATGCTGGTGGTGTGGCCAGGATCACAGATGGGGGCGCTGCCGGACAGTGCGCCGGATTCAAGTGGCACTGAAGCTGGTCATCTAAGGAAGCAAAAGATAGGAGGTAAATCGACAACAATAGAAGTGTTTCAGAATTGTGCCATCTAACCGAATGGCACAGCTTAAAGTTGAATACAAGTAACACGGAAGGCACTGCTCAAACGAAGACCAACGAGGAATGACAAACACCTCCCAAGTGACGTCACTGGCCCAGATGTGTCTTTGTTTTAATAAAATTGAAGGCACTTTTGAAAATAAAGCATTGTGGGGTCTGTGCCCTGATGCAATAGGTTTGGAAAATCATAACTGGCCAGGAAACTCTAACCCATTATGTGTTGTCTATTGGTGCATTATTTTGGCTTTTTGGAATCATCTGTGGTACGGTGGGGAGGACAACTTTGTGCATGTCAAGATGATTGCAACTGCGAACCCGCACAGTTAATCCGGAGAGCTGGCAGCGTAGAGTAAATGATGTTATGGGTGGCATAAGATACCCATAATGTGTCATTTAGACAATAAACCCCCCCCCCCCGGTATTTTTTTGGGCACAGGGGGCTAAATACGCCAAATGGACTGAACATGATGGATTACGCTGTATATTGCGGTCCACTTTGTTTTTTATGGATTATGTGAGAGGAACTTTAACATCCACCCAGGCTGAGATCTCCCTGACCGCCCCTGGTGTATTGCAGGCTCTAGAAGTCCTACCTTTTTCTTCCGGCAGCAGGTCCGTCCCTGGCTCTGGTCTCTGGGGAAGACTTTGGCTTCTTGTTCCTCCATCTGTACGCAGCTGCACCCGAGTCAAAGCCTCCGTCCTGCAGAGGATGCTGGTGCTGATGGGAGGTAGATGGTCTCCGTTGCCGGCCTTAGGGTGTTCACGCCGCTGCTGCTGGATTGTGTCCTCCTTTGCCAGTGGGTGATGAGGCCTCCACATAAGGCACATGTGCCACACGCTGAGCCGTGCTGATGTTGTGCGCCTTGTTGTAGACAGTGGCGTATTCAACTTGCCTCACGCAGAAGAGCTTGAGAAAGAAGGAGCACCAGAGAGACACGACTTAGTCTGAGAAACACTTAAACAGCATCCATGGCGGGCGCACGACCTTCAGTGCCTTTTCCTTCTCTCCTACTCGGTCTTTATAATGCCATATTTGCATTATCTGCGACTACCTCATCTACGTTTCTAAGCAGAACACCGCAATTGCCTCCTGGTTTTGTTATCTTGTGTAGGGCTCTGATAAAAATGGCGTATACATGTAAAGCACTTAAAGAAATTAAACAAAATAATGAGGGCGACTTCTTGAGGGTCGGCTTGTCTTGACTCAGGTGATGAAGCCAAAGGTTTGGCAAGTGGCTCACCAGGGGCCATTAACGTAAGTGATGAAGGTGGGAAGTGAGTCCAAGCTCACCGCTGTCTGATGTTTTGAAAACAGGAGGCCGGTGCTCAGCTGGTCACTGGCGAGGAGGATTGTGATTGGTGCTGAGTCCACGAGCTGCAGTGACTTAGTCAAGGGGTCATGGACAAGACCATCATTGTTGTTATGAAGATGCTCGGCTCCTGTTGCCATGGACTTGATTTGCAACTGGCTCACGATGGTCATGGCGAGGAAGTGTCCTTGCCAAGCTCACTGTTGATTGTGGTGATGACGAGGAATGGTACTTGACTTGCTACGAGCTGAAGTGATGAAGACGCAACGTCAAGGACAGGGTCATCTTTGGCTGTAATGATGATAAGGAATCATCCACAGTCTATTGGCTTTTGGAGAGATGAAGGGTATAGGTTTGTGCCAGGCTTGCCATGGGCTGGGCTCATGAAAATAAGTGGTTTGTGCCTTGATCATCAATGTCTAAAAACATGGGTATGTGCAAGTCTCACCCTTGGCCAAGACCAAACGTTACTCACCACGGTGCCAGGGTGATGAAGACAGAGAGTTGGTGATGGGCTCATCATTAACTACACAGAAAGACAAAAAGGAGCCTGCACTGGGCTCAGCCTTGGATGAGTTGATGGACGCAGATGGTCCAGGAAGACACAAGTTCGCCACTGGCTGAGGAGATGATGTAGTAGTTGATGGGACTATGCTTGGCTCAACATTGCAGGAGTTCATGGATGCTGATGGTCAAGGAGGAGAGAAGCTCGCCACTGGCCGAGAAGATGTTGTAGTTGATGGGACGATGCTTGGCTCAGCATCAGATGAGTTGATGGATGCTGATGGTCCAGGAGGAGACAAGTTCACCACTGGCTGAGGAGATGATGTAGTAGTAGATGGGACGATGCTTGGCTCAGCATTGGATGAGTTGATGGATGCTGATGGTCCAGGAGGAGACGACCTCGCCAATGGCCGAGGAGAAGATGTAGCATTTGATGGGATGATGCTTGGCTCAGTATTGCATGAGTTGATAGATGCTGATGGTCTTGGAGGCGACAGGCTCACCACTGGCTGAGGAGATGATGTAGTAGTTGATGGGACGATGCTGGGCTCATCATCTGATGAGTTGATGGATGCTGATGGTCCAGGAGGAGGCAACATTGCCATTGGCTTACGAGATGATGAAGTAGTTGATGGGACGATGCTTGGCTCATCATTGGATGAGTTGATGGATGCTGATCGTCCAGGAGAGAAGCTCGCCACTGGCTGAGGAGATGATGTAGTAATTGATGGGATGATGGTGGGCTCAGCATTGGATGAGTTGATGGATGCTGATGGTCCTGGAGGAGACAGGTTCACCACTGGCTGAAGAGATGATGTAGTAGTTGATGGGACGATGCTTGGCTCATCATTGGATGAGTTGATGGATGCTGATCGTCCAGGAGAGAAGCTCGCCACTGGCTGAGGAGATGATGTAGTAATTGATGGGATGATGGTGGGCTCAGCATTGGATGAGTTGATGGATGCTGATGGTCCTGGAGGAGACAGGTTCACCACTGGCTGAAGAGATGATGTAGTAGTTGATGGGACGATGCTTGGCTCAGCATTGGATGAGTTGATGGATGCTGATGGTTCAGGAGGAGACAAGCTCACCACTGGCGGTGTAGATGATGTCATTGACAGGGTTTGGTACCACGCACATCATTGGCAGAGGTGTTGAAGCCAAGAGGTTGACGCCAAGTTAGTCGTTGACACTCTTCATGTTAAGAGAATTAATTGTTCTACCTGTATGGGACAGACAAATAAAGGGGCATTAATGGAAACAAACTGCACCACAGTTTCACAATACTTGTGAACAGAATAAAATGGCAGCACGGGGTACAATATTTGTTAGTTGCACAGCAAACCCTTACGAATAATACACAAGTGTACAAAACCACAGCCTTAGCATGGGAGGATACAAGAAACCTGCAGCAGTGACACTGGAGCCCTGAGACCTGTTTCAGGATTCCTGTGTCAACGCTGCAGGTTTCCTGCTCCAGGTTTCATGCTACAGATTTCATGCTCCAGGTTTCATGCTCCAGGTTTCATGCTCCAGGTTTCATGCTCTAGATTTCATGCTGCAGGTTTCATGCTGCTGGTTGCATGCTCTAGATTTCATGCTCCAGGTGTCATGCTCCAGGTTTCATGCTCCAGATTACATGCTGCATGTTGCATGCTCTAGATTTCATGCTGCAGGTTTCATGCTCCAGATTTCATGCTCCAGGTTTCATGCTCCAGGTTTCATGCTCCAGGTGTCATGCTCCAGGTTTCATGCTCCAGATTACATGCTGCATGTTGCATGCTCTAGATTTCATGCTGCAGGTTTCATGCTCCAGATTTCATGCTCCAGGTTTCATGCTCCAGGTTTCATGCTCCAGGTTTCATGCTCCAGGTTTCATGCTCTAGATTTCATGCTGCAGGTTTCATGCTGCTGGTTGCATGCTCTAGATTTCATGCTCCAGGTGTCATGCTCCAGGTTTCATGCTCCAGATTACATGCTGCATGTTGCATGCTCTAGATTTCATGCTGCAGGTTGCATGCTCTAGATTTCATGCTGCAGCAATGCCTGTGCAATCACAAACGCAACACAAAGAAAACCCTATCTAACAAGGAACGTTTTTCAGTTAATTTGCACAATTTTTCTTAGTCCTATTTTGCATTGTAAAGGATTTTAGAAGAAAATCATTTTCCAATGTTATTTTCCAAAAATGTATCAGAAAACGAACTCAGAAACTATTAAAAGTCCGCCCATAAAACACACATTGCACCCACACACCCTCAAACACATTAATAGCACATTCCTGCTGCAGGATCACAGACAAACAGGTATTCCTAGCCCCTCTTCTTGGGTAATGCTTTGTAGTCGCAGGGTGAACAAACCATAGGAAATGTCAGTGCACTCCAGCTGGTCCTCAAGCTGGTTCTCTACTACAGAGCCCCCCTCTCATGTTGAGGGGCCCACACTGGAAGAGGGGAGCTGAGCAGTCCTTAATTTGAGCCAGTGGTTTCTGGTGCTCAGTGCCAGCAGCTAATTGTCAGCACTGGCACCTATGACAGTCTGCCACATGGTGGCGCTGTTTGTCTAATTTATAGCTGAACACAACAGCTATTTATTATGTCAGTATCCATAAATATCATTATACCTACCGGCTCAGCCATTCTTAAAGCTTTGGGGGCCTGAAATTGTCCGAATTGTCACACTTTTTAAGAGTGTGATGGTTAGTAGTTGTGTTGGGACTGTCAATGGCAGCGCTGGCAGGGGCACTGGGCGGTGGCAGCTGCAGCGGACTCCTGATGAGGGCCCCAGCACTTATTATTTTACAAATTAAGCACTGTGGCAGGTTAACTGCTGAGTGTTTATTCTAAGGCCGACCAACCAGTTTCTGGGCTTTGTACACATATTGAGGGGCTTCTCCAATCAGAGCGGGCAGAAGAAGGGAGCATCAGTGTGGGCAGTGTCTGTGTTTTGGTGTCTTCACCTCAGCATGGTCACGCCACGGTCTGTGTCACACACTTACAGCAGGAAGGAGGGGCAGAGCCGGGAGTGGGCTGACACCACAGGTTAGACGTCAGCTGGAAGCATGTGGAACTCCTGCCCCACACTACTGAAACTTTACTACAGTGATACTTCTGGGGTGAGGGCATGAATGTCCCATGGGATGTTTGGAAATAATAATGCGGAAGATATATCACCCCAGCCCACCAGACGCTGGGTTTCAGCTGTTAAGACACCTCAAGGGGGCGGTTCTGGTATGCTCTGGGTCAAATAAAGGGCCAGTGGAGCCTCAGAGCCGCCCTGCTTTTGAGTTGCCATCTACACAAAGATGTCCCAAGATGGCCCCCTCTGCCCACTCATTGAAGTAAACAGGCTCTCGGCTCACCTCTATTTCACGCATGCAAACTATACACACGCTTGCCACCCATGTCCCACATTAATGGATGAATGGTTACATTCAAAGAGTCTAGCGTAACCTTTGACCATGAGATGTTAGCTGGCATGTCTAAGCTAAGTGGTAAAAGGCCTTTCCCATCCATTATAAATCAATGTTGCTACCAGTGCTTGCCCCAGCACTCACCTGAGGACACAAGTTTACTGGAGAAGACTAGACGTGTGCTTTTACACAGCCAGGCAGCAAGTTGAGTGTGTGGTTAAGCATCCTCGCTGCCTGGACCATGCTGACACTTCTACGTTCACAGTCACGTGGAGGGTGGCGGTGGGACTGAGGTCGTGAGGACTGGGGAAAGGATGTCAAACTTGGTGTCAGGAATCCCCTCCCGCACATGGATTCCCTCCCACGATGCCACTTCCGTGAACCTGGTGCGCATGGAGGAGAGCGGACTACAACTCCCAGAATGCCCTCCGGCAACAATTGCCTTATGCCACTCAAGAGTTCTGGTTACATAACACCAAGGGAATCGCCTAGTTTTCATGTTATGCAACTCAAGAGTTCTGGTTACATAACACCAAGGGTAACGCCTAGTTTTCATGTTATGCAACTCAAGAGTTCTGGTTGCATAACACCAAGGGGAACGCCTAGTTTTCATGTTATTCAACTCAAGAGTCATGGTTATACAACGCCGAGAGTACTACTTAAGGAGAAGATCACTGGGACTCGGCGTCGGATATTCTGATCTTTGCCGGAGTACCTGGTTGAGGTACACGGACCCGTTGGTGAGTTGAGCGGCGGAAGGAACATTCTAAGGAGCGGAGGAGAGGTGCTGGCGTGTGCTTCCTGCCCGTGTCCTGTCCCGTTCTGAGAGCCGTATTCAACGTCATTGGGCACAAGTCCCGTTGGTAGAGCCGAAGCTCCCAACGGCCTGACAATTTGGAGAAAACGAGGTTGGTGCGAGCCGAAGCTCCCAACCCTCGTTCCTTGGGTAAACACACGCTTAGAGCTAAGACGCTATCTAGGAGGTGTTTCCGCGTCTTAGCCATCGACACTCGTAGGAGAACTGGGATAGGTAGAGCGGCTGCTCCCATCCAGTCTCTGCGCCACCTTGGGTATCATCACTTAAACCCGGATACAAGAGACGCACACTAGGAGGTGTTCCCAGCGTCTTTGTGTTGTGGCAGTACTCTGGGGGATACTGGTAGAGCGGCTGTTCCCAGGTGGTAGAGAGCCCGGCCGGGTGACTCCCACGTGCCCCCTGTAGATTCCACAACCTTGGAACTACCCTTCACAGCGGTCGAGTGGCATTGTCGGCCACTGCTTAGCACTGTGCCCTCCGTTGGAGCATACCGGGTCCGGTGTGCATGCGGAGGACGGTTAGACGAGCTGTGAATGGGTATCGTACTTTAACTGGTGATTCCAGTACCGGTATTCTTTGTTGTCTGTAGTTGTTTATCTGTTTATTAAATCATCCTTAAACCTCCATTTCTCTGGTCCGTCGTCTGTTTGTCCCAACCCCGAGAAAGCCAGGACGTTACATAATATCCGACCTCTTCCATAACTATCTCCTGGTTGGGCGAACGACATGGCCACGATTGAGGATGTGTTGGCCGTCTTAGCCGCGATGCAAATCGAGCTCACCGCTTCCAGACAGGAAACAGCAGACGTTAAGGCTAGAATGGACGCTCTGCAGAACGATCCGCTACAGGCGGGTGCCTCTCACACGGCCACGGCTCCTGCGGTTGTGGTAGAGATGCCCGTAGTCATTCCTTTGGCGACACCAGAGAGGTACAGCGGAGACCCCAACACAGTGCAGGTATTCCTCACTCAAGTAGCACTGCATCTGTCCTGCAAACCAAAGGCCTTTCCTACCAGCCAAGCCAGAGTGGCCTTTTTGATCTCGTATCTTGCTGGGAACGCGGCGCAATTGGCAGTCCCACTGGTGAGCAGGGACGACCCTATCCTATGTGATTGGGGAGCCTTCCGCGAGGAATTCTTGAAGGTGTTTGATCGAAGGGCTGACTCGTATACTGCCGATCGAGAGATGTTGGAGCTGAGGCAAGGCAACAATGATCTGGTGCAGTACCTTAATGCTTTTCGAAGGTTAGTGGCCGAAACCAAGTGGCCCATAGCCAAACAAACCGCGCTGTTTCACCAGGGCTTGAGCGAAGAGCTCAAAGATGTGGTAGCACAAATCGACCCCCAACCCAAGACATGTGAAGGCTTGATCAACCTAGTGCTACGGCTGGACCATAGATTGAACGAAAGAAAGGGCGATCACAAGAGGAAAGGGAAAGCGCTGCCATCGTATGTTTCGATGGGTGGCCCTGAGACCAACTCCTCCACCAGGACGGAACCCATGGACATAGGAGCTATAAGGGCGAGCCTTACAGCCACTGAAAAAGAATCACGCCGCAAGCAAGGCCTTTGCCTTTACAGCGGGAAAAAGGGGCACTATGTACGCGAGTGTCCAGCCAAGCCAAAAACCTCACGATACCGAGCGAACAAAACGGTGACAGCAGTGGTGGACGCACCGGCGGAAAACTGAGGGACTCCGGGTCTAGGGAAGGGGCATCTTGGAGTCACACCCACATCCCTTCCATGTTGAGCCCGAATCAAAAAGGGCGAAGACATTTGTTTATTACCTTACACGTAGGAGTGCAGGACCAGTGGATACCTGTGGTAGCCATGATTGATTCAGGAGCCACGGGCATGTTCATGGACTACAATGAAGCACGTAGACTGGGTCTCACTCTCCTTCCCAAACAGATACCAGAGGAGGTGTATGCAGTGGATGGGAGAAGTCTGGTGACCGGACCTATCGGACAGCACACAGGAGAAATACCGGTGAGGTTCGGAAAACTGCATAACGAACGTATCGATTTTAGCATAATCAGAGCCCCACAGTACGGGGTCATATTGGGTCTACCCTGGCTCCAAAAACATAACCCAACGGTGGATTGGCCTACGCATCACATTGAGATGACTTCCCCTTTTTGTGAACAATGGTGCGGCATGCGGCAGGACCCCCACGAAGTTGAGGTAGGCGAAGGTCACACGGTCGCCACGGCAGCAGAAAAGGACGTAAAGCTGCCCAGAGTGTATCACAGTTTCGGGGACGTCTTCGATGAAATCCGAGCGGAGGTGCTCCCTCCACATAGACCGTTCGACTGCCAAATCGACCTGGTTCCGGGGGCTAGCGTTCCCAGCAGCAGACTGTATGCGCTCACAGAACCCGAAAACGTACATCTACGGGGATATTTGGATAAGTTACTAGGGCTGGGGTTCATCAGGCCGTCGAAATCCCCTGCCGCATCGCCTCTCTTTTTCATTCCGAAAGCGAATGGCGAATTGAGGGCATGCGTGGACTTTAGGGCCTTGAACGCGATAACCATAAAAAAACGGTACCCCCTGCCTCTCATAAGCGTTCTCCTGGAACAGGTAAAAAAGGCCCAAATATACACAAAGCTTGATCTCAAGGGGGCATACCATCTTGTGCGCATGAGGGACGGCGACGAATGGAAAACCGCCTTTAAGACCAAGTTCGGGCTCTTTGAGTACCTCGTCATGCCGTTCGGACTATGCAATGCCCCTGCCGCCTTCCAATACTTCCTCAATGAGGTGTTCCGGGAGGTACTGGATATCTACGTGGTCGTTTACATAGACGACATACTCATCTACTCCAACTCAGAGGAAGAACATGTACAGCACGTATCCGCGGTTCTCAAAAAACTGAGGGACAACATGCTATACTGCAAACTCAGCAAATGTGACTTCCACGTCACAACAGTGGAATTCCTTGGGGTGATGCTGAGCCCCAACGGACAGGAGATGGCGGAACGCAAGATCAGAGCGGTGGAGGAGTGGCCGGTGCCCCGAGGAGTAAAGGAAGTCCAGAGCTTCATAGGCTTCGCCAACTTTTATAGGCGTTTTATTGAGGGGTTTTCTGGCTTGGTTGCCCCGATCACGCAACTACTAAGGAAGTCTCAGGAGTTTGTGTGGGGACCGGAAGCACAAAAAGCATTTGTGGCCCTCAAGAAGGCCTTCAGCACCGCCCCGGTGCTAGCTCACTCGAATCCGGAATTACCCTATGTGGTAGAAGCGGACGCCTCTGATGTGGCGCTGGGTGCCATTCTATCTCAGAGGAATGAGGTGTCAGGTTTGCTCAATCCTGTGGCGTACATGTCTCGTAAATTGAACGACGCGGAACGCAATTACCATATTGCAGAGAAGGAACAACTCGCAATAAAGGACGCATTTGCTGAGTGGAGGCATTTGTTAATGGGGGCCAGACACGTGGTTACAGTGTATACGGACCACAGAAACCTCCAGTTTCTGACGGCGGCGCGGCATTTGTCTCCCCGTCAAATGAGGTGGATGATCTTTTTCTCCGGTTTCAATTTCCACATCACATACCGACCCGGTACGGAGAACAGGAAAGCGCACGCGCTTTCGAGGCAATCGAATGGCAGGGATCCGCAGACGGTTGCCGAACATTCCATCGTCCCTCCAGGAGTTGTGATAGGGGTGATTCAACCACAGACGTTCCTCAGGGGGGTCCAGAAGGGGACCCATACCTTCATGTGGCGGAGGTGGCTTCGCAGTCACAAGGAGTGGCAGATGAAGGACGGGATTCCGGTGAAAGGAGGATGTATGTTGTTACCCACGCCTAGGCTTCGAAAACAGGCCTTCACCTGGTGCCACGTGTCTCCCTGTGCCGGCCATCTGGGTGTCGAAAAGACGGTAGCGAGCCTAGGACGGCAGTTCTGGTGGCCTGCCATGAGAACAGACGTCCGGAATTGGTGTTCATCATGTACCGTTTGCGCATCCATGAAATCGGACCACAGAAGATCGCAAGGACTCCTCCAACCCCTTCCTACACCGACCAAACCCTGGGAAAACATATCCTTAGACTTCATTGTCGGGCTACCAAAGGATCAAGGAAAGACGGCCATACTGGTGGTGGTGGACTATCTCACGAAGATGGGGCACTTCCTCGCTTGCAAACAGGTACCTTCGGCAGGAGAGCTGGCGTCGTTGTTATTGAAGAATGTAGTGAGACTACATGGCCTACCCAACGTGATCGTGTCGGACAGGGGGTCTCAGTTCACGTCGCACTTCTGGAAAACTTGGTGTTCGGCGTTACACGTCAAGTCTGCCATGTCCACGAGTTATCACCTGCAGACGGACGGCCAGACGGAGCGCCTGAACCAGTCGCTCAAACAATATCTACATTGTTTTGTAGAGCAAGGGAAGGATGAGTGGGTGGACCTACTTTGGATCGCGGAAATCGCGTACAACAACGCCACACATTGTTCCACCAAGGCCTCCCCTTTTTATAGTAACTACGGCCATCATCCCCGGTTCTTGCCGTTTCTGCACCCGGTCAGGGAAGACAGATTGCCGACAACAGCCAAGAGGGTGGCCCGCATCAAGGAGGCCTTGATGAGTTCTCGAGTTGCCCTGGAGGGGGCTAAGGCCACGTATAAAGCCTTTTCTGATAGGAGGAGAAGGCCTGGACCGGTCTACAAACCTGGAGATTACGTCTGGGTCTCTACACGGCACATGAGATTCAAGAAAAGTAGCGTGTTCCATCCCCGCTTCATGGGCCCATATTGGATCCTTCGATGCATCAGCCCGGTGAACGTGAAAGTGTGCCTGCCCCAGTCCCTGCGGATCCATCCCGTGTTCCACGTTTCCCTCTTGAAACCCGCGAACGCGGTGAGGCCTCGTACGCCGGTGTCGGTGACTGTGGATTCGGAGGTGGAGTACGAGGTGGCTGGTATCTTGGATTCCAAGTGGCGCAGGGGCAAACTATGGTATCTGGTGGCATGGGAGGGGTACGGACCCGAGGAGCAGTCATGGGAACCTGCGGCGGGGGTTCACGCTCCTCGTCTGGTATCATCGTTCCATCGTCGATATCCTTCCTGTGCTGGTCCTGATGGGGGGCGCTGATGGGTGGTGGATGTACTGTCAGGAATCCCCTCCCGCACATGGATTCCCTCCCACGATGCCACTTCCGTGAACCTGGTGCGCATGGAGGAGAGCGGACTACAACTCCCAGAATGCCCTCCGGCAACAATTGCCTTATGCCACTCAAGAGTTCTGGTTACATAACACCAAGGGAATCGCCTAGTTTTCATGTTATGCAACTCAAAAGTTCTGGTTACATAACACCAAGGGTAACGCCTAGTTTTCATGTTATGCAACTCAAGAGTTCTGGTTGCATAACACCAAGGGGAACGCCTAGTTTTCATGTTATGCAACTCAAGAGTCATGGTTATACAACGCCGAGAGTACTACTTAAGGAGAAGATCACTGGGACTCGGCGTCGGATATTCTGATCTTTGCCGGAGTACCTGGTTGAGGTACACGGACCCGTTGGTGAGTTGAGCGGCGGAAGGAACATTCTAAGGAGCGGAGGAGAGGTGCTGGCGTGTGCTTCCTGCCCGTGTCCTGTCCCGTTCTGAGAGCCGTATTCAACGTCATTGGGCACAAGTCCCGTTGGTAGAGCCGAAGCTCCCAACGGCCTGACAATTTGGAGAAAACGAGGTTGGTGCGAGCCGAAGCTCCCAACCCTCGTTCCTTGGGTAAACACACGTTTAGAGCTAAGACGCTATCTAGGAGGTGTTTCCGCGTCTTAGCCATCGACACTCGTAGGAGAACTGGGATAGGTAGAGCGGCTGCTCCCATCCATTCTCTGCGCCACCTTGGGTATCATCACTTAAACCGGGATACAAGAGACGCACACTAGGAGGTGTTCCCAGCGTCTTTGTGTTGTGGCAGTACTCTGGGGGATACTGGTAGAGCGGCTGTTCCCAGGTGGTAGAGAGCCCGGCCGGGTGACTCCCACGTGCCCCCGTATATTCCACAACCTTGGAACTACCCTTCACAGCGGTCGAGTGGCATTGTCGGCCACTGCTTAGCACTGTGCCCTCCGTTGGAGCATACCGGGTCCGGTGTGCATGCGGAGGATGGTTAGACGAGCTGTGAATGGGTATCGTACTTTAACTGGTGATTCCAGTACCGGTATTCTTTGTTGTCTGTAGTTGTTTATCTGTTTATTAAATCATCCTTAAACCTCCATTTCTCTGGTCCGTCGTCTGTTTGTCCCAACCCCGAGAAAGCCAGGACGTTACACTTGGGTTCTACTTTGCTTGCACCACTGACATTGTGAGTTTCAGTAAATTGGCACGGATGAGCCATATAAGCTGCTCTTTTCAAGATGTAGCCTGACCAGAAAATTGTATTTTTCTGCCCTTTCCAAAATGGCGGCCTGATCAGAAAATGGTATCTTACTGCCCTTTCCAAGATGGTGGCCTGGCCAGAAAATGGTTTCTTACTGCCCTTTCCAAAATAGTGGCCTGGCCAGAGTTTTTCCTGTAAAATAACCTGTTTCAATCATCTAGACGGAGGCATTTACAAGTGATGAATGCTTTGCAAAACTAAATTTCCTTATTTCTTTGTCTGTTCGTAGGTTTTTAGGTTTCATCTGCACAGCGCTTGCACTGTGCTTGTGAAATCCCTTGTATTTAATAGAACTTAAAAGGGGTCTCTTATCAATTCCCATTGTCGAATTACTGCGTTCATTCGCTTTTGTGCAGAACTTTTGTTTTTTGTTAACTACCCCTGCCTTCACTCTTTTTCGCTACTGCTGCTCAAGCTGTTCACACAGTTTAAGCCCCATTCACCGTCAAGATAAGATCTCTTCCCACGGAAAAGGCAGACAGCTTCCAACAGTATGCTGGAAGGCTTGCTTTTTATTACTTAGTTGAATGACGCAGATGGTTTAGCCTTAGAACGTTAGTGACATTTCCTATTCATCCCTCACTACCTTTCTTTGCACTTTTTCGGCATTATCAGATTGATTTTTTCATCTTAATGTAATTGGTCAATGTGATCAAATTCTAAATGTTGTAATAAACATTCCTCTGCAAAAATAACGTTAATATACAAGAGCTAGGCTATATTTTACTAATAAACAGGCAGCCACAAGCGCAGTCATCTTGCAAGCGCTAGGCCATGATTTCAATAGTGCAACAGGTGCAGTGGCACCGGGACCAAAAGCTCCAGGCACCCCACTAAACCCTGATTATTCCTATATTGTACAACTAAGCAGGCAGTCACAAGTGCAGTTATCTTTCAGACACTAGGGTGATGATTTGAATGGTGAAGCAGGTGAAGTGGCACCGGGCCCAAAAGTTGTCAGAACTCCTCTAAACACCTAATATTGCTATATTTTGCAACAAAATATGTAGTCATATGTGCAATTATCTAGCAAGTACTAGGGTCATTATTTCAATAGTGCAGCAGGTGCAGTGGCACCGCGACCCAAAGCTCCGGGCACTCCAACTAAACACCTAATATTGCTAAGTTTTATTCCTAAACAGGCAACCACATGCACAGTTACCTTGAAGACAACAGGGTCATGATTTGAACAGTCCAGCAGGTGCAGTAGCACCAGGCCCAAAAGTTGTCAGAACTCCTGTAGACACCTAATATTGCTACATTTTACAACAAAACATGCAGTCATATGTGCAATTATCTAGCAAGTACCAGGGTCATTATTTCAATAGTGCAGCAGGTGCAGGGGCACCACGACCAAAAGCTCCGGGCACCCCACTAAACACATAATATTGCTATATTTTACTACTATACAGGCAGCCACAAGTGCAGTTGTTTTGCATGCAACAGGGACATGATTTGAATGGTGGAGCACGTGCAGTATCACAGTTCCCAAAAGTTGTCAGAACTCCTCTAAACACTTAATATTGCCATATTTTACAATTAAACAGGCAGTCATATGTGCAGTTTCTAGCAAGCACTAGGGTCATTATGTCAATAGAGCAGCAGGTGCAATGGCACCGGTACCAAAAGCTCTAGGCACCCCACAAAACACCTAATGTTGCTATATTTTAAACCTAAACAGGCAGTCACAAGTATAGTTATCTTGCAGGGACTAGGGGCATGATTTGAATGGTGCAGCAGGTGCAGTGGCACCAGGCCCAAATTTGTCAGAACTCCACTTAATACATAATATTGGAAGTACTTCAATTAATTCTATTATTTCCCTCATTTCTTTCATTTTTCAAAATGTTGCTATTACCCGCACTATGCCACTAGTAACAGGTCAATATATTGCCTTTTTGTACATAATTCATAACACTTTAACAGAGTGCGGCGCAGGCCGGCAAGAGACTGCTTTATGTGGAGCTGGTCTTCTAGAGACGCTGGAGAGCTCTGCTCTGAGACAGATACAATGTTTCGGGTTTGGGGGGGTGCAATGATCCCCGGCACCGCTACACTGTGCCTGCTTCAGGGCGCTACATTGTGTCTGCTGCGATCAATGCGGTGGATTTTTACCCCCAAGAACCTTAACGGAGTGAGAGCTTTACCTCACATGTCCACACCCGATACAATGAACAAGAGACACGCGACCTCACAGCATCAGGTGCCGCACAGAACATGTTCCTACACAAAGAGGCACCAGAGGGAGCCGTCCCCGCCCCAGGAGAGCCTCCCCCCGGGAATCCCTCACCTTTACCACACAGGACGCCCTCACCATACAGCAAACACGAGCTTTAACTCCAGACTCATATCTTCGGCGGTATTTTAACACTAGGGTCCGGTTACCACTAAGTAACGTGCACTCGGGGGCGCTTTGCACAGCAGCGTGGACAGGACCAGGGCGACACGTGCCGCCTTTCACCCACGGGGCCTTTTAACCCTCTCCGCGCCTGCGCTGCGCGTCCGGGCACTCCAACTAAACACCTAATATTGCTAAGTTTTATTCCTAAACAGGCAACCACATGCACAGTTACCTTGAAGACAACAGGGTCATGATTTGAACAGTCCAGCAGGTGCAGTAGCACCAGGCCCAAAAGTTGTCAGAACTCCTGTAGACACCTAATATTGCTACATTTTACAACAAAACATGCAGTCATATGTGCAATTATCTAGCAAGTACCAGGGTCATTATTTCAATAGTGCAGCAGGTGCAGGGGCACCACGACCAAAAGCTCCGGGCACCCCACTAAACACATAATATTGCTATATTTTACTACTATACAGGCAGCCACAAGTGCAGTTGTTTTGCATGCAACAGGGACATGATTTGAATGGTGGAGCACGTGCAGTATCACAGTTCCCAAAAGTTGTCAGAACTCCTCTAAACACTTAATATTGCCATATTTTACAATTAAACAGGCAGTCATATGTGCAGTTTCTAGCAAGCACTAGGGTCATTATGTCAATAGAGCAGCAGGTGCAATGGCACCGGTACCAAAAGCTCTAGGCACCCCACAAAACACCTAATGTTGCTATATTTTAAACCTAAACAGGCAGTCACAAGTATAGTTATCTTGCAGGGACTAGGGGCATGATTTGAATGGTGCAGCAGGTGCAGTGGCACCAGGCCCAAATTTGTCAGAACTCCACTTAATACATAATATTGGAAGTACTTCAATTAATTCTATTATTTCCCTCATTTCTTTCATTTTTCAAAATGTTGCTATTACCCGCACTATGCCACTAGTAACAGGTCAATATATTGCCTTTTTGTACATAATTCATAACACTTTAACAGAGTGCGGCGCAGGCCGGCAAGAGACTGCTTTATGTGGAGCTGGTCTTCTAGAGACGCTGGAGAGCTCTGCTCTGAGACAGATACAATGTTTCGGGTTTGGGGGGGTGCAATGATCCCCGGCACCGCTACACTGTGCCTGCTTCAGGGCGCTACATTGTGTCTGCTGCGATCAATGCGGTGGATTTTTACCCCCAAGAACCTTAACGGAGTGAGAGCTTTACCTCACATGTCCACACCCGATACAATGAACAAGAGACACGCGACCTCACAGCATCAGGTGCCGCACAGAACATGTTCCTACACAAAGAGGCACCAGAGGGAGCCGTCCCCGCCCCAGGAGAGCCTCCCCCCGGGAATCCCTCACCTTTACCACACAGGACGCCCTCACCATACAGCAAACACGAGCTTTAACTCCAGACTCATATCTTCGGCGGTATTTTAACACTAGGGTCCGGTTACCACTAAGTAACGTGCACTCGGGGGCGCTTTGCACAGCAGCGTGGACAGGACCAGGGCGACACGTGCCGCCTTTCACCCACGGGGCCTTTTAACCCTCTCCGCGCCTGCGCTGCGCGTCGGGAAGGCGCGGGGCGGGGGTCTTTCACCACACAGGAAACTTCATACTCGAGCATGGGGTAACTAAACTTGAAACCCCCACCCAGGGACGTTTTAAGGGTTTTGGTGGCCCTGGGCCAAATGCATTTTGGGGGCCCTTGTACAGAACAGCTTTTATTTTATGTTCCATCTTTAGCTCTTTCAAGCCCTCTTTGGTCAAATTCTAAATGCGTTTACATCCAACATTCACGAGTAGTGACGTGTGTTCAATGTTATAACACAGCAGCAGCTCGCTAATATTACTGCAAATAATCTCTGTGACACCCTCCCATTTCTCATTTTGAGGTCCTGTTTTGATCTAAAAGAAACTTTTTATATGAATGTTGCATGAAACAAAATGTCTGTATTAGACTCTTACACGTCAAAAATAAAAGATAGAAAAACGCGATTTACAACAGTCTGTTTAAAAAGTATTCAAGGTCATCAGAGCAAGACTGGGACAGAGCCCGCCCTGCCCATGCCTTAAAATGTCTCTGTGTCCAGCTTCAGTCCCCCCGCGGAAGCCCTTTAGGGACGTTAGGCGCACGGGCCCCGCTGTCTCCACCCCAGACTTCAGCCCAAGGGCCTCTCACTGACCCGCCCTCACAGGGGCCTCGCTTTTCCCACACAGGTTTTGTCTTTTTCCACACGTGCATTGGTGCACACGGTGCCCGCCTCCCTCAGGCCTCTCCCGGGTACACGTCATCTGTGGAGTGAGGTCTGTCAGGAGCCCGCACAGACCCCTCTCCTGTCTCTTATATTCCACGCCTCTCTCTGGTATAGTCTCTCTCTTCTCCCCCTCCCTCCCTCCCTCCCTGCGGCTCCGCAGCAGGAAAGAGGCGGGAAGGCGCGGAGCCGCTGCGGGTCAGTGTCAGGAGCGCCCGAGAGGCCTCCGCTGACCCGGGACAGCGAGGTTCAGCGCCTCGAGGCGCACATAGCGCTTCGAGGCGGGTCTACCTGAGGGAAGTAACACCTCACACTTTTACCACACGGGCCTTTTATTCACGATGATTCACCACATGCACCCACGCAGCACGCGAGGCATGTTTCCAGTACACGCTGCTCTCAAGCACAGGGGGGGCTTCCCCACGCAGCACATCTCACCCCGGGGGCATTTGTCGCAGCCATTCTGTCTGTTTTACCCCAAAGGACCGTGAACGAGCTAGAACTCTCGCCACACAAATGTTCGCCTTCGTGTGCCACATACATCTTTCCCCCGTACCGTATGGACACACACCGCACTGAACCTTAACCGTCCCTGCATAAAACGTCAGCACTCTCAACCTATCACCTGTAACAATACAGGAGTGGGCACGTGAAATGTACCCTATGGGCACCTGTGTGGCGTTTCCATGGACCCTGCATCTGTTCCCAGCTGTAACTGTACCAGACAAGACCTTTCCCCGCAGGGCGGCACCCACCGCAGATGGTTACCACATAGACACTTGGCATCTTTTACCCCAGGGGCATTTACACTTACCGCAGTGACAGGTTTAGACAGTCATTGGCCCCACGGGGTCTTTCACCACACGAGAGATATCTTTTCAGTTAGAAGTTTACTACATGGACATGTGGCAACTTTTACCACCAGTGCTTTAAATGGGCCGGTGCTGTCCAGTGCTGAGTACCTGCACTTCTTTCATTTGCAATGGAGAGTACAAGCACTTCTCGGCACTGCTGCAGTACATTTAATGAGGGAGTACAGGCACTTCTCTGCAGCAAACAGGTCCTCTAGTTAGTGGGTACCTGCACTTCTACATTTCCAGTTAAAGCATTGTTTACTACACAATACCTTTTACCACACGATACCTACCTTTTACCACACAATACCTTTTACCACACGATACCTTTTACCACACAATACCTTTTACCACACAATACCTTTTACCACACGATACCTTTTACCACACAATACCTTTTACCACACAATACCTTTTACCACACGATACCTTTTAAAACACACAACCCTTTTACTACACAATACCCTTTACCACACAATACCTTTTACCACACGATACCTTTTACCACACGATACCTTTTTACCAACGATACCTTTTACCACACAATACCTTTTACCACACGATACCTTTTACCACACGATACCTTTTTACCAACGATACCTTTTACCACACAATACCTTTTACCACACAATACCTTTTACCACACGAAACATTTTAAAACACACAATACCTTTTACCACACAATACCTTTTATCACACGATACCTTTTATCACACGATACCTTTTACCACAGGGACGTTACCCACACGGCCCTCTGCCCTGTGGGGCTTTGGTCCTACTATTCTCGTCACAAGGGTCCCCAACATTTACTACATAGGTAGTTTATCACACTGCACCCTACCTTCATGTCTTTTTCAGGGAGCTCTGCCCGTTTTGGGGAGGAGCGCGAGTGACCTGTGCTCTGTGGGGGTTCAGGACCTGCGCCCCCTCAGAGCCCCCCCAGCAGCATGTCAAGTGACAGCAGGTGCCCCTTCTCTCTAGTCTTTTCTTCAGGCCTCTCTCTCTCTAGCATGTGCTCTCCTTCCTCTCAGGGGCTCACTCTCTGACTGACCCCTGCTCTCCCTCTTTATGCAGCTGCAGAAGTTGTAAACAGGTGAGAAGGTGCGCCGGGCTGGCACGCGCTGCCAGGAGTTGCCGGGGTCTTGCCGAGAGCTCCACCAATCACAGGCTTCTCCTGCGCTTCCAGCCAACCAATCAAGTGAGTCTGCACCTCGATCCGCCTGCTCCTGCTCCAGAGGCTGCGCACTGCGGCTGCGCAGATCCAAAGGAGGGAAACGCGGCAGCCTGCAGGGCTCGCCCTTAGCGCCTCAGCGTCAGTCAGTGCACTCTGAGGCCTGCATGTTGTTGTAGTGTTTAACACTACAGAACAGGGGCTCAGCAGTGAAACACGCAGTGAGAGGGACCGCTGGCCCATTTACACCCACACAAGCATGCAGATAGCCCCACCTGACTAAAGTGCAGACTGACCGCCTTGTAGAAGTCACTCACTGAACGCCTACAATGCTTTTACAGAATCTAGGGTTGGGTTTGTGAGGAAAAATAAGAGCTAGCCTCTACTTGATATCTTGTCCCTTTTCTCTCCGGGGCTCAGGCTCTGACTGAACTCCCCGTCCCTCCTTCACTGAAGGCTCCGCGGCTGCGCAACAGTAAAAAGGCGGGAAGGCGCGGAGCCGCCGGTGCCTATCAGGACTCAGGGGCGCCACCTAGTGGGGAGAGGGGGCGAGACAAGAGATGCCCGGAGAGAGCCGAGGAGGGATGGGGCCGTCAGTGTCACGCGCCACCCCTGACCCGGGACAGGTCGAGATTCATACTTTGCACTGACAGCCAGAAAAAAATCACCCGGTGAGGCCGAACTGGAGTCAAAGTGTATTGTAGCAGCATGTCCACACACACAGCGCCTGGTGCTTCAAAACCGGACCTGAAGGAGTTAAAACACCAGAAAGGCTCTGCAGCCCTCGCGTTATGCTGAATTATAGGAAGAGGGTATTGGAAATTATGGTATAAAATACATTCCGAAGTTGTCGACGAAGACACTGAAAGGAAAGGGGTTTAGTAGTGGGGAGAGTGAGCGAGGGGGGAGATGGGAACTTAACGAGGAAGAGACACCTTCCCCGGGAGAGGGGCGCGGGGGCCTGAAGAGACTGCTTTATCTGGAGGGGGTCTCCTAGGGACGATGGAGAGAGGGACCGAGAGACAGATACAATGTTTCTGGGGGCGCTGCCCGCTCCGTGGGTACAATGACCCCCGGTAACGGTGCACTGTGCCCGCTTCAAGGCGCTACACTGTGTCCGCTGCAGGGTATACCATGTCTGCTGCTGGCCGCTACACTGCGCCCGCTTCAGGGCGCTACACTGTGTCCGCTGCAGAGCGCAGGCTCAGGGGAGGAAGGGAGGACATGTCCTTACACAGAAAGTTCACCACACGGACATTTACCCCCAAGAACCGTAACCACGTGAGAAGTTTACCACACTCGACAGTTTCCGCACAAAACCTAAACCAAGTGACACGTGTAACCTCACAGGATCAGTTGTCGCACAGAAAATCTTCCTACACAAAGGCACCAGACGGAGCCGTCCCCGTCACAGAGAGAGCCTCACCCCAGGGGACTCTCCCACTTTTACCACACATGACTCACCCACTGAGATCGGAGCCTCACCCCAGGGGACCCCCCACTTATACCACACATGACTCACCCACTGAGATCGGAGCCTCACCCCAGGGGACCCCCACTTTTACCACACAGGACTCACCCACTGAGATCGGAGCCTCACCCCAGGGGACCCCCCCACTTTTACCACACAGGACTCACCCACTGAGATCAGAGCCTCACCCCAGGGGACCCCCCACTTTTACCACACAGGACTCACCCACTGAGATCGGAGCCTCACCCCAGGGGACCCCCCCCCACACTTTTACCACACAGGACTCACCCACTGAGATCGGAACCTCAACCCCAGGGGACCCCCCCCCCACACACTTTTAACACACAGGACACACCCACTGAGGACGGAGCCTCACCCCAGGGGACCCCCCACTTTTACCACACAGGACTCACCCACTAAGATCGGAGCCTCACCCCAGGGGACCCCCCACTTATACCACACAGGACTCACCCACTGAGATCAGAGCCTCACCCCAGGGGACCCCCACTTTTACCACACAGGACTCACCCGCAGACATTTATCATCGGAACCTCAACCCCAGGGGACCCCCCACACACTTTTACCACACAGGACACACCCACTGAGGACGGAGCCTCACCCCAGGGGACCCCCCACTTTTACCACACAGGACTCACCCACTGAGATCGGAGCCTCACCCCAGGGAATCCCTCACTTTTACGACACGGGACTCACCCACTGAGATCGGAGCCTCACCCCAGGGGACCCCCCCCCCCCCCACTGTTACCACACAGGACTCACCCACTGAGATCGGAGCCTCACCCCAGGGGACCCCCTACTTTTACCACACATTACTCACCCACTGAGATCAGAGCCTCACACCAGGGGACCCCCCACTTTTACCACACAGGACTCACCTGCAGACATTTATCATCAGAACCTCCACCCCAGGGGACCCCCCCACACACACTTTTAACACACAGGACACACCCACTGAGGACGAAGCCTCACCCCAGGGGACCCCCTACTTTTACCACACATGACTCACCCACTGAGATCAGAGCCTCACCCCAGGGGACCCCCCACTTATACCACACAGGACTCAACCACTGAGGTCGGAGCCTTACCCCAGGGAATCCCACACTTTTACCATACGGGACTCACCCACTGAGATCGGAGCCTCACCCCAGGGGACCCCCCCCCCCCACACTTTTACCACACAGGACTCACCCACTGAGATCGGAGCCTCACCCCAGGGGACCCCCTACTTTTACCACACATGACTCACCCACTGAGATCGGAGCCTCACCCCAGGGGACCCCCTACGTTTACCACACAGGACTCACCCACTGAGATCAGAGCCTCCCCCCAGGGGACCCCCCACTTTTACCACACAGGACTCACCAGCAGACATTTATCATCGGAACCTCAATCCCAGGGGACCCCCCCACACACACACGTTTACCACACAGGACACACCCACTGAGGACGGAGCCTCACCCCAGGGGACCCCCCACTTGTACCACACAGGACTCACCCACTGAGATCGGAGCCTCACCCCAGGGGACCCCCCCACACACTTTTACCACACATGACTCACCCGCAGACATTTATCATCTGAACCTCACCCCAGGGAATCCCTCACTTTACCACACAGGACTCACCCCACAGACATACTTCTATACGGTCCTCTCAAGGACACGGCGCCCTCACCCGAGTAGAGATACAGCAAACACGAGCTCTACCGCTGGCACTTTACCACCGCCGTCTTCTCACATACATATACTTGGCATTATTTTAACAGAGGGGTCAGTTACCACTTGGGAACTTGCACTCGGTGGAATTTGTAGAACAGGGACTGACATTACCTCAGTGACCATTGCCGCCTTTTATCCACGTGACGCGTTTAACCTTCACCACGAGTGACCCTCCGAAGGGTCTGCGCCTGCGCAGCCGGCAGACTGATGTTCTGGGATCCCCTGGACCCGTATGGAGAAGGATCACCCCCCCCCCCCCCCTGGTGCAACATGAAATGATGCCCCTCCCCCCCCCCCCCCCCCCCCCATAGAATGTCATGAGGGGCATCTGAGCCGCCCAGATCTCACAGGGCTTGGGATACATAGGGCCCTTTGATAGGCTGAGGGGCCCTCTGCACTGAAAGGCTGCAGAGGTCTGTTTACACCCCGAGATCTGGTTACACCCCGAGGCCTAGTTATACCCCGAGGCCTGGTTACACCTGAGGCCTGGTTACACCTGAGGTCTGGTTACACCCCGAGGTCTGGTTACACCCAGAGACTTAGTTACACCCCGAGGTCTGGTTACACCCCGAGACTTAGTTACACCCAGAGGCTTGCTTACACCCCGAGTCCTGGTTACACCCCGAGGCCTAGTTGTACCCCGAGGCCTAGTTATACCCCGATGCTTGGTTACACCTGAGGCCTGGTTACACCCCGAGGCCTGGTTACACCCCGAGTCCTGGTTACACCCAAGTCCTGGTTACACCCCGAGGCCTGGTTATACCCCGAGTGCTGGTTACACCTGAGGCTTGATTACACCTGAAGCTTGGTTACACCTGAGGCCTGGTTACACCCCGAGGTCTGGTTACACCCCGAGGTCTGGTTACACCCCGAGGCTTGGTTACACCCCGAGGCTTAGTTATTCCCCGAGGACTGGTTACACCTGAGGTCTGGTTACACCCCGAGGCCTGGTTACACCCCGAGTGCTGGTTACACCCCGAGTGCTGGTTACACCCCGAGGCCTAGTTACACCCCGAGGCCTAGTTACACCCGAGACTTGGTAACACCTGAGGCCTGGTTACACCCCGAGGCCTGGTTACAGACCGACGCTGGTTACACCCCGAGACTTGGTTACATCCCGAGACTTGATTACACCCCGAGGCTCGGTTACACCCCGAGGCCTGGTTATACCCCTGCACATTCTATTCAAAGCTATAATCAGTGTTGAAATATGCATAAGTAAGGTGCTCTGAGACACAGCTCTCAAATTTAAATTACAAAAGAAAATTTGTAGTTTATTAATTTTCAAGTTTGATACACCATCATAAGTAGGACACACAAGTGTTAATCAGCTTTTTTGCACTCTGATTGGTGCAAATGCGTCATCAGTAGTCACTATTTGTACTTAATTTTATATAGGGGGAAGTTACTTGAGTCTGGAAGAAGGAGCGCGGCTCCTGCTTAGGGTGCATAGTGTGGCAACCGGCTCTAGTGAAAGAGGCAGACACTTTAAAGGGGATGTAGGCTCACCTGCGAGCCGGCTGCAGGCCCGGTGCTTGTGTTGACCAGTCTCTGTTGGCTCTACTCCACAGCCAGCATCACTGCAAAGTGTTTTGCATAGTTGCACTAACAGAGTAAATGAGAGATTAACACAGACAGATCTACCGTGAATCAGATGGCTGTGCGCTACCTTGCCCACAGCCACCCTCCAGTCTGCCTGGGATGAACGGGGGCATCTTGTGAAAGGGCCTCATCTTGAAATTATGATTAAATGCCAGCCTGAATCTCATGGGATAGGAGCTCTTGGGAGGCTGGCCGAGGTTACTCTGAGTTTACTCACTTCTTCTGGACTTTCAATGTTTGATCTCGAGGATTTTCGTCTGCACATCTTCACTTCTTGAGTCTCTGCTTTGCCACGAGTTCTGCAGGTTTCTGTTATGTTCACCTACTCTTGCTTACCTCCATTACTCCACTTACTCAGTCGTCTGCGATGGTAGACATGCTTTTTTAACATGTCCGCATAATATGGTGCCCTCCAACCCCTGTGCAAAGGACATGAGGATTGCAGTCTGGACAGTAGGAAATTTAATTCCCAGTTCCAGCAGTTCTGTCCAGGCGTCCTTCCATTTAGGAAGCTTTCGGGAGGTACCAGAATCATGTGCCTGTGTAGGATGTCAGCTTCCCTCCATGGTAACGCAGACGTTGTTTCCAGTGGAACACTTTAAACTTACAAATCATTGGTATTCATTGTTTGTCTAATCAATTAGATAGAAACAAACTAAGACTACGGCACGCATATGGCCAGGTTTCGCTGAGAAACCCCATAAAACCCCATACAGTATTATTGACAATTTTGATTGACGGCTCACCTTAACATAGACTCTAATATATAGACATTCCTAACCATATCTAGTCTTGTCCCTGCATATCCACCATTCAGCCTATGAGTGAGATCTTGTCTGGTGAACCTGTGAGGGCCCCCCCTTAAGGGGAGGAGCCTACCCCCTTGCATCCCTTCCCGCAGTAAGTTTGTGCTGGGGGCCTGTCTGCCCGCCAGGCTACCTACCTCGGGCCCCTCTACACTCTCATTACCCCCACAGGCCTGTGCTAGATTGACACCCACGTGCCTGTGTGGGGATTGGCCGTAAGGGCCTGTTGGCAGAGTGCACACCCACCCCCCCCACACCCTGCAGCCGACTTGCTCAAGGCACTCGCTGGCGAGCCCTGTGACACCACTGTCCCCACCTATCCAAAGTAAAAGAACGCCTTCTACGGACCCAAAGTGCCCCACCAATCAGGACCTCACCTGCCACAGGCCACCTACTATCTGGCCTCCTCCCAAGGTCATGTGAAGGTGGCCGATGTATCAACCAGGTTAGAATGTTCACTAGAAAAATTTCATTACCCAGCTTAGAGAGGTGAACCCCATCCTGGACAAAAAAGCCCTCCACTTGGATGCACCCACGTGGGATAGTCTGCAACTTGGGTGATCTAAACAGCTTGTCTACCTTCTTATTAACACACTTGTCAAAATTATTAAGGGGCCTAACCGACTCCCCCCTCGCCTTTTCAGCCTCAGGATGATGTGGGACCATGAGATGACTGACTGAGGGAATTTCTTTGCCAACCATCCCAACTCTTCAAATAAACCTCTCCTGCCCAGATGCACCAAATTGTTGCCACCAAGATGCACCACCACGATCCCAGAGGGCGTACACCCCTTGGGTAGCCATGATTCAAGGGTATTCCTCAAACGCACCAAACAAAGCCCTCCCTGTCCAAGGAAAAACACGGTAGCCCACCTGACGAGCATGGTCCTCAAAAATACTTTCAGAAAAAACACGCTTACCCCGCTGCACAGGAGAAGGGCCTAGTACCCACACTTCCGTCAACTGTGTCGCCTCAGCATGCACCAGGGTTACACAGGAATTTGGCCATCGACTTGGCCCTTTAGACTTCCCCCCTGCGTCACAGGACAGGAAAACTGGAAGAGAAGGAAAAGAAACACAGTTAGCAGCAATCCTAAAGCAGGTGCAACCTAACATAGCTCTTGTGACATTCAGAGGACCACCTGCTGTCGGTCCAGTGGCCGCCTTAATCCTGAAAGAATAAGAATTGAAATCCATGGAGTCAAATCCTGCAGCCCTGAGCGCCAAACCAAGCACCGTGGAGAACTGAAACCTCAAAAAGGGAACCCATCAGTATGCACTAAAGGGGACCCCCCCCCCGCACGACTCAGCCTATGAGCCAAAAATAATTTGCCCACGGGACAGTAGGAATTGTCCAGTGCCTTGTGCAAGATGATGTGATCCCCCTGCCCCTGCCACCCTGGTCTGTCCCGGATCCCAGCAACATAATAGTCAAAGAGCACTCCAAAATGTACACATGGTCCAGATGCAGACCTCCCTGCATGTCTTTCTTGTTCTTGGCCACCAATTCTGCAACCCTGAAAGCCTCATAGGAGGCCAGCGTAAATGCTTCCCTGAAAAGGTGGGCCTCCTCTATAGACCCACTGATGTTACCCAGAACACTCTGGACTGCCACCAACTTGCCAATACCAATGGGGCGCCTGGCATCCGGCGTGGTCCCCTGCAAACGCTGCCATCGCTGCAATGCTCTCTGCACTATGAATGATCGGGTTATGTCCGGGTGGCCAAGCATTCCAGAGGAAAAGGAAATCACTACCATGTGGCATCGCGCACGGGCTGCAGAGCGCCCCTGATCCTTTAGGGCTCCCTAGAATGACAGAACAGAGGAAGATGCAGGTACACCCTCTTCCCCCCATTTCTCGTGAAACTACAATATGCTCTAAATGTCCCCCAAAGGCCCACCGTGTCCTGGGTGCTAATCTGGCTGCTACGAGGTCCGGTAGACTTGGGCACCAAGCTGCCACAGATGCTCTGGAAAAGGCATTGGGACTTCCGCTGCTTCTGGGTGGTAGGACCTGAAAACCTACATCTTGAAACAAGACAGAGAATCATCAGATGTATTCAACACCCCCGGGGCATGCTTGGCCCTAAACAAAACATTGTGTTTCAAGCATTGTAGCATCATCCCCTTCAATAACCTGAGTTACATCTTACATTTGGCAGCTTGCTGATTAATGCACTCAACCACCGTAATGTTCTCTGACGAAAATATGACCGACAGGTTGCAGAACTGGTCCAGACAAATGAACAAGGGCACCAGGATGGGAAAGAGCTCAAGGAAACCAATGTTGGTCACCAGCCCCGACTCCACCCAGGCAGCGGGCCAGCGCTGCACACACCAGGCCAGGCCCAGGATGGCACCAACACCCTCGCTGCCCACAGCGTCCATGAAAAGGCCTAGTTCCACACTGGACCTAGCACGGCTGAGCCATGCCATAGTGCCATTAAAGTCCTGTAGGAATGCCAGACAAATATGCATGTCCTGCCGCACCTTGCTTGACAACCTGATGTGGTGGTCCTGAAGAACCAGAACCTTTTGGGCCTGGCGGCGCAGGGTACGCCCAAAGTCTCCGGAGTTCTCCTGCTTAGCTACACAGAGACACGGGACACTCGGCGTTAGAAGATCAGATTTATTTAGCTGCAGCTAGTACAGTTATCCTAGAAGTACACAAAGTAGGTTCTCAGGGGACTGCCACTTCACTCTGTGGCGCATAGTGTTTTATACTGTACAAGGTTCAGACATATTGACCCAAAGCCCTCCCAGAACATACAAGAAAGAGCCAATAAGGAAAGTTGGAAAACAAGATAGAACCAATAGGAAAGGTTTGAAAACAAAAGTGTCGGATGACTCGAAGAGACCTCTCCTCTAACTATGTTTGTCACCCCTCCCTCAAGCTAATTCATTAACAGATTCATAACTAACTTGCAGGTGGCGAGATACGTTTGTGTGTGTTGGAGGACAGTTGTGAAACAAGAGATTGCTAGCAGAAGACAGTGAAGGCCAGTCGATAAGATAAGGTTAGGAAAGAATAGTGTGAACCAACAGATAGTTGAGACGGGGATTAGAAAAGCCAGACAGGGATTAGTGTACTCTGCTAGGTCTAACACCAGTTTTGCAAATAGGGGCAGAAGGCGTATTTCGACACCAGGTTACAGAAAAAGCAGATAGACTTTGTTCGCCGTGCTGCCTGAGTGATGGCAACATAAAATGGCGGCGGAGCACAAAATGGCGGGTCGCTTCGATCGCGATCAGAAATCGAAGTTCCTCAGACCCTCCTTTTGCCAGAACTCAGGCAAGATAGACTCATGCTAATCTGAGTCCACGTCAATAGCCATGAGGTCATTGAGCTGTTGCTGTAACATCATTCTTATGTTTTCTGTTACTTGTGGTTTGGATTTTGGGATGCACATAGTAGCACAGAGGTCACAGATAGCGGGACCACAGTGCATACAAAGGCAGCAGGAGAAAATGATGGTCAGAATTATTCCTAGAAACGTCAACGCTTTCCAACCCCATTTGGACAGTAGTCCCCAAAACCACTCTGTAAAAGACCAATCTCCTTCGTCCTGATGAATAGATTCAGAGATTATGTGCAACTTGGAGATAGCTTGGTATACTGTCGGAGCGTTATTAGGTATGAAAATACAGCAACTTGACCCGATCAATTTGCACACTCCACCACGATCGGCAAGAACAAAATCTAAGGCAACTCGATTTTGTAATGTCATAAGACGATCCGCCTGTAGTTCTGCCGTGATGTTGCTTAAGGCACCTACAGTGATGTCTATTGTAGTCTCTACGACACGGACCAATTGCCTTATATTTCTGCTGTTAGCCATTGGACCCCAGAAGGGAAGAAATCCTTTAAGAAAATCTCCTCCCTCTTGTCCTGCTGTGTCCTTTGAATCAATAATCCCTCTGCCGTATCTGTTTCGATGATGGTTTGCGGAAGCGGTGTAGGTAGGGGGAAGAAGGAAAGCTATATAACAAGTACCAGAGAAACCCATTGGTAACCATGTGTAAGCTCTATTATAGCAGATGAAATAGGTGCCTTGAGACGGCACTAGAGGAGGCGAGTTCTGAGAGGAATAAACATACGTGTAGGAGCAGATATTCCTTTGTATAGTGTCAGAAGAGCGATCATTTATCTGTAAGCAGAAGTTGCCCTGATGTGGTATAGTCCAAATGGGTAAGGACTTTCCTTTCTTAACTTTATCACTGAGACTAGATATATATTGGGTGACGATCCAGTTGGTGTACGCTTCTCTTTCATCAATAGAGATTTTACTATTTTCCATGATTTTAGCCATAGCTACCATTCCTTTAATCAAAGAACTATGACTAAAATCCGGATCGCTAACATGTGAACTAATGGATCGTCTGAATTTGCTTTGATAAGCATTGGAGAAGATGACGAAGTAAGCCCAAGCAAAACCTTCATAAGAGAACGGGAGAACTAAATATGGTATTCCTTTCTCTGTGGTGTGTGGCATAAGTCCACACACCCAACAGTCAGTTGTATTGACCACTAACTGATGCTGATGTAATAGCTGGATAAAGTAATTGTTATAATATTCAGTTCTTCTAATGAGTTCATGTGGAAGAAGAGTATGAAAGAGATGTGGAGAGATAGTAGGAGTAGACAAAGAGGAAAAAGGGGAGATAACTTTTGGCTGCAAAGCATAAATAATCCAACCAACAAATGCCAAGACAATACACAATGATATAATAACACATAAAATTATGCTGAAACGACTGTACATTATTTTACAGGATGCTTTCTTCATTTCTTCTTTTCTCTCTCTTTTACCTAGTGTAGTTTCCATCTTTCTAATGGATGCTCACGGCAATCTTCCTCAATCGCTAAATCACGATGTTCCACCGTCCTGTGACACTGTAGATCCTGCAGGCCTATTGCCACTACTCAGGTCGTGACTCAGACTCCTACCGTGACCCTGCAACCGGGACAGAATACTACACAAGAGAAAAATCTTTTAATTGTTCTTTAGTCTAGGTCGTAAATCATATCGTGCCTTCCCCGGAACACTCTGGTCTTGGAACAATGTTCGTGGATTAGTCGTATTCAAGCGACGATGTGATGGAATTGTTTCCTGTAAAATGTCGTTGTCCTCTTTCTCAGACAGTGTCCCATTCAGGTGTGCATCGCTGAAGGGTACGAATCGTGGAACTCTTTCACTTTCACAGTCACCAACACCTCTACGTACCCATTGATCGTATGGCAAAGGCAAGGGCACTTTCTTACAATGCATACCGTGAATCCAATTTTTCTTTCCTTCGACTTTAACCGCCGTTCTCGTGGTGAGAAGGACCATTCGGGGCTCTCGCCATCTGGGTTCCAAATTGCTGGTCCTCTGGAAATTTTTAATACAGACCCAGTCTCCTGGTCGGATGGAATGACCTGGGTCTGTAGAGGCCTCCGGCAGAGCACTGTGAACCTGTTGATAGAGAACACGCAATTTAGTCGTAAGATCATGCAAGTAGTCAATCAACATTGGATATGGCACGTCTGAGTGTTTCTTAGGGCGAGGGACTCCCCATACGTTAGCCGGACGACCAAAAACCACTTCGTATGGGCTAAGTCCCAAACGAGAGTGTACTGCAGTTCTGGTGGATAGCAGAGCTAATGGCAGAGCATCGGGCCAATTGAGTCCTGTACTTGCTTGAACCTTTGCTAGCTTTAATTTTAAGGTTCCGTTGTAACATTCTACTAAACCCGCTGACTGTGGATGATTTGCTGCGTGGAACGTTTGCTTGATACCAAGACCTGCACAAACTTTCTGCATGACTTGGCCAACAAATTCGCTCCCATTGTCACTCCAGACAATGCGCGGCAAACCAAACCTGGGGAAAAATTATTTTAGAAGGATTTTAGCTGTGGATAAGGCTGTGTTATCTTTTAAAGGGTATGCTTCTATCCATCTCGAAAAGGCGCATACTACCACCAGAACATATTTGAGGTTGTTGCATCGCTCCATATGAATATAATCGATTTGCAACACCTCAAATGGATATGTCGGAGCAGCAAAATGACCCGCTGGAGCTGGGGTTCCCTTTCCCGGGTTGTACATTAAACAAACAATATAGTGCTTCACTACATTGTCTGCACATTTTGGGATACCTTCATTCTGCCACACTGGAGCCAGAAGTTTACAAATACCTTTTGCACTTAAGTGGGCTGGACCATGTGCCATAGTAACCACTGGGAGAACATAGGCATCTGGTAACAGCCAACGTTGATGTTCAGATAATTCCACCCAACAACCCATCTCATCTAACATTCCGGTACTTTCTTTCCACCTGCTTATCTCCCTCTCTGAAGCCTCCTTCTGAATCGCTTTTACACTTTCCACTGTATCCTCATACATTCCTCTCTCTCTGACCCAATTCGCAGGACCTGCCACATACATTCGACTTGTTGAATCTCTCGCTGTCTTCTTCGCTATTTCCTCTGCAAACGCATTTCCTCGACCAACATTATCCGTAATCTTTTTGTGTGCACTACATTTCACGATCGCTATTTGGGTGGGTAAGGCAAGTGATTCGAGGAGCTCAGTCACTAACTGACCATGTTGTATTTTGGTGCCATGGGAAGTGAGAAAACCCCTTTCCTTCCAGAGACGCCCAAAGTTGAACGCTACACCAAAAGCATATTGGCTGTCAGTGTATACGTTCACTCTTTTCCCTTTCGATAATACACAAGCTCTTGTTAATGCTATCAATTCTGCTGCTTGCGCTGAATTGTGTCTAATGCATGCAGTTTCCACAACTGTATGTAGAGTAGTTACAGCATAGGCTGAAACTGTATCTCCATTGGGCATTTTAAAACAAGAACCATCTGCCCATAGAGTTCCATCCGGATTCTCTAGCAGTGTGTCTCTCAAGTCAATTCTTCCTTTTGTCTCTTCCTCGGTACGGAAGAAACAATCATGCTGTTCTTCAACATTTTCTTCATCTAGAACGGGCAACAGAGTAGCCGGATTCAGGGTATTACATCGTTTGATGTGTACGTGACTAGCCAAAAGTGTCAGCTCATATCCAGTTAGACGAGCACTCGTGAGATGCTGCGTTTTCGTTCTGTTTAGTAAAGTATCCACTGCATGTGGCACCATGACAATGAGAGTGTTATCCAACACCACTCCAGCAGACTGCCGAAATGAAATTGCTGCTGCTGCTGTCGCTTTGAGACAACTGGGCAATGCTTTAGATACAGGATCTAACGTAGCCGAAAAATAGGCACATGGCCGCTGTTTGTCTCCGAACTGCTGTGTTAAAACTGACAATGCAAAACCTTCTCTCTCGTGAACATAGAGCGTAAAAGGCTTAGTGTAATTAAGGGTGCCTAGTACAGGAGCAGAACACAGAGCGGTACATAAGTCAGTGAAACTCTTTTGGCACTCATCAGTCCAAGGAAGGGGGTGAGGCGTATCTTTTAAAGTGAGTGCCAACAAATGTTTAGCAATTAGAGAGAAGTTAGGGATCCACTGTCTACAATAAGAAGTAATACCCAGAAAGGCACGTACTTCCCTTTGTGTGGATGGTACAGACATTCGCGTAATCGCCTGAATTCGTTCTGGTGTCAATCGTCGTCCCTCCTTTGATAGGAGATGACCCAAATAGGTAACCTCTCGACAAACATATTGTAGTTTGGAAGGTGAAACCTTGTGATTCAGTTCAAACAAATGACACAATAATGCAATAGTGACATCTTTGCAGATATCTTCTGAATCGGCGGCGACTAATAAGTCATCCATATACTGGATAAGAGCAGCACCAGATGGCAAATGAAAAGTATCAAGATGACATTTTAAAGCTTGGCTGTAAATAGAGGGACTTTCACAATAGCCTTGAGGTGCACGCTTAAACCGGAAGCTTCGGCCTCCAAGAGAGAAGCCAAAAATGTCCCTACTCTCTTCTGCAATAGGAATACTAAAGAAGGCATTCTTTAGATCAATAACAGAGAACCAAGTCGCTGTGGAAGGTATCATTGTCAACAGAGCAGTGATATCTGGAACAACAGGAAACTGTGGGACAACAATTTTGTTTACCTCTCGCAGATCAATTAAGAAACGATATACAGGTGGTTGAGAAGGATCAGTGCGTTTGAGAACAGGAAGAATAGGACTATTGCATGTGTTACCTCTTGTTTCTTCAACCACACCCTTCTGAATCAAGTCATGAATGATTCCCAAAAGCGCTTTCTCACCTTCAGCAGAAATTTTATACTGTGGGATGCGAGGTAATTCAACATTGGATTTGAGAGTGACAACATAAGGCGGAATCTCAAGACAACCCACATCGTTCGGACCCGTGGCCCAAAGCGCTGCTGGAAGAGAAAGTAATTCTGGTGGAAACTGATCTTTGGACAAATACATTGGGGAGATCAATTTCTGTCCTAAAGTAATATGTACGCCAGAAGGAGAACAATATATCGTAGCATGCCTTCTTTTCAATAGGTCTAGACCCAACAGATTTTCACCGCAACCATTCGTCAACAGAAGTGGAGCTTTCAAATCATAAGGACCAACTGAAATAGGCAAAGGGCAAGAAACTGGATTACGAACAGGGGCGCCAGAAAATCCTACAGAAACATTTGTTAAGCCAGACAAAGGTGCCCCAGGGAGTTTAGAATGAATGATAGAACTTCTCATAGCTCCAGTACCCAGAAGAAATGGCTCTGAAACACCCATTGTAGTGACGTTAACATAAGGTCCATTTTGATCTACTGGGATTGGCACAACTCCCTTACTTTGTCCATGGCTGTCCTAGTTAGCATGAAGACTTTCATTCTCGCCTTCAACATAATGGTCTTCATTGTAATACTGTGCAGACCTCACATTTTGCTGATCAAAGTAGTTCATGGAATTGGGAGAAAGAAGGGCACGCTGTTCTTGAGTCAACACACCCCGACCTCTACCTCTGTTTGCTGACTGAAGGCCAGCACGACCTCGTGGAGCAGATAATGCTCCATTGCGCTGCAATAAAACCGGACAACTATTCTTAAAATGACCTTCTTCTCTGCAATAGGCACATTGATTAGGACCTAACAAAGGTCGCGGATTGTATGGTTCAGGTTTTTGATACAACCTCTGAAACTGCGGGGGCTGCTGAATTTGAGGCTGAGCATAACATGGCAGATAGGCTTGTTGCAAGAGAACCTTTGTTTTTAAATCTTCCGTCTTTTTCTTTTTCTTTTCTTTTTCTTCCTTGTCCCTATTCTCATAATATTGCGCAGTAGCCAATATCTGGGCAGAAGAAGAAACAGCCCATGAACTTTCTGAATCTTTTAATTTGTGTGACAGCTCGGGAAGCAAATTGAATACAAATTTGTCCACAAACAATCGCTGTCCACCCTCTGTAGCCATGTCTTGACCACTGTGATCGATAAATGTCTCCTCGAAACGAGTAAAGAAGTCAGAGACACTTTCATCTTTCTTTTGTTTGCATGCTGCTAGTTTATCCCAATTAACTCTCAATGCAGGCATCATAGTTTTCATTAACGTAATGATTCTACCAGGGAGTTCCGAGATCAGAGTGTCAGGCTTTGCGCCACCCGCTTGGTCTCTATCTGTATTCAGTGCTTTAAATGGGCCGGTACTCACCGGTACTGAGTACCGGCACTTCTGAAATTTATCGCTCTGAGTACCGGCACTTCTCTACTGCCCTAGAGAGTACCGGTACTCATGAAAAGGTAGGCTCATTAGCTGTGCTGGTGAGCAGGAGTGGGACGTGTCTCCGGCAGGCAAGGCGCCGCTTCTGTAGCCCCGATCTGAGCCCCAGCTGAGCTATTCAGCAGGGCTCGTTTGAATAGTGTCCGGTGCTCACTATCACGCTGTGCTTGCAGAGCATGGTCGAGATTCATTTTACCTGCTAGTGTGCGCGTGTGATTTTCAAAGCGCAGCACTTCAGGTAGTGAAAAGTCAGTGCAGGGTAATTTTTTAAACAGAGAAATGTTACCAGGGGCAAGGGCGGCGGATTCTCAGACTTCCCATACTTTCTCTCTATTGGAGGGTTAATGCCCAGGCAATGCCATCGAAGAGGCCCCTGGAGCGCTTGTCCTTTCTGCTCTGAGGCACCTACTTTCCTGACTCTCTGAAGAAGAGACAGGCTAGCGATCCCTGCGGTGCCGCGCCAGCAGCTCTTCTCCGTGGATCGTTCTAACAGCTATAAAGAGATTCAGGTCAATCAGATATTAATTTAATAATCTCCTGCTGGTGACATTTAAATTTTTGTTACGAAAATGATTAGGGGGCCCCAGCACGGTATACGGCCTTGCGAATGGGCACACTAGAGTTGTCTGTCTGAGCTGAAAATGCGCTACGTTTTGTCTAAACTAGCAGTTTTGATGATTTATTAGTAGTTCAAAGTGTTTAACATCCCTGCTTGACAGTAACACTACGAAGCAGCAGCCTTTCTTTTCCCAGCACAGTTAGACTTGCCCAGTCAGAGACAAGTCATGTGATATTGTTCCAGCTGGAGACAGGTCAGAGTTTTCTCTACTGGCAGTTTTCACTCTCACCATTAAGTAGCGTAGAGGGTTAATATGCCGCCTTCAAAAAAGCATATTGTGTTGTACTGTATTGTATGTGGATAGCTCAGTGAGTTGCTATTTTTGTCACAAAGATCTCTTTGTTTCATCTGGTTTGGCCGCACCTGAAGCTGAGGTTGGGGTGGAGGGTGCTGAGTTTTTTAGAAATTAAATAATAGCTTCAAAAGCACCTGCTGCAGAGTTTGACTTCCTTGTTGCTCAAATGAGTGTGATTTCAGATATTTGTCTATTTCCATTGACTTCATTCCATGATTTTGGTCGCAAGAAAGTGCCACTCTAAATGTTACACATCTAGTTGTTGCCTGACTCTCGTAAATCCACTGAATCTATGAAAATGTCACACATAAGCAATCTGAAACATTAGCAGCTACACTCAAATGGGTGTCATTTCTGATATTTATATGATTCCTTCGTCTTCATTGCTTAATTTTGCTAGCGAGAAAGTGTCACTCATAGTCGTTGAAATGTCACTCATAATTGCAATGAAAATATGAAAATGTCACCCATAGCAATCTGAAAACTTGGCAGCTATGGGGTCCATTCAGGCCCTGTGCTGTCAACCACATTCACACTATCCTCTGCATTTGCGCAAACACAGGAATCATTGCAGTCCCCTGGCAGTGGCAATTAAAAAAGCCATGGTGAAGACTATAACATGGATTTTAACATACCGGAGTCTTTTGTGTGTCTGCTTATGTTTGTGTGTTTGCCTGCATTTGTATGCCTGTTTTTTGTAAGAAAAAAGTGAGAGTGAGAGAGAATCAAGACCCTCTCAGGAGGTATTTTAAAGAAAATGGGTGGCACTTTGTGTGTACATAACTGCTCGGCAACAAAGATTCATAAATAATGTAGTAGGGAGGGTCGGTGGGTGAGTGAGTGAGTGGATGGATGAGTGAGCAAGGGTGGGTGTATAGATGGATGAATGGATGGATGAGTGAATGGATGGATGGATGGATGAGTGAATGGATGGATGGGTGAAAGAGGGTGGATGATTGTATAAAAGGGCGGATGATGGGTGGATAAGTGAAAGATTGGATGGATAAATGAAAGGGAGGGAGGATAGATGAAAGGGTGGATGGTATAAAGGGGTGAAAGGGTAAAACTGAATGATGGATGAAAGACTGAATAGACAATAGAATGTAAAGGTTAAATGGCGGACATCAGCAGGTAAATGGTAGGATGGAAGGATGAATGGATAGATCGATGGAAGAGACAAGATATATCTTCTGGGGAGGGTCGTGATGATTTGCTTCATTTGCTTTGTGCCATAAGAGCTTTGTTTCGAAGTGGGGGTATTTTCAGTTTCTTTCTACTCATGTGCTCAACAATATATAGTATTGTGCCAAACAACAGCAACTAACAGTATGGCATTAACAAGGTGCAACTATTGAAAAAAAAGGAAATGTTAACATATTATCGCATTTCTCTTTCATTTTGTGTAATGAGTTAACCTGCTTTGTTTATATAAACACATTTTTCATGTGTTTTGGTGTGTGCTGCAACTATATTAGAAGTTGTTAAGTATCATCATGTCTTGCTCTTAGCCCCGCCCCTAGCCCCGCCCACTCACCACACCTCTAGCTCATTTTAATGAGTACCTGCACTTATTCATTTCCATTTAAAGCACTGTCTGTATTAGTTATAACATCCCAAGTAGCACCTAGTTCCTGCGCGTGATCCTCTCTACGAATCTTAGCCCATATTGTCTGTGGGACTACATTTCCCATTAGCATGTCAATATCTGCTAGGTTCATAATACAAGCATCAACTGTCTGTGATAATTCTTTATAATAACCTACAGGGTTTTTACGAGGATCTGGGGTAGAGTCTGCTTAAGGGCCAAAACTTCAGATCTCTTCCAAGGGACATGTACCCATATACGTTGGAAATGAGCAGGAATAGCTGCATTAGCACCTACTGCCGCAACCTCTTCCTTCCATACTGGAGGAACCTCTCTCATAGGATAATTTTTCAAACGTCAGTCTAACCGACGGATCTGAATCAAGGAAAGTCTGTGAAAACAATAAGGATCTATAAGAGATAAGCGTCCTTACAGCTTCCTCAACCTTAGAATCCACAATAAGTCCTTTATCAAAATCTGTCTGAACATTTAGTAGATCTTGTGGGATCGAACTCGAACTCACATCTTCCCATTCTTTACTAAGTGTATCGCACATTACATTAAAAACATATCTTTGCGTAGGTTCATTCCATTGCAAAAAGGTAGGCATAATATCGAGCACACTGTATTGTGGACCCTTTTTGATCCATCTACGTGCAAGAGAGTCCAACCTTTCTCGTTCTTCAAAATCTGGGAACTGACTACGAGACTGTCTTCCAGCAAAAGCCGGAGACACATTTAAAGCTCCAAAGAAAGAAGATAGAATACCAGTAACCGTGTCTGTAAGACGCTTACGCACAGACGGAGAATTAGACATGAGAATTGGAGACAAAGTATTAGGAGCACTGACAGAAGGAGAATCGATAATTGCAGGAGGAGCAGAAGGCAAAGGAGATCTAAGGTCAGGTGATGAGGGCAAAGAAGTCGAGGTTAACGGTAAAACCGGCAAGGGCGGTAATACTGGAGGAGGCAAATGCGGAAGAGCCAGAACAGGCGGAGGTACCGCTGGCGGCTGGACAGGCTGTAACGGCTGAGGTGCATTGGCACTTTGTGCATAGGGCGGAGGCAACCTTAATAAATGGGACATTAGGGGATCTTCTTCTAGATCTTTCTTATTATTCAAAGGAGAAACAGGCAACACCGGATAGCATTTATCTATCGCCATACGATGCTGTCTTTCTGAAATTTCAGTCGCTTTATCAATTTCATCGTCTTTAAACTGTTGGGCAGCCTGTATAATTGTCATACCCTGTGCTTTCCTATCTCGTTTTACTTGCTTAATTTCTTTCTGTTTGGCTTCCTTACGCCAAAGGCGGAAAGAATCAAACATTGCCGGCCGGGCTTTTCTTTTAAATAAAACTGCTTCTAAATTATCTAGCACATCAGGATCAAAACTACCATTTTCTGGCCATTTTAGAACACCATCTTTCTTCGTGTATCGGGTCCATGTCTCGTTAAAGGCAATGGGGCCGATAACATGTTTTGAATAGAGCTCATATGTGGGATTTCCAACCGAAGGAATCGGACATGAGTCCTCAAGTCGGGAATCCCTATTACAACCAAAGCAACAATTTCTACCAAACTTAATCAGACCAGGCATCTCGCGATATTACCAGGCTGTTCACAAACTTCAAGGGAGTAAAACTCAGTTTACGCAGTACAAATGCACTTACCCTCGGCTTTGTTTATTGCAATAGACAAATCTAAGGACCAAAGAAAAACAAAGAACCAAAGTTGTGGGCGCGACCCACGAACATACTTAACTAAGGACGTCTTCTCCCACCAACAGAGGCCCGTCTATCGTCTCGCCTTACCATACATCATCAAAGGAAGGGCCAAAGCAGGGCGGCAGTCAGGGCAGCGGTCGTCAGTAGCCGTCAGGAAGGAGTAACCGCGCTGCAAAAGACCTTCGGACCACTTTCGACATACAGGGGTCGCTTAATGTGGCTTGCGAATCCTCCGGAATTTTCTTGCGGGGTTCCTCACGACCTTCGAGCAGAACCGGTACCACTGAAGCCGCCCCACGTTGGGCGCCAGTTGAAGAACCAGAACCTTTTGGGCCTGGCGGCGCAGGGTACGCCCAAAGTCTCCGGAGTTCTCCTGCTTAGCTACACAGAGACACGGGACACTCTGTCGGCATTAGAAGATCAGATTTATTTAGCTGCAGCTAGTACAGTTATCCTAGAAGTACACAAAGTAGGTTCTCAGGAGACTGGCACTTCACTCTGTGGCGCATAGTGTTTTATACTATACAAGGTTCAGACATATTGACCCAAAGCCCTCCCAGAACATACAAGAAAGAGCCAATAAGGAAAGTTGGAAAACAAGATAGAACCAATAGGAAAGGTTTGAAAACAAAAGTGTCGGATGACTCGAAGAGACCTCTCCTCTAACTATGTTTGTCACCCCTCCTTCAAGCTAATTCATTAACAGATTCATAACTAACTTGCAGGTGGCGAGATACGTTTGTGTGTGTTTGAGGACAGTTGTGAAACGAGAGAATGCTAGCCAGTCGAAGGCCAGTCGATAAGATAAGGTTAGGAAAGAATAGTGTGAACCAACAGATAGTTGAGACGGGGATTAGAAAAGCCAGACAGGGATTAGTGTACTCGGCTAGGTCTAACACCAGTTTTGCAAATAGGGGAAGAAGGCGTATTTCGACACCAGGTTACAGAAAAAGCAGAATAGACTTTGTTCGAGGTGCTGAGTGATGGCAACATAAAATGGCGGCGGAGCACAAAATGGCAGGTCGCTTCGATCGCGATCAGAAATCGAAGTTCCTCAGTCCTTCGCCCTTAGTCCCGACTTTACCTATGCAATAGATCGCGAGAATGGGCGGCCCCTGTGAATGATCCTTAAAGTGAAATTGAGCTGCCCAACCACCTTCTGCATTTGATGCAGCGTGACCTTCTTTGCACGCAAACAGTCCTGTGAGGCCGGGGAAAAAACAGAAATCATACCCTTGGGGAGCCGTGACACACCACCTCTGAGTTCAATTAAACCCCCATGATGACCGTTACTGGCCCCACAGTCTTGCCTCTTGCCAGGGGAACCCCAAACTCCATCATCAATGCGGAGCAAGCCTGCAATGAGTCGCTGCATTCTGGCACGCCAGGCAAACACAGGAAGAGAAAATCATCCAGATAATGCAAGACCCACCGATGGCTCGTTCTCTGCCTGAACACCCAATCGAGGAAAGAACCAAACTTCTCGAAGTAGGAACAGGAGACTGAGCAACGCACAGCCATGCAATTAACAAAATAATACGCCCCCACAAACTTGAAACCTAACAAGTGTAAATCCTGTGGGTGCACAGGGAGTAGGCAGAAGGCTTATTCTATGTCCAACTTCGCAAGGAGGATGCCCGGCCCCATTCTGGAGCTACACAATCGCCTGAACCAAGGAAGTATATTTGACAGGGAAAAGGGTCACATCAATAGCTTCATTTACAGATTGACCACCCTGGAGCAGAGAGGTAATGTATTAATCTAAACTCCCCAGGATCTTTCTTGGGCACCACCCCTAAAGGAAAGCAGACAAAACCTTCTAGGAGGGGGGGGGGGTGCCAGGCTTTGGCCAAAAGAAGCATTATCCTGATAGCAGTGCTTTGTTTTCAGGAGAAAGAAATGAGCGTCAGTAAGCCACTACATAATGGGCCATCACTAACGTATTTTGCTATTTATATCCTGGCTGTTTTGATTGCCTTTTTAAAATAAATGCTAACAGAACTTAACTGCAGTGTTTAAATAAGTCTAGACATATTTAAACACTGCCAGTTTAACAGAATAATTGTGAAATGTTTTGAAAGGGGGGCCCTGGAGATTTCTCTTTTCTCAGTGGGGTGGCGCAGCATTAACAAGTTTGAAGTCCACTCTTTTAGGGGCACTGACTCAAACAGGCTGGCCACTCTTCCCAGGCCCACTTCCTGACAGTCTTTGCTGCCGCCACCTCCCGATTGGACCTCAGGGACAGCTGGTTCTTGCTGTAGGGAATGCCCACTATTCCTGGGGCTGGTATCTTGAAACTCTTCCTAAAACCCTCTGACAGGACCTGGGCTATCACCGGGCTGCTGCACCTATTAAGCCATGGGATCACTGCCATCAGATTCAATGGGGAGGGGGCCTTACCTAGGAGTTGGTCATTAATCCTGTTTCTTTCCCCCTCTAGCCTTAGACGTCTCGAAGGACTTTGACTCAGGATGAGAGGACAGGCTGCAGAATGAGCAGGTGAGCTTGAATCCACACGTTCCAAGAGGCCTGGAACAGGAACACTTGCTAAACTCCCAGCATGTCCCCTCCCCCTCCCCCCCCCCCGGGCTGCTGGAGGAACCTGATCGAAAGGTTTGACTGGGGGCAGCATCCCGGCTCTGCTGCTTCATATGGCGCAACCATTAACCAACGTCAACTTGAACCCATTCCAAAGTAGGGCTAGTTGCCTTTACTCTCCTGAACTCTCTGTCATACTCCTTCCATCCCACGCCACCGTACTCATCGTGAGCGCATGCAACCCTGTTCTGGTAGCATACCAGCTGGGCGCCCAGACCGTTAAAACGCTCAGCCAGGATTGCCTGATAAATGGAAAACCCTTTAATCCAAGTAACCAACGTTTCCTCCAGCCTCTTCTTGTATGGCCAGTGGCCACAGTCCCTGGAAGGAGCCAGGCCTGGGCGGAGCTTGCAGAGTTGTACTCCGTGGAATTTCACGGAGTTACTAGAAAACGCTGTGAAATTCCGGGGAGTTCCGTGCCCTGGTGTAGTAACTTGCACCAAGTGAGACCTTCCTTGCTTGGTCTCACTTGATGCGTCCGTGCGATGCGTGCGACCCCCCGCACATTAAGGCCTCCTACCTGAGTCTCCTCCTTCACTGCGGCACCAGCTATCCACCGTGGTGCAGCCCGGCTGCCAGTCTTTCTTGGCGGCCACTGCCTTCCTGCTCCTGCTGGCTGCACTCTGCTTGGAAGCCTGAGCCTCCGCCGCTCCGGCTCGGAATGAATTCAATGCAGGAGCCGCCCTCTGCCAGCTTAGTGAGTGCAGCCGCAAAATCCAACTAAAAGGCCAGCAAGAACTGCAGTGGCATGAGCGCGACATGCGCACAGCAGTTCTTGCTGGCGGAGCGGAGTTAACCGCCCGCCCTTAGAATAAATACATTCTTTGCACCATTTTGCTCCCTCCCTATCGAGTTTATCCATGAGCACATAAAAAAAATCAAAATACGTCCCCTTCTGAATCTTTTTTTCTCTTACCTCGGCCGTGATATGCCTGCCCAATTGAACATGCCCTGACCATACCGCCCCCAAACCTAGACTCCGCAACAGAGTTGTCATACCTGCATTCGAGGAATCCTGTGATTTTCTAGTCATCCCCGCCACTGCTGCACCACCTTGCGCTCCTTCAAGAAGGGACTTGGTCCCCACTGATGACCGCTGGGCCACCGCCTAAGTAACCCCTGTGACCTGGTTCCCCACTAAGACCCCTGGCACAGCACCTGGTACTCCTGCTGGAGCAGCAGATCCTGTTTGGACCCCTTGGGAACTGGACCTCTCAAGCCGTGCAACCAGTCTCCTGGCCCTCTCCAAATCATCCCCCTCGGTGGCCATAGCCCCTCCCCAACCAGGGGTGGATAACAATCTGATTTTTGAAAGCCACGGTAGGACACTGACCAGAATAGCCAATAAGTCTGGCTGGTTGGGGGCACCCCCACTGCCAAACAGACATTGCCACTCTGCACAATCGTCCCCCAGCTGCTGGCCTCATCACAGATGACATACTACCTGGTGCCAACACTGAGCTGGGCACACTTCCCGGGGCCCCCTCTACCGGGATCTCCTCACTCTGCCCAGCGGGACCTGCTACCTCCTCCCCAGGCCTCACTTCGGTGGACTCTCTCCCCCATTCGGATCAGACTTCCCCCCAGCTCTCTTCGGTACAAGGTGGAATGCTGCCCTAGGGGCCACTCCCGCCCGCCTGAGACTTTCCTCTGCCCCTCCCACCGCTCCCTGCCCCCCACCCGCAGGAGGGTGGTCCTTCAATTCAGCCAGGGAGTGACCCATGGCATCGATCCTGCGCATCATAGCTTCTAAAATCTCATCTACTGAGGTGGGCGCTAGGCAGGTCTGTGGCACTCACGCAACAGTCACAACAAAATGCTTTAATACACAGGTTCTCACCCACGTGTTTCATCGTACACGGGGAGGTCTCCCCACGACTTTCTCAGGACTGAAACACCAAAAACATCTATTGTAGCAACAATATTTACATATCTTCAATTAATAGACAAACTCAAAATCTTAAAAAAAAAAACACCCTACAGTGAGCATACACTTTCAAAAGCATGGAAAACACGGAGAAATAATGTTTCGTGGCAACCCATAGCAATCTGTGAATCAAGAAGTCCACGCTCGCTGTTAGTATGAAGTGTGATTAGATTTTCATTGATACGTCGTGCAAAATGGTAAGGGGGAAGAAAAAGAGGGAATGGTTGTAACCATAGAACCTTATATCGCAAGGGGAACGTATAAGTAGACACGTATGGGTACAGCATAACTGGTGCGGGTTATTCTAAGGAGTATCGCTCATAGGCTTCCTGAGATCGTGTAGATGGTCCCGTAGTGTAACAGTAAATATAGTTATAGCCGACAGTCCATCCGACAGTGATAAGAAAGATGAGCCAGAATGTGCCCATCTCAGTTTTGATTGCAATTTTATCTCCAATATGTAATGTTCAGCCTTAATGTGTTTTTCTGGAGAGTCTGCCCCGTAAAGTAGCACACGCCACTATAATAGTACCCAGCCTGATGCGAGGCTCTGTATATCTAACATCAGTCTCTTAAAATGAGAATAATATTCCAGACTTCCCAGAATATACGTTTTGAAGCATGATCTGTATTATATCTGGTGCCGATAGATAATCTATCATCAATGTTATCGCCTCTTAATATCCTTCTCAATATTGTGATTGGAATATAATAGAAAAACAATCAAAAAAGGGGGGAGATGGAGGGACTGGTTAGGTTCACCCTCCAATGTACACAAAATCTGTAAATGTCAGTTTAAAAAAACATAACCGATGTGGTCTGCCCGGGTGCCAGTAGGCGTTATTAGACGGATGTGTGCTTTGACGAAGGTATGACTACAAGTCCCTCTACCCCGGCAGAACATGAGGCATAGTATTGCCAAAGCATAAATACTACGAGTCAAAGACTAAACCGTATGTATTTTGAATCGGGTGCTCACACATTAGGTGTGCATCCTAACTTTATTATAGGTTTTCACAAGGAGTGGCACGCATGGGGCTGGTCCCCGCGTGGTCCTGAAGAAGAGGTTTAGGGGATACCTCGAAACATGTTGACCGAATATTAGGGACTGTATACAGATAACAGTTACATCTTTTCCCTACTATTTAACCCCTTTTATCCTTACCAACTAGGAGCGAGAATAACATATTAGCTCACTAGCTAGGTATTTTTAACATCACTTTCACCACTCCACGAACACTGCACTACACATTTTTTCACAAAGAAGTGCTCCTACGTAGTTCCGCAAGTCGCAGCACGCCCCAAGCAGCAGCTGCTTGGGATGGCCCCAATGATGAAGCATGTCACCTAGGGGCAACCCTGGGTGAGTGAGGGGACTCAAGAAAATAATTTTCTTTTCTTTGGACAGGGTCTTGTTTTTTTCGCGCACTCAGCGGTATCCCCATTCCCTGGGTTAGGTTTTTTGAATATAACAGAAAACCACCATGGTAGTAATCCGATTACAATACGACTAAACCATTCCGTAATTTAACAAGCCGTGAGTGTTAGAAATAGCAGGGGGCTTACCACACGGAAAACTCCGATATCTTTATCATGCTGTATCCAAAACACTATGCGTGGTCTCCAGATGGCAAGACTATCTCCCTCTGCCCTGTCCAGTAGTAATCAGGTGACCAGGAGAGTCCTCCCTAAGGAAACTGAAGGCAGATGGAACTTGATCAACTCTCTGGTGCTACCACGTGGGTCATATCCACTAAACAAGAGCGTAATTCGGTTGTTAGCCAAGAACGCTCTGTAACACTTACCTAGATGAGGTCCCGTTGCTCGCGTCCGAGCGAGTACACTGCAGACCGGCGTTTGTCCCGGGTGTCGTGTATAACTATGTAGGAGTCTCAGCAATAGATGACGGACCCGTTGCGCACGACGTATAAAGGAAAATCTAATCTTCTAAAAGCTCCTCCATGTGCTTGCGCTTCGCACCCTTCTGTGCCCTACCTGGTATTCCTACACACACCTAATGCCCTGGGCGAAACTGGAAGAACACACCTTGTGCCCGCTACCCAGCTCCTGACTAGACAGTGCAGAAAAAACACTTACGCCTCAACAGAAAGGGACAAACTTGAAAACAAATGCCCATTTAAAATATTACCCAAGCTCAAAATGCCTAAAAACACACTGAGCCAAAACAGAAAAGGACTTGCTGTGTATCAACCCTGCAAAAAACTACTGTGCCACCAAACAAACAGCACTGTGTATAGGCACACCTCCCTATGGGAAACAAGGTAGTCCCCAACTTTCATGCCCCCTCACCTGGGCCTCCGCGCAGGAGCCGTCACCGCGTGCTATGCACCATGGGTCATGCGAGTACTAACTAATGCCCGTGCGGCTCTCGGAGATGCAGAGTGCAACGGGCGTGTCAATGCTGTGAGGGCCTGAAGAGGAGACAAAAAGGAACAAACACAAAAAAGAATTGAATGTTCTGGTACCCAAGGCGCGGGGACTAGCAGTGTCTCGTAGGCAGGAAAGGGACCGCCACACCACTCCGCCGCACCTTTTATGGGCAGGGCCCGGCGCAGACTGGATTGGAGGTGACCCGGAAGCACTTAAGTCCCCAAACCCTAAAAATGACCCTTAGCTCAATTTACCGCTACCCATCCCTAAACCCTAAATTCACCCTTACATCCCTGTACCCCTACCCTCCCCTAAACCAATTTACTACTATCCCACCTCTACATGCTCTGTATACACACAGAATCTACCGTTTGTAGCATGGTGCCTGTCTGGAAGTAGATATGATATAATCCAGGGCTTGTAGGCTATCTCCAGAAGCGACAAGAATTGGGCCTGCCGTGGCCCACCCGAAGCCACCCTTGGCCCATCCAGACCAGAAATCCTGGAGCCAGGCCTGCCGCTGACCTGGAACAGTTTGAGATTCGTGCTTTGCACTGACAGCCAGAAAATCCCCTGGGAATGACAGACTGGAGGCAAAGTGTAGATCAGCAGCATTTCCATACAAAGCAGCACCTGTTGCTTCACTTATACACTTCTAGGAGCCTTTACCCCAAGCCCCTGCTCCACTGGCATTACAAAACCGGACAAGAAGGAGTAGAAACATTAGAAAGGCGCTGCAGCCCTCGCGCTATGATGAATTATGGGAAGGGGGGCATTGGAAATGATGGGGTAAATTCACAAGGTTGTCGACGAAGACACTGAATGGAAAGGGGTTTAAAAGTAGGGACAGTGAGCGAGAGGGGAGATGAGAACTTAACGAAAAAAGAAACTCCTTCCCCGGGAGAGGGGCTCGGGGTCCTGAGGAGACTGCTTCATCTGGAGGGGGTCTCCCAGGGACACGGAGAGAGGGACAGGCTCCTGGAGAGACTGCCTGATTAGCAGAGGGGAATCACATCCAGTGGCTTTACGCAAAAGGATGCCCCCGCAGAACGGGCTTAATGGGGGCCCCCCAAACAGTTGGACCCCCCTACACTGCAGGGGCCTGCTCGGTAAAGCAGTGGCTTTCCAGAGCGTTTAACTATTTCTTATTCCATGTCATCGCGCTCATTCTGCAAGGCATGCAAGGGCATGGCTTAGAGAATAAGGGGACCCCTCCCAAAAAAATAAAACCCTGCCCCCGCACAAGCGTTACGCCCTTAGCAGGGTGGAGGGGAAGGGCAGTGCTGTGCTTGGCGCTGGAATCCTAAAAGACCGTCTGCCCCATGCCTAAGGTGGAGCATGATGGACAACCAGGGTAGGGCTGGCGTGGTAAAAGGTGTAACGTATGAACATAAAGCGTCTCATGATGAGAAAGCAGCGCAGAGCCAGTGTGGTAAAAGACGCGATGTACAATCATAAGGCGTAACTCTATCAGAACGCAGCAAAGAGCCAGTATGGTAAAAAGCAAGAAGTATGAAACTAGGGCGTAAGGGGTGGGTGTAACTGGCGTAATTCTCTCTTGCGTAATTATTTGCAATAACTGCAAAATGACTCTCAATTATACATAATTGTGTGAGAAGCGTAATCCATCATTGAGTGCTATTTTCTTAGTATAAAATGCACCCTCACATCCAACATGGGCCCGAGGATGCATTTCGCGAAATGAAAATTGCACTAAATGCCGCAGGAAATGAACGGCAGGAGCCGGCAGCCGCTCGCTCTCTCTTAGTTCATTGTCCCCCTCCTTCTGCAGTAGATTTCTACCCCAAACTACTCCTGATTACTCATGCTGGCATAATCTTGGCAATATCGCATTACATAAGACTAATGCGTAATTACTGATATTGATCCAATTACTCTGGCCTAATTAGCATTTCTCTCAGGCCTAAAATCAGCCCAGGGCCAGTGGGGAAAAATGCACAACATATGAACTTAATGTGCACCAAAATGGGGAGAGGATGTGGTCACACAGCTAGACCGCCGACTTTGGAGCTGGGAAACCAAGGTTCGAGCCTCGGGGTCGACTCCACATCCTGTGATTCTGGGCAAATCACTTAATCTCCACGCGGCTACCAAAAAAATTAATGTGTCCTTGTGTAACGTAACTGGTGCTCGTGTAAAGTGCTCCAATACCTTCGGGTCGAGTTTGGGCTAAATAAATCTGCAGAAAAAAAAGCATTGTAAAGCCAGTGTGGTCAAAGGCATGACGTACAAATGTAAGGTCTAACATGATGGGAAAGCAACACACGGCCAGTCTTGTATATGGCACAGCGTGTAGACATGGCAGTAGCATGCACACTTCTCCTACAAGTTTTTGACAACACCGTCCACTTTCTTAACTGCTGTTTACATGCACTTCCCACCTGTCAGTTTCGTTCACTAACATCAATCATACCGCACTGATCGACATCCTGAAAGGACAAATGCGATCGAAGGAGGTAAACTGGTTCACCTCCTAGTTTTCAAACTGAACACAGGGAGTTAAAATAGGATACTGTGTCTATGTTTAAAACTAAACAATATTATCAGATGAATAAAGTATGTACTCATCCCCCAAAAAATCACATTTAAAAACACGCTGTAAATAGGAAACATTTTTAAATTGGAGGCTAAAAACTTAAATTTGTATCCTTAGCTTGATTTGTGGGAGCAGCGCAAACATAGCGAAAAATAATATGGACGATTGGTGGCCTCAGTTGAAGCACTAAAACACACAGGCAAAAAGAGAGAATGGATTAAGACCGAGAAGGAGAAAGTGAAAGATTCTACCATATCGCTTTGTCTTTTAGACTAAAAACACATTTTGAAAAGCTCTAACATTCCCATTAAAATTAATTTGCTGATTTTTGTATATTTTTTGTTTATGAAAAAAAAAAATATTTAACAATTTGCTTGCTATAGACTGGTTTCAATATCTTGGGGCATTTTATCCATAGAAATTGCCTAGGCAGGGCCGCCAACTTCCAAAGGTGATTCAGTGGGGGTCCACAGAAGTCAAAAGATTAAGAACTGCTGCTGTATTTGATGTCAGTCTGCTCAAGGGTTTGCTGAAGGGCCCATCCTGTGGCTGACACAGTTTTATCTTTATTCGAAGCACTCAGGTCTCTCCTCGGGAACTCTGGGTTACTATATAATCAATTTGTTGAACGAACCCAGATCGATACTGAGATGTTGTCTGTGAATGGAATTTATCAACTCCCCAACACTTTGGAAAATATCCAAAAATTAATATCTAATCTTAACCTTCAAATTATCCCATCAAAATCAGATTTTCTGTTAATCTCACCTGCCTGTTCGATCGGGGACTGACTCCTGTACTCCTCAGGATTCTTAAGCGTCTATTGCGGATAATGTCAAATGGCCCGTTCGCATCTTAAAAAACACTTAAGGCCTAATTTTGATCTTGGCGGACGGGTTACTCTGTCACAACGGTGACGGATATCCTGCCTGCCGAAATATAAATCCCATAGAATATAATGGAATTTATGTTTCGGCAGACGGGATATCCGTCACCGTTGTAACGGAGTAACTCATCCGTCAAAACCTCCAAGGACAAATCTCTGCCAAGAGTGTGCATTGCCAGTTTAGGCCTGTTTGGGGTTTCAGTTAATTTACTGCTGAACAAGTTTAAATATCTCAGTTCAGACATTTGTTCTTTCCAGAATGGATGATGGGAATTCACTTCCCATGGCCTGGCTAAATTGTATCTGCTGCACAACCCCAACACCCCTTAGAGCTCTGCTGCCTGTGACAGTGTGCTTCATTTACGGATGTAAGAAATTTGGCCACTGTACCCCTGTTCTTATATCTCTGAAGTGGCTTCCACTGAATCAAGAGGGTTAATAAAGATAGCTTGCACCACTCACACAGACCTACTGATCTCCACATGTGCCTATTGGCTAAAACATTGAAATTCTCTGGTGGTCAACAAGGGTTGAAGCATGCAAAATTCACCTCAACCAGCTCTTCGAATCACCTCTTGTCCCCCAAGTTTTAAAAAGGAGCTTAAACTCCTCCTGTCCCACAAACACTTTGAAATTGAGAACATGCTCTACTCCTCCAATATCGAATCCCTACCACTTCATCGCAGACCCACCACATCAGATGTCTCCACGCATCTGCCCTCTAAAGGTACTCTCTCTTGATTCTTTGAGTAGTCAGTCAGTCATACAAACTTTATTCACATTAATTAAAACGCATAAAAGTACAACAAATACACAAAACACTTTTGAAACGAAAAAAAATATTTATAAAAAAACAGACATATTCGTACCATGTTCAATGATAAGATGCAGATAAAATCCATCACTTCCAATAATAATAGGTGAGAATCCACATCGACCTACATTTATTCCCTCCTTCTGGATCGACTAAACCTAAATAATAACGCCTAGGGAAAGACAGGACTAAAAAAATAATCTATGCCCCACATCTCTCCTAAAAATTGTCATTATAAGCCAGCCTTTAAGATCATGACATAATAACAAAGATTAAGAAGACTAAACTCTGCCCTAACCACAGTTGCAGCGGCTAAGAAACTTGCTGACATATTAAAATTGCCGAGAGAAAAGAAGCAAAAGTACCGCATTCATAGGGATCTGCCAATTGCTGAATAAAATATAAAACTGGAAAACACTGTCTAAAAGCATGTTTACGTAAAAGGGGAATAATATACTTCTTTCTCTGCCGGCTATACAAAGTGCTAAAGAAAAAAAAATCCATATTAGACAAGGACAGAGCGACAATTGATTAAGTGCAAAAGTGTTTTCGGAAAAAACAATCATAATAGGGATAAAATTTAGACAGGTTTTGAACAAAGAACAAATATGAAAATGCACCAGGATTTGCAAGTGGTAGTGCCTGGTATAAAATGACTGTGATTTTGTCTTTATTCGCACCCACTCGGTCATTTTGTACCTTTACCAGGAAAGTTTCTTTTAACTTAAGCTTTTGAAAATTAGCGCAGAGCAGTGGGTTTTCGGACAGATCGGGCAGTCCCCACAATGCCAGAGTAGAGGCTACATAACTCAACCACGGGATTCTGAGCACATAATCCATTTTTAGGATGTCCCTTAGCACTGATTGGGGGAGTCTAACACTATCCCTTTCCCATATTGAGTGCTGCAACTAATGAAAGGAAAGGTAAGCCCAGTTCGGTGTGGCAAATAAGGTTCGAGCAAGCACGAGGGTCGGATAAAAGTCTTTTACAGAAAGCATCCTCCACACCCTGAATTGCTCCAACGTCCGCCATTCCCCAGATTGCCGCCCCATATGAGGCAATGCATTTACACTTAGCTAAATACATTTTTAGCATTTCCGGGATGTGTTTTGGACCAAATGTTTGGGAGAAATAAAAAATTGCGGCCATGCATTTTTCCATGAGATTGATCACCATATCCTTCCACTTTAGTTTACAGTCAAATTATACTCCTAAATAGGTGAATTTATCCACTACTTCTATATTTCTATTGCTATGGAGAATCTCGGGGGTTTCTTGAATCCAGACCCTGCAGTTAATCAAATGTTTTGGATTCGGTACCATGTAGAGCCAGGCTAGCCATAAAGCGTGTGTTCACCTCTAAGAGGCTCAGCAGTGCCAATGGGGTTCTAGCTAAAAGCACTGCGTCTTCTGCATAGAGGAGTATTGGCAGGGGGCCTTCTCGACATAAGGAGTGTCCTTAGCGCTCTCTACCAACACAGATTCCAGTTTATTTGTATAGAGGGCAAATAAGAACGCTGCAAGGACACAGCCATGTCTCACTCCTTTTTCAACATTAAAGGGCCTTGTGTGCTCTCCTTGTTTCCCATTACAAACGCTTGCTGTCGCTCCCAGATACAGCTGCCTTATAAAGGTAATTATTGATGTATCTACCCCCATGCTCTCCAAAATGGCACATAGCTTGCTTTGGACCACAAAGTCAAACGCAGCAGAAAGGCCTATAGAGGCCATACTAAGTGGACCTTTTTTCACCAGAGTGTATTTGGTAGTCACCACCATTAGGTTCAAGCATCGATCAATTGTGCCTTTGCCTTTCCTGAAGCCGTATTGGGACTCAGAAAGGATTTGCTTTTCCTCTGCCGAGTCTTCTAGCCTATTTAGTGAAAGGCAACCCATTAGTTTGGCTGTGCAGTCGATTAAGGAGATTGGCCTTTCGTTTTTTGGAATATATCTATCCCCCATTTTTAGGTCTCGCCTACGCAGCGCACATGTGTTGCGTAGGCAAAAAGACCTTTTGCAATCGCTTCGGCTTTTCAGCCGAAAACGTGCACACGTTCCATTGCCTTCAATGGCAAAGTGTGCACGTGTGGCGATTGCCTTGCGGGAGCAAGCTTGACACCATATGTTTGTAATTAACTTACAAACACATGGGGCCCCTGGCTCGCTCCCGCAAGGGAAACGCTTTATGTGTTGTCGCACCCCCCCTACCCCTCCCACTTTTAGAGCGAGGTGCGCGCACGCTTGTTATTATCAGCAGCGAGGACTAAACCTAGATTAGGTATAGGAGCGAGTGTGAAGCGGTCCACAGCATCTCTGGCCTTCGCCCTTTTTTGCTGGGCTTTCCAAATATATACATGTACCTTTTTTGTCTACTTCCTGGTAACGCTCTTGAATTACTTTATTGTATTTTTAAAAAAAGCATGTATTAATACACGTAGCGAACGTTTTCATTGTATTCCGTATACAAGCATTGCTTTTTGAGCAGTTACCCAGTCAGTTCTGCTGCTGGGGATACTCTTAGCAGGGAGATGGACTCCAGTGACATGTTTCTCTCACTTGGCCGCCCAAGCCGTAATCTGGTGATTGAACCTTCTTCCCCGCTGCGCAGCCGCTTAGGCAGTGATTCCCTGCTGGTGCCATGGCACAGCGCTGCTTCAGCCGCTGCACCTCCATCGAGCGGTTGAGTGGGAGGGGAGGGAAGAAAAAAGAACTGAAATGTGAGCAGCGACGGGTGCGCTTTTTGGGGGGGGGGGGGTGGGGGGTCAAACTAACTTCAGTTTCTGAATAGAAGTTGTCTCTATTGGAGAGAGCTATTTATTTTCGTGTGTGTGTTTCTTTTGTTTGTGTTTTTTATACTAATTTGCACAAGCTTTCAAGAGGGTACTTGTTTTGCACTGTTCTAAATGGCGTAGCTCCTTTTGAGGTACTGCTGCTCTGTACTTCTACTTGAAGAACTTTGAAGTCGTTACTCAGAGTCCGGCCCAAGAGCGAATGGCTGAAGTGCTTTCATACCCACAAACACAGAGCATCAACTCTCTCACATGCTAAGAGGACAAAGCGATGTATTTTTGGTGTGTGGGTAGCCGCTTCCAAATCATACCTTTGGATAATATCCGAACAGGCCTGGTTCCTCCATGGTCAGCCACCACATTGAGAGGCAACTGAGCAGCCTAATGCATGTGCTCCCTCTCACTTGGGAACTGAACCTGATCCTAGCATTTGTGATCTCTAAACCATTTATCTGATGGATGACTTCTTTCGTGATGTTCATGATATCGACCAGGTGGATCTGTCAGATGCAATCTTGGTGCACCTCAGAGCCTTTGGTTAATTCCATTGGTGCAGCAGTGTTCCCTAGTTTCAATATGAGATTTGGCCTAGAAGTTCTCCTCAACCTTCTCACCTAAGCCCAATCTGCCCAGTGTTGCTTTGTCCCTCCTTCCTTTCTCTTTCTATATTTGTGTGCAATCTACCCTCCAGTTGAGTATGAGATTCACGATGCAGGAGTCGGATGAAGTTGCCGCTCTGGGCACTCTGATGCTTTAAGTCCCTATGCTTTTTACCACCAAGGCCTTCCCACCAGATGCTAGGCAATCACTTTAATGCATATTTATTGGCCCTTATCTCCAAGAAAGAGAGTGCAAAGTCAAGCTGGAATGGTAGCACGACATGCATGACACGCACATGTATGGTACCAGTATGCAAATATTTTTAATTAAAAGAGAAGCAATTGCTGGCCCAACTACTATGTGGCAAGGTACTCAAGTTTATAATGGGGAAGAGTCTACATATGAAGAGTTATATAGTCACCATGAAGATACGTTTGTCCTTTTATTGCATATGCAAAGTAGGGGTGGCGGAATTTGCGAAATTCACTTTCGCAAATTATCGCGAAAATGTTAAAAATCCCCGCAAACACGCGGAAATATCGCGAAGATGCGGACGTTTTTTCCCCGCCCGTTCGCGGTATTTTCTGCGCGGCTCGCCAACTTACCCATGCGGTTGCTCGCGGGCACGGCCATCTTGTTTTCACTTGTCTCACGGTGCATGATCGCGAGAAGAAAGACGTGATCGCACGACGAATGATGTTACTGCGGGCGCGAACTGTCGCGAAACAGCGCAAATGGCTACCAACAATCCAACATCTCGTGGAGAACGCGACAGGACCGGGAAAATTTGTCGGCGAACGCGGGGATTCAGGTAAGGCGATCACGCGCACGTGAGAATGTATTATTTTACAGCGCGAGCAAGCAAAACATTTCCGGTAAAATGCAGATTGCGGAAATTTTGACATTTTCGCGCTCTCCGTGGAACGTGAAAATGTCAAATTATCGCAATTTCCGCGAGCGGAACGGAATTTTAGCCCAGGCCTAATGCAAAGCTCTTCTGCAGCAACTTTGTCACTTTGCCCTCTCTTAATGTATAAGGACAGTATGATAAAACCAGTCCCTTCTTGGTGGAGAAAGTAACATAAGCTATATTTAAAGCTCTTGAAGATTCAAAGACTTCTGGCACTTCAGGATCTGAAAAAGGACACCGCGTCACTGCTGGTTCTTGAAGCTGTCAAAATAGACAGGTTTTGATGGACTTTTGAATTGCCATAAAGAGATTTTATGAATGTCTAGTGATAAAGGGCTGGAAATTAAAAGAAAAGGAGAGTAGTTGTTTGCACACTGAGAGGCGAAAGCAAAATCTTATATTTGCACGCTTTTTTATGAGTATTCTTAGTAGCACTCTCATCCACTGTCCGCAGACAGACAGACTGACAAACAACACCCTTAGGAGAAATATGTATTACCACATGTGTGACCCTTCATTTTTTTTTCTTCTCAAGGAAAACATTTTTACAGGGAAAATGCCTCCAATGCACCCCTGAAACAAGCATTGGCATAGCCAATAGGTCTCGCCTTTGGGACCTTATAAGTATTTAGTTATGCAGCACAATATCCTTACTGCAACAACATTGTAGAGAGGTGTGGCTCACTGGTTAGAGGCGGCAGACCCGCATGCAGAGAATCGGCCAGGGACCAGGGTTCAATTCCCGACGCGGCAGGGTCGTGGACCAGGGTCAAAACGGACTCGATAATTCTCGCCTCGGTACCTACTCTAACCAGGAACACACTCGGCAACTCTGGGCATTAAGCTTGCCTCATCTCTACAACGGCCCCCCACAGACGCCGGGGATGCCTGGTTTCACCTTGGAGATACCCAGATAGGGACCATCTCACAGGGAAAGCCAGGACGGGTTCCCCAGCGGTCTTCAGCGCCGGGACACTTCCGTTGGAGGTAGCTGCGCGCTTTACAAGCTTCCATAACATAACATAACATTAACTGTTGCATGGATAAACTCTTATAAGGTCCCAAAGGCGAGACCTATTGGCTATGCCAATGCTTGTTTAAAAAATCTTTGAGTAACTTTCTTGGTTTCACCTTTGGACTCTTTCTGGTTCTTCTCAAGGACAAGGAAGGGGCCAGGAGGGAACAGAACCTTGAAGGGGCCAGGAGGGAACAGAACCAGGAATAGGCCAGGAGGGAACAGGACCAGGAAGAGGCCAGGAGGGAACAGGACCTGGAAGAGGCCAGGAAGAGGCCAGGATGGAACCGGACCAGGATGAGGCCAGGAGGGAACAGAACCAGGAAGAGGCCAGGAGCGTACAGGACCAGGAAGAGGCCAGGAGGGAACAGAACCAGGAAGAGGCCAGGAGGGAACAGAACCAGGAAGAGGCCAGGAGGGACAGGAACCTTGAAGGGGCCAGGAGGACACAGGATCGGGAAGAGGCCAGGAGGGTACAGAACCGGGAAGAGGCCAGGAGGGAACAGAACCTTGAAGGGGCCAGGAGGGAACAGAACCAGGAATAGGCCAGGAGGGAACAGGACCAGGAAGAGGCCAGGAGGGAACAGGACCTGGAAGAGGCCAGGAAGAGGCCAGGATGGAACCGGACCAGGATGAGGCCAGGAGGGAACAGGACCAGGAAGAGGCCAGGAGGGAACAGAACCAGGAAGAGGCCAGGAGCGTACAGGACCAGGAAGAGGCCAGGAGGGAACCGGACCAGGATGAGGCCAGGAGGGAACAGGACCAGGAAGAGGCCAGGAGGGAACAGAACCAGGAAGAGGCCAGGAGCATACAGGACCAGGAAGAGGCCAGGAGGGAACAGAACCAGGAAGAGGCAAGGAGGGAACAGGACCGGGGAGAGGCCAGGAGGGTACAGAACCAGGAAAAGGCCAGGAGGGAACAGAACCTTGAAGGGGCCAGGAGGGAACAGGACCTGGAAGAAGCCAGGAGGGAACAGAACCAGGAAGAGGCCAGGAGGGAACAGAACCTGGAAGAAGCCAGGAGGGAACAGAACCAGGAAGAGGCCAGGAGGGAACAGAGCCTTGAAGGGGCCAGGAGGGAACAGCACCTGGAAGAGGCCAAGAGGGAACAGGACCTGGAAGTGGCCAGGAGGGAACAGAACCTGGAAGAGGCGAGGAGGAAACAGAACCAGGAATAGGCCAGGAGGGAACAGGGCCAGGAAGAGGCCAGGAGGAAACCGGACCAGGAAGAGGCCAGGAGGGAACAGAACCAGGAAGAGGCGAGGAGGGAACAGGACAAGGAAGAGGCCAGGAAGGAACAGGACCTGGAAGGGGCCAGGAGGACACAGGATCGGGAAGAGACCAGGAGGGTACAGAACCGGGAAGAGGCCAGGAGGGGACAGGACATGGAAGGGGCCAAAATAAAACAGAACCTGGGAGGGGCCAGGAGGGAACAGAACCAGGAAGAGGCCAGGAGGGAACAGGACCTGCAAGGGGCCAGGAGGGAATTTCACAAGGAAGACAAACACCAAGGAAAAACGCATCTGCGAGCATTTCACACGAGCCCAGGCTGAGATCATTCTGCTATAAACTCGCATGCCCCCCCCCCTTCATGTTGTCGCCCCCACCTCACCCACCCCCCTCCGGCGTGGCACATCTGCACACACATTTATTCTCTCTTTCGCATCTCTAATTCGAAATGCAAATGCTTTTGTTCCCGGATAAAAAGCACATATGAATTGGAATAGAATAGTCTGGGGGGAGGGCGATCTCCTAAGCAACTGCCAGGAGTGTCTGCCCCCTCCCGCGGAATAAACCCTGGGGGGCAAAGAGCCAAGAAAAAGAGCATCTATGGAGCGCAGGATGGATCCACCGCAGCTCAGTCACAGGGGAGGCAACAAAGAGAAGGAAAGGGGAAGGGGTGGGGCAGGAATAACACCGGGGTAGCAGGAAGGAAGGAGGGGGGTCTGACCCCCATCATTAACTGCCTACAAGGGCAGGTGAAGAAAAACAGACATGTCTCATGACAACAAGTGAGATTGAGTGCTCGAGTTCAAATATAGATCAGCTTTGATGGAGGCCTGACAACTAACAAAACAACGTCACTGTGTGAGGAGGGGGCGGTGCCTTGGAGGAGGAGGGGCCTAGTGCTGAGAAGTACCTAAGAAGCACTTTTGCCCCCTGCTCCCCACCAAACCCCAGTTGCAGTGGTTTCCAGCTTGTTTTCCCTGCCAGCGTGTGATATCAGCTCCTCGTCGGGTGACCGTGTGATGGGAATCGACTGCGTGTGACACACTATGTCACCGTTTGAGATGGCAGGTCTGGACTGTTGTGAGTTCACTACAGACTGTACCTCCACGTGAGATCATGTTATCTTACCTTAAATGCACTAGAATAGCGCATATTGTCCAGATTATAAACTGGACTGGGAGGTTGCCCCGGCTGGCATACCGCTTTGCCACATCATACTTTGGACTGTGTACCGCCAGCAGCAGGATTTCTCCAGTGTGTGAACATCAGACTCAGTTTTATTGGCTCGAAAATCTGGGCCCATTGGTCCCGTTCTAAGTGAGGTGGAATTATGTATGGGGATAACGTGCGGCAGTGCTTAATTTCAGCCGGTGGTTTCCGGTGCCCAGCACCAGCACTTAATTGTCAATACTGGCACTTATGACAGTCTGCCACATGGTGGCGCTGTTTGTGTAATTTGGAGATGAACAGCAGTTCCTTATTAGCTCAATAGACATTAAAAACGACTAGTACATACCGCCCAAGCCACACTTATAGCTTTGGAGGCACAGAATAGTCTGAACTGTCACTCATGAAGAGAGCCCTGGCACCACTTTTTTTGTTTTTTTTTTACAAATTAAGCACTGTTTTCATCTGCATAAATGCACTATTATATTTTAGTCCACAGTGAATGAGGAATAACTGTGTGTGCCCATTGTTTCTGGGAGAAATTCTGTATGATATTCCCAAGTCCTTTGGCATTCGCTACCTGTTGTACCATATGCTTTCTGGAGGTGGTATGAGCAGGTGGTAAATGGGAGTGAGGAGGACATATGGGGCTATGAGAGGGGTGAGGAGGGGGGCAGGGATAGAGGAAGAACTGGGCTGGCAGGGGTGAGAGTATTACCTGCTCCTCCTGTGTGTAGGACGGCATCGGGTGGTAAAGAGAGGCCCAAATCTGAAGTAGTTTTACCAACTGGATTATCTGGTCCGCAAAATCAGGTCTGGTGTCACGGAAGCCAGGAAACACGGGTATCCAACCCATGGATACCCCTACGTCCAATTTATAATCAGGGCCATTGGAATTATGCGGTAGGAGAAGGCCAAATTATGTGGCAGTGTTGACTAAATCATGCAGCAAGAAAAGGCAAATTATGTGGCATATCGGAGCACATTTTGTAATAGTATTGCTTCATTAGTTGTAATTTTTAAACTTGGAAACACTGTCTGGGCATTGGTTGCACCTCATTAATACTAGTTTTACACCCAAATGTAGAAAAAAGCAACAGAATGGTGACCAGTCTTGCTTTGAGAAGAGTTTTCCACTGTGCGCAACACGCTTCACTGCACTTTTATTAACTTTTGAATCATTTGAGATAGAAACAAGATTTATTTTTTATTTTATTAAAATCTGCGAATTATGCAGAAGATGATGAATTTTGTGACTAATGCGGCAAATCTACAATGATGTGAAAAGTCACCTCAGCCGCACAATCGCATATTTCCAGTGGCCCTGCTTATAATATGACGTATCTCGGCTCTGTTGAGTGTTAGTCCATAGCGCCTCATGTGCATGTCTTGTGCAGCTGGTGCACCAGTCCTGCCTCAGAAGCAGAACTCGGCCAGCGCAGGAGCTGCATTAACAGGTGGAAACTCTTGAAATGGAGCAAATTAGAAGAGGAGAGAACTGTGCAAACGGAGGACAAGAGGGTCAAAGACACAGACAGAGGGGAATGGAACGAGTAAAGCCACACTGGGTGGACGTCTCACACACAAACAAAATCTCACTCACTATGCGTGAGCCTCACTTCTTCGAGCACACCTAGATACAAGTCTCTTTCTCTCTGATCAAGAGGCTCACACTTTGGAGAACAGTCTCATTCACTGGGTATGAGTTTCATTTATTGGACCATACACTCTCTCATAGGGTGTGAGTCTTATACTTTGAAAAAGAGTCTCACTGAATGTAAGTTTTGATCATTTTATATGAATCAGTCACAATGGTGTTAAGATTCAATTCAATCCTGAACGCTCTCTCTTACTCTTTTGATGTCCCACACCCAGGTTCAAAGTCTCTTTCTCTTTGGGTGTGAGTCTCACACCTTGGAACATAGCCTCACTCGTTTGTAGGTTTCACTTCTTGAGCACAGTGTCATTCATTGGTGGCAAGTCCCACACTAAGCCAATTTATGAGTAGGAACAGTGGTCGAGAAACAAAGTATGTGCTCTGAACAACGGGTAAGTCCACAATTTTATAATGCAATGTAGAGGAATTGACGTTTCAACCTTATGGCATTAGTTTATGGGGCTTCATCAGGACAGAGGGAAATCAATCAAAATATCACCCAAAGATGAGAAACGGTACATACACCATATTTCTAATTATCTTGTGATAAGTAGAGAAATTCAGCAACTCAGAGTTGTTACGGATGTCAAGATGTTTAAGAAAATGTCAGCAACTTAGTTTAGGAAGCAATTACGGGAAAACAGAGTAGCGCCAAAATGAGAGGATGGCTGTTAAAAGGTTGTCTATAAAGAAGGCAGGGCCATCCATCCCTTTCCTTTCAATGTTAGGACGGTTGAAATGTTGTATATATATATGCAATTGCGTATATAGATGATAGCCTGATTTACTCCTCCTCTGTGGTAGAGCATAAAGAACATGGCATAGCTGTGGTTGAGAGACTTAGAGACAACCACCTGTATGCGAAACTAGATAAATGTGAATTTAACACCTCTCAAGTCACCTTTTTGCTGTTTGTATTATCTCCAGATGGGGTGAGTATGGACTCTCAAAAGGTATCAGCCATAACACATTGGCAGTCTCCTCGATCAGTGCAGAGGAGCAAAGTTTTCTAGGATTTGCCAACTTTTAGAGGTGTTTCATTGATAATTTCTCAGCCCTGGCTTCGCCAATCACTAAACTCTTAAAAAGGGAGCTAAATTCATTTGGACCCCTGCAGCAAAGGAAGCATTTCAGAAATAGAAAGATATTTTTACTCATGCCCCGTTTTGAAACACCCAGACCCACCCCAACCCTTTGTTGTTTAGGCTGAAGCATCACAAATGGCTATTGGGGGAAATACTTTCCCAAAGAGATACAACCTCAGGATGTTTACACCCTGTTGTCTTTTATTCACAAAGACTGAACTCTGCTGAACAAAACTATTCTGTGGGAGATAAAGAGCTTCTAGCAATAAAAAGAGCTTTTGAAGAGTGCCACCAGTATTTATTAAGAGCACTACACACTGTCACAGTTCTTACAGATCATAGGGATTTGCAGTTTTTAAAATCAGCCAAAACCTTGTCCATTAGACATTTGCGCTGGACCCAATACTTCAGTGACTTTGACTTTGTAATACAATTTAATGCAGGAAAAAAATATGGGAAAGGTGATGCCCTTTCCCAGCTAGGATATGAAATTGGGGAAACATCCTGCGACCATCCCCCTATCATAGTCAGGGAACGTAGTCTAGGGGCTGTATGTTCAGAAGGAAACTACGTAAAGGAGGTATTACAAGCTCAGACTTCCAAAGAGTAGAGGAATTGGAACAAAAACATAAGGGTGTTAGAATGCAAAACGTCTTTCACATTCAGGGGGTGCTTGGTTATTCCCACATAGGCCCTACGACAACAAGCTTTAGAATGGTGCCATGCTCGTCTGCTCACAGGACATCCAGGATACAAAAAGAAACTAGAGTTACTAAGACAAAAATTCTGGTGGCCCAATATAGCAACAGACACTAAGCAATATATTCAGAAAGGCATGTATGTACACAAAGCAACGTTCCCATCAGGCTCCTGCTGCCTTATTAACTCCCATGCCCACTCTTCCTGGTCAATGGCCTTCCATTTCCATGGATTTCATAGTGGAACTACCAAAAACCACACAAGAGTTTACAGTCATATTAGTGGTGATGGACATGCTAACTAAGATGTCCCACTTTATCCCTATAAAAACACTTCCTTCATATAAAGAGTTGGTATTTGTACAACACATAGTGGGGTTACAAGGACTTCCTTCTGTGATAGTGTCAGATAAAGAGTTGGTATTTGTACAACACATACTGAGGTTACAAGGACTTCCTTCTGTGATAGTGTCAGAACGGCGCCCCTAGTGTATTTCTAAATTTTGGGCACTCTATTATAAATAGACATTGGTTTTTCGCCTGGCCATCATCCTCAGACTGACAGTCAGACTGAGAGAGTTAACCAATATCGTGAGCTATATTTAAGGTGTCAGTTACTGCATTCCTCTCTAGATTGGGTCACGTTGATAGGCTGCTGCATTCACTTTTAACAATAGCATAAATTCCTCTATTGGTTTTTCACCTTTCTATTGCAATTATGCATTCCATCCTCGCTTCTAGCTTTCACCTCCTCCTGTTTCTACCCCTACTCCTGCTGCTCTGGAGTTTGTTAACCACATACATGATATATAGACGACAGCTCTGATGAATCTAGAGAAAGCCAAGGCAGTGTACAAAGGGAATGCGGATCTCAATTTTAGCTCCTGTCCTGATTATGGGATTGGGGACATGATATGGTTGTCCACTCATAACATCGCTGTGACGGGGACTCGTAAATTTAAACCTCGCTTCATTAGCCCTTATAAAACAATTAGGATTGTCAATCTGGTGGCCATGAATTTAGAGCTCCCTTCTATCTTGAAGGTACATCCGTTTTTTTCATGTGTCCTTACTGAAGCCTGTGGTGGCAGGGACACAGTTGCCAGTTCAACCTGCCCCAGTGGTAGTGGATGATGAACCACAATATGAAGTGGGTGCCATTGCGTACTCCATGAGCGTGAGGCATAGATTGCAATACCTGAGGCATTGGAAAGGCTATGGTCCTGAGGATCATACCTGGGAACAGGCTGGCCATGTACATGCCCCTCGTCTGTTGCGTCTTTTTCACAGACGTTACCCTTGGAAGCCCCAACCAGTTGGGGGGGGGGTTCTTAGGGGGGGCGTACTGTCAGGAATGCTCCACCTTCGCTGCAGGTTGCAGTGGGGGCGGTGCGGTGTGGTCATAAAGCTGCCCTGTAACCACAGAAGAGGGCTTCACATCTAGTGATCGAGTGCTGCTCTTCTGCGTCCGGTTCACTCACTTTGTTCCTTCCGGGTTGTCGGGATCACGCTGCGGTCGGCGTTCCTTCGTCTGTCTGGTTCGGCGGCTCTCTCCAGATCCTGCTTTTGACCTCCTCGTCGGTGCTTCAATACCCATCATTGGAAACTCCTACAAAGCAAAAGAAAGAAAGGAGAAAACTTCTAAAGTACCTGACAGCATTTGAATTGCGGTAAAAGCGCTCTGCGCTGGCAAGTTAAAAAGATGTATAAGTTACTTATCTGATTGTTGTCCCTACGACCTCGGAGGTTCCATATTTTCTCTGTGCACGCTGATTAAAGCTGTAAAATAGAAACAGCTCATTAGTGTTTCCTGAAGTTAAGGAGACATATCATATAGCCTGTATATTTTTCTTTTTATTATTTTTTTTGAAGGGGAACAGTTCATGCTGTTAAATACTTCCTGATCAGTTCTCTTATGAATACATGAAATTTTGGTTATACTTAACTCACTGCTACATCCTAATAGCAGGAGAGTGCTTCGTTGTCACATGTATTTATATTCTCATAGTGGTTCTACACAACTGGGATTACAAAATATGTCGCTATTATCTCTAATAGGTTGCACCAGTATTCCTGTATGTACTGTGATTGATTTATAGAGGAAGAGGGGAGTTAAGCAGGTAACGGAAAGAACAGGTGAGAGTTAAGAATGGCCACCAGTGAGAGCCGCGTTGCTCCCTTGTCTTGTTTTACACTTCTCTCGCATGAACTGACGGAGCTTTATCTCCTCCACATGAAACCAGGCTCTCCTCCTATACCCTGTTCTCCCAAAGTTCTCCAGCTAAGAGCTAATATTGTTGTTCCTCATCTTACAGTAACCTGGATTAAAGCTATTACTTCTGGCTGTGTGGTGCCTTATGATTAGGCTTTCCTGTTTTCAGTTTCTATTTTTGATAGATTCTGGTGGTGTTTTTCAGTGTTTTCAATACCTTAAAAAACAGTGCTTTTCAGTGGTTACTCATTTTCGCGCCATAAAAACCCCAGCAGAAAAAGTGTTTTACAGGTATTTATGGAACGCTTTGCATTTACTATTGCTTGCTTTCTTCACTGATGCATGGTAAGTAGACAGTGTACGTACAGTGTATATGAGGTCCAAATACATTTGTCAAGTCAAACTTATTGTAGTACACCATACAATATTTCTTCAGTGAGTCTTTGGTCATGCACACTCGCTCTTTCTATCCCATGTAAACTTTCATTTGTGAAAAGGCCCTCTCGACATTTCCACTTGAGACTGGCAACGCCAAAACAGCCAGTACACAATTTGCAACTCTGCCCACTGGCGTAGCTTTCCATGCCAATACTGGTGCAGCTGAAGGTTGAGATTCTCTGGGACAGGTTCTGCAACATATGTGTTGGACTGGGTGCAGATACCCTCAGAGGTATTAAAGCGCTCAAAAATGAAGCTGTACTTTTCAAAGTCTGGAGAAAATTCCCTTTTTACGGAAGGGAAAAAGCACTTGTGCAGAGTACCACAGTGAGGCTTCATTGACTTCAAACGCCATGGTTGGTGAAAGGACATTCATGGCCTTTAGGACGGAGAACCACCGACTAAATGACATAGTTGGGATGACTCTTTCTTTGCTGCCAAACAAAACACAAAATGAGAAATATTTGTGTTTTAGTTCCGGTGCATAACGAAACAATGCACCAGAATGGACTAAAGAGTCAACAGCATTCTTCATTAACTCCGAAGATTGTAAAGATGCTTTCAGCATACCATCTAGAAAGTGACAAGGATCTCTTACAGGGAAACACTTCGGCTCAGGTATTGCTTTTGACAGGTCATCACATAACCTTTTCATATACGTAGCTGATTCGCTGCAAATACAAACAATATCACTTCAATCTTTGTTAAACTTGGTAAAAACTCTCTACAGCAGCATTCCGAGTGACACTGCATTGCGTGTTTCTAATACATATAGATCTGACATGATGGAGCGTCTGAACCATCCATTTTTTGCATCTCAAAATGTGATTAGCACTGCCACTGCTGGGTCGCCACGCATCTCTGGAGTTTCATCAATGGTAACAGAGATCTTTACATCACCTTGGAGTAACTCTGAAATATGTTCAATATCTACAAGGAACACGTCTGGTAGGTATTTGTCATACATTTGTGCTGCTTTTGGTAATGTTTTGCATGCTGGTGTAAGCTGGTTCCAGATATCGGGCATTTCCCTGCTGCCTGTACCTACCAACATTTTGGAGAATCACCTGAACACCCACCTGATGACTTATTTGGAACAACATCACCTGCTGGATGTCTCTCCGTTTGGGTTCAGGAGTAACCATGGGACCGAGACTGCAGTGGTATCCGCGGTCACTGCCATTCGATCCATGGTGGATGCAGGGCAGGCTGCGGCCCTCATCCTTTTGGATCTGTCCGCAGCCTTCGCATCTCTCCTACCCTGCATGTTGATTGGCTGCAGGAACTGGGGGTCACAGCGCTGAAGTTCCTAGCATCCTTGTTGAGTGACTCATCTCAGACAGTTTCTGTGGATCCGGTCTGCTCAGCGTCCGTAACCCAGCCATGTGAAGTTCCTCAGGGCTCCTCCCCGAGTTCTATAGTATTTAACTTTTATGTTTCCCCATTGGCCAAACCTATAAGGTCCTTTGAGCTTCAGGCTTTGTCCTATGCTGATGACACACAACTAATTGTGTCTATCACTAAGAACACAGAGGCAACTGCTGCCAACTTCAAAAACTGTATGCTGGCAGTGGCCATCAGGATGGGGAAAAAACTATCTTAGACTTAGTGGAAAAAAGATTGAGGTCTTAATATTTGGCAGTAAACCATCCATATGGACCCATCTGTGGTGGCCAGATATGTTGGGTACACTACCCACTTCAACAGACTCCACAAATAACCTTGAAGTACTGGTTGACAATAATTTATCTTTCGACCTTCGGGTTAACCGGACTGTATCGACCTGTTTATGGTTGATCTAGAGTCTCAGAAAAGTGTTTCCTTACAACTCCTTCCCGACACATAAACATGTGGCCTTGTCACTGATTATATCCAGGTTGGTTTATTGCAATGCTCTCTACCTGCATATCAATAGGACGGTACAAGCCAAACTGTAGCTGGTCCCAAATGTGGCAGCAAGATTGTTTCTTGATGTTCCGAAATCCCAATCCGTGCCGGCAGGGATTCAAAAGCTTATTTGGGTGCTTGTGAACAAACAAATCATTTTGTGATTGTCCACAAGTCACTACACATCAGGCCTGATGTTATTAAAAATGTGTTCCAATGGTATACTCCCTCCTGACAGCTGCGATCTGCAGGCAATAATCTTTAAATTGTTCCTATCGAAAGGTGAGGTGGGGAGGCAGAACCTTTTCGGCGGCTGCATCTAAGCTTTGGAATTCTCTTCAATTCTCCAGTCTTCAAGCTCATGTCACTTTTCGTAAGGCCCTCAGATCTTGGCTTTGTGCTTTTTAACGGATGTCCCCGGGGCCTGAGTTCATGGAATTCCTCTGTTTTCTCCTCCTTCCTTAGACCAACCGCTATCAGCGCCTTGACACCTATGGGCATTTGTTTGTGCTCTATAAGTTATTTTTATTTCATTTCATTTATAGCAATTGCAATTTAATTCACATGGATATCCTTAGCATCCAGGAACTTTCTAGCCACCATGTACCAAGGTCAACCTTGGATGGTAGGGAATATTTAAATTTTCAGTCGCGCCAATGGAACTTGTGTTACCTGCATGGTGGACAGAGGGAGAGGCGCGCTTGTTGAATCCACATCGAATGCCTCCATGCGGGCGTGGGTGGATGCTTGTTAGAAGAGAGAGGAGCTAAAAAGGTAGTCTAGGCTGCCACCAGGTACCATCAACAACAAGAACCTGCCTTGGCGTTGTGTGGAGCAGGTGCCCCGGACACAATTAGCCTACAACGCTCTGCCACTCACAGCCCATCTCATGAGAGCGCGCAAGACCGAGAGCTTCCATAATTAGCGCGGGAACACCGAGCGGCACCTGGCTCGCCCACGCGCTCACACCGCTCTCTAGGTTACATCATTAATGATATATCGCTTGCCACGGGGTGAGGGATTGACAGAAACACAGACTGTGAAACGATGACACTCACAACAGTATTAAAAGCAGCCACCATTTTACGCCTGCAGGGAAAATAAAATGACATAGACATGTGGTAGGGCGGTGGTTGAGTGTGGAGGCCCGGGAACCGTGGTTCAAAGGTCAGCCGCACTTTGTTTATGGCTCGTGTGGCATAAGTGCCAGCAGCTTGGGTGAGAAAGTGCAGGAATAAGGTAACAAGCATTGGCAATGCCAACAGCTGTGGCTTATGAATGAAAGCAAATCTTGTATCAGTGATTGGTTTAGGCGCTCTATAAGTCATCACACATGCACTCTGTCACTCATGTATCCATTTATCCATCCACTGATATGTTTTACATTCCCCTCTGACACAACAGCAATAAAACACACACAAACTCAGCAACGTATGCAAGATAAGTTAAAGCAATACAAGCAGATTAAAGAAAACATTGTAAACACTTCAGATATATGCTTGTAATAACAAAACTAAACATAGCGGTGGGTGACCGCCTTTTAGAGGTGCTGTACCTTTTCTCAAATTGTTTTAAGATCCGGCATCGCCTCATGCTTTTCCACAAGGCAACTGTCAGATGATAACATTAGGTCTGGCGACAGTTCTTCTATTAGGCAACACCTAAACAGGGAAGAGCTGGGTACAGGGTGTTCAATGAGGTCCGTTTGATGGACAGCCTGCATGCCGAGGGTAAAGGGAGCACTGATGACGTGGGCACAGTGTACCGGGGCCTGTCCCTTGGCCCTTTGGCTGGCACAGCGCCAGCACAGGCGCGAGCCTATGCGCTTGTCTATGTTGTGTTACAAAAATCTGTGAACAGCTTCCTGCCGGCAGTAAGGCCTCGCAGCGCTGTTGGAGTCTGGATATTTTCTCGAAGTTTCTATCAAAGATCCGAGTCTGGTATATGCCCGGTTTGCATGAACAAGCTCAACAGCAAGGTGGGTGCACGTAATATGATTTTATTAGGTCTAGCCTGGGCAGCGCATGCGCTGCTCTACGAGCCATGCTGTATTGGAGTATGGACTTGAAGCCCTGCCCACTCTCCGCCCATATTTGTCATTGGCTTGTGTTATTGCCCTTCGTAAATCCTGGCTTCTGATTCATTAATAGGCTTGTTAGTCCCGCCTTGTCTTCATTTGTATCCTCCCATGAGGACTGGCCCTTTTACTTCGGTTGTTACACGGTACGTCTTCTTTAGTCTGTAAGCACTATTTTCTTTAATGAGTTTCTCCTACTGCAGGCATGAGGTGCTTACCTGCAACATTCAGTGCGCCATGTGTGCTTTCACTTTCCAGGCAGCCCGGGACAATGGCGGCCCCTTCTTTGAAGTGAAATAGGTCTTGCATTTACAAGAGTTTGAGCTCTTGGCATTGCAATGACAATGCCTTTTATTTATGTTTTAATTAGCAAAGCAGATAAATAAAAGGCAATGTGATTTACAATGCGAGACCTATTGCATTGCAAATGCTTGTATGTTGAATTGTCGGTACATAGCCATGGTTGGTGTTTGGCGTGTTTATCCAGAGGTCTTTGTGACTTTTGGCTTGTGCCATTTAGGGGGACTGGCATGTGCATGACCCAGCCTAGGTGGGTGGGGGTCATGCAGTTGTGTAACAAAACCCCCTCTTCGCCAAACCCAAATGACCCTATCCTACTTGGTAAAAAGCAGGAGTCTAAGCAGGTTAAAAGGAGGAGCATTGATGGAGCCATGGAAGCTCTCCACCCACAGGGTGATGGTTTACCGGGAGTGGAGGGGTGCAGTGAGCACTGGATGAGTGCACCTGGTGTGCAGGCTGCACTGGCCTTCAGCAGTTGCCAGTGTGTCAGAGGGCGTGTTCCAGACGTTCCGGTGCCCAACACTCCATGTGTGATCTTGGGTAAGTCTATAGGTAAGGATATGGGAACTAGGTTCACCAAATCATTGGTAGGCCCAAGAAAAACTCCACAAGTCCTTGCAGTCCCAGCCGAGGTGCCATGAGGTAGTGTATGTGCATGCGAATTTGTAAAAGATGTGCTATGTAAGTTTGCTTCTATAAATCAGATATTATTGACGCCTATCTACAGTCGCTAAGAATCAATGATGTTTGAGGCAACACATAAGCCTTGATTTAAAAAAATAATGCATAGTTCTAAAAACATACAGTCATAGCTGCCATGCAATAAAACAAAAACAAAGCAGTGAAAAGTTTGCTTTAAGAGGCTCCACGCTGCTGCCATCTTTCATATTTGGGGCAGATCTTTTTAATATCTGTGATAATGCATCATCAATGTGTTAATTCTCTTCTTTGTGATATAAATCCAGTTTTACAGGAGGGGAACTCGAAGATTTGTGATCATATCTTTTTTATGAGTGCTCTGAAGCAGCCTACCAACTGGGTAAGCGCTATACTAAAACTACACCAATCTATTATCACAAAAACAAATGTGAAAATGACATTTTCAAGTTATTTTACCTATTTTAGCTCATATGAAGTTGTTCTGCATATTAAGAGAAGGGGCAGTTGGCCATAAGAACAATGCAAAATGGTAATATTTTGAAACAAAGTGAGGAAAGAAAGCTTGGTCTGTACTTTTAAATGGGGCCGTTTTGAGTAAAATAAATGTTCTGTCTGTAATCAGATAATACTTTAGTGCAAACGCTCTGATAAGAGAGAGATGTGTGTGTGCGTGTGTGTGTGCACGTGCATATGCATGCACGCGTGTGTGCGTGTGTGTCTAACTCCGTTCATCAGCCTTTAGATACGCTAACCAATCGAAAGATGGTTATTCAGACCCTATTCAACCAGAATATCGACTTTAATTATTGTGCTACAAAACTATGATAGCTAGCCTACCAACCACCAAAATATTGTGAAGATACATTTTATTGGGGGGGTCAAAGGGTGTTTGGGCGTTCAAAGGCACTCGCGCTGCCCCTGGCTTTGGGTAGGTCGACAGCCATGCCACACGATCCTATGTTGCATCAGCTCCAGCTGCTCTGATCTCCAGGGGCAGTGCCACCAGGAGCAAGAGGTCCTGCCTCAAGTCCAAAAACTGACAGACTCCTGTGCTCTCAGACCCCCCCCCCCCCCCACCTTCTTACACCAAGCAGAGACTCCCCAGGCCACAGGTACTCTAAAGCGCACATGTAGAGCGCGAGTGGATGTGACCCTCTTTGTTGTCGGCCAAGAAAAGGACAACTCCAACCTGTGAGGTGATCTTGGGCGCCGGTATCCTTCAGGGATAAAGATACTGCACTTTAAGAGGTAATGGAGGCCTCTAGGCATAACCTTGAGGTAATCCCAGCGATCCGTACCTTGTTTCAAAGACATTTGTTGATTGACACCATCCAGTCCCAAGATATTGGATATTAACCGTTAAGCACGTGCCCTAGCAATAAAATCCAAAATGGTAATTTTCCAACGCCAGCGGAACCAGTGGCCTTTCTGCAAACTCATGATTTAATTCTGTACCTCACTGCATAAGAAACTATTTTTGACCACAAGTTTAGATCTTTCGCAGCAATTGATTTACGTCGGTCTCATAGGACTGGCCAGTTTTTTTCTGGCCAATGCCAGAGCAAAAACTTGCAGTTGATACATTTTTTCTGCATGCACTAAATTATGTTCATTCACAGTCTGCTGTGTTATATGGTAGTTCACAATTGTCTGCAGTTTGTGTAGCAGTGAGGAGTGCAGAAAGCCAGCCAAAAATCTAAAAACTATGAAATTATGTAAAATCAGCCAAGAAGAATTAATTTTAAAAAGACTGACATATTTGTTCGGCATGCAAAATGTTTCCAACAGGTGGGTTTTGCCAGTTTCACGTTTCATCACAAGGTTTCACCCACTACTAATTTTCAATAGCTTTATACCCTATTTTTCAGTGAAGAATAACTGCCAAAAATGCAAAATTTTTGTTACATTGTTTTTTTCATGGCAACATTTTTTTGAATCCTTCCTACCTTACCCTGGTGTATGTATAGCGGTTCACAGAATGAGGCACCAGACTGCTCTTGCGATTACCTGCACAACATGTGTGCTCACCTCCTCAACCCGCTAAATCTGGTCCTTAACTGGTTAAACATAAGACCCACTTTCTAGGCCCTCAGTGAATCCCAGCATCCCATTCTTACGTTTTGTGCTTTGTGATGAATTGTCTTTTAGGTTCTCTCCAGTGACTCCAATTACCAGCGTGTTTTCCTACTGGGAACAATGTTTCAAATAGAATCACGCTGTTTTAATTATTCCGGACTCTTTTTAATTAACTACATATTTTTTCCTTGTTGAGTAAAATGCTGACTGTCAGGAGATCACACAGATGCATGGTTCTAAAACTGGAGCTAAACACAGTAAATAGAGCCGCTGTCTTCCTGTGCCCACGGGATGCACCAATCCCGGGCTGTTATAATGATGCCACGGTGATGTGCCTGTGAACGGCGACGTAGCTACCATTGGTGCAGCAGGTGCAGTGGCAGCGGGGCTATCAGCCCTTAGTGGCCCATTGAACCTTGATCATTCCTATATTTTACCAAATTAGGGGCAGTCGAAAGGGCCATTTTCTTTGCCTGCACCAGGGCCCATGGCATCCTTAGTACGCTACTCCCTGTGAAATGTCCTGTGCTCAGGGTCCATGCAGGTAAACTACACCCCCACTATACACTACTACACGCTGCCTTATAAATTGTGCCTTCACTTGTAGAAGCCCTTACACTACAGATCAGCGACAGCATTCCTCTACCAAATCCACTCACCAGTGACTGGGGTGATACTTTTTTTTTATATTTAGCTCTTTTTACTTTTTTTCAAATAAATGACAACCAGCTTGTACAACTTTGTGGCACTAAACAACGTCTTACAGGGATAAACCGTCATTCATTTGGGAGGCCGCCTGTCAATCAACCTCCATCAGAGCGCCAGGTAATGATCTGTATCTGATTACAATCACAAACTGATCATTGCTTTACATAGCTCATTGATCCGTGCTCCACGCGGAGTTTCTTTTTGTGTTGGAGGGGGGTCCTGAGCAGGAGGGGGCAGGGGGTCTCATACATATGAGCGTGAGGTCTGCTGTGCCTGAGAATCAGCATTCCTGTTTGAGAGACAAATGGGAAATCAGTAATAAACTAATTTTCCTGCCCCCCATCAGTAATCGGCCACAGCTTTCGGATTATTCTAGAAGGCTCTAATTACACAATAGCCGAGCCTGGGATTGCTCACCTGTAATTCAGCCTTTCAGAGCAGTAAATCACAGCTCAGCAGCAGCCTGTAGTTAATTTGGGAAAAAAAAACGTGCCAGGGCTCTCGTCAGGAGACCACAGCAGCTTGTACCACACATTGCCCCTGCCAGCGCTGCAAATGACAGTAAAAACATGACTACTAACCATCACATGCCTACAAGTGTAACAATTCTGACTATTTCAAGCCCCCTAAGCTATAAGAATGGGTAATAGCCCTTTTTAATGTATATTTAATTAGTAATTAACTGTTTTTGTGGTCATCTGTAAATTAGCCAAATCGTGCCATCTTGTGGCAGACTGTCAAAAGCACCGGTGTTGACAATTAAGTGCTGGTGCCAAGCACCGGAAACACCGGCACAAATTAAGCACTGGACGCAGACCCTTTTCAGACCGGCAATGGCTCACCTGCTGATGACTGGGGGAATGCGGAGAGCTGGCCATGTGTGACTAAACACGGCTCTAGCCCTGAATTAAAGTCTAAAAAGAGATTTCTGCATGAACTCAGGATAGCCAATCTGTGACCAAGGTGTGAGTGCCTGGGATGATCCAAGCGTCAGTGGGGTCAGAGGTCACTCGCCCATAGTAACCCGTGTGGATGTGTCAACAGCCACAATGCCCACCTACTCCAGACCTGTCCACTAGTAGTGTAGAGGTTAGTAAGAGCTCTCCGAGTTCCCTTCTCCTGACTCCCCTTCCACCCCCCTCATCCCCCGCGCACACACCTCACCACAAGGTCTTTAAATGGACAGGTACTACTCTCTGGTACTGATAACCAAAATGTTTTTAATTTCAAAGGGAGAGTACCAGGTCTTCTCAGCAGGGGTGTAATACTTGGAATGAGAGAGTACCAGCTCTTCTCAGCAGGGGTGTAATACTTGGAATGAGAGAGTACCCGTTTTCTCAGCAGGGGTGCATTACTTGTAACAAGAGCGTACCAGTAGTTCTCATCAGGGATGCAGTACTTTTAATGGTAGAGTACCGGAACTTATGGAAACCGAAGCGTGATTCCACTCCAGATCTCTTCTTTTAGAGTACCGGAACTTCTCATCAGGGATACAGTTCTTTTAATGAGACAGTACCAGCACTTCTCTACAGGGGTGCAATATTTCCAATGGAAGAGTACCTGCACTTCTCAGCGGGAGTGCAATACTTTTAAGTTAAGAGTACTGGCACTTCTTAGCAAGGGTGTAATACTTGTGATGAGAGAGTACCAGTATTTCTCATCAGGAGTGCAATTCTTTTAATGTAAGAGTACCAGCACTTCTCATCAGGGTTGCAGTTCTTCTACTGGTAGAGTACCGCCACGTCTCATCAGGGGTGCCGTACTTTTAATGGGAGAGTATCAGCACTTTTAAAGAGAGAACCAGCACTTCTCAACAGGGCTGTAATACTTTTAATGAGAGTGTATACGCACTTCTTAGCAAGGGTAGGCCTGGGCAAAAATTTCGTTCCGTTCGCGGAAATTGCGATAATTTGACATTTTTGCGTTCCGCGGAGAGCGCGAAAATGTCAAAAATTCCGGTTTCCGCAGCTTGGCGATAATTTGTTTCTTGCTCGCGCTGTAAAATGATACATTCTCGCGCGCGCGCGATCGCCTTACCTGAATCCCTGCGTTCGCCGACAAGTTTTCTTGATCCGGTCGCGTTCTCCATGAGATGTTGTATTGTTTTTAGCCATTTGCGCTGTCTCGCGACAGTTCGCGCCCGCAGTGACGTCATGCGTCGCGCGATCACGTCTTTCTTCTCGCGATCATGCACCGCGAGAACAACTCAAAACAAGATGGCCGCGCCCGCAAGCAGCCACATGGGTAAGTTGGCGACCCGCAACCATGCAGAAAATCGCGCGAACATGCCGGAAAAAAACTTCCGCATCTTCGCGATATTTCTGCTTGTTTGCGATAATTTTAAACATTCTCGCGATAATTTGCGAAGGTTAATTCCGCAAATTCCGCCCACCCCTAAGCAAGGGTGCAATACTTTTTATTGGAGAGTGCTGGCATTTCTCAGCAGGAGTACAATATTTTTATAGAAAAGAGTGACAGCACTTCTCTGCAATAGTGCCATACTTTTAATTTGAGTGTTCCAACACTTCTCAAACAGGGTGCAATATTTCCAATGGAAGAGTACCCGCACTTTTCAGCAGGGGTGCAATACTTTGAATCAGACAGTACTTGCATTTCTCAGCAAGGGTGTAATACTTTTAATTCGAAAACACCAGTACTTCTTAGCAGGGGGGCAATACTTTTAATGGGAGAGTACCTGCACTTCTCAGCAGGGGTTTAATAATTTTAATTTGACAGTACCAGCACTTCTCAGCAGAGGTGCAATACATTGAATGAGAGAGAACCAGCACTTCTCAGCAGGGGTGCAATACATTAAATGAGAGAGTGCCAGATCTTCTCAGCAGGGGTCCAATACTTGTAATGAGAGAGTCCCAGCACATCTCATCAGGGTTGCAGTTCTTCTAATGGTAGAATACCGGCACTTCACATCATTCGTTCAGTACTTTTAATGGTAGAGTACTGGCATTTCTCAGCAGGGGTGTAATACTTTTAATTGGAAAATACCCGTACTTTTCAGTAGGGGTGCAATACATTGAATGAGACAGTTGCAGCACTTCTCAGCAGGGGTGCAATATTTTGAATGAGAGAGTACCAGCACTTCTTAGCAGGAGTGTAATACTTTTAAGGGAGAGTACCAGCACTTCTCAGCAGGGGTGCAATACATTGAATGAGAGTGTACAAGCACTTCTCAGCAAGGGTACATTGACTAAGAGAGTACCAGCACTTCTCAGCATGGGTGCATTACTTTGATTGAGAGAGTACCAGCACTTCTCAACAGGGGTGCAATACATTGAATGAGAATGTACAAGCACTTCTCAGCAGGGATACATTGACTGAGAGAGTACCAGCACTTCTCAGCATGGGTGCAATTCATTGAATGAGAGAGTACCAGCACTTTTCATCAGGGGTGCAATACATTGAATGAGAGTGTACAAGCACTTCTCAGCAGGGGTACATTGACTGAGAGAGTACCAGCACTTCTCAGCATGGGTGCAATACTTTGATTGAGAGAGTACCAGCACTTCTCAACAGGGGTGCAATACATTGAATGAGAGTGAACAAGCACTTCTCAGCAGGGGTACATTGACTGAGAGAGTACCAGCACTTCTCATCAGGGTTGCAATACACTGAATGAGAGTAAACAAGCACTTCTCAGCAGGGGTACATTGACTGAGAGAGTACCAGCACTTCTCAGCAGGGGTGCAATTCATTGAATGAGAGAGTACCAGCACTTCTCATCAGGGGTGCAATGCTTTGAATGAGAGAGTACCAGCACTTCTCATCAGGGGTGCAATACATTGAATGGGAGACAGGTAGGCCTGGGTGAAATTTTAATTACGCTTGAGCAGTTGGAATAATTTCAGTAATCTTGTGTTACTCCTTTGACACAAAATTACCTAAGATGATGTGATTACACCCTTTGTGTAATTATGGTTAATTAGGCACGAAAATACTATCGCTGGAGCACGAGAACAACTGGCGTAAGGAGCGCGAGCTGCTGCTGGCGCTGCTGTTCACGCGCTTTAGCATTTAGTGTTGTTGTCTCATCCTAAACCGTTTCCTTGGTTCCCTTTAGGATATGATGGTACATTTTGCCCTCTGAAAATAATACAATATGCTGGGTTACGCTGCTCACATAATTCTACTTAATCTCGCATAATTTTGCTGAAATTTTGTGTAATTTCGCTACAGCAAATTACGCGAGTTACACCCAACCCTAGACAGGTACTCTGGGACTCGGCATTTCTATCGTTTATTTGCCGGCACCCCACCTGCCACCGCTGCCCCCCAGGTAGAAAGAAGCAGGGCTGTTTGGAGTTTTACCCTCACTTAGAGATTCAAGTGAATTCAGGAAACTTGACCCTTCACCAGGGAGCGAGGTAAACATTTTGCAAATTTGCTTGACTTTGATGAGGAAAAGTTACATTTCTTTGCACAAAGCGTGACACCACGCCCGAGCTGGGCACAGCATCAGGGCGCAGTGACCTACCTTCAGTGCTTAATTTAAGCCGTTGGCTACAGCAGACGTGCCAACATTTTGGACCTGGTAAGAGGGAGATTTGGGGAAACAAATTGGGGGAATTGATTTTCCCATTGACTTACATTGTAGAGGAGGAGATTTTAATTGGGAGACACCTAAAATAAAGCAATTTTGGGCTTAGAAAATCGGAAGTCTCCCCCGCATGAATCGGGTCGGTTGGCATTTATGTACCAGGTGGGGCACACCTGCACTCTTTGTTGGGTCCGCGACCTTATTTAAGTTATCAGATGTTGACCCAGAACGAAAGAGAAATGCAGAAAACTGGGAAAAAAGGAGGAAGACAATTATGAAAAGCAGTGAATAAGGAAGAAAACCGGGATGAAAAAGAGTGTGATAATGTCACGGCGCACTCCGGGTGCCGCAGAAGAACACTGACGTGAATCGCAGCTCCGTGTAGACGGAAGCATTAGCTTCGGAACTACACATCCCATGATACCATGGGAGAATGTGCCGTCGGTGATGTCACGACACACGCTGGATGCCGGGATAAGTACTTCCTGGGTTTTGAAGACCGGCGCCGTTAATTCTTGGAGGTTACCTGCGGCGGAGAAGGCGTCTAGGACCTGTTAGGGGTGCATCTGCACCGTTTCAGATTTCCCCTTCTAAACACCCCCCCTGTGCTTCGCTCCGTTCCCGAGCTGAAGCAGTCTGTAGCGGCCCCGTTGGACGAGCCGGGGTTTTGGCTCCTGCGGGGTGTTTTCTCCCCCGTTCTAGGCAATTTCCGAAAGCGCGTTGAACAAGCACGCCCTGTATCCGCATCAGGAAGTGGGCTCTGCAACCCCGTTGGAGGAGCTAAGCTTGGCTCTTGCGGGGTTGCGAGGTGTTCCTGAATCCGTCCCTATGCTCTAGCCCTCGACAACAAAGGAACCTCGCACGAAGGAAACAGTTGTGCAGCCGCGCAGCCACCCTCACCTTATTGTTTGTTCTGCCACATTAGCGTCTTTGTTCCTGGGCATGTATGATGGTAATACAGCCGGGACAGTGGAGACGTACATGTGATACTTAAGCTGGTTTCTTGTGGAGCTAGAAAATCATTGCACATGCTGTGATAGCTTCCTGATGGTCGTTCATGATAGTGATGGCACAACAATGAAACTGCTGAGTACCATAGGAGAGACTCAGAGTGTTTGATTCTAGCTACGTGTTGTGTCTCTTATCGGACTGAGGATAATTCTACTACTGTTTGTTTATTGCCTTCTATGGCAGGAGCTTGTTGAGCTCCTCATATGACAGCTCTAAATCCCCTGTCCCAAGCCTCTACCCGTCTCTAGGTATGCTATGTTTATGACAGATACACCAACTACATGCAGGGCAGCGCTACCATGTCTGTAGTAATGTTGTTCTTCTATCTCTAGATCAAGGTAGAGGCAGTGGCTTAGCAGAGGCTATATCCTGGAATAACGTGCCATTATTTTCCTTTACAGGTATTTGGGAAGGGGACTTAGTCCTGTGTGTATCATATAAATGCTGTTCATAGTACAATTCACGGCTGGGTGTATTTATCGTTGTGTGCTTCTCGTTCCAGATCTCCCTACATGCTGATCCCTTCCTTTCCTTCCCTCACCTGATCACTCGATAGAGTCTGTGGCTGTATTCAGACCTTTGAGCTATCAGAAGGTGGACCCCAGAGAGCATCGTACGTCTCCGAGGATGCGAGGCCCTGACAGATAAAGGGGCAGGGTGACCCTTCCTCTCACAAACTCCTACTCCACACATAGTACTGAAGATCAGTGCTCCCACGTAGTCGTAGGTCATAGCACACCCTGTCCCGCAGCGGGACGGGAAGACCCCCATGATGAAGCATGACACCAAGGGCCCTTCTGGTGTGTGAGGGGTATTTAAGCAAACACTGTGTGTTTTCAACCATTGTAGGAAACACACTCTAGCCTGTGAGAACACTACCACTGAAAGAAACCTCTCTACAGGTGGATCCTTGTGTTTTGTACAGATTTCTAGAGGAGGACGCAACCACCTCCAGTGCCCTTTCTTGAACACAACCTCTTCACTCCCTCCCTTGTTTTCTGTAGTAATTTAGAGATGACCAGACCAACAGTTAATTATTAGTGCTATATTAATTACAAATGACTATTACCTGCCACCCAAGCCACTCTTATTGCTTTGGGGGCCTGAAATAGTCTGAAATGTCACATTTGTAGTAGCGTGATGGTTAGTAGTTGTGTTGTTAATATCAGTGGCAGCACTGGCAGGGGTGATATGTGGTGCAAGCTAAAGTGGTCTCCTGACGAGAGCCGTGGCACTTATGTTTTTTAAGAAATTAAGCACTGCAACCAACACAACATTCGTCGGCGATGCCGGCGGTCCTCCAGAAATAATTTGGGACCAGCTACTTATTGTGTATAAATGTAATACTTAGTGCCTTCCAGTGTGATCTGCTACCACTCCGCTCTGCGGTTAGCCTAGAGCGCCGGTCTCCATTTTGTGCCCTCCAGAAGTTCCCCTACGGAACAAGTCATTAGTTGGGCAGGGAAAGGACGAGGTGAGCATTGATGGGGGGCTATTGTTGGGGATGAGGTCGATCAGCCCCACATTCACGCAGGTCAGACTTTCGTAATTTTTCAGTATTTCCAAGTTCACCAGCTTTGGGTTTCACAATACTAGTAACAAAATGAAAGTAAATTTGCAAAGTATTGTTCTTTGGAAGTTTCAATCAATACATCATTCAAGAATCTTTAAAGCGCGCTACTCACCCGTGAGGGTCCCAAGGCGCGTGGGATATGAGCAGCTCCGTAGCTCATCCAAAGAGCCAGGTTTTGAGATCCTTTCAGAATTGGTGCAGGTTCGGGCTTTGTCTGACGAGGAGGCGGAGTTCGTTCCAAGCCTTGGTCGCGATGTAGGAGAGGAATCTGCCACCCGCTCTGATCCTGTGGATGCGGGGGACCGTGGTTAGGGCAAGGTCGACAGAGCAGAAGTTTCCCTTGGGGGAATGAAAGGAGATTTGTTCGTTGAAATACTGGGGTCCGGTGTTATGGAGGGCTTTGTAGGCGTGTGTGAGAAGTGTGAAGGTTATTCCCTTTTCGACAGATGGCCAGTTGAGGTCGCAGAGGTGTTGTGTGATGTGGTCATGTCGTGGGATGTTGAGGATAAGTCTGGCTGCGGCGTTCTGGGCAGTCTGGAGTTTGCGGAGGATTTTTTATTGATTCCGGCATAGAGAGCGTTTCCGTAGTCCAATCTGCTGGTGATGAGTGTGTGGGTGACGGTCTTCCTGGAGTCGGGGGGGATCCATTTGAAGGTCTTGCAGAGTATGCCGAGGGTGTTGAAGCATGTGGAGGACACGCGTTGATCTGGCGGGTCATGGTGAGTGAAGAGTTGAGTATGATGTAAGTTTACAGACCTTGGAATGGGGGCAACGAGGGGGGAAGCAGTTCTCTTTCACATGGACCGCGAAAATGGAACCTGCTGCAGGAGTATTACTGATGCAGGAGTTTATGCGATTCCCTGCGAGTGACGTTTTTGCACTGCAACTGATTTGTACATCATTCTCATTGCAAAACTCTCTTATGGCCGCCTAGCAGCTGCTGCGCAAAAACAACTCCCACTACTTTGCGACCCAACAGTAGCACATCAGGTCCGTAGTCCCAGTGCTTAATTTGTCAAAAAATAAGTGCCAGGGCCCTCGTCAGGAAGCTTGCACCAGCCATTGCCCCTGCCAGCGCTGCCAGTAACAGTACTAACACAACTAACTACCACACTCCTACAGGTGTGACGATTCAGTCTATTCCAGGCCCACAAAGCTATTAGAATGGCTTCGGCAGCAGGGATCAGTCCTTTTGAATGTGTATCGAATTAATAAATGACTGTTATTTTGCTCATTTCTAAATTAGACTGACAGCTCCACCTCATGGCAGGCTATTATAGGTGCCAGTGTTGACAATGAAGTGCCAGTGTGGAGCACCAGAAAGCACCAGCTCCAATTAAGCACTGCCTAGTCCTGTATTCCAAGATTATTGGTCAGGCAGTCGCTGGTGAAGTTCAACAGGACACCAAGATAAGGGGATCTCATGTGATAAAGATCTATAGGGCAGAATTTAAATTTTATTGGCAAGAAGCTTCAGATGATTTCTGGTCACACAGTCTTGAGTGGAGGTGAGAAGATTCAGGGGCTGGAGCCAAATGCTCTTCCTGGTTGCAATATGAGTACGAGCCGCCTTCCGTGTGCATACATGGCACAGATGGAACCAAAAGATTCCGAAAGAGTGCGACTGGCTGTCAGGACTGCTCCACTCACGATCGCATCTGCAGACGGAGCGGAAAAAGACTCTGAATAAAGTCGACCGGCATGGGTGGAAGAGCGCTTCGAGTTCTAGTTGATGTGCGCATCTTCCGCCCTACCCTTTACCTACCTGTTTGCTTCCGGGTCACTGCTCGTCGCATCATGAAGTTCCTCGCCGGGTTGGTGAACTCCAGCTTCTTACTTTTGGCTTCCCTCATATTGGTTCTCCTGTATTTTGGGGGGACAAAGTTCTACTCTCCTGGAAACCTACAAGAAAGAAGAAAATACTAACAACCTTTAAAGTATCCACGTTCTCTTCAGAGGCGGTAACGTGAGCAGCGCAATGTATACAAATGTGGTGTCTTTACTCATCTGATTGGCTTGTCCATGGCGCATTGGCGATCTCATTTTCTAGTGCACATGTCTGCTGAAATTCTATAAGGAAAAGCAAATAAAGGATTAGGTTATTCCTGGCGATACGGAATTAATCCCCATCTAATAGCCTTGCACATTTTTGTGCATATTCCTCATTTCATTTTTTAGGAATCATTCCTATGAAGAATATATTATATGTTGGTTTTCCCTTTTTTATGAATATCTGATTTGGGCTATTTTGGGTCCCTGTTTCTTCACCAGCATAGGTCAGTTCATTTGATAATTACCTTTTACTACATATGTACTCTGCTCGGTTTGCAAAACACCGTTTTGTCCTCTCTTACTTGATTAGATGGTTATTTTATCGGGCATCTACCGGCATTACATCATCAGTGGAAGAGGGGAAAATAACAGGAAGTTACTCCTTATACGTTAAAAGGTTTTATAACAGGATTGCACGATATTGTATCCAAACCATATTCATACACTAACATGTATACTCTTTTCTGTACATACAGAAAACACATAAGAAGTATCTTAAGCTTACCAGTTATCCTTGAGTGCGCCTTGGACACAAGTCTTGTCTCTTCCCTTGTTTTCCCCTCTTCCCTCATCTCACCATTTCTTGCTTTGACATTGTTGGGCATTCGTGGTGGGTGAGGGAAGTTGGGACTTTGCATCAGGTCTTGCATCTCGCCCCTGTGGACACTTCAGGTGAGAGTTACACTGGCACGATGTACACATTGAATAAAGAAGGATCAACAACAGAGCTCTGGAAGATTCTGGAAGTGAGAAGCGAAGAAGATGAGAAAGGAGGATGAGTAGGAATGATCTAGAGACAACATATGTTATGTGGATGATCTAGAGAAAATATATCCAATGGGGATGATCTAGAGACAATACATCCCATGGGGCTGATCTAAATACAATATATCCCATTGGGATGATCTAGAGACACTATACTACATGGGGATGATCTAGAGACAATACACCCCATGGAGATGATCTAGAGACAATACATCCCATGGGGATGATCTAGAGACACTATACTACATGGGGATGATCTAGAGACAATATATACCATAGGGATGATCTAGAGACAATATATCCAATGGGTATGATCTAGAGACAATTATATTGCATGGGGATGATCTAGGGACACTATAGTACATGGGGATGATCTAGAGACGATATATCTCATGGGGATGATCTAGAGTCAATATATCCCTGGGGATAATCTAGAGACAATATATCCCATGGAGATGATCTACAGACAATATATCCCATGGGGATGATCTAGAGACACTATACTACATGGGGATTATGTAGAGACAATATATCCAATGGGCATGATCTAGAGACAATATATCCCATGGGATGATCTAGAGACAACATATCCCATAGGGATGATATAGAGACAATATATCCCATGGGGATGATCTAGAGACAATATATCCCATGGGGATGATCTTAGTACAATATATCCATAGGGATGATCTAGAGACAATACATCCCATGGGGATGATCATCTAGAGACAATACATCCCATGGGGATGATCTAAATAAAATATATCCCATTGGGATGATCTAGAGACAATATATACCATAGGGATGATCTAGAGACAATATATCCAATGGGTATGATCTAGAGACAATTATATTGCATGGGGATGATCTAGGGACACTATAGTACATGGGGATGATCTAGAGACAATATATCCCATGGGGATGATCTAGAGACAATGCACCCCATGGGGATCTAGAAACAATACATCCCATGCGGATGAACTAAATATAATGTAGCCCATAGGGATGATCTAGAGACACTATACTACATGGGGATGATGTAGAGACAATATATCCGATGGGGATGATCTAGAGACACTATAGTACATGGGGATGTTCTAGAGACAATATATCTCATGAGGATTATATAGAGATAATATATCTCATTGGGATTGTCTAGAGACAATATATCTCACGAGGATGATCTAGAGCATGGGTACTCACAAACTTTCTCTCGTGGCCAAATTTACAGTGTGGTTTGTGGCCAAGGGCCGCACCGGTGGGGGCGGGGTCAGAGGGGGAGGGGCGGGGCTAAAGCAAAAAAAAATATTGACCATGAGGTTGAACACAGGTCCCTGCAGCAGACGCCTTCGTCCACTGAGCCACCAGACCCGGCATACACACATCTCTCTCTCTCTCTCTCTCTCTCCTCCCTCTCTCCCCCTCCTCCCTCTCTCTCCCTCTCTCCCCCTCCCTCCCCCTCCCTCACTCCCCCTTCCTCCCTCCCTGTCTCTCCCTCCCTGTCTCTCTCTCCCCCTGTCTCTCTCCGCCTGTCTCTCTCCCCCTGTCTCTCTCCCTTCGTCGCCCTCCTCCCTCTCTGTCTCCCTCCTCCCTCTCTGTCTCCCTCCTCCCTCTCTGTCTCCACCTCTGTCTACCCCTCTGTCGCCCTCCTCCCTCTCTGTCTCCCTCTGTCTCCCTCTCTGTCTCCCTCTCTGTCTCCCTCCCTGTGTCTCTCCCTCCCACTGTCTCCCTCCCTCTCCCTCCCTGCGTCTCCCTCCCTCTCCCTCCATGCGACTCCCTCCCTCTCCTTCCGTCTCCCTCCCTCTGTCTCCCTCCGTCTCCCTCCCTCCGTCTCCCTCCCTCCGTCTCTCTCCCTGTCTCCCTCTCCCTTCCTCTGTCTCCCTCCCTCCCTCTGTCACCCTCCCTCCCTCTGTCACCCTCCGTCTCCCTCCCTGTCTCCCTCCCTCTGTCTCCCTCTCTCCTTCCCTCTGTCACCCTCCCTGTCTCTCTCCCTGTCTCCCTCCCTCTCCCTCCATCTCTCTCCCTACATCTCTCTCCCTCCGTCTCCTTCTCTCTGTCTCCCTCCCTCCCTCCCTCTGTCACCCTCCGTCTCCCTCCCTGTCTCCCTCCCTCTCACTCTGTCTCTCTCCCTCCGTCTCCCTCCCTCTGTCTCCCTCCCTCCCTCCCTCTCCCTCCCTCCCTCCCTCTGTCACCCTCCGTCTCCCTCCCTGTCTCCCTCCCTCTCCCTCTGTCTCTCTCCCTCCATCTCCCTCCCTCTGTCTCCATCCCTCAGTCTCCCTCCCTCTGTCTCCCTCCATCTCCCTCCCTCCCTCTCCCTTCCTCCATCTCCCTCCCTCTCCCTCCCTCCGTCTCCCTCCCTGTCTCCCTCCCTCTCCCTCTGTCTCTCTCCCTCCATCTCCCTCCCTCTGTCTCCCTCCGTCTCCCTCCCTCCCTCTCCCTCCCTCCATCTCCCTCCCTCTGTCTCCCTCCGTCTCCCTCCATCCCTCTCCCTCCCTCCGTCTCCCTCTCTCTCCCTCCCTCCATCTCCCTCCCTCCGTCTCTCTCCCTGTCTCCCTCTCCCTCCCTCTGTCTCCCTCCCTCCCTCTGTCACCCTCCGTCTCCCTCCCTGTCTCCCTCCCTTTGTCTCTCTCCCTCCCTCCCTCCCTCTGTCTCCCTCCTTCCCTCCCTCCCTCCCTCCCTCTGTCACCCTCCCTGTCTCCCTCCCTCTCCCTCTGTCTTTCTCCCTCCGTCTCCTTCCCTCTGTCTCCCTCCCTCCCTCCGTCACCCTCCGTCTCCCTCCCTGTCTCCCTCCCTCTCCCTCTGTCTCTCTCCCTCCGTCTCCCACCCTCTGTCTCCCTCCGTCTCCCTCCCTTCCTCTCCCTCCCTCCATCTCCCTCCATCTCCCTCCCTCCGTCTCCCGCCCTCTGTCTCCCGCCCTGTCTCCCTCCCTCCGACTCTCTCTCTGCCTCCCTCCCTCTATATCTCCCTGTCTCTCTCCCCGCCTGTCTCTCTCCCTCTGTCTCCCTCTCCCTCTGTCTCCCTCTGTCTCCCTCCCTCTGTCTCCCTCCCTTTCTCTCCCTCCCTTCCTCTGCCTTCCTCCCTCCCCCTCTGTCTCCCTCCCTCTGCCTTCCTCCCTCTCCCTCTGTCTCCCTCCCTCTGTCTCCCCCAGACTGTGCCTCTCTGTCTCCCTCTCTCTGTCACCCTCTGTCAACCTCTGTCTCCCTCTCCCTCCCTCCGTCACCCTCTGTCATCTCACCCCGTGTGTGTGTCTGTGTGTCAGCCCTCAGCCCGGGCTGAGACAGCTTCCCAGCGCGCACACAGAGCCGCACCCGAGTACTTCACAGGTCTTTAAAAGACCATTTACATGTTAATAAAGCTTTGTTGTATTTCACCTCTTAGGCCCCTGAATCTCCACTTTGACAATCACTGGAATCCCGCGGCCCCCACAGAGCAGAGTCTCAGAGTCCGGGCTGCTGCAACCCGCAGTGTTTGCGAACACTATTGAATTTTTTTTTTAAACACAGGTAGGATGTCTGCAAGGTCCGCGGGCCGCCAAGGAAGGCTTGCCGGGCCGCTGGCGGCCCGCGGGCCGTACTAGGAGTAACCGTGATCTAGAGACAATATATCCCATGGGGATGATCTAGAAACAAAATATCCCATGGGGGCAATCTGGCACATGCATCAAAGCTTTTTGCGATCGCAAACGGTGCAATTCGCAAAAATCGGCCGTTTGCGATCTCAAAATTAGCATTTGCGATGCATCAAGGGTCAAGGCCCTCGCAATTTGAGAATTCGCAATTAATTGCGAGTTCTCAAATTCCGATTGCATTTAAGGTATCGCATTTTGCGATTCCTTAAATGCAATGCAAGAACCACTTTGAAGTAGCGAGTTCGCTACTAGGGGGCGGAAATTACCGTGAAGTTGAACTTGATGGTAATTTGCAAAAACTTGGAAAAATACACTAAAGTGCATTTTTCAAAGTTGTAGGTTACACGCACACATGTCCTTGGAACATGTGTGTGCGCAACATTTGCGCACAGATCAATTTCAGGGGTGCAACAGGGTGTCCTTTTGACACCCTTGCACCCTTGAAATTGCATGAGCAGTTTGTGAGTACCAATTGGTACTCACAAATTGCGCTTGCAATTTCCCATTCATTCCTATGGGCCTACAGGCCCATAGGAATGAATGGGAAGCTATTCCTTATTTGTGACTCGCTATTTGCGAGTCACAAATAAGGAATGTGTAGGAATCGCTATTATTATAGTGATTCCTACATGCATAGGATTTTGCAAGTCCGTAATTGCGAATCCTTAATATTCGCAATAAGGACTCGCAAAATCCTAGCATGATGCATGTGCCTGAATATATCCCATGGGGATGGAGACAATATATCCCATGGGGATGTAGACAATATATCCCATGGGGATGGAGACAATATATCCCATGGGGATGATCTAGAGACATATCCCATGGGGATGTAGACAATATATTCCATGGGGATGGAGACAATATATCCCATGGGGATGGAGACAATATATCCCATGGGGATGATCTAGAGACATATCCCATGGGGATGTAGACAATATATTCCATGGGGATGGAGACAATATATCCCATGGGGATGTAGACAATATATTCCATGGGGATGGAGACAATATATCCCTTGGGGATGTAGACAATATATCCCATGGGGATGATCTAGAGACATATCCCATGGGGATGTAGACAATATATCCCATGGGGATGATCTAGAGACATATCCCATGGGGATGGAGACATTATATTCCATGCGGATGATGTAGAGACAATATATTCCACCCAAGGCCTTGTTTTCAATGGCAGAAAGACCACCAAAGGGTAGTTTGATGATCCATGTTGAAGACAAACGAGAGTTGAGTTCCTCGGCGGGCATCGACTCCGGGTCCACCACGCTTAGGGTTGAGATCCTTCCAGCTCCCTTGGCAGCCATGTGGGCCCCAGGCTGGCAGTGGGGCACGTAGAGGCCTCACGCCGAGCCCGTGCGGCACAAGAGGACTGGATGACGCAGAAGCCTCAATATATCATCACTCTCTAGACTTCTTTGATGGTTTCTTGACCCAGTGGCCTAGACTCAGTCCCTTTCTTTGAAGGTCTGAGTATACAACCTTGCATTCAGAAACTTTGTCCGGCTGCCACGTGGCTGATCCGGCTGCGGTTTCTGCTGCGACGCTGGCACGCGGCACATGGAAAATCAGCAAAAAGCGAAATTCATTATCTTTTGCGTGAAGAAATCAGAAAAGAAAACACAGAGGTGCCATCTCTCCCTCGTGTGATGGACAGCTCTTTAATCTGGGTTATATCTGCTGCTGTCCCCAGAATTGCAGCGGAAGGCATGGCTGCCAAGTGGCCCTGTGTCATCTGTGACACCCTGAACCATCCCTGGGGTTTTATTTTATCACAAAAATCCCTGTCCAGTATGGTGACACAGGTCTGTTGCCGTACCTGTCTGTGCAGGCTGCCCCATTGCTGCCGGGGGGGGGGGGGCAGCCCCCGTTTAGGCAGGTAAAGCAGAAGGGCGGGAGCTTCATCCAGCCACTGACAATTTGCAAATTTCACATCATTTTACGAAATATGCTGTGGCGACGTCCCACAATCTAACACACCTTTGTGTTCAATGATACACACTCTGTGTGTTTCTCTCACAAGCACATAGTCCCACACGTGCACGTGCAGCAAACCATTTAACAAGACTGTTCTCTAAAAATAATGAATTTACACAGTAATGATCTTGTACAAAAAAAGAACAAAAAAGGGTTATATAAATTGAAGCTTTTCTTTTTTTTATCTTTAGAACCACAATGTGGGGCCCATTGGCTTTGTCTGATTTTTTATTTATTTTTTGGTACAGGAAACACATAATCCTTAACTAAACCCTGCTGCAGAGCGGCGCTGGGATCTCGCTGGGCTGGAACTAATTCATTTTCGCGCGCCAAGCATCAGAAATCAGTAATGAGTAAACAGATTGCTTTTCGACAGTCGTACGAACAAACATTGACAGCCCTAATTTGGCATCAGATGGGCTGAAATGATGCCATGCGAGGGCCGAGGCGCTCCTGGCGGCGCTGTACCTGGAGCCGAGTGCATGATGGGTAAACACAGGCCCCGTCCTGGCGCTGACAGGTGACTTGCGGAGATACAGCGCCAACCTAAAGCTACAAGGCGCCAAGTCTGCTTATCAACGCAGTTCGAATATTAATTCGGTGTCTAATAGTATGTTTGTTGAGACTGAATAAAAGGCGCGCCCCTTTTATTCTCAACGCAAACGAGAATGATGGAAATGTCTGAGCTCAGTATTTTGAGCCGCTGGAGATACCCCAAATATATGAATTACACGAATGTTTTACTTATCTGTGCCTCTACAACAGATGTCCACTTCCTCTTAATTGGAGTTCTGGCCACACCCCTCGGCACGAGACATGCCCAAGATCAAACCCGTTCCTCTCTGCTGCTGTATGTGCACACGGGGGGCCCTTGTTTGCTGTGCGGCACCTGACAGATGAAGCGCCTTGATGCTCAAAACAGACCCGAGGGTGCTTGGGATTCTGAGCAGGGAGGATGTGACCTCGCCTAGCGCCTAGAGCCAGAGCGCCTTTACAGGATGAGGGCTGAGAGATTCGCCAGCAGCTGGTTCCCTGCTGTGATTGGTGGCATTTCTCCCACTGGACCAACAAATCTATAAATGCTCAGAAGACCGTCCTCGCGGCTCCCTCCCAGCACCCTCCTTACACATTCATCCTTCATGTGTGTGCCT